>NC_067429.1:13128506-13753506 GCF_009764475.1 Pristis pectinata
TTAGTACTAAACAAGCTATTTTAGAGTCTGAATCAATTAGAACAAAGAAACAGCAATACCTGTCCAGTGGTTAGAATGCAAGAAAACTTGGAAGCTGTGAGTTGGTGTGGGCATGTTATCATGTCTGTTTGTGCATGATTAATAACTTTCAGCATCCCTTTCATTTAAAGTGTTAAAGTTTAAAAGTCTTCTTGAAATGTTTATGATTGTGTCTTCAGTTCCTTGTCCATTTAACCCTTGAGAGTAAGTCATTTTATAAACAGGTTTAAAGAGCATGATACCCTGAGTTTTAAAATGTTGCATCTGCTATATAACTTGTAAAAAATCAAAAGAACTGCAGATGCTGGAAATCTGAAATAAAAACAGAAAATGCTGCAAACATTCAGCCAGTCAGGCAGCATCTATAGAAAGAGAAAGAGCGTGAACATTTCAGGTCAGGGACCCTTCATTAGAACTGGGAAAGAGAGATGAAAAAAGCTTAAGTTACAGAGGACACACTGGGAAGAATTGACAGGACAAAGGGAATATCCTGTCCTGTTTCCTATCCATTTCTTCCACCACAATCACTGCAATTTAAAATGACCTTTATTTATCACCCTTCTCCAGGATGCTGGATTAGACAGTCTGAGCTATAAGGAGGAGTAAAGACGACAGATTTTCTTCCCTGAAGAACATTAATCAACAAGTTGGATTATATGAGAAACCAGTAGTTTCATGGTGACCATTACTGATAGTAGCTTTTAAATTCCAAACTTAATTAACTGAACTTAACATTGCAGGGATTGCCCCACTGCAGGGATGGAAATCTATCCCTCCTGATTAGTTCATACCCCTCAATAACTAGCCCAGTAATGTAAATACTATGGCTCCACTTCCTATTTAGGAAGTTTATTGTGTGTAAATCTAATGACCTATTGTTTGCAGTGCCAGCGCAATGACAATGAAGGATAAGGTATAAATGGAGAAGTATTGCCCTTAAATAGAACTGTCCATAAATTAAAAATATTTTACTGATAACTTCCGATGACTTACCTAAGGACAGTTCATTCAGGGCAACATGAATAAAACTGACTAGGGTTTAAATTTTAGCATGAAAATTTAAGATCTCCTGCATTTGAATTTGCTTTTAAAAGATCTAAGGTTTATGAATTTGTAACGAGAAGCACATCTGCAATTCTTTAGTCGGAGTTAATGTAAATAATGTTACAAACTAAGTGAGTCATTTTCCTTATTTACAGCCTATTCTATTTAGTATAAGCCCTGAGTTCCAAACACATGCTGGGTAATAGTTGATGAACAAGCCAACATATTCCTACAGGTCATTATTTATGTCATGCTGATGTATGTTGAATTTCCTAAGCCCAAATGTTTGGAGAATTCTTACCCTGGCACCAGGTTATTTAACATTTCTAGATTGGTAGAGTACCAGAGGGATTTTCATAGGAATCTTGAATGCACTCAATTAGGATTCAAAGGAATGGTTATGCAGACTGTCACTTGGTGCCCCAAACTTAACAATTTAAATCTAGTTCCTGTTTTGCAAATATCCTGAACATTAGTCCCAATGCTACAATCCTTGTCCGTAGATCAATGTCTCTTCTTGAAATCAGCTCCTTTGGATTTTTTGTTTGCAAAATTCAAGGAAATTAGTAGTTGACATTTAAACTCTCAATATTTAGAGAACAATGTTACCCAATCAGACAGGGAGTTTTTAAGACACCCACGTTACAGAACATATGACCTCCTGTTCACTGACAATCTGAACCACAGCCAACAAAAAAACCTTTAACCAAAGTAAATCCAAATTTAAAGAGATTTGTATTAGATACTATATAAATATTTGTACGTTAACTTGATTCAAATCCCACTCAAAGCCTTACCCAGTTTCAAACATTTTGATGCATAGGCAGGATTCCTTATAAAATACAATGAGCTTCAAAATATTCAACTGATGATGGTGCATTAATATGCTGTAGCTTAGAAAATGAAAGCATAGTATTGTTTGTATCCATTTGTAACAGTATAACTGTCATCATTTTTATGAGAGAGCTCTGGAAGAGGTAAATAATTTGTACGTCCCATATATTGGAAGTCCATAACACTTCAGATAATGACATTAAAATATTCAACTTCCTGGCAGATAAAAGATCCTTTTAAAAAAAAGGCAGTCATTTCTTTCTTTTTCGTCATCTCTGACCTTGTAGTTAATCTTTTATTGAACTTGCTCCTACACACAGCCATCAGTCAGACGTTAAAGGATCCAACTTGACCAAAGCAACAGAATAATCCATGTCACATCACGCAGCAGATGGATCCTTTCTCTGCAATGATTCTGTAACTGGACTATAAATGGACTGTCAGTGCATCCCCCCCCCCCCCCCCATTGCACTCAATGTGGAGCACCACAGATGGTGCTCCTGGTCCATAGTGACCAATAAAACAAACTCCACAGCAGGAGAAGCACAAACGTTTGTTAAGTATTTTATTGGAAAATTTTCATAATAAAATATAACCAAATGTTACAACTTACACAATGACAAGGAACTTAATCACCACCAATTTTTTCAAGTACATTTTATTCATTTCATACTTTTCCCTCCCAAAAAAAATCAATAAAAAAATAAATAACACTCCATATTTTAAATCCATGAAACTGCCCAAATTTTCTTACCAATAAAAATGAACCTCAGAGATTGCAAGAACAATCTCTTATCTTTTAAAAAGGCAGATCACTCTCTAGGGCTAGTCTTTGGGAATAGGTTGGGAACCATTTCCTGTTGTATGTTGCAAATGACACATATACATTACTGCTGCTCCAGTCCCCTAAGAGGCAAGGGCACAACACCTCATCATTGCCTTTCACATTCAGTTATGAGTCTGAATGGATGAACCCAATCATACCATGGGCACAAAGGTTTTGATTTTAATTCTAGCAAGGAATTGCTCGGGTAGGGACTCAGGTCCAGTCCTCAAAAAGAATAACATCTCCTTGAGTGAGAATTGAGTGAGAAATAGCGGACTAGAGTCAAATGTTGCAGGATGGGACAGAGATTGGAAGGAGAAACCTCAGAAGGAATAGGACAGTTGAGGAAGGCTGGTGAAGTCCAGAGCTGAGGAGGTGCCAAGACAAGCAAGAGTCCTGCTGTGGACACAAGAAACCATGAAACAATCTTTTTGAAGTGAATCTGCCGGTTTGCCCATGGCCTCCAGTTTCTGCTGCTGGGTACGGGGCTGCAGGCCAAGGTTGAACCTGCAGTTAAAATTGTGTGTGTCCCAATGACAACATTAGGTTGTGGCTTTGCTATTTAAATGAGGAGGTGGTCTGTCCATGCCTGAATTCTGGCAGGTTAAGATGAGATTTAAAGTGCCAAAGCTATGAAAGCTAATGTCCCCTCATTCCACCTTTCTCCATCCATACTAGCCACCAGCCAAGAGGCAGTTAATTAAAATTATTTAATCAGTTTCCCATTGATGTGTGGACAAAACGTCTGGTGAGTTAGCAGTTGTAATATACTGTGGAAACAACACTGTGATCTGCTTTCAACAACAGAAAAAGTTAAAATGATCCAATTTCCTTAAATTTTATAGTTTAAAGCTAATAAAAATTTTACGATATATTTAGAGCATTTGTCCGTCAGGTAGTTTAATAGTGGTGTTAATTTATTTTTAAAAATGCTCCAGTATCTCTATGATTGTAACGGAGAGAGCTATCGTGCAAAAGGATTAATCTTTTGTCTCTTGCTATTACTGGCAGTCACCTCCAGATAACACATTGTTGAAACAGCTCCTTGCAAACTTCAACCAGACTTTGCTTCACTTGTTTTTCCGACACGGAAGTGTTAAAAAAATATTTAAAGTGAGCTTTGAGTAGAAAATCGCCACATTTCTGGTGCAACGTACATAAACCTGTTAGCAGTAGGCTGATTCCTCCTCTGACACTACACCCTATCACCTGCAATTATGTTTCACTTCAGAAATCTACAAAACCTTCTTCTCCTGTCTGTTTACAACCTGTAACACACAGAATGGGATAAAAGCTGCAGCTGCCAGAGGCACGGTGGCACTTTTGCAGAAGGACAGGAAATAAAACAGGAATTCCCTTTGCGTTGGAGGCTTCACAGAGTCAAAGAGGTGCAGGATGATTAGTGAGGCCACAATGCAGATGAATCTGAAGCTGAACTGCTGGCTTCTCTTTCCCTTGCAGCTCTCGGCATAAATGGGTGAGTTCAGAGCTAATCCCAATCCGAACAAGGCTCCCGTGTTCCTGACCAGCCCAGCGAAGGGAGTGGTGTCAATGTGGATCCACTCTGCTCGGGCGCACCATCTCTGGGCTTTCTCCACTGACCACAGCAGGTCGGCTCCCAGCGCTTTCAACAGCAGGTAGAAGCCCAGAGCGAAGGAGGACAGGAAGAGAGTGATCTGCAGATACTTCTTGAGGCTTGCATTGTAGATTGCATTAAGCCGGCCAAACATCTCCGCCACAACCATTCCTGAACACGAAACAGGACAAAAGTTTTCACTGAGGAACATCAGTGAAGATCCTCAAATACACACAAAGAGCAAAATACAGCCTCATTCATGAATAAACCTGAAAAGATTTCATTGTGCTTTTGCATAAATTAGAATCCCTTTCTGGAAATTTTAGGAAATTGCCTTTATTGAATTTAATATATACTTAGCTATTCCCCTTTAAGCTAGAGCCAATAAAGAAAAGAATCAATTCAAATTCTGATACATTATCTTTTCTTGAATGTCAGCATTTGAATGTGAAATCTATTATGTTTGTTTAAATTACTTCCATGATTTTGAAGCACATTAACAAAGTATGTCATGAAATTCAACTTCCATCTGAAATGTCAGCCAAATCACCAGAGTGAAAGCCTCCACAAATTTTGTCTTAATTTCCGCTGGCGAAGTGGGAACAGCCGCGTCAATGCAGCCTCCAAATGGAAAAGTTAGGACATCAGGAAGTTTGCATTAGGTTGGGTCTGGGGGTGGTGGAAGTGTTAGGTGGGGATGGGGAAGGTGGAGATGAGACTGAGGAACTTTGGATGCAATGTCAATGGGCCATTTTGTGGGACTGTTTCAGTGACCAGCTTTAGCCAAACCGTATTGCATTTTCTATTAAGTGAAATCAAAAAAATATAACCACCAATGACAACTAATTTTACTCAACACGAACCACACTAGGATCTTAAAATAACAGTAATAGTGTATGCATGGCATGGTTATTCATAACCTACAACATCCAGTTGATCAAAATAAAATCCGTTTTTTTGCTTATACAAATTTTAAGAACCATTACTTCTTTCAATGAATTTTGCAATCGGTAAGTAGTAGGTGACTGACCTGAAAGGACTCCTAGGAAGACTTGATGAGGGAAGTGTGTGGCCACAAACACTCTAGATAAGCAGACACAGAACTGAATCACCCAGAATATTGTCCAAAGTCCAGCATGAACACATCTGTAACATAAGGGAATAACTTAGGGTAAAGAAATCCAGAGTGTCAGCACTTAACTAAATGTTTTGGTTCAATTTTAACCCCAGAACAGTTTTGGGCAGGTCAGTTTAGAACCCATCCCCACTCTATTTCCCACTTCCCACTCTGCTCTAGAAATGAGGCCTGAGTACTCTCAAGCTTTGACCTAACACTCAGCTTCTGTAGATATAGCCCCAGGTTTGGATGCCTTTACAAGTCAAATCATCCATTGCAACTGCAAAGATTCTGGTCAGTTAAGTATGGTGGTGGAGCATTTAGTGCTGCTGCCTCACAGCTCCAGGGACCCGAGTTCAGTTCTGACCTTGAGTGCTCTCTGTGTGGGATTTGTGTGTTCTGTCCATGACCTCTAATGGCAAAAAGAATCTGAGAGGAGTTGACGACTATGCATAAGAGGGGATAAGTCGCAGGAGGACAGGTAAATAAGGAAATGGGAATCTGTCTTCGGGAAAATGGGATTGCTCTCCTGGGAGATGACATGAACCCATTGGGCTGAATGGACTCCTTCTGTGTCATTTTACATACGCAATCCTGGAGTACTGTGAAATTTATACACTGGTGTATAATTTTTCTCACCTCCCCAAGAATGCCCACCCCCAACCTGCCAGACCCCACCCATTTGTGGATTTCAATTTTAGGCAAACACTTTTCACAAGTTTAAAATACATTTAACCTTTCCCCTTTAACCTTGAGTCAATTATGAAAAAAATGATTCAAGTTTTGAAAATATTTCTATACCATTTAATAATGCACTGTTATGTTTTACAATTTCCCTGCTTCAAGTTTTAGTAAAATATAAACAAATATGAAAAATAAATGTTGAATTTGATCAAGATGAATTTTGTTAGTTGAATACATCATACTGGTGTAAAGGATGCTTCCTCCCACCCACCTTCCCTGCCCCCTTATTTGCCCCTTCCAAAAAGTCTCAGAAAGTTGACTTATATTCCAGTTTTGACAGCAAATAGGAAGCCGGGGAAATGTAATAAAGCAGAGCAGGCATCACCAGAAAGAGCGAGGCAATGGCCAGGGCACATACTTCTCCCTTTAACATGATTCTTATTTATACATTTAGATGCTCACGGTATCTAGAACTGCGATTAAGCTACAGTGTGCATGTCAATTGATATTCTCAATTAAATTAAGACAACAGTTATCATTTTACTAATTCTGACCATGGTTTTGTAAAGCCTGAGATTGCAACAGATCTCAAGCACCAACAGACACTGAATGTGAGACTCACCTACTTTGGACCCAATGCTGCTTTTCCTGAAGCACAGAGGCCAACAGTGCTGTCACCATTACATACCAAACCCCAGCTGATCCCATAGCATGACCTGAGGGGCTTCCTGGAACAGACAAGATTTGGGGTCAACTTTCCTCAAACAGAAACAGTGAAGAAGAAGAACTGAATCACTAAGGTCCAGAGCTGTTATTAATTGGAGGTGCAATGATCTTTCAATACCTGGTCCAGTTTCACAGGTGATGGGGTACTGCTCTAGAACAGGAACAGATGAGTTGCCATAGTATGAAGTTTCATGAACCCACCAGTAAGGTCTCTGACCAAATAATATCCTGCAGAGGAGAAGAGGGACAAAGTTTCAGAGGTGAGATGAGGAGGATTTGTCTTGCTCCGCTGAATTGCTGTGACTTGGATTATATTGGAAGTGCAAGCAGGTTCAAGAGAGATTGCAATAGAGATTGCTGTGTCAATTTGAAAAAGAATAATTTGTAGCTTGATGGGGAAATAATGGCTCTGAATGGACAGCTCTTCTGCTAAGCTGTGTTACTCTAGGATTCTTTGGCACTTTGTGGTAATGCCAGTAATAAAAAGTAATTGTCATCAATTTTTTCACTAAAGCTGATGTTCATGCTGGAACATTGTTGCTCAATCTGTAGGAGGATATGGTAATATAGTGGTTAAGTTACTGGGCTAGATAGCACTGATCCAGGCTCAAGAGTCTGAATCCCATTAGCAGCAGCTGGGGAATTGAAATGCAAGTACTTAAAGAAGTCTGGAATTTTAAAAAAATGAGTCCTGAAATGACTGGGTTGTAAAACCCATCTGGTTCATTATCATTTCTTTCCTCCAGGATGGCTCCTTCTGCTACCCTTATCCGGTCTGGCCTATTAATGACTCCAGATGCACCAATGTGCTTTACTCTTAACTGCCTCCTCAGTTCAGAGGCAATTAGGGATGGACAACAAATGCTGGCAAGACCAAAGACATCCATTTCCCATGAGCAAATATATGTGAAAATGTGGTCGCATGTGAACTTCACCAATGAGTATCCAAAGGCTGTTACTATATGGAGACTCACATCTGAGCTTACATTTTGAATTCACCACACAACCATACTTCTGGTACATTCACAAAGCATTCTGTGCAAGGATATTTTGGGTAGGGGGCAAATTGTTGTAGATTATTTCTGTGGAATTCGCTCCAGCTAACTCCTAACCTCATAAAAATAAGTTGAAGTGTTTCTGGCCATGCTTTTGTCAGTGCTCTCTGAGCTGAACTGATGGGGTTCTGCAAGATTTATTTGAATTATTGATGGGGCCTGCACCTGAAACAGGCAGTGCTTCAGGCACCTTGGATTAGGAGATGTCCCTTTCAAGATGGTACCCTTTGGTGCCAATTGGCCCCAGGCAATACCAGTTAAAGTGGATCCTTTGAATTTATAAATTTCATAAACATAAATCCTGATTTGTCATTCTAGATTTGAGCATGTTTCTCAGAATACCTTGCCATCTGAACTCCTGCTATGGTAGAAGAGGGACTATTGATTAACATTACACCTGATTCTTAACTTCTCGTATGAATGTGTTTGATATGGAGGGGGGAGCACCTAAGGCATGAACACACTGAAACTGAGGGAGATTCTTTGAGACACTAATAATGGATAGCGAACATAACTTGCATTTGACAATAGGGAAACTTGTAACCAGGATGGTAAAAAAAAGACCTGACATTTTAATCAGTGACTTGGGCAAACTGTTAACAGAGGAAACTGAGGCAATAACAATAATTTCCCAGAAAAACAACGTTGTCAAATGTGACTATACATGAGCACTGCATATTTGTCCTGTCCATTCAGTGCTGTTTGGCTGTCAATGCTTAGAATTCTTTTGAAGGCATTCAAAAATAATTTGGCATAATACTTACCATTTAAAGATGAGGTTGAGCCAATCTCCGATGACAGCCACCCAGATGAGTTTGATGCCCACTGCCTCACACAGGTGGAACCAGATGGGGAAGAAAACATAGAAAGTATTTCTTAGATCAGCAGCAATGGAGATAAAAGTGAACCAGCTCTGGGAGTCCCTGTAATTCAGCTGTAGATACTGCACCAGTTCCACCCCAGAGCTGTGGAGCAGGTCCATCCCAGCATCCATGCTCTGTGTGTTCAGAAGCGATTAAAGAAGTGGCCTGTCTCTCCCTGACTTTCACCACCTTTCAATTTGTTGTCGAAAACTCAGACGGTCTGTTATATTCAATCACCAGCCAAACAACCCAAGTACATTGAGCAATCTTTGCACTAGCAAATTTGACCCAAAGTCAACAAGCAGTGTAACATCATTTTCGAACTGACGCAAATGGGTTTAAAACATTCGCATTGAATTGCCTTCAGTATCTGGCTTATTGATTCATCAAACAAGCTTTGAAATTGAACAATAACAGTTGATTTAGGATTCTTTAACTCACTCAATTCAGGGTAATTGTTTAATCATAGTTCTATTTTCTGCATTATTTGGCTTTAAAATATTAAATTGGCTTTAATATTAACTACAAACATGATAGGTCTGAACCATTTACACTTGAGTATCTGGTAACTTTGTTAGTGGCTCCTTTTGTGATCTTGCTCTGATCTCCATTGTTCTGTAGTTGCCATTCAGTCTCAAACCAGATAAGTTAATGAGGCAGGTCCGTTATTGAAGTTGGCAGGTTTAGCAGTAACGAGGCTTCATTGTGCAATGTTTCCACTAGCACTAGAAACCCCAGAATCATCCTCCATTCTTGTCAGGTTTCTGTCCAGCTCTGTCTCCCCATGACCTCTTTTGACACTTTCTATGTTGTTAAGCTATTATTGCTGCCTCTCTGACACCCAACACTAGGCCTGTGATCTAGGCCACTGATCCAGAGGGATGAGTTTGAATCCCACCATGTGAAACTCACATAAATAAATAAAAATATGAAATTAAAGCTAATCTTAAAATCAGTAACCATGAAACTAATAGGTTGTTGTTAAACTGTTAACAAAGAAACTTGGAGCAATAATAATAATGATTTCCAAGAAATAAGCATGATCAAATGTGACTAAGCATGGACACTGCATATCTGTCCTATCCATTCAGTGCTGCTTGGCAGTCAATGCCTAAAATTCATTCAAAAACAACTTAAGATAATTTAGTATTAAAAGGTTGTTCAGGGAAAGAAATCTGCCATTCTTACTTGGTCTAGGCTATGTGTGACTCCAGACCTACATAGTGTTTAGCACAATGTTTTACAGCGCCAGCGACCCGGGTTCAAATCCGGCCACTGTCTGTAAGGAGTTTGTACGTTCTCCCTGTGTCTGTGTGGGTTTCCTCCAGGAGCTCCGATTTCCTCCCACATTCCAAAGACGTACAGGTTAGGAAGTTATGGGCATGCTATGTTGGGGCCAGAAGCGTGGCAACACTTGCGGGCTGCCCCCCAAAATCACTACACAAAAGATGTATTTCACTGTGTTTCGATGTACGTGTGACTAATAAAGATCTTATCTTATCTTATGACTGAGTCTGAGCTGCTTCTTTCATTCAGGCACAGTTAAGGATGTGCAACTTACATCAGCCCTTGTCAGTGACAACCACAATCAACAAATCAATAAGTAAAAGTAGAAACTTTCTCAAACTAAATATTAGTAAGACTGAACTAGTAATCCAGAGACCTGGACCAACAATCCAGAGACATGAGGTCAAATTCCTCCAAGGCATCTTTCTTAAATATGGAGACCAAAATCTAGGTGTGGTCTCATTAGCACACTATAAATTTGCATCAATATTTCCCTAATTTTACATTCCATACCCATTACAATAAGGGCCAACATTCCATTAACCTTCCGAATTACTTGTTATGCTTGTATCCCAACCCTTCATTTTTCCTGAACTGGATTCATTTAGTAGTTTCAGTAAGTAGTGATTTATTTTTATTTCATAGACAGTCAGAGGCTTTTCCCCAGGGCTGAATTGGTGACCACAAGAGGAAATAGGTTTAAGATGCTGGGGAGTAGATATAGAGGAGATGTCAGGGGTAAGTTTTTTACTCAGAGAGTGGTGAGTGCGTGGAATGGGCTGCCGGAAGTGGTGGTGGAGGCTGATACGATAGGGTCTTCCAAGAGACTGTTAGATCAGTATATGGAGCTGAGTAAAATAGAGGGCTATGGGTAAGCCTAGTAATTTCTAGGGTAGGGACATGTTCAGCACAGCTTTGTGGTCTGAAGGGCCTGAATTATGCTGTAATTGTTCTATGTTCTATGTTCTATGTTCCATCTCTTTACAATTTGCTAAGCCATCTATCTTTATATCATCAGCAAATATTGCACCGGTACAGTTGGTCCCTTCATCTATGTCATTTATATAGATTAGAAATAGTTGAACGCGACCAATGATCCCTGTGGCACCCACTAACTACAGACTGCCAATACAAAATTGAGCAATTTATCCCACCTCTCTGCTTAGCCATATCAATGCTAATATATTACCCCAACCCCATGCATGCCTAACTTCTGAAAAAACTTTTTATGAGGCAGCTTATTGAATGCCTTCTGGAAATCCAAATACATTATATCTATCGATACCATTTTATCAATCCTATTTGTTAGCTCCTCAAAATAACTCTAGCAAATTTGTCAAACATGATTTCCCTTTCATAAAACCATATTGACTCTGCCTGATTATCTTATAACTTTCTAAATACCATGCTATTACTTCTTCAATAACGAAATCCAACATTTTCCCAATGATAGTCTAACTAGTCTAGAGTTTCCTGCTCTCTGTCTCTCTCTTGACCAGTAATGTTATATATGTGGTTTTCCCAGCTTTGGTCATCCTGCAGCCACATTTTTGCAATGGCCATTTATAACTCTTGTGCCTTAAATCATCCACATTGTTGTGGATTCAGGATGTATTCAGGTATAGCACCTTTAAATTTGACCTTTTAATTTTTTTCTAAACTCTGGCACTACCTACCATTTTCTTTTTCTCACTCCTCTCCCTTGGGGTCTCATCTCCCTGTAGTTTAAAGGTAGGTAAAACCCTCCCCAAAAGGACTAGACCCCCTCTTGCGAGAACTCCGATGAAGTGTAAGCCTTCTGACTTGGACATGACCCAGAAAATTTAAATATAAGCATGATTTTGAACACTTCCAGTTGTGATTGAAGGTGCATTTTGTTAACCTAACATACAGCCACTTCAATTCTGTTTCCTGCCTTTCTAGTATCTTCACTAATTTTTCATATTAATGGGTCTGCAGTCACACACAGACCTGACTGGCTGAGGGTAACAAATTTCTTTCATTGAAGTCTATGAGAGAAACAGATAGTTTTTATGACAATGTACTAGTTTCTTGGTCACCATTACTGAATTTATATTCCCTAGCACCTTGCGGGAATTCAAACTTGTGCTTCTGGATCAGTGGTCCAGTTCTCTGGATCTCTTGCCAGGAATAATCATAATGCAACCATATTCTCTCATGATTTTACATCCAGTCACACATGTTTTCCAGAAGGTTTCAAATGGAATAGGAGCTTTCGTGAAATATCCTCCTCCTCATCTCTGTTCTCAATTGTTCCCAATACTCTCTGCTTTGAAGAAAGAAAAGTTCAACACAGGAAGTGGTCAGATCAGTGCTTCCTTCAGTCTGAACTCCGTACAGAGTATTTGCCAAATAACCTATTATGTATCTCACTAAAGAGATGTTTTGGTTATGAACTGGGTGAGATGCTTATCCGATCACTATTGAGGGTACTCTAAGGCTCTGATAACTTGAATTAGCCTGAAATAATAGATTCCCCATTAGAAATGAGAAGAATGCATTTTCTTTTGACAGAAGAACAATGATGGTTTGTGTGTATTAGGCACCTTTAGCATTATGAAATGTATTTCACAGGACTATTTAAAAAAAACTGTCATTGTGCCACTGGTTAAGTGATGAAACAGTTGGTCAAAGAGATAAAATTCTGGGATTTGTGTGGTTACATCTCTAAGAAGTAGAATAAGGATTGTTGATGTGGCATGATGATGTGCTTACATTGGGTGTTACAATATGAACATTGTACAGCAGATGGCTCATTCTTCCAAATCAATGAGAGAGAGCATCATAAATGAAGAGCATGCACAATAGGCCACTTCATCTGTACTGGAAAGGTGTTGCAAAGCTGCAGTTCAACTCTCCTCAGAGATCAGTATTTTCTTTCATTTATTGTTATATATGCATTATTAATGCAAGTTGTCATTGCAGACAGTAGGTTTACTTTGTGAAATGGTTCTGAATTGTTTATCTTTGCTTTCTCATTATATTATATCAAGTACGTTTGAATACAATCCAGAGGTCACTGGTTGCCAACTGCTGCTTGATGAGGCCATCAGCAGATTTTCTCTTTCATGGGCTTTTATGCCTCCATGCAATCTAATAGAATCATAAACACTTACAACACAAGAAGGAGACCATACTTCATCTGGGACTCATGATGTATCCATCTTCAAAGATGATACATCCCATAATACTCTTCCTTTTACCTCATCCAATATTGTACCACAAAGTCACAAGATGTCAAGAGACCCCCTAAGATTCAGCCCCAAGCCGCAATCCCCCAAGACCATGAGGTTTCCACCAACTGTCCTCCACCCCTAACTATCCGACTGGACCAGGCCCTGGCCCAGTGATCCCCCAAGACCTTAAATGGAGGTCCAGAACATCATCTGCCCACTCACTGGATCGCTGCTACTATCTCTGAGTCCCACTTCTCAGAAGGCCCTTCCCATCTTCCAGGGGCTTACCTTCCTTGGTAATCCAGGCCCTGAACCCTCCTGTAGCCACCAGCCCTCTCTCACCACCCCCTGGAGACAACTGACAGACATCCTCAGTCTGAATGAAACCACTGTAACTCATTGCATTTGTAGTGCATTTGAGGTAAGTGAGAACTGGCAGCTGGAAATACCATGCAGTGTGTAGGTAAGCGGTAAAACCTGGGGCAAATTAATGAGAATATGGGGAGAATAAAATGGGATTAGTGCAGAAGTAGTACAAATGGATACTTGAGGTCAGCATGGCTGAAGAGCTGTTTCTGTGCTGTAGGGCTCTATGAGTCTGCATCAGCATGACCTAGGGAGCTAGTGAAAATTGAAGCAGTGTGTCCATGAAAAAAATTGTTGTTGGAGCCCAGCTGCAACACCCATCCAGCCCATCCATTTGGGATCATGGGAATATCAAGTCAATCCCATGGAAAATAGTTTTCCTAATCTACTTTCATTGATCCCCCAGCAATTCACTGCAAAATGGGATTAACAGAGGCCTTGGAACTGTTCTACTTGGAGCTGGGGCTGTATATGGGGCCAAGAATTTAATGAAACAAACAAAAATATGGAAACAAATAAAAATATATGGAAAATAAATCAGTATCTTTCCTTTCAAAATATTTATTACAATAAAAACTTCCATACAAATTATTCAAAGAAGCACATAATGAAAAAGAACAAAACGGTGACATTTTTCATCCAGCTATGATGAAAGATCTATCAGTCTGAAGCACTAACTCTGTTTCAGTCTCCACAGATATTCCCTGACCTACTGTTACCATCATTTACTATTTTCATTTCAGATTTCCAGCATCTGCAGTATTTTGCTAATTGTTCTTCTGAAGCACCTAACAGATTTCTCTATCTCTATGATAAAAACCACCCGCATACAATAAATAACCATCCATCCGGTCAGAAAAGAATTGCTTTATCCCATTGCATTCACAGTGCATTCGAGGTATGTACATTTTCAAGTCCTTGTTTACAGAACTAGCTTTGAAGAGGTGGGTCCCTATAGAACAGCAGCTCTTTACCAGCAGTATACAGCGATGAGCAGAGTTCCCTTTATCTTATCACTCATGCCAAACAAAGAAATATACACATTAAAAGCAACACCATTTTTCTCTCTCTTTCTTACTCCAACTCCCCAGAGAACAATGTGCCTCTGATTGGCCTTTTCTTCATGTGTAAGCATTTTGATTAAGTATTGGCAGAATAGTCCACCACAGACTGACTCACACTGTTCTTGTTCCGCAGAGACTAACAGTAAGGAGTTGGAGCTCTGACCCAGGTAACCCTGACAAAAGCAATTGACTCAATAGAGAAGAAAAGATTGTTTTGCAACACATCATGCCCACAGATTCCCACTGGGTGATCAGGAGGCTTCAACATTTCCTTTCAACAAATAGCCTAATTGACCAGGAGCCCAGGGAATGCAAAACACCAGTGTCCAAAACATAACCTTTTTCTTGCTCATGATGTGCAGGGTGATAGTATGATTCAGACAATATGTAATTTAACAGAAGAACCAGATTACAAAAACAGATTGCAATTAAAAATGCAAATGTCAATCTATGTTGTAAATTCATTCTCAGGACACCTCTGCTGCGTAGATTTTTTTCTGGATCATCTGGTTATATTACATGTTAAACAAGACCACTCTGTTCAATGCAAACCTGCTGCCCTTGTATCTTTGACAAGCTGAGTTTAAATTCTGTCTCAAAGTACAACTAGCCAAAGTCAAACTGATTTGATTTGGCGAGTGGCTTCTGTATTAATGGGCAAATATTTGAGTTGCAGACACCTAGAGCACTTTTTTCTCTTGTTGGTTCATAACTTGCGACACTGAGAAGGGAATGATTGCCACAGCTGCCAGAGGCACGGCAGCACTTTTGCAGAAGGACAGGAAATAAAACAAAAGTTCCTTCTGTGCTGGGGGCTTCACAGAGTCAAACAGGTGCAGGACAATCAGTGAGGCCACAATGCAACTTATCCGGAAGCAGAACTGCTGGCCTCTCTTTCCCTTGCAGCTCTCAGCATAAATGGGTGAGTTCAGAGCTAATCCCAATCCAAACAAGGCTCCCATGTTCCTGACCAGCCCAGCAAAGGGAGTGGTGTCAATGTGGATCCACTCTGCTCGGGCGCACCATCTCTGGGCTTTCTCCACTGACCACAGCAGGTCGACTCCCAGCACTTTCAACAGCAGGTAGAAGCCCAGAGCGAAGGAGAACAGGAAGAGAGTGATCTGCAGATACTTCTTGAGGCTTATATTGTAGATTGCATTAATCCGGCCAAACATCTCCGCCACAATCATTCCTGAACACGAAATAGGACAAAAGTTAGCACTGCAAAGGCCAAAAATCAATGTGAAGTTTTATTATTGAACATTATAATATTTACATGGAAACTCCTCTGGTGATTGACAATGATCCATGAAAGCAGCTGCTTACGGATCAAAATATTTGATGAGTTTTGCTGCATCCACTTGCTCTTGCATTAACAAATAATCTCATTCTAGTTCGTTTCTTTTCCCATCAGCCAATATGATCTCAAATGAAAATCAGAAAACTTAAATGCTGGAAATCTGAAATAAAAACAGAAAATGCTGGAAACATTCAGCAAGTCAGGCTGCATCTGTGGAAAGAGAAACAGTTAAGATTAAAGGTCTAAGACCCTTCATCAGAGCGGAAAAGCAATTGGATCAGTTTAAGAGGAGGATTAATCATTAATGGTTATTCTGTTCCTGTGCCCAGTTGGCTAAAAATAGTTGTTGGAATAAAAGTAATGAAAACATTTTGGGATATATATTGGTTTCATCACGTTTTGGGGCCAGAAAAATCTGCTACTAATCTTAGCAGATGAAAGATGTGGTCAGAATCCATCAGGGATTGTAATGGTCCGGAGAGCGTGGGCATGAGCTTGAAAGGTTAGCTGCCTACTTATAGGTTTTCTTAATAATAAGCAGGTGCAAAGTCAGAAGGTTAAGTCATGTGAAGGTAAACATTTCCACTTATAGACGTGTGGAGTAGTAATAGCAGATTACCATGAACGCTGCATTGTTTAGTGAGTTAAATCAATAGGTAACCCTCTCACATAAGCCAGGGTTGACAACCCTATTCACTTCCAAACTGTACTGAATTAGCTGATATCAGGTGGGATGCCACCTCTAAGCTATGCTGGGCTTCAGTGCCCAATGTTAGATGAGAGGTGACACAAGAGACTGCAGATGCTGGAATCTGGAGCAAGAAACAAGCTGCTGGAGGAACTCAGCGGGTCAGGCAGCATCTGTGGAGGGAAATGGACGGTCAATGTTTCAGGTCTGGACTGAAAGAGTAGAGGGTAGATAGCCAGTATAAAGAGGTGAGGGAGAGTAGCAAGAGCTGGCAAGCAATAGGTGGATCCAGGTGTGAGGAGTTATTTGCAGATGGAGGAGGGAAGAGAGGGAATAGTGACAGAGGCTGGGAGGTGATAGGTGGAGGTGACAAAGGGCTGCAGATTGTGGAATCTGATGAGAAAGGAAGCGAGGAACCAAATAAGGGGGGTGTAGTGAGAAGATGGGAACAGTGAGGGGAGTGTGGGGGAGGAAACTGGACAGAATTCCTGTCCTGGCCGTTCCCCAGCAATTCTGTCTGGTGAAAAACACGATGATGCTGGAGGAACTCAGCAGACCAGGCGGCATCTGTGGAGAAAAGCAGGCGGTCATCGTTTCAGGTCAGGACCCTTTCTCAGGATGAAGATAGGAAAAGGGGAAGCCCAATATATAGGGGGGAAAAGCAGAGCAGTGATAGGTGGACAGAAGAGGGGAGGCGGGGTGGGCACAAGGAGGTGATAGGTAGACGCAGGTAAGGGATAGTGATAGGCAGGTGCGGGGGAGGAGGGGAGAGCACCTGCCTATTACTATCTCTTACCTGCATCTACCTATCACCACCGGGGGATGGGTCAAAGGTAAGGAGAGAGAGGGAAGAATTGGTAGAAAAAAGGAGACTAGGAAAGGGAGGAAGAGAAGAAGCATGGTAGAGGGTGGGGGGGGGGCGCGGGTGTGGGGAAGGGGGGTGGGGATTACCTAAAGTGAGAGAATTCAATGTTCTGTCTGGTGCTTTGAAAGCTCACTGTGTGGCCTCATAAGAATGGACATTTAGGCTCTGTACCGTGAGGCAGGGATCCAGCATCTTCAGAGAAAGAAGAAATAGAATCCTGATGGAATTAAGAATGACACAAAGAAAGCAAGGCCCCATGCATTGGGCTAAGGCTCAGGATTAATACTTAGGCAGTTGTATATTCATATACGATACTGTAGCTTCATGTAAGCTTTCCAGCTATCTTTCCAGAAATGCTCATACATCACTTCTTTCTGTAAGCAATCACTCCAAAAATCTGAAATTTTCTTATTATTGGAATAGGATGTTGTGCAGTTGGATAAAAATATTCCATCCAAAAAATTGTTTGATGATTATGTGATAAATAGAACAAAGGAATATTACACAAGTACACTAAACAGAGCCTTCAAAAGAAGTTTAATGAATGCAAGCCCATAAGCTCTCATCTATATAGATGATGTTCCAACATCATGGAATTACAGACAGCACAATTATACATCTCTGTCTGTGATTCAAGGGAGACACAAGAAAATGCAGATGCTGGAACCTAAAGCAACAAACAACGTGCTGGAGGAACTCAAGACTCAAGCAGCATCTATTAGAGGAAAGAAACTGTCGACGTTTCAGATCAAAACCCTTCATCAGGACCTGATGCAGGGTTTCGACCTGAAATTTCAATAATTCCTTTCCTCCCACAGATGCTGCTCAACCTGCTGAGTTCCTCCAGCAGATTGTTGTTGTCTGTGATTCAAGAACAGCTTCCAAATAGTGCTGATTGCTAATTATACTTTGAAAGGCTGTGAAACATTTAGAGATATCATGTGGGTGTGATAATATACTAGATTTAATTTCTTAATTGTAGAAAGTGAAGTAATTCCAATTACAAATTTATTGCAATGGCAGCTAAAATAATTTATCAAAGTACTAAGGTGCTAAATCTTTAGTCATAAAGACAATAATTAAGCAACAGTACTTTGTAGAAATAAGATTGAAAACTCTGACTCGGGCTGTTCTCATATGAAATCTGAGTACGTGTTGTTTCTGTGTTATTTTTTGGTATTGGTATTGGTTTATTATTGTCACTTGTACTGAGGTACAGTGAATTTTTTCACAAACAGGAATGCTGAAGAAGGGGACATAGATCGGATTGTCTGCCCATTGTCTGTGATGCAGGAAAGATTACTGAATGTTCCACTGACCTGAGATGACCCCCATGAAGACTTGATGAGGAAAATGTGCAGCTACAAAGACTCTGGATGCACAGACACAGACCTGAACCACCCAGAACACTCCCCACAAAAAAGCACGGAGACACCTGAAACAGAAACAGCAGTGATAAGAACATGCACAAAAGGCCATGGAAGCCCTTGAATCTGCTCCACCATTCAATATGATGATGTCTGACCTGATTTTAGCCTCACCTCCATTTTCCTGCCTGTTTCTCATAGCCCTTGACTCCCCTGTAGACCAAAATATGTCTATCTCAGGCTTGACTATACTCTTTGACTCTCCCTCTGCAATTTTCAGAAGATTCACAATCCTCTGACAGAACAAATTCTTTTGTTTCTTAGTGTTAAATGGAAAACCCCTTCCCCTAAGTCTATGCCTTCTTCTAGGTCTCACACAAGGAATAAGATCCTCTCAGCATCTAACTTATTAAGTCTCCTCAGAATCTGAAGTTTCCCTCAGCTTCTGAGCACAACAGGTGACAACATAACAAGACAGTTAGAATTTAATTACATTAAGTGTTTAAGCAGTATATACTACTAACACAACAATTTGATATGTTTAGGTAGCAATCCTGCACCAGTAGTGGGTTGCATTCTGATCAGGATGCTGCTGGATGCTCCATTTGTTTGTGAGGGATATATTGTTGAACAGAACCAAGGAGAAACTGGGTAGACAGGAGTTTTGTCAAGCCTATCAATTACAAGAGCTGTACACTTCCCTTGGTACTATGCATGTGGAATTCATCTCCACAGCTATCTCCCTTCATTGCAAAGTAGCCAGGGAAGAAAATGAAGCTCATTTGTTTAGTGAAGCAGCATTTTCTGACAGTTTAAATTTTTAAAGCTGCACATTTTGTACTTAGTTTACCCTTTTTTTGTTAAATATGACTGGGAATGTAGAGGGGGACTGTGATTAGTCCAGCCTTTTCCAGAGGTTAAAAATACTAGCTGGAAATTGGATGCAACAAGAAAAGTATTACTGGTTTCAAAAGTAATTTTCCTTTCTCTTTCTCTGCCCTTAATATATAATTTACTTTCTCTGCTAATTATTTTACTGATTTGTGTGGGATTTACCAATGCTCTCTGTTTCCTACAGTGACAGTTCCATAAATCCATCAACCTCCAGGTAAAATAACTAACTGCTTATTCACTTTCACTCTTCTGAGTGCATTTCCACTCTTTTCTGTGTCAAAGATATACTTAACGTTCAGTTTATCCACACTCTTTAAACCTTTAATACCTCATTAATTTTTGCTCTGAGGCTCCTTTCCTCCAGTGTAAATGTTCCTAGCTTTCTTTGTTCTAAGAGACCAAGTCAAGCTGGCCTCAAATTTGTCAGCATTAAAAAATTCAGCATTTCATCGACTCACCAGCTTCTGAGGCAATGTTGCTTTTTCTGAAACGTGCTTGTCACTATTGCTGTCACCATCACGTACCAAATCCCAGCTGACCCCATGGTGTGGCCTGAGGGACTTCCTGAAATGTACAGAAGTTAAGTCAATTTCACTTTATCGGGAATGCAGTAGAAAGTCTAATCTATGACTTATTAAAATTCACAGTTTCTATTATGTCAGTACCTGGCCCAGTTTCACAAGTAATGGGGTATTGCTCCAACACAGGAACAGATAAATTGCCATAGTAGGAAGTTTCATGAACCCACCAGTAAGGTCTCTGGCCAAATAATATCCTGTAAAGGAGAAGGAAAAAAGATGTTGGGAGTAGTAGATACACCCGGATTTCAAATAATTCTGGATTTTACCCAAAATCTTTATAAACCAATGCAAAACATGTTAGAACATAACAACATCAGACGTTTGCTAAACATTTACATTGGGGAATCTCAAAAACAGTGATAACAAATGCTTTTTTAAAAGCACATTGAACAACAAGCTGACCTTAGTAGTTGGATCTATAATAAAACTTAGAGGCTAAGAACCTTTTGTTTACTCAGTTCTGATTGTAGTGAGGTTATCTTGGAATGTTGCCTTAGTCTTGTTAATCACTGATCCCTGCTAATTTATCGAGAAAAATATTTTGTAGCAAAATGCATCCATATCTCACATGCAATTTCTAAAGATAACTAATTAGACAAAGTTAAACGAAGAGAAATATGGTATCAGAAACCTGATAGATCACTTACCAGACTGTAACATCAAGGTAACAGTTTCACTTCACACCAATGCTATAGTGTTAATTCAGCCTAAATCCAGAGTCAGTTTTTGATCTGACAGTGAATCAAAGGGACGATTATGACCTACCCAACTTCAGAGTCAGGGTTGGTTTCACTCAGCAGGTCAGGCACATCTGTGGGAAAAGAAACAGATCTTTGTTTCCCACAGATGCAGCCTGACCTGCTAAATGTTTCCAGCATTTTCTATTTTCATTTTAGATTTCCAGCATCTGCAGCTTTTTTTATTTTCACAGGACTGGTCTTACAGCAGGATGAATTTCTATTTGCAAAAGTTGGTGAATTACTAATGTAACCACATCTTAACTTACTAACACCTAATTGTATCTTCTTCAAATATGAATATATTTCTGGGATGGTGAAAATAAGACAGTTCCTACAATCTGTAAAATTCCAATACAGCTTGGTCTTCACAACCATTATTTTTTAACCCTCTAATTTTCTTCATCTGGAGGTTGCTAGTATTGATCCAAGAGGTATTAAAACCTTTCTCCTCATCTTTTCAGATTCCCTTCAAATACAGTCATTTTGGTAGCATGTTGTACTGACAAGAACAGCACTCAATCCATTTTCTCCTTATTTTTTAATTATAAAAATGTATCAAAATAAAAGATAGCTACAATCTGCTAATTTATAACACTATGTTTTGATGTAATTCTGTGGCTCTGGGTTTCATATTTCTTAAGGTTCTCAATCCCACTTATACTGACCAGCTTTTGCAAAAAGTGCAGCCTCCGTGTATGCAAAAACTCCCCTTCAGTTGAGGCAGTAGATAAAACATAGCAGGAAAGTCAGTGGAGATAATATTTGATCAATTGAGTACGAGATTACAAAGTGCTAATGTAGAGTTGCTCTAGTTCCACAAAGTTTGATAAGTAAATACTCTTACTTGGTGTGGTACTCAGATTGGAAAATTCTGGGTTATATCATTGGATTATTTTGGCTGGTTACCATGGAAGCAAGGTAATACTGCAAATGGACTTTATTCACTTATGGAATGTTGGTGTTGCTGGCAAGGTCCACATTTCTTGCCCCTTCCTGGGAAGCTGGTGGTGAACCACCTTCTTGATCTGCTGCATTCTTTTTGATGTTGGCACTGCCGCAGTACTAAGGGGTTGGGAGTTCCAGGATTTAGACCCAGAAACGACCTTTCCAAGTTAGTATAGTGTATGATTGGGAGAGGAACCTGCAGGTGGTGGTGTTCCTATGCATCTGCTACCTTTGTCCTTCCAGGTAGAGGGCACATGTTTAGGAGGTGAATTCAGAGTAATTTAAGTGAGTATTAGCAGCACATTTTGTAGACATTACACATTACAAACACATTGTAACGGTGACATAGGGAATGGACAGTTAACATGAGGGATGAGATACCATTCAAGGGGGTTATGTTCTCATGAGTGGTGTTGAGCCTCTTGAGAGTGGCTGGAGGTACATTCATCAAGGCAATTGAAGAGTATTCCATCACACGCTTGATCTTGGGGATGGTGGAAAGGACTTGGGGAATCTGGTGCTGCCACTATATTTAGTTCAGTGATCTTAAGATAAATAATGGGGCAATCAACCTGAGCACATCTTGGAAACCACATGATGAAACACTCTTGGATGTGTTACCTTACTAGACAGAAGCAGTCCAGAGGGAATAAGCACATTCAAGAGTGGAGGGGAGAGGAGGATTTGAAGGAACAGACAAAAATCGGCCAACCATTTCTGGGACTCCTTCCAATAAATGGAGTGACCTACTCATAAGGGTCTCCATTCGTTAAGCCTGTGAGCATTTTTCACATTAAACAAAACATCTTCGAGGATCTTCTTGTCCCTGGCTTGTGAACACAAGCAGAACCAGTCTTTTTATAATGTTCAGGATCACAGAAGCATTTAATTGGTGAATTAGTGCCCATGTTTTGAACAGGATAACAGTCCTTACAGGTCCAAAATGGCAATTATCGTGTGACTACACATACACTTGTAGAATGAGTCGTCACAGTTGCCATACTGGTGAGGATGTCAGTACTTGCGGTACTGACGACCCAGAGGAAATATATAAAAGAAATGGGTCATAAAGTCATAAAATCATGCAGATTTGATAATGACACTGCCTCTTTGGCCACACACTTAAAAGCAGGAAGGAAAACCACACACCCCCACCCAGAATCATAACCACCCAACCACCATCACCTGTCCCACAACACTCCAGCACCACTTAAAAATACTTGCTCATTGATTTCTTCTTTCTGGAGGTTCTAAAGTTGATTCAGAAATCTACATGAAGAGCCATGACTGTCGTTGCAGGACTTTTTACTGACATCTGTCTTCTGTCCAAGCCAGTTGCTCTAAGTTATGCCAGTATTTTTTTTTGCAATACAACACAGCTGGGAGAACAAGCTAAGGGGTAAACTGTGGTAGAGGGAAGAAGGGGAAGGGAGAAGTCCCAGACCAGAATATCATAACTATCCAGGGTGTTCAGTAAACAATTCACCCAACTGTGCGGAATGGTGTGTGTGAGATGCCTGCCTTGCTTATACTGAAATCAAGGTGCATTAACCTAGCACTAATTGACACAGGCTAACTTAATTGGTGCTGGCCACTGCTGTGACACCACTGCTGAATCATCCAAGCACAATTAGTGCTGACAGGACACTCCATTCAATGAACAAACTGATTGGTATGTTATACTCACCAGGCATGGGTTAATCACACACACAGAAACAGCACCTGTATTCGGTGGATATCAAGTTTACTGCCCTAATTTTTTACAAATAGATAGTTTTTCTCCCCAAATTAACTTACCATTTAAAGATGAGGTTGAGCCAGTCTCCGATGACAGCCACCCAGATGAGTTTGACGCCCACTGCCTCACACAGGTGGAACCAGATAGGGAAGAAAACATAGAAAGTGTTTCTGAGATCAGCAGCGACAGAGATAAAAGTGAACCAGCTCTGGGAGTCTCTGTAATTCAGTTGCAGAAACTGCACCATCTCCACCCCGGAGCTGTGGAGCAGGTCCATGCCAGCGTCCATTCTCTGCACCGTTGGGAACATTGCTTCCCTTGCACTCTATCCAATGTGATCTTTTCTGTGCTGTGCTGTGCTGTGCTGTGTGGATCCATTATATACAGAAGTAGGCAGCAGCATAATACGCAAACAGTGATCTTTGGACTCAAAGGCTAGACGCACAGAATCAACGGACAAAGCAAGAGCATGTCAAGCTGACGCAAACATGTTTGGATACCTGTTGCTTGAAAAACATCTCAGTCATTGAATTTATTGATTGAGCTAATAAACAACTAGAGAGAAAGGACTTAAGTGTTTTTAACATTATCACAATGCATAATTTAATATAAGCTGTAACAGAGTCTAAGATTGTTAATTTTTAAAATAAAAGTGAATGAAATATGATAATTAATATAGGCTTTAATTTTTTAACTGAAGAAACTTTAACCCTTTAACAGCTGTGTTTTTCACTAAAAGTGTGTTAAGTAACTATGAAAATGTGCACTACCTGGTCTTCAGTGCACCATCCTGTAACTGTACCAGTGAGATTATGCTATATCACTGTGCAAAACAGGGTATGGAGTTTCTCCAGTAAAAGGGTTTTGTTGATGAGTACTATTATTCTTAATAGTCAGATTATTAATTGTTAACTATTTCATAATCTTCTTGTTGGGATTGACTCTTTGAAATAAAGTATAAGAAAATGCTTGTTGCATTGTTGTCTCTGACATTCAAAAACACTTAAAAAACTATTAAAAATGAAATAAGTAATCAACATAGGTAAAATTGTCACTTTAAAACATACAAAACCAACTAATGCTTTTAAAATGCTTTTCATTAATTAAAATCCATAATAAAACCCAAATAATTAAAAAAAGACACTCATTTTATTCTTCCTTTTTTTCCCTGCAGCTTACACAATCCCAGCTCAAATCAATGGGCATGCAGATCTTCTGCACAGGATCCGAGTGTGGATTCCCCACAAACAGTGGCATAACGCAGCTGGAAAGTTGCCATTAGAGCTAAGTCAGAGCGCTTAGGATTTTACATTCACACAGGGTCCCAGAACTTTTTGGCACTTACACTGAGAAATGCTGGCAGTTTTGTGCAGATCTGATGGGAACACTCAGCAAAAGGTGTGCTGTTAGTTTATAAATTACATCTTCACCTTTTATCCCTTCAATTGTCCTACTATTTATTTTAAATATTGGTATGGCTACTGCTCTGCCCGAGACTGCAAAAAACTGCAGAGTTGTGGACACAGCTCAGCACATCATGGAAACCAGTATCCTCTCCACAGTCTACACTTCTCGCTGCCTCGGTAAAGCAGCCAACATAATCAAAAACTCCACCCACCCTAGACATACTCTCTTCTCCCCCCTCCCATCGGGCAGAAGATACAAAAGCCTGAAAGCACGTACCACCAGGCTCAAGGACAGCTTCTATCCTGCTGTTATAAGACTGTTGAACAGTCTCCTAGCGCAATTAGATGGACTCTTGACCTCGCAATCTACCTCATTATGGCCTTGCACCTTATTGTCTGCCTGCACTGCACTTTCCCTGGAACTATAACACTTTATTCTGCATTCTGTTATTGTTTGCCCTTGTACTGCCTCAATGCACTGATGTGATAAAATGATCTGTATGGATGGCATGCAAAACAAATTGTATACAATTGAAAGTATTCAACTGGGCTTCTATTTTCTGTTGCAAATGCATTAATAGAGATGTTTTAAAAGCTTTTACACATTAAAGAATACTTAACTTACTGAGAAGCTGACTAGTATACATCAGTGAATTTGGTAGCTTTTTAAGGTCAGTTATTTAAAATTTGATTGGTGAAGTAGATGCATCTTAAAAATGCATATTTTTGAGAAAGCATTCAGGTTAACATTCAAATATATTAACTATTTTTATGCAAGAAAGTAATGAACAATTACATTCTACTATGCTGTATTAGTACATGGAAGGTTTTATCGTAGTGATTATACAAGTGACTTTGAACAGAAATTTGAACCTACAATTTTGGAAAACCGAAGTAATTTGAACCCAGCTTGGCACTGGGCCCAAAGCTGTAACCATTGTTTTTATTGATTAATATTTATCATGTTTATTGTTAGTTCAATTTTGATCCAAAGAGGGAGAAAAGTTCCTTCTATCAATCAGTTAATCAAATGAATTCATTGTTTGCACAGGAACATATGAAGCCAGAAGAGATTAGGGCAGTGAGAAAATCCAGAACGAATCATAAATCAGGCTAATGCAATTTCCCTCAAACTCACTTTTGACTAGTGACACTTTACTTTCCAAAGTTATTGACCATAAGACTTCACCTACAAGTCATTAAGTGGTGCGTCCAGTATTCAATATACGGGAACATGCTGGCTGGGCTCATGTATAGAAAATTTAAGGGAAATTACAATATTCCCCACTGAACCCTCATCCATGCTCTTGTTACCTGTTGACGTGGCTGTTCCAGTGCTTTACAGGCCAACCTCTCTCCTTGTACATCGTGAACTTGAGGTCATCCAAAACTTTCCTGAACTAACAAATAAATAGCATCCCAAGGTACGTCACAGGAGAGTTAAAAAGCAAAGAATTGGCACTGAACCACATTGATGGATATTAGGGCAGTTGGACAAAAACTGTCAAAGAAATGGGTTTTGAGGAAAATCTAAACGGTGGAAAGAGAAATAGAGGAGAAGCAATTTGGGAGGGAATTTCTTAGCTTCGAGCCTTGACATCCAAAGGTGGAGGATTTAAATTCAGGGATTGCTACAGAGGCTAGTGTTGGAGCAGTTTAAATATCTCAGAAGAAATAGAAAAAGCAATTAAGAGGGTTAACACCCTGTAGGGGGTTGAATGAGAATCTTACAGCTGAAGCATTTTTCTGCTGGGAGTCAGTGTGAGTCAGAGAGCAAAGAGGTGATATGTAAATGGGATAAAGGTCAAGTCAAGTCGAGTCGATTATCATGTGCACAAGTACAATGAGGTACAGATACAATTTCAAAACTTGCATGCAGAAGCATCACAGGCACGTAAGTACAGACAAAACAAAGAATATAAATTATACATAAATTATACGAGACAATGAGGAGGGAGAGAAAAAAAGACTGCAAAAACAAGACTTCAGTGCAAGGAAAACCAAAGGCACAATCAGAGACAAGTCCATTTCAGTGCAAGTGGTTGTCCATTGCTGAGGTAGGATTAGGGTTGTGCAGGCTGTTTCAAAAACCTGTTAGTTGTAAACAGGGGAGCAGAGTTTTCGGCAACCTTAACTATATGCAGAGCGGAGGAAATAAAACATCAGTTTTCTTCAAGATGTATTTAAATGAATATTTTACTAAAATATATCATCATCCTGAATCATTTTTTTAATATCTCTCATTGGAACAAAAATATGATTGGCTGAACATGTTACATACAGATCATGTTACAATGCAGATGTTGTATATTCCTTGGAAGTTCTTAAGGAAAAGGTTTGAAATAGAGCTCAAGAAATCCCTTTCCAATCTCTGAAAGAAAGGATCAGTCATCAATCAAACTGGAGGTTTCCACACAACTTGAAAAATGGAAGTTAACAGGAAATCACCACTGATGCATGAATCTTTAGTTTCTGAATGGTCCATTTTGTTTACCTAATCAAGTACCTATTATGCTTGATGAAATATATGTATTTATTTCAATGATGAGTACGCAATTAAAAATCCTGACATTAGTTTGTCATTTGAGCCAAAAGCCCTGATTCACACTAACACAAAGCTTGCTGTAGGAGGCACATGGTAAACATAAAAATCTACTTATTGAGTCCAGAATCTATGAAAAATGCATTTAAAACTTAACAATTCTTACCTGGCATGGAACACAAGTAAATCCAAACTCCCTCAAAGGTTTCTGCAGCAATCAAGATTGCAGATGACAGACTGTGCTTTACTGAGATTCCATGATATTGTCCCTGTGTCCCATCACACTGGATCTTTTCTGTAAAGCAATTTAAGAGCCAAACTAAAATGTGATATAAAGCAAAGCACCTAAGGGTGTGCATAACCTCTTTTTGGATAACATCCGAGTCTTCCCACGATCTGTACGTAGTGGCTTTGGCACTGATATCACAGAGGCATCAGTGTCAATGACAAACAGGCAGCTTGTTGTTTGCCATTGGTGTATCAAGGATAGAGTTTCCTTTCTGGGAAGAAAACTAAATGAATTGAGAATATTACAGTGAGATGCTTCTGTACTACAATGATAGTTGGATTTTAATGTAATTTTATACATAGATTGCTCACTTAAAATTCAATTTTAAAAACAACACTTTTCAAACTCAATTTTCTTTCTGTAAACAGTTCAGGTGATTTTCATAAGGACTGTCCTTGTGAATCAGAATGTACGTTAGGGTTTCTATCCCCATTGCTGCAATGACGCAGTCCTTGTTGATAGAAAGGACGTTGACTCTGTTTTTTTGACTGGGATTGCTCCCAGTAGCAATCATTGACTGACAGTAGTAATGATAACAAAAGTAGAAAAACGCTATTTCAGCACTGAGTGAAGTGGATGCCAGTAATTAGGTGCTTTCGAGATCCCCTTTGAAACAAGAATTTAGAAGGTTTACCTCACATCACTGACACTGTTCCTAAGGTCAAACTGCTAAACTCACAGACATTTTGTGGCCACTATTTACGGATGGCACATAAAAAAGTCAGCCATGAATGAGTTTGGTCAATGATATAGATCAATTATTACAAAATAAAATTTTATGAATCTTTTGAAATTTATTGTTTTAGTTTTCATGCAACAATTTGGAGGATGCTCATTGAATGTACTCACAAAATATATGGAAAAATATTGATGAAACCTCAGACATAAAGTTACTGCAAAGTGGCCAAGAACTTTGACAATTTTGAAGAATATATTACAGAGAAAATGTTATTTGGACATGTATAAAAGAATCAGTTTCACCATTCCAAGACAATGTGCACTAAAATGTTCCTTGTGCACTAAAAGATCAACACCATTTCAAATAGATACTTTAAGAGACAAGGATCATTTGTATTTAATTCTTCAGTGAGTTTTTGTAACTTCACAAGAAATCATAAGATATGATAAGATGTGTACAAACTGTTTGACTCTCAAGCCACAAGCAAATATGAATTATATTAAGACTTCTAATGGGGATAAATAAGGGTGTTATTTCAGAAAGATAAAATTCTGATAAATATCTACGCATTGATGTTATGGCTCATTCAGCCAGTCAATCAGAGGTCACATTTGGGATCAGGAAACTGGAAATTGTCAAAGTGGTGGAGGGTATCAGAGGTGTTATGGATGTAAATGGGATAGGACTGGACAAGGAGAGAAAATAGAGTCATGGTAGGAAGAATTAAGTTCTGTGGAACAAGAGCAGACTGAATCAATTAGTCAACCAGGATAGTCCCACTTGTGGATATTGATGAGTTGTTACTAGTACCAAAACATATTAGCCATTTGAAACCATGAATATTCTTTATTTTAATGTGCATTGTCCACATCAAAATGTTTCTTGGTACATGCATGTAATTTCCAGAGATTCTTTTGAATGACTCTCTAATGTAAGCTGCCTGGCTGCATAACTTGGTCAGCGAGTTTCCTATTGCATGTGCACCCAGGCTATGAATAACGTAAGTGGCTGTGATTGCTAAACATTTTAGTGAAGAATATTCTAGGTTTGATCAACTAGCATGATTTTCACAAGAGCTGGCCTTGTGAATCTATTCCTGCGTTAGAATTTCATCTCAAGTCACAGCAGTGACGCAGGTGTTGTTGCCAAAAAGGCCATTGACATTGTTTTGCCTGGGTTTGTTCAAAGTCTTGTGATCATTGGCTGCAAACGGAATTGATAACAAGATAGCAAACATTTTCATCCCCTTTATAAATCCCAAGTTCCTGGGAGCAAATCAGACACCGAACTGACAGCTCAGAGAACCTGTAGTAGCTTCTGAGCCAATACAAATGGATGCTGGGATGGACCTGCTCCACAGCTCCGGGGTGGAGATGGTGCAGTATCTGCAGCTGAATTACAGGGATTCCCAGAGCTGGTTCACTTTTATCTCCATCGCTGCTGACCTGAGAAACACCTTCTTTGTTTTCTTTCCCATCTGGTTCCACCTGTGTGAGGCAGTGGGCATCAAACTCATCTGGGTGGCTGTCATCGGAGATTGGCTCAACCTCATCTTTAAATGGTAAGTATTTTCTGAGAAGTCCCTTGGAGTTTTTTAAAAGGTTTATTTAAGCTTCATTAACTGAGATTGTTAATTCACTGCAGATATACAAAATTCTTTGAAAAAAAATTAATTCTTTTCAATTCAATCTTAATTTCAGAAAAAAAAGTACTATTATTGATCTGAGGCACTTAGTTTTTGGCTTTCTTGTCTGCCTACCCTGTGGTGGTGGGCAGACAATTTCAATGTCCAGGTGACTGTCAGGGTCTCCCTACATCCTCTACTTGGTGGGATTGTACACTAACACTCTGACAAATGGTTGGCCCTTCTGATCTCTGCCTGGGATCTCCTCGAGATTTGGACTACCTCTGCAACTGCACTAGTCAACTTAATTAGTTTGCAGAAGGGTAGGGTAGATCGTGGTTATGGTACTAAACTGACAGCCACAGTTGTAGACCATTGATCCAGATGCATGAATTTGAATCCCATCAGGGCAGGTGAGAAATTTGAACTCAAGTAATTAAATAAATCTGGATTTAGCACAAGTTTTAGTAAAGATGAATATGAAACTACCAGATTGCTGTAAAAGCATCTGGTGCACTGATGTCCTTCAGGAGAGACATCTGCCCTCCTTCTCTGGTCTGACTCCAACAGGCAACCACGTGGTTGGCTCTTAGTTCAGGTTAGGAGCATTTAGGGATGGATATCAAATGACAGCATTGCCACATCTGTCCACATCCTGCAAATGAATAAATATATATATATATATATATATATAGATACACACACACATTGGAGCTCTGCACTATCCGTAAATGATTTATATTTACAAATTTAATCTTTGAAGATTTAGAACTAAATGATCAATACTAACATAATAAATACTTATTATTCAGTGCTTATTAACACATATTTCTGTACTTTTTGGTCATATCTTTGGTTAATAAATAATTTTATGTCAAATATTAGACAATCATTTTTACAGAAGTTTAGAAGACAAGTTATTAGTTGACAGCAAATTTTAAACCAGCATTCAAACCAGACAAGGTCAATGTAATTCTAAAATGACATTTGGCCTAACTTCAGCCACACTGGAAGAGAAATGCAAGATTTTTCTTTCTCCAATCCCCTATGAATTGTTGCACTGTGAAGCACTGAATATTTCAGCTAAACTCTTGGCAAGAGGAAATCTATGTTGGCATTCTGCTTACTGGTTGGATTCCAACTTGAAACTTTTCAATGGATTTCTGATGTCATACCTTCCAGGGTGATTGACTGACTTGTGCAATATAATGTTATCTCTCCAGATTCATGCTTTCCACATTTAATTGTGCAGTGTTCTATTAGATAAGTTGAAAAAAAAACAGTAAAGAATACTGAAATTTAAGCAGATATTTGGGATATTTCCTATATTATCAAAATTGAGTATTATCCCCCAAAATCATGGGATGTTGCCAACAATGTCAAACTCAAATTTTAGGATATTGTCCAAAGTCCCACATTTTGGGATATTTACCAACAATGTCAAATATTGGAATAACGTCCACAATACCAAATTATGGGATATTCCCCATATGTTAACCATGTCCTTGCTGTTTCTTTTACAGGTTTTTATTTGGACATAGACCCTACTGGTGGGTCCATGAGACTAAGCTTTATGCTAACTCCTCTCTTCCAACACTGCAGCAATTTCCTTTAACCTGTGAAACCGGTCCAGGTAAGGACAATTCATGCATTAAGCTGGTCTCAGTAGGGGCAAATCTTGTATTAAACTGGCCTAGAGATGGGCATTTCATATATTTAACTGGGCCCCATATGGGCAAATCTTACATTAAACTGGCCCAGACAGATTCAATCGAGTATTAAACTGGTCCAGGTATGGGCAATTCATGTATTAAACTGTTCTAGTATAGGCAAATCTTGCTTTAAACTGGGCTAGATAGATGCCATTCAAGTATTAAACTGGTCCAGGTACAGGCAATTAATGTATTAAACTGATCTAGGTAGGAGCAATTCATTTATTAAACCACAGTGGTAAAGACAGGTTATTTTTACACTTAATTTTGTTTCAACTGTTCAATGCCACTTTATCTTCAGTAATCAATGTGAATCATTTTTCAAATATCAATATCAGCAATTTAAATAATATTTTATTTTTAGTCCTTTACTTTGTGCTTAAAGAGATTGCCCATAATGTATTAAATCTGTTAACTACCTTAATTAAAGATGAATGCCTGGAAGGATTCTTAAAATGGATGGGAGGGAATTATTCATAAAGTGCATTCTAGATTAAATTGCAAAGCATTTAACAGTGAGGACAAAGAAAATCCAGTTGGCAGCACCCAAAATTATTATTTCAGATGTTATTAATATTCGCTTAAAAATTCATGAATGAATTTACACAAAATAACTTTCTTAATGCATCAAAATTATAAACACTTGCACTTTTTATTTTCTACTGCTAAATGCTGCATTGAAAGGGTTTATCTTCCATTCAAGTATTTCAATAAAAACTTCATTATTTCTCAAAAGTAATTAATCCACAGCCCAACGTGAAAACGGTTGTGAACTGTTATTAATATCAACTAAAAGTTAAAAGTGTTCACAAACATTGAATGTAAGGCAACAGAAAACCTTATTTTTAATTGAGTCTCTGAATGATGTTTTTGACAGGAAGTCCATCCGGTCATGCAATGGGTTCAGCTGGTGTCTGGTATGTGATGGTCACTGCATTCCTGACCTTTGGATTACAAAAGAAACAAACTAGCTTCCAAAAATGGTAAAGCTTCAAAATATTAAATCAACATAAAAGTGTGTGTGTCCGTATAAACCAGATAGCACTGGGTTTGGAGTATTTTATATGGATCCTGGCATATAAAATTTAGTTCTATATGAGAGTTTGGATGCAGGTCAACATATACACACTTCTATACATTATTCCTACAGCTGCGTAAGCATAATGATCTACTATGATTAAAATCAACACTCCCACATTTATCATATTGAGTTTGATCTGATATGCTTTGGAAATACTTATGCATGGACATCTTCTACACAATGCTCCACTTGTCTCTAAGTTCCTTGCATGCTACTTACAACAGATCTTGCAGCAGGTGCCCATTATGTTTAGCTTTGTGGCTATCTTGATCTTCCTGGATTTGAGGCTGTAATAGTGGGAGTGTGATCTTTTTCTCAGTTAAGGAGCAAAAAGACAGTAATATGGCTTTTTGCTGGTGTAACATCAGTGAAGTAACCATGCTAAACTTCTAAAAATACACGTAGATTTATGAAAAATGCTGGATCTTATCATTTCATATTAATGAATGCCTGTCTGCTTTTATTAAAAAATTGCATATGGCAGTTATAAAATTAATATAAATAATTTTACAAATTCACTTGTGCGTTATTTCTCAACATACATTTCATCCAATATAATCAAGTTAATTTCTTGTGGTGACCAATAAAAATAATTGCAGTTGAATGGATATTAGTTGGTTGTGGATGATATACTAGAACCCCCTTTCTCTTCCCTTCAAGTATTTTTATTGTAATGGGTTCATATTGTGATTAACTCAACAAGAATAAAATTCCCTTCTCCAGGAGTCTCCATGTTCTGCTGTGGACTGTGTTTTGCATGATCCAGATCTGTGTTTGCACATCCAGAGTGTTTCTGGCTGCCCATTTCCCACATCAGGTTTTCACGGGAGTTATTTCAGGTTCGGATTCTTTCTTTCATTTGCAAATATAACTGAGCAACACTATTAACTATGCAATGATTTAACTTACAATATCTTGAACTTCAGCATCAAATTGATGAAAGTGTATACAGTTGGTTCAGTGTGTTTAAATCCAAGGCCTATTGTGTTACAGTGTATTAAGGGAAACTAGGTGCAGGAAAGCCATTCGGTTTGAAAAAAAGATATGGGTGAAAAATGGGTGAAAAAACTAAAATAACCAGGATTTACATTTCATATCACTAAATATGGCATTATGATTAACACTCATTTATAGAATATATATTATCTGTCATTGGTAATGTATTTTGATGAAATATTAATTGTGAATTTCCATACACAGGAATGGTTGTGGCGGAGATGTTTGGCCGGCTTAATGCAATCTACAGTGCAAGTCTCAAGAAGTATCTGCAGATCACTGTCTTCCTGTTCTCCTTCGCTCTGGGCTTCTATGTACTGTTGAAAGCGCTGGGAGTCGACCTGCTGTGGTCAGTGGAGAAAGCCCAGAGATGGTGCGCCCGAGCAGAGTGGATCCACATTGACACCACTCCCTTCGCTGGGCTGGTCAGGAACATGGGAGCCTTGTTTGGATTGGGATTAGCTCTGAACTCACCCATTTATGCCGAGAGCTGCAAGGGAAAGAGAGGCCAGCAGTTCAGCTTCAGATTCATCTGCATTGTGGCCTCACTGATCATCCTGCACCTCTTTGACTCTGTGAAGCCTCCAACGCAAAGGGAATTCCTGTTTTATTTCCTGTCCTTCTGCAAAAGTGCCACCGTGCCTCTGGCAGCTGCAGCTTTTGTCCCATTCTGTGTGTCACAGGTTGTAAACAGACAGGAGAAGAAGGAACTATAAGTGTCCTAAATTTGCAAAACTTGGAAACATCTTGTGGACTTCATTGCACTGTTAGGCGTTTATAACAACATAGAAGCTATTGGAAATATTCTTTGCTCTTTAGCATCTAGAAAGAGAAAAGCAAAAGAGAGAAAGAGAGATTGGGAGAGAGGGGGATAAAGGGAAGGGGTGTTACCTTGAGAGAGAGGAGACAGATAGATGTAGTGTGCACCAGGTAGAGGAAGACAGACAATGTGAAATGGAGAAAGATAGAGGGCCAAACAAATAGGGAAAGAGTAAGAGATAGTATTAATTAGAGCAGCACAAAGAGGCAGACAGAAGGAGAGCAAGAGACTGTTAAGCAGCATGAAATAGAGAAACAGAGATATGGAGGTAAGGATTGTCAGTAGACAGCATGAAACAGAAAAAAGTAGAGAGTGCAATGTTAATGCACCAACTCACTTTCCAGATGCTGATGAACATTCGAGCTCATGTGCTTCATCTTCCCTGTCTTCCACTTCAGGTTTTTAGCATTTGTGTTTTTTTACTGGTTTCAAGATATTATTCTGCAGTGTGTTTTTTCTTTATTTTAGGATGCAAAAAATATAAAAATATGCAGAACAGCTTCTTGATGAACTTCTGAAAGTTTAACTGTCTTGGTAGTTAAAATTTCTTCACATGGTGAAACAAACATCTGGCCTAATTTACTACAGTAGATACTTTTGTCTGTTCAGCATTACATTGTAAGCCAGGTATGTTCCTCCCTCTTAAACTAGTAACTTGAAAAGCTGAGCTACAGTTTAGTGACACAGCTGCATGTGATCAGCAAGGAAAATGGCCTCCCTGTTTGCCTGGTGCCTTGGAAAGTACATTAGTTCCTGCCCTGTACACACAGTGGTAAGAAAAGGTGCTACAGTCTGCTGGTCTGGAGTTGAGCTAAAGACTATAAAATGGTACTGGTGAACTGAATTAAAAACTGGGTATTTTCTGCATACAGCCAAATGAACTGGGTACAAGCTTTCTATCTGTTGTCAACAAAAAGTGGATTGGGTACAGGCTTTCCATCATGCAACATCTGTAAAAATGTTTCCTTATGATGTATGTTAATGCGTTTGATTATCTCTTTGCATTCTACTATACTTTAATTCCAGTCATCCATTGCAAAGCCACTGGACCTGGACAAGGATGACTATATAAGGATATATAGGTATCCAGAGCTAACTGTGGTTCTTTCCATGATTGGTTGTCTGGACACTGTTCTACCACTATGCCAATGCTGATCCATGCTGACTTCCACTGGATGGAGTTTCATGGCAAGTCTTAGCCAGTACTTCATCTGTAACAAGGAAGTGCCATCTAAAACCCTAAATCAAATCCCAATCTCTTTGTTTTCCATTTGTTATACTTGTATAAAATGCTCAGAGCACTTTCTTTATAAAGAAAATTTCAAATTATATGTGAATTAGTTTAATTCTAATAAAGTCACTAAATGACATTTGTATTCAGATCGGAAGTCACCCATGTTATTATGCCCATTACGTCTGGTTCTAGAGTTATACAGTCATAAAGTCATACAGCACGGGAAAAGGTGTTTTTGCCCATTGAGTTCACACTTACCATCAGGTGCCCACTTACCTTATTCCAACACGCATCCCACTTTATTCTCCACTTGTTCCCATTAACTCCCCTCAGATTCTACTACCCACTTACACACAGTGGGTGGGGGTGGGGGGCAGGGGGTGACATTTACAGTGACCAATTAACCTACCAACCCCCGCTTCTTTGGGGTGTGGGAGGAAACCAGAGCACTTTAAGGAAACCAACGTGGTCAAAGGGAGAATATGCATACTCCATACAGACAGCACTGGATGCCACATAGACACCCTAAACACTTACAGAAAACCAAAAGAATAAACTTAATCATACTTAGTATCAGGGTAAAAAGGATACTACAGATTAGAGTCTTCTGGTGACTCTGCTCCTCAAATCTATCTCTATAGCTGTTGCTTGTAATTAACATTTAAGTATGACTATAATACTTCAGAAGTCATGTAATCATGGCAGATTCATTAGTGACATTTAAGAGACTCTTAGATAGACACATGGATGATAGAGAAATGGGGAGCTATGTGGGAGGGAAGGGTTAGATAGATCTTAGAACAGGATAAAATGTTGGTACAACATTGTAGGCCAAAGGGCCTGTACTGTGCTGTAGTGTTCTATGTTCTATCATAGAGATATACAAGCTCTTCAGCCCACCTTCCACAACAACCATCAGACACCCATTTTTACCTAAACCTACACTAATCTCATTATATTCTCCCACACGTTCATCAATTACCCCCAGATTCTACCACTCACTTACACACTAAGGACCATCTACAATGGTCATTTAGCCTACCAGCTGGCAACCAGAGCACCCAGAGGAAATCAACGCATTCACATGCATACTCCACACTGACAGTGCCAGAGGTCAGGATTGAACCCAGGTTGCTGAAGCTGTGAGGCAGCAGCTCTACCCAATGCACCACTGTGCTGACCTTGCAGTTAGAATGACATGCACTCTGCAGTTCTAGCTCCAATCTGTGTGAGAACTTTTCTAATTGTTGTGTGTTAAAAGCAACAGCAGGCAATTTTAGTTTGTTGAGGCTTAATTCCCCAAATCCCTACTGGACTCTTGAGATTCTGCCTTATAAAAAATCACATTTTGATGTTGCTACTGTTCAATTAACACCTTCAAATTTCCTGAAAACATCTACTATCTGTTCAATTCATTTTCTAAAGACAAAATCAATACACTAAAAATGTACTAAGACATGGTCTCGTTTAAAGCCAGAGATAGTGTCAGATTAATCTGAGCACATTCCCAGTTCAATCTGACCATTACATTCAAACTCACTCAGATCACTTGTAAAATTTTAATGTTGATGAATGGTTCATCAGCATTCCTAATTATAGTTCATTCCTAATTATTATATCTAGCAGCTTAAACCTTGAAAATAGCCCACAAGGGGCAAACACATCATGAAAATAATGATGATGAACCTGTCACTTGGCAACAGGTCTTTTTATTTAGTTCATTCACAGATGCAAGTGGCAGGTCGGCACTTATTACCCATTACCAAGAGCACTTGGACCACGTGGTTTGCTCTGTTAGAGCAGGACGGAAGAATTTACTTCCTTGAAGGAAGCAGTGAGGTGTTTACGGAAGTTTCACAATCACCATTATCACGAGGAGTCTTCCATTCTAGAAATGTTTTAATTAACTGAATTTTAACTTGCCAGTTACTACGGTGGGATTTGAACTCGTGCCTACATGAGCAAAGACTACTAAATTGCATGTGCCAGTAACCCAACCATTATGCTACCAACGCAGTTGGGCTTAGTGACATCAGATTACTAAATTAAATAAGATTATGGCTTTAAATTAAAAATTGGGTTTCAGATAGGATGGCCTTTTGGACCTGGTCTTGACTCAGGAGCACAAAGCCCCTAAACGTTTGCCCAATATTCTGATGGAAGGTCATCATCCATAATGATTAACTCTGTTTCTCTCTCCTCAAATGCAGACTGACCTGCTGAGTATTCCCAGCAATTTATGTTTTTATTCCTGATTTCCAGCATTTGCTTTTCAATTAATTCTCTGACTCAACAATAGTTCATTCCTAATTATTATATCTAACAGCTTAAACCTTGAAAATAGACCCCAAGGATCAAACATATCATGAAAGTAATGAGCACCGTAGTTCCACTAACAAACTGAATCCATTAATAATCCTGATCAAAGCATAACCTGTACTGGTTATTTTATCAGAGTTCAGATGCACTTTGTATTAGATAAATTTATTGGATCTAGAACAACCTAAACTTGCCTTTCACTTTTGAAGTACTGCTTCCACATACAGGTCATGAACTATTATTAGACTGAAGATTGTGTGAGTTTCCCTATCCATCACAAAAGCCCAGCCTACTAATTGCTTAGAGCATGGAAATCTCAATCTAACTAATGGAAGTGCTGTGACATAAATTATTATGATTAGACAAAGAAATTATCTGCCTTGAGGGCACTCAATAAATTAATAACTTTAAGTAATGTGAAGTCAATGTTCTGACTTGTGACATGTTTATTGGCAGAGTCCAACGTTTAACGAGATGCTCTTTTGAATTCCACCCGTCACATGTAGGAATTTTCCATGTTGAACAAAACTATATCATTGGAAAATAAAATGAGGGTTTTTCTGAAAAAGAATTTCACAGATTTGGTAAAAGGACCAAAGCTGGGAAATTTGATAGCTTAGCTCCGATTTAATTTGAGCAACATTCATGGAAAGAGTGGGACACAATATTGATTGTTTCTTGGTTGAACAGCACAGATATGGAAGCTTGATCGGACATTCCCAGTCATGCACAGAAAATGTGTTTTCTACATTGGACCACACATAAAGTAGCACTCATCTGGAGCTTTGCCTAGTGGATCTGTCATTGGGAACTCTCAGCCAAAGCAGATGTTAGGGCACTGCTTGCTCTGTAGTAGGCACGGTAGTGTAGTGGTTAGCTTAACGCTATTACAGCGACAGTGACCCGGGTTCAATTCCAGCCACTGTCTGTAAGGAGTTTATACTTTCTACCCGTATCTATGTGGGTTTCCTCCAGGTGCTCTGGTTTCCTCCCACATTCCAAAGACGTACAGGTTAGGAAGTTGTGGGCATGCTATGTTGGCGCCGCAAGCGTGGTGACACTTGCAGGCTGCCCCCAGAACACTCTACGCAAAAGATGTATTTCACTGTGTGTTTCAATGTACATGTGACTAATAAAGATATCTTATCTTATCTAATGCTACTTAAAAGGGGCTTCCCTGAACAGGTCCAAGTTCAACACTGGAAAATCAACCCAGGTAGGTTCCCTTTAATTAATGTACTAACTTGCTCTCAATAGGCTCCCACTAGCATCAATCCTTATCTTTAACCTCCAAGATCACAACCTTCACCCAATCCCCATCCATCCATCAGGATCCAAGCTCTCAAACCCTAGACCTCCCAACCCAAATCTCAACCCACCCATCCTGAATCACTGACTTCCATCTGAAGCAATAATCACCCCTGATTAAACCACCAACTCCTCTCAGCTCACAGGAAATTGCAGGCCCCTCACCATTCAGTTGCAAGTGGCAAACAATTGCCCCGGTCCTGCCCCTGCCCCCAATTCCTCGTTTCCCTTTCTTGAGGTCCTCCATATCTGCCTGTGGCTTCTCATCTAGTTGCCAACATTGTGTTTGCCTCCACAGCTTCGGTTCCTTGCCTAGTGAATGGCTGGTTAAGTCGTGCTCAACATTTGAGCCTTTATTGCTACTAAATTCTCAAGCAGCCATGATCAAAATGGTTACTTCTCTGCTGTGCAGCAATGTGCTAATGTGCCTCTGTAGTGTCAATGAATAACTTTGTTCCGATGAAGAATCATTGACCTGCAAAGTTAATTCTGTTTTTCTCTTCACAGATGCTGCCTGAACTGCTGAGTATCCCCAGCACTGATTGTTTTTATTTATTAAGGAAGATTAGATTAAAATAACACAAAGGGTTAGGAGAACAACAACATATTTTGTACTTGATTTCCAAAGAAGGTGCTTCAGGTTTTTTCAAGCATTTAATCGAATGTTCTCAAGGGATTTAGAAGTTACCCTTTTAGGCTCGAAAGTTAGTCGTGAAACTCTTCTATTCAACAAGTTAGAGGGAGATTAACAAAGAAATTACATTAATGATTAGTGTATTCTCAATTGTGGGAAATTACCAGAATCTATTGTAAGAGATAGGAGTTTCCAGAGCTGCATGAGCATTGACCACACATCACACACATCACACATCCCACTGTCTATGAACATTCTGTTCCAAACACACATGCATTTGGCACTGGCAACTAAAGACAAATTTCCCTCCTAAGTGACCAAACATTTGGTCAGATATGGGATGAGCAAGAAAGGGAAATGGAGGTGTAAAGGGTGATTTGTCTCTAACAAACCTAGTTGAGTTATTTGAGAAGGTAACAATGTGGTGAGATCTAGGGTGGTAATTCTATGGACTTACCGAAAGTACTTGACAAGATTTCACACCAGAGGCCATGCAATTGGAAGCAGCCTACCAGTGATGTGGTTATCCCCAGGGATGGGATAGAAGCTGCAGCTTTTCATTCTATATACAATGGATTTGGATGAAGAATAAAGAGCCACAGCGCAGTCTGCAGCAGGGAGTGTGTAGATTGTACAAAAGCTGGTCAGTTGAAAATTTCAAAACTGATTGGCAGATTTTCTTAGGCGAGATTACTGAAGGTGATTGGCCCAGGATGGGTAACTGGACATTAAGGTATGGATTGGTCTTGTCTTGATTAAATGACAGAACGGATTCGGGGGCTAGATACCTCTGCTTCTTATTGTCTACATGCTGTTACTCGGTGGCTTCATCTGAAAACAATGTCTGGTTTCACAACTGCTTTGACAACATCCAGTACTACCTCACCAACATAACTCCTAACCACTTCTCACCCTTAACTTGACAGACTGATTAACCAATGTCTGCTTAACTAAGCAGAAACTTCATCCAACTAAGTATTGGGAAGACCAAATGTCCCCATAACCATTCAAGGCGAAAACAGACTATTCACAAACTAAGTTTTGTATTTGGCTGTTTAAGTTTCCACCCATACTTCGCCCACTATCACCAAGTCTTATAATTTCAACCTGCTGCTCCCATCTCCATCCCAGCTCTAGCTCTGCAGCTCAGCCCCGGCTCCACAGCTCAGCCCCAGCTCTGCAGCTCAGCCCTGGCCCCAGAGCGCAGCCCCGGCTCCACAGCTCAGCCCCAGCTCTGCAGCTCAGCCCCGGCCCCAGAGCTCAGCCCCGGCCCCACAGCTCAGCCCCGGCCCCACAGCTCAGCCCCGGCCCCACAGCTCAGCCCTGGCCCCACAGCTCAGCCCTGGCTCCACAGCTCAGCCCTGGCCCCACAGCTCAGCCCTGGCCCCAGAGCTCAGCCCCAGCTCCACAGCTCAGCCCTGGCCCCAGAGCTCAGCCCTGGCTCTACAACTGCTGAAACTCTCATTCATGTATTTGGGGTCTATGAACTATTCCAAAGACCTGCTGTCCAGCATTCCCCCTTCCTCCTTCCATACAAGACATATCCTCACTTATACTAAGCCCTGTTCACCAATCACCCTAGTGGTTGCTGATGTATGTTGGCTTCCAGTTAAACAAAGCCTGGAGTTTTATTATTTTCATTCTTGTTTTCAAATCACCCTACTGGCCTCCCCTCCATATCTCTGAAATCACACTGAGCCCTTTAACTCTGAGACAGAAAGAATATGCAGGAAAATACATGTACAAAGTGTGTTTGTTGTTGAAAATATTCATTCAATGTGGCCTGTGCTACTAACTGGACACAATATAGACTCACCTGCCTTTGCAGGATCTAAGTATTCCACCACTTTTCTGCTCATCCCCTGAAAAATATTGTGTCACCTTTCAGAAGTTGATACTTTCAGTTCATTGCAAATGGGATCAATCAGGAGATCATCGGGAGGAACACACCAAATGCTGGAGGAACTCAGCGGGTCAGGTAGCACCTATGAAGGAAAATGGGCAGCCAACGTTCCGGGTCAAGACCCTTCATCTGGACTGAAAGATAGAGAGGATATAGCCCGTATAAAAAGGTGGAGGGAAGGGGTGGAGCAAGAGTAGGAAGGACACATGGCTGTGGTTGCGAGTCTGGGTGAGCACATGGTCAAAGAGTTGGAAGGCAGCAGACATCACAGAGGGAGAGCAGTGAGAGAGGGGCTCACAGAACTGCCGACAAAGAGAGGAGGAAAGTTTCTTCAAAGTTGAAGAGACTTCGCAATGGAGTAGCAAAATGGAAACAGGGGACTATTGGGATTTATTTGCCCATTCATCAAATTCTCATCCAATTCTCATCTATAAAACTTAGTATGGGAGTTCCTGTTTGGCAATTGGCAAGACTGCTTTGCACGTCATGTTCCTCAAGAATGCCCACTCAAACTGTTCTGCGCATTCAAGGGGCCATGATTTTCACTGATCCAGATTACTCAGCACAACATTATGGAATCCCCTTCACTAATTTCCCCTTCCCCAACCAAGCACTGAAAGAATATCTTTGTGGTTGATGCGACAAACCATTCTCTGAGACCCTCTGCAAAGTTTTCTCAAAGGGCATGGATCTGTAGTGCAGCATCAATCACTGATGATCCATTTTTTCAACAATCTCCACCAAAAGGTGGCTGTTTGTCTACGAGCAAAAGCAAACCTCAGTTGGTGCAAGGGTCATTAATCAAGGTTTTCATTAGTGTTGGGGACTTTTCTTGCAATAGAAAGTTTGCCTTCACACCCTCAAGGATCAACAAAGTTCTGTCTAGCATAGTTTCTTTTAATATGGGGTAGCCACTGTACACCTACTATGGTGCAGATTTGGTAGAGTCAAATCTGAGTCAAAAAGCCAAGAGGTTTTGGTCCAATGGCAAGAAATACAAGACAATTGGAGACCAGACTGCACTGCATGAGCTCTTACATTGGTTGGTAGGTGCATGGAGTCCCCCTTGCATGTAAGCACAGGTACCCTTGTCCACTGTCTCCCTTATTGCTTCCCCTCCTCTCCCACCCTTCCCTTGACCCATCATTCCACCAGTTCTCCCTATCCCTAAACCCCCTTCACCTTCAGTAACCTTTTCCCTCTCCAATTCGCTCTCTGACCTCCTCTGATCTCGTACCACCCTCCCACTGACCTCTCCCCTTCAGTTCTGACACCCAACTCCCTCTCTGCGCACACCTGACCACATTCCTAGCCATGTGTTGGTTCCCAGCTCCCAGTCCCCGCCACACTCTGGCCCCCATTTCCCGAATGCACATCTGGTTTCATTCCCTCCATGTATGTCTACATACCTGGCTCCATTCCCACCATGTTCCAATCACATTCCTGGCTCTGTTCCCAGCCATGCTCCATCCACACACACCTGGCCCTGCTCCAAAATCCCAGCCATACTACTGCCATGGTCCCATGGTTGACTAGCAGCAGGCGTCTTGAACCGGGTTCAAGTAGAGAAATATATGTGGTTGCTCAGGGCAACAGCCAGTCCCACTGCATATTGTAAATTTGACTGTGGTTGTTGTGAGCACAAGATTTTTGTTTTACTTGGCACTGCAGAACTTCTACTTGCCCATGTATACTGGAAGATTAGTTCTGTGTGAACATTTGGCAAAATCAAGTTATGCCTTTTGTGGGGTGCAATAGACATTAGGAGTCCAAAAATATGGGACAACTTGCCATTTTTTAGTCAGGGCACCCATGCTATGGCTTATATCCAGGCCCATCCTGTTAAAAATCAGGAGGTATGTTTACCTTACTTTGCTGTGTTTAATTTAACAACTGTCTCTAATATTGATAATAACTGTTTGCGCATTTCAGTCTGTGAGTGGATTTCTTCACATTACCCAGCTAACTACTGCCACATGGTCCTTAACACTTAAAACTTAGAACACTACAGCACAGTACAGGCCCTTCAGCCCACAATGTTGGTCACTCGTTATATTTAATCTTCTTTTCAAAATTTATTTTCAACTTGAATTTATAGTAATTCTGCTCCACACCTTCATAGGTATTATATCCTTGGAGAATTACCTCAACAATACCCACCACAGCTTAATACAAGGCATGGAAAAGATCATGAATAGATGTCTTTGACTATGTGGTGGAATTTTGGACTTGGCAAATATTTAATTATAAAAATCCATTGATCATTTATGTGACCTGAACCAAATTCACTGAATATACTTGAGTGCTACTCACGGGATTTGCGTACTTTTTGTACAGATTTAATTTATGTTTTTTGTGCATTGCCAGCACAAAACATTAAGCAGGTTAGGTTTGTAAGAGGTTGGAAGTTACTCATTAAAACACTGTCCTCTGCTTTTTTTCCACTTACCATATCATTAATTAAACAAACTCTGGTTTGTGTTAGAACTCCTCAAAGATCCTCAGTAAGAGCACAAGTAGTGGGAGTAGGATTAGCCTATATGGCCCTTTATCTCTACTGCTCCATTCAGTGAGACCCATGGTTAATTTATACCTCATCCACTTCCCTGCCCTGTCCATAATTCCCTTGATTTTCTTGGTGAAAAAGATCACAGCAATTTCAGGCTTTAATATCAAAAAACTGGAGATGTTGGAAATCTGGAATAAGAACAGAAAATGTTGGAAACACTCAGCAGCATCTGTGGAGAGACAAACACAGATAACACTTCATGTCATTAAGATCGTTCATCAAATATTAACTTTCCAAGGATACTGCTTGGCCTGCTAGCTTTTTCCAGCATTTTCTATTTTTATTTCAGGCTTTAGTATACCTGAAGATTGACCGTCCAAATCTTCTGGGACAGAGAATTCCATAGCAACTTTCCAACCAGAGAAACTTCAGTCCTAAATGGCCCACACTTTAGTCTGAGGCTGTGACTCCTAGGTCTACACTCTGAGCAAGGGAAGCAGCCTTTCAGTATCCGCCTTGTTAAGCCCTCTAATAATTTTATATATTTCACTATCACCTCTCATTCTTCTAAAAGCCAGAGAATATATTCCCATTCCACTGGATATTCAACACGTTCAATTCTTTAGCAAATTTACATTTGTTTGTTAAAAATGAGTGAAGATCTTTGTCAGATAATTTGTTTTTATGTCGCAAATATGTGGTGATGGTATCCAATAAACTTAAATCAGGAAGATTTAAGGTACAGCATGGGAGAATGGTGATGATAATGGGAGCAGGGAGCAGCAAATTGGATGGAGCGTGTACACTTAAGATTGTTATTTAAACTGTGATTTCCAAAATGGATACTGAACAGCAGTTATTGCAATGTGTAGTCAGATCTCTAGTTCAAGTGTATTGCAGACATGAAAGGATAAACTACATAGGAAGGCTAAAATTAGATACTAGTCAAACCAGTATGAGAAACAGGTTTGACACGCCAGCGTTTAGAATGCTTAGCAATCTCCTGTGTTGTATCACTGAGGTCCCAGCAGAAAGTGCTTTACAATGCTCTGCCAATGGTGACATACTATAGAGCTTCACCTCTATAAACAGTGGCAGTCAAATATCTCAGGCACCTTCACCAGTTAAAGATTTGACTTAATGGATGGATTCTGCATTTGGGACCAGTTCAGAAAATTTTGTTTATTTGTTTTTGGAGGGAAAGCATCCAATCAGTGTAATTATTTTGCCACAGTGACGCTATGTACAAATACTAAATTTTGCAAAGATGCATTTGATGCATTTCCATTCTATTGAAAGAACTGGGAGACGGATTTCCAAAAAGATTCTGTCACTTCAGGTTAATCTGAATAATATCATGCTAATAATTTACAATCACTGCTATTCAAAGAAATGTTAATTTTATCCAGATTAACCAGGAGTCTTAACGTTTTAGAATACCGCTGATTCAAGGTCATTAAAACTACCTTCTAACAATGGGAAGGAAAGGGTCAGGGTGGTGGGACAAGAGTGTACCTCTGTAAAAATAGGACACCTAACCTCAATCAAGCAGATTTCCTGTTTACCTCCATAGGTGCAGGGGATTGACACTCTTGCTGGGTGAGGAGGAGCAGGTTTTTCTCCCCTCACTGCCCACCTCCTCCTAACAAGGCTTAGCTTCCTGGGAGTAGCCAGCCCACCTTCTTCACCATGACCTCAGCCCCGATCAGAGTCACTAATCTCCACCCAGCCCCTACCCACAATCAGAGTCCAGTCCATAATCCCAGCTCACCATACAATCCAACCTAACCTCCACAACTGTGACCTGAGCCTATCCCATGATCTCTCTCGATTTAATCGATCAGTGGATACTGTCCCAGGTCACCTCCAGTTACAGACTTCTTCGCAGGATCTCCTGCCAGCCAGCTTTCACTCTGTTAGGTTTCAAACAGAATGGATAGCTCTGATGTGGTCCCACTATTAAATCCAATGGGATTCTCAGCAGTTTGAGATTCCCAGTCACCAACAGATTCCTTCCCTGAAAATCCAAAAAACTGCAGTTGCTGGAAGTTTGAAATAAGAACAGAAAATGCTGGAAACACTCAACAGGTCAGGCAGCATCTGTGGAAAGAAAAACAAAGTTAATGTTTCAGGTCAAAGAACCTGGCTCAGTTCTAACAAAGGGTCTTCAACATGAAACATTAATTCAGATTTTCTTTCCACAGATCCTGCCTGATCTGCCAAGTGTTTCAAGTAGTTTCTGCTTTCATTTCATAAACCTTCCCTGTCTTCCTGGAAATATTGGGGCTGCAACAGTAATACTTAATACATAAATGCTTTAGAGTTGTAAAATAGGGGGTGTCCATTACCTTGATAAAAACAGAGCAGAGCTTATTTCACAAACAGCCTGATATTACTGCCACTGGGGCATTAAATATTACTGACTAACCAGAGCCAGTAGAATCATTCTAATAGTACAACTTTACAGATAAACACATTATAAATCACATTGCACAACTTTACTTTCAATAGCAGTTTTGTGCTCTTGGTGGAACTGAAGTTGGGAAGAGGTTTATTGAAATTTTACCAGTTTCAGTTTGGTGAATTCAGTTTGGACATGGGATGTTCTCACCTTTCGGTTTACATACTGTTTTCTGGTAATCATACAACCTCTCAACGTTGCTGATGATATGGATCTGATCCTTCGCTTAAATTTGAGGAAGTTTGGAGTCTATTTATTCAATATTTTCACATGATATAGATCCCCTTATAATAACCTTTCAATTTAGAGGAACGGAGTTGACGATATAATATTGCTCTGTTTCTACTGAGAAATTTTAGTCCAGTTTTTTTTTCTGTTTTTTTTGAAAAAAAATTTCTTTAGCTTAGTTTGGTTTGATATATTGTTTATAATTTTTCTTATTGTTTTGGGTTTTCTTTTTTTTTATATTTTATAATAAATCTTTTTCTTTTATATTATATTCATTCACTAACAGATCATTGGATCTACAGATTTTTTTTATACTCTATTGTTCTTTATGATTATCCATGTCATGATTGTTCTCCTGATCTCTTTGTATTACATGTATAAACATTGATATATTAATCTGTATTAATTTGAAAACTAATACAAAGATTGAAAGAGAAAGAAAGATATGGATCTGAGTTGACTTGCATTTAATAAAAGATGCAACACTGTTTTCACCAGTATTTCCACACCATACAGTGAATTACAGAGGCAAATTCTTTTTGTTTGCTGACTCACACAACCCATTAGGGCAGGACATTGAGAAATCAGTCAGTCTCAATAACAGCTAAATTGAGGAATGCTGAACTTAAACCTACCTGAGACATACCAATTTGAATGAGAGGTGATCCCAGCATCTCAATGCATTGTTCTTGATGGGAGTTTAATGAGTTGATATAATACCACAACAACCAACACCTATAAAGGTCATTACATGCAACACCTATCTTTCCATTTTAAGAGCTATATCCCCTACGATTTTGAGGCAGTTGTTATTTTCACTACATATAGGAATACTTACAAAAATCATTAACTTCAAATTGCACTTTCACCTTAGCAACAATAACATTAATCCATAAATCAATTAAGGTTTTTTAAAATTATTGGAAAAACTTTCAAACATATTTATAACTTTGTTCTGAATGTTGCACCACATAACATTAAGGCTTATGTTACTGAAACTGACTGTGCCGTGACTGGTGACAAATTCCCAAACAACAGGACAATATTGTATTGCAGAACTATTTGTGGTTTTCCTGCTATGAGCCCTTAAATTATTTGTTCACTGTTTTAATACTAGATTCTATAAACCTTTCTACAAACTCTGCCAGGTTTATTATACTCGGAATGTTTTATGCACCATTGTTCAAAAATAGTAATTCTATGTATGAATTGTTCCACGATAGGTTACAGATCACTGTCTGCTCATTCTGTACCTGTCTCACCATTGTGCCTCTTTGCACATCATCATTCTACCTATTTATTAAAGAGTTACAGGGGAAATAACTCATAATTACAGTGGCACCCCACATGATGTTTCATGATTGTTTGTAGCATTATATTATAAATATACCAATATGATTCAAAGAGGATGTATTGAAGATACTTTGATCTTTTCAATTTTATGAATGTGAAGCACTCAAACAAACTTCTCCACAAGTTCATCAATCATTCTTTGGGTTTCCCGCATCTAAATTTTAACATTAATCTTTTAGCATCTCCACTAACTGATGAAAATAGTAAATGCCAAACTTCAAAAAGTCCAACTGAATAAAATTCTTTCTCTATCCCACTCCTGACATAATTTTCACCATGGCTATAGTCGATTGTAAGAAATGTTCTACAACGGATAATTCATATTATTTCAGATTGCAGTTAAGCCCTCATTTTTGTGTTACTGCAGAGTGGTAAGGGTGATCATATAAAAAGTAGCATGACTTTTCTGTAGCCACATTCTCATCAGAACAGGAAAGCTGAAGTGACGGATATGTCCCCTCTCCAAGACCTTCCATTACATTTTAAGGTGACAGTGGCTTTGACTATCTTCATCCAATGGAAAACTGCTTTTCATAAGAGCTCAGTCCATCAGTTCCTTAGGTAATTTCTCACCTTGCTTAGTCATAATTAAAAATTAGTTGTACATATGCACAGAACTCCATTATCACTGGGTCTGGGTTCTGATCAGACCTGAGTCAGTGTCACTGCAACTAAAGTCTAATGGCCTCAGTTTAGCTTCTGCAATATAACTGTGACTATAACTTCAACAATTTATTTAATGCTAGAGAAAGAATAAAGAAAAATTTCTTAGATTATCATGTGAAATTCTATCCAGTTGACTGAAATCTTCCATGAATGTGTTAATCAAAACTGCATTAACATTTCACTGATTAGGTACAACAAACTATTTTCTCGTGCTCAGCTCTTCTTATCTTGTACAGATTGTTTATTTGAAATTCACGGACTTCAGTACATGAAGTTAATGTGTGACTTGCAAAAAATGTGCAGGTCTTAATAGCATTGAGGAAAAAATCTACCCAAACCTGTTAGACTACAGAAAAACTCATTTCTTACATATTCATTCCTTGCTGTAAACTGAATCTAACATTGGCATAGGTCTTTACAGAAACATTTCCACTGGTTGTAAGCCGTGTTTCTGAGTAAACTAACAACCAGCGCCTCATTTACCAATCATACATTCTGTTCAGAGGCACAATCGCTTCCCCCATATGAACAACCTCATTAACACTACCCTCCTCTGGAGTCATCTAACCAAACACACCTAGAGGCAGCTAACCCAATCTCCTTTCCCTCCCACTTACTCTTCTGTTCAGGGTCCTTTGTTGACCATAATCATACTGACATCATGACTCTGATTGAAACTTAGGTCATGAGTAGCAATGGTGTGCCTGTTGTTGAAGCTTTGCTGCCTGTCTCTCCATCACTAACTGTCCTACCTAAACCTATTAGAACAGTATTGGGGTCCTGCTCTTTTGCATCAACACTTCTATATAACCCTTTACAGCTCTCTTGTCTCTCCTGTAAAGAACTGCCACTTTATTTATTCGTTTCTGGGATGCGGACATTCAGTCTCCATCCTTAATTGCAAAATCATTGGTGAGCTACTTTCATAACAACTGCACTACTTTCTTAACAACCTTGTGTTCATGGTGCCATTGGATTAGGAGCTCTTGGATTGAGACCCACCAACGATGAAGAAATGGCAATGGTTCTCCATTTCAGGATGATGCATCATTCATTTCCATTAAACCATGGCCTCCTTTGGGAGACCAACACAACTGATTACAGTGTTTCTGTGCAGTTGGTATGTAGTTCAGGAACCTCTTGCAAGATAGAAGAAAACTTCCTTTTAGTTGCGTTGGTTAAGCTTAGATTCTATAAAGTTAGTATCTGAGTGTCGGTCCCAGGTAACAAAGTGGTTAAATCTGTCTGTCTAATTCATTAACAGAACCATAGGCCTAATTTTTCAAATTCAGCTCTGTACACCAAACTATTATTTCTCTATCAACCTACTGCCAAGCTATTTGCTTTAGCTGAATTCAAAGTTGCACACTCTGAGTTTCCTCTTCAACTCACATTTGAATGCCACATCCTAACCCTCACCAACACTTCTCAATTCCACTGCTTCATTATTGCTAGTCTGTTTCCTCATCTCGTGTCCATATCTGCTGAAGCACCTGTCCACTGCCTTAAATATGTAGCTCCTCCAATTGCCTTTCCGAAAATTCTTCTGATATTCACCCTTCACAAATGGCCAGCCTTCCAAAATGCCACTATCCACACATCCCGTTCCCTGCCCCATCGACCCATCTCCAGTGACCTCAACGCTTTGCATTCAAAATACTTATCTTCACTTACATATCCCTCATGGCCTTGCTCCATCCAATCCCTGCACAATCCCTGCATGGTAACGCTATTACAGCGCCAGTGACACAGGTTCAATTCCAGTCACTGTCTTTAATATCAACTGGAAAGATCAGGTGGGGCCTCAGTTTAACATCTTATCTGAAAGGTGGCACAATTGGCAGTGCACCACTCCCTTAGTACTGGACTTGAGGGCCAGTCTGAATTCCAGTCACTGTCTATAAGGAGTTTGTACGTTCTCCCCGTGTCTGCGTGGGTTTTCCTCCGGGTGCTCTGGTTTCCTTCCACCCAAAGACGTACAGGTTAGGAAGTTGTGAGCGTGCTATGTTGGCGCCGGAAGCGTGGCGACACTTGCGGGCTGCCCCCAGAACACTCTATGCAAAAAGGTGCATTTCACTGTGTGTTTTGATGTACGTGCGACTAATAAAGATATCTTATCTTAGCTTATCTTTAGTCTTGCTCCCATTCCAGCTCTTCTGATCTTTCTGCTTTCTTGTGAATACCCCCTTTCCCCATCCTCTCCAAATCTTCTCTGAAAGTCCCCCTTCCAACTATACTTTCCTCATCTTTTTTAACCCTTCCACAACTACATGATCCACTTTCTTCTTCTCTATTAACTATGTTTAGATGTGTTTTCCCAGTTAAAAGTGCTACAAAACAATGTGTTGTTAACAATTTAATTTTCATCGCCTGTCAGTCACCACTGTTGGAAATGAGTTACATTCTTTGAGGTATGTTAACTCTCACCATGTAGATTGTGTGGACAGCAAAAACACATTGTGCAATCCTGCAGACATTGCTACAGTCCTGAAAAACACTGGGCCCACTTGTAGCAATCCTGACACAGGTGGTGCAACTAGCTGTTAGTCGATCAGTATCCTAGCCATCTATCATGGGTATTTTGAAAGGAATATTAGCCAGGACACTAGGGATAAAAGTGCCATGAGCTCTTTTACATCAACCAGAGAGATCAGGTGGGGCCTCAGTTTAACACCTTATCTGAAAGGTGGCACAATTGGCAGTGAACCACTCCCTTAGTACTGGACTTGAGTGCCAGTCTGAATTCTCAAACTTAATGGATCATAACCATGACAGTAATCCCAGGCCAGTTGCATGACCAGAACACTGAAGGTTTCAAACTTTATCTTGGAGGAAGTGCTTTGTCGAGGAGAAGTACCACTGGCATCAATTGCACTTGGCTTATTGCCAGGCCTCTGCTAAGACCACTTACAGCTGGCCACCAAGTGATGAGTGGCAGCAGCCCAAGTTAACTGGGTCTGCATCTCAGTTACTCTTTCTTTCTGGTAAGGAGCCAAGTCTCTCTCTCATTCCAGCTGCTGATGCCAATGATGTGTTAGTAAATCAGGTGATAACTTGAGAGTGTGAATTCAAAACAAGCTGGTATGGTGACAGTTGTTAACCTGATAATCTAGTAGGCCAAGCTTCATGGCCTGGAGACATCAGTTTAAATCTCATTTCAGCAACTGAAGAACTTTAGCTCCACCACTGATCTAAATCTTAAATTCATAGGAATTTTATGAAATAGAAGGAGGCCATTCAGCCCATTGTTTCTGTGTCATTATTGAACTATTATCAGTAAAATTGACTATGTAACCTCAGTGGCTCATCAATATCCCTTAGGGAAAGAAATCTGTTGTCCTTACTCAATCTTACCCTAACCTATATGTGAATACAATTCTTAAATGCCGCTTGAATTGGCCTGGTGAGACACTCAATCCCGGGGCAATTAGAGACAGACATTAAAGCATGGCATGAATAGGAATGAAAAAAGTCTCTGAAAATTCTTTTACAGAATATCAAATGTCAATGACTTGTTCTCAACTGTTCTCAGGATGTGGGCACTGCCCCAGGAAGAGTGGCTTATTACACTATTTCTGAAGGCGCTTAGCAGTCAGTCACATTGCAGTGGGTCTGCAGCGGGGTTGGTGTTGGATATGCACGTGGGGAGTTGTTGTTGGGGGTTTGCACAGGAGGCTGGTGTTGGGAGTGGGCAGAGAGTTGGTTTTGCAGCTGTGTGCTGGGAGCTGGTGATAGGCCTGTGAAGGGGGAGTTGGTCTCGGGGATGTGTATGGTGTATTGGTGTTGGAGAGTGTGTGGGGGTTGGTACTGGTTATGGGGTGCTCCTGTTGATGAATGCGTGAGGGGTTGGTGAGGGGTGTGTGGTGAACTGGTGCTGGAGGGTGTGGAGGGAGCTAGAGATGGGTGTTTACAGGGGGGAGTTAGTCTTGGAGGTGTTTGGTGGGTTGTTGTAGGAGGGTGTGTGGGGTTAATACTAGAGGTATTTATGGAGTGTTGGTGTTGAAGAACGTGTGAGGGGTTGGTGTTGGAGGGTGTACAGGGGGAGTTAGTCTTGGAAGTGTGTGGCAGTTGGTGTTGTTGTGCAGTGAGTTGGTGTCAGGAATAAGTTTCAGGTGTATGCACAGGGATTTGTTGTCAGAGGTGCGTGTTGGAGGTGTGAGGGGGAGGCTGGTGTTGGTGTTGTGTACGGGGGTTGGTGTTGGATGGTGCGTGTGAGGCCTTGTGGTTTTGGGGGTTTCCCTGATGGCTAGTGTTGGGTGTGTGCACAGGGCGACTGCTGTTGGGCTTACGTGGGGCACTAGTGCTGGGGTCCATGTTAGGCTGGGTTTGGTGTTGGGGGGGTTCTCTGTGGGCTGGTATTGAATGTGTGCAAAGGGCTGGTGTTGGGGTTAGGTGTGTGTTGGGGTTGTGCAGAGGGGTGCTGGAGTTCCGGGCGCGTGGGTGGCATTGGTGCGAAGGCCAGGTTCTTTTGGGGAAATATAGAACATGGAACAGTGCAGCACAGGAACAGGCCCTTTGGCCCACAATGCCTGTGCCAAACATGATGCCAAATTCAACTAAATCTCTTCTGCCTGTACATAATCCTCCATTCACTGGATATTCATGTGTCTCTCTAAAAGCCTCTTAAATGCCACAATCATATCTGCTTCCAATATATATTTCCAATATAGAAATTAAATATATTTCTATCCATTTGCTGCTTTGGTTGCAGAAAATCAGAAAAAGATTCCAGTGAGATATACTGAAGTCTGGCACAGAGTCCAGTGTTTACAGTGACTAGAGACCAAGGCTGCTGCTGATACCTGTGATTAATTTGTGGTCCTAGTACAAACGTTATTCATTAACCTAGTCACTTAGTACATTTTTTTGTGCCTTTTTGTGTTTTTTTTAAATGTCAATAGCAAGGTTAGTAAAGGTTTAAGAACTGTTGTCATGCATCAGTGAGTTAAACAAGGCCAGTCTTCCCTCTTCCAGGCCCCACATAAATATCTTACTCTTCATGGTGTCAAAAAATCTCTCCCTAGTATTAAAACACTTGATATAAAAACACATGAGCATTATTTTGGTCTGTTACTTCCATAGGCAGGAAAATTATGTGCCACATTTAGTGTGAAGTATTCAGTAAACTTCCACCCCACATATGTGGCATTTTCATTGTAATAAAATGAAGCTTGATGGTAAGTATGGGCATATTATGAACCTTTATTAAGGAACATTACTTCTTCAAGGATTGACAATTGGATTGATTTTCGTGTTTTTACGACTTGCTTACACATATGAAAAGAAATAAAGTTTTTGTAGAGGCAGTGGCGTGCCAAGCTAACAACTTATATGCATTGTACTTTGCTTCCAAGTTTCAATTCAGTTTACTTCAGTGGGACTGAATTTCAGGAGCAGAGTAAACCTGCATGATTGTCCTCCTAACCAAGGACAAATTTTCTTCCATTCATGTCAAAAACTGTAATTTACTGAGACATTGAATAGTATTCAGCAGTGAAACTAATAAATTATTTAAGTATATTTTTAAATCATTTTCAGATGACTCCCAGCTGGTGATCAGCTCAGCCAGATTGAAAATACGCATTTTAATCATCTTGCAATTGCATTAGTAAAGTTACACTGGATTAAAAACACAAATAAGAACTTTTAAATGGTATATTCTGCTATGCTGCTTAATTGCACTGGTTCATGGAAAATCATACATTTTTGATTAGTTAAAATGAGTTTTAGTTATGAGTTAAATTGTAATCTAACCAATGGAACTTCTCAACAGCATCCATCTTCTGCCCCAACATTGTTACTTCCTTGGTAAATGAAATCAAAGTGAGTGCTGATGCTGGAAATCTGAAATGCCCTGACGCAGTCCCAAGATGTTGATTGTTCCTCTTTCCACAGATGCTGCCTGACCTGCTGGATATTTCCAGCTTTTTCGATTTTTGTCATTGATAGTTCCTCTTTCACATTCCTTGATCCACTGTGGTGGGAGAGCATATGTGCCAACACTCTGTGGTCCAAAGGGTGGATACACTAAAACATTTGTCTCCCACTGGGTCCAAATGTGAATTAAAGTTTAATTCCAATTCATTTCTTCATCACTCCCTCCATCAGAAACATGATGTCAATGAGCAAAGATTAGATTTGCAGATGAGACAAATTTACTTCAGCTCAAAGAAATTAGGGGAAAGACTATGAGAGTCATCTTTGACGGAGATCAGTCTGGATCGGTCTTCAGATACACCCATAAATGAGCTTAATGTGAGCAGAGACCATAACACAGCCTGCCCCAGGACACCTTCACGTGGGGTGCTGCACACTTTGCAGGTTTTCTAGTCCCCAGGTTAACCTGGAGCATGTGCAGCAGGAAATGAAAGGGAGAAATCAGCTGTTGACCGAAAGGTAAGCAGAGATTCTTAAAGTCAAAGTCAAGTTTATCATCATATGTACAAGTACATGTGTGCACAGGTACAACAAAAAGCATAGTTGCAGCAGCATCACAGACACATAGCATCAGATAAGCAGCATTCATAAGAAAAACATAAATTAAACATAAATTATACGCAACTTTTTGTTGTCTTGTGTTAATTTAAAATGATTTTAAGTGTGTTTAGTCTTTTAATTTTTAAATCTTTAAAATTCATTTTAAATTCTTTGACATTTAACTCAAATGGCAGCTTTGATTGCCAGTGAACCTGTGGGAGAAGCCTTACTAGCTATCAAAGGCATTCTGCCGGTGCAGCGAGACGCCTCCTGAGCCACTTTGCACTACCCAGGGCCTCGCCCTTGAGCTGGGCACTGGTCCCGCAGGGGAAGACCATGCTCCAGACCACACTGGAAGGCCACAGGCCACAGGCAACCAGTGATCTTGGGGCTGAGGAAGATCTGACCCCATAAAAAGTCTTAAAATCTTAAGTACTTCACTTGCCTGTCAATAATATTCCAGAAACATAATGTTGGCAAGTGACTAGTAATTGATCACAACAGGAGTTCCCTTCAGTGCTTTGTTGGAATCCTTCCAGATTGTTCCTCATTGATGTCATCAGCACTTAACTTTCCAGGCAACAAAAGTATTTCAAATATTTAAAGAAGCAGATGGCAAAAAACAAAGAATGTAACAGATTGCTGCTCTCTTAAAGTTGGGTGTCTATTGTTTCTGAATTCAGCTGTTAAACTACGTTGACCTTATTTCAAAAAATATTTTTTTCTTAGTGTATCAGGTACTCATCAAAGTACTTTCAAAATAAACTAAGTTTCTGCCTCCACCACCCTTGCAGGCAGTGAGCTCCAGATTCCATCACTCTATGGACAAAAACATTTTTCCTCATCCCCTCACCAATCCTACCTTTTCATGAGCTCTGGTTCTGAACTTCTTTGCTGAGAGAAATGTTCTTTTCCCTATCTATTCCACTTAGGCCTCTAACCATTTTATAATCATTTGTCTTTGTATAAGTTGAGTGATATCACTGTCAGAGGAACTGGAGAGTCACCAGGACAGGCAGAGCACAGAGTAAAAATAGCTGAAATCCATTAGCGGGTGCATGGCTCCAACTGTAGTGGGAGCTCTCTCACAGACTAACTCAGCAACCCCACTGAAAATATGATTGGCATTCAATTCCACAGAAGTTCACCTGCTCATTTCCATTTGGTGAAAGCCCAGCAATTGGTACCAATAGTATAGTTTACCTGGGCATAAAGAAGAACCATTCCAGGGATTCATGCCTGTACCTTATCCCATCAAAATGTTCACTTAATATGAAAAAAAACTGTTGTGGAAATAAAATGATATCAGGGCAAACTCTCCAAAGTTTTACAACCACTGTGATCTGCAACCAATCAGTTTGTTTTTATGGTGGAATTACTTGAGGTTGGGACATTAACTTTGGTGTGGGAGATTTCCTTCTCTTCTTAAAATAGAGCTGTGGTATCTTTGACAACCACTGGGGCAGTCATGTGGTGACTTGCATTAAATTTCATCTCAACAAAGGCACTTTCCCACATGTCAGCACATTCCATGCAGCACTGCAGTGTCAATCCAGTTTATGCATTCAAGTGCCTGACTGGAACTCAAATTTTAAACTTTTGATACTCAAATCACAGCTACTCCAACTGGACCAAGCTGAAAAGAATTTTGAAATGTACTAACCCTTAGATTTATTATGTCAGGATCACTGATAATAACCCTCAGAACACTCAGATCAATAGATCCTGTGATGTCTTCTGCTTCACTTCATGTTCACTATTTCATTGCACTCTAGTAAACTGATTCCAACAGATCTGTTCTAAGTAAACAGCAAAGTGAAAACATGAAAAGATATCTTCCTTAATCGTGGCTACCCCTCAACATAGCTGACTGAGCTCACAGTTGTGTTGATTCCTCCCCTTCTACCCTGAGCAAGTTTAGGGTTCTCCTTGTCCTCATCCTCCACCTCATCAGTTGTCACATTCAAAAGATCATCCTCTGTAACTTCTGCCATTTTCATGTTGCTTAGAAAACTCATCAGCTGCAGTGACTAAATGCAAACACAGAAGTAAACTTGTTTTGCCCTAAACCTATCTTTCGAGAAAATGTTGTTCATTTTGTTATCTTGAACTCATGTTCCTGATAATAGCTAGTCCATGGAGTTTCAAAGTGGCAAACCATAAACCCAATCATAAAAACAGAAACTGTGGGAAAAATACTACAATTCAGGCTGCAATGTGGAGAGAGAAACAGAGTTCCCGTTTCAGTTAGATGGTCTTCCAGGTAGTAAATTGAAATAAATGGCCCAAAATCTTGTGTGCCAGTGCACAGAAGCACTCAAGATCCACAAGGCTGAAATACTGTAGGCTGTTTCAAGAACTCCCCTCTCGCCTTGCAAAGCCCCTAAAAATCTGCCAATCCATTATGGAATGATTACAACACAAAGTAGGCCATTCAACCTGTTGTGTCCAAGCCAACTCTTTTCCAGAGCTCTCCAATACCTGCCCCTTTTTCTGTAACCTTGCAAGCTTTTCTTTGCAAAATATATATCCAGTTCCCTCCTGAAGGCCACAATGGGCCCTGCCTCCAATACACCAGCAGGCAATTCATTCGAGCTTCTTCTATTGCCTCCTCTCAGGGTCCACTCTGAGCTGGCTAGAATTCAAGCAACCACCAGAGGCTAGTTTGAGCTTTAAATGGCCCAGGCTTGCTCCAGCAATGACTGGTCAACTCCAGTGACCAGGTCCATTTCCCTCAGATGCTAGATTGTGATCGGTGCTCCCACTGGCTCTGCTCTCCTTGACATGTTTGCCACTTTGCAGCTTGCTGTCACACTGCTCCCATGCAGCCAGTCCTGAATGGTGGTCCACTTTGCAGCTTGCTGTCACACTGCACCCATGCAGCCAGTCCTGAATGGTGGTCCACTTTGCAGCTTGCTGTCATACTGCACCCATGCAGCCAGTCCTAAATGGTGGTGCCGATAACTGCCTAATGAAATAATGCTAGACCCAATTAAGAAGCTGGTTCTGCAGACTGCACAAGAACATCAGGAAAAGATAAATATTTTGGATTCTCGTTTGACTGTCCTGATAAAAAATAAATAGCTGGTAAGCCTTACAATTAACAGTTTGAATTCATACACTTGCTTCATTGCCACAGAATCTGACCATGAAATATCTTCACAGAAATATATTAAGTCTACATGACAGAAATAAACCATTTGACCCAACGTCCATCCAGATGCTTGGGTTCTGCATATGCATCTGAAACTGGACACCACGCTCCTACCCATGCAACAGTACCCACTGACCCTTTATTTGCTTAGAGCAAAGTAACTTTATACATTATTTAAAGGCTGTCAATCTGAAATGGTAACTGTTTCCCTCCACAGATGCTGCCTCAGCTGCTTAATACTTCCAGCACTTCTGTTTTAATTTTTTCGGTATTCAGTATCCTGGCGGATTGGAAGACAGTGAATGTCACGCCACTGTTTAAAAAAGGATATAGGCAAAAGGCGGGTAATTATAGGCCAGTTAGCTTAACGTTTGTAGTTGGGAAAATGCTTGAAGCTATCATTAAGGAAGAAGCAGCAAGACATCTGGATAGAAGTGGTTCCATCAGGCAGACATCCACAGCATGGATTCAGGAAAGGCAGGTCTAGCTTGACAAACTTACTGGAGTTCTTTGAGGATATATTGAGCACAGTGGATAGAGGGGAACAGGTGGATGTTGTATACTTGGATTTCGTGAAGGTGTTCAATAAGGTGCCGCAGATAATGGATTCTCCAGTATTTTTAGTATTTTGTTTTTGTTTCAGAGTATCTGAGTTTGAGATGTATCGTACCTGAATTATTTGAAATAGAGAATCCTGAAAATACACTGTAAGGTCCCTGTATTATAGCAGTGGCTACATATTAAAAGTATACAACTGGCTATAAAATGGGATTGGGATGAGAACATCCTTAAATTGTGACAGACATTTCTTTTAAAAGACCTTTCTTTCAGAACTCAGATGGCAATCCTGTCAGAAACTGAAACTTTAACCTGACTTTTCCCTTTCAGAGATGACATGTGTTTAGTTCTTGTACGTTGTTTTTGTATTTCAGATGTTCAGCATTTACTGCATTTCTTAAAGACTCCAATACTTTTCCTTCGGGCAGAAACAAGATAGCAGATTACTACAAGAACTAATTGCTTGATAGACGCCTACCTACAGTTATGAGATGCACACCATGGTACTAAAAGTCACAGCTTGGAAGAATCTCTGTGTGCTTACTGTGCATACACTTCCTGCGTACTTACAGTATGATCGCTGGATGCTGTGTCACCTGTTACACAATAGAAGACTTGTTCACTAAGTCCAACTTGTCCAATTAATAGTAGTGAATGATTACACGGGAAACCCTGATACAGTTGAGGCCATTTACCATGTGAAACCATTGTTTGCAGATTTCTGTCCTCCTTACCAGTGTTTAATTTAAATATTGTCGTTGGTTGTGTTCAACATGGTTCTGTCTACATTCTCACTGCATTGCAATCACAAAGTCTTCTACTCTAATTAGATCTTCCAGAAATCCTCAAGACTGCTGGTAGAAATTTATACTTGTTGTTTGTGCCTTATAGGCTGCACATTGTACTCTTCCATTGAATCAAACTTCAGAGACAGAGTGCAAAGCACAACCACTGCTACAGTGTAAATGACCTCGGACAAACTTCTACACCTAAACTTCATAGGACCCTCGTCAGTTTCATTCTACAGGCAACGGGTTTTAAACCCAAAGCCTTGCGTGATTATGTCTGACATAACTTAACATTGTTGTTATACTTTAAAGATTGGGAATGCCCTTTATTGTCATGATTCTTCACCTTGCCTTCACAAAAATAAATTATTTTTATACAGTTTCTCAGTAAAAATTTCACAAAATGTATTTGTACACCTTTAATACTCAAAATGTCGCAACCTGCTCAGAGTTTAATTAAGCTGAGTGAAGGAAAGAAATGCTGGACAGGTCATTAGCTTAGTCAATGGTGTTACAAGGAGGAGAGATGTCAAGGATTATCAGAGGAACAGAGATTGGAGCAAAGACCATTGAAGTCATTTTCATTTAATTGGGGCTAAATGAGGTAAGGAATGCACAAAATCTCAGAGCTGGAGGTAAGTAGTGCTCTCAAAGGGCTGTAAGAGGTACAGAGTTGGGAAGGTGCAATGTCCTGCAGGAATTTGAACATGAGAATGAGAACTTTAAGAATCCAAGGTGGGCTAGGAGCCAAAGGCCATCAACAAGAACAAGATGGAATCAGGTTTTCATTAGGATACAAAGAGCAAATGTTTAATGAACGATTACGTTTATGAAGGTAAGAGTTTATCAATAAAGCATGGGGATAATTGAGTATACTGGTAACAAAAACATCGACAAGAATTTCAGCAACAGATGGGCTGAAGTGAGGGAACAGACGATATCAGGGAAATGTCAAATACTAGAGGGCATCGCCTTATAGGCTAGAGGCATAGACGGGGAATGTTTAAAGGAGATTTATGAGGCAAGTTTTTTTTTCACACAGAAAGTGGTAGTTACCTGAAATACACTGCCAGGGAAAGTGGTGGAAGCAGATACAATAGCAACTTTTAAGGGGCATTTAGAAAGACACATGAGCAGGCAAGAAATGTTGGCCTGTAGACAATGTGCAGGCAGATGGGATTAGTTTGAGTTGGTATCACAGTTGGCATGGACTTTGTGGGCCGAAGGGCCTGTTCCTGTGCTGTACTGTTCTATGTTCTATATGGAAATGGAAGATGAGAAAGTGGGAATTAATACTGGGTAATGTGGAAATGGCCGACTATTTTGTGTCAGTCTTCACGATGGAGGACATGTCTAGCATGCAGAAGAGAGGTGTTATAGATGTGATGGGAGGTGAGGACCTCAGTACAGTTGCTGTCACTAAAGAGGTAGTGATGGACAAACTAGTGGGCCTAAAGGTAGACAAGTCCCCTGGTCCTGATGGGATGCATCCCAGGGTACTGAAAGAAATGGTGGAAGTTATAGTAAAGGCGTTTGTGATCATTTACCAAAATTCTCTGGACTCTGGGCAGGTCCCAGCGGATTGGAAGACAGCGAATGTCACGCCACTGTTTAAAAAAGGATGTAGGCAAAAGGCGGGTAACTATAGGCTGGTTAGTTTAATGTCTGTAGTCGGGAAAATGCTTGAAGCTATCATTAAGGAAGAAGTAACGAGACATCTGGATAGAAGTGGTTCCGTTCCATTAGGCAGACATCCACAGCATGGATTCAGGAAGAGCCGGTCTTGCTTGACAAACTTACTGGTGTTCTTTGAGGATATAATGAGTGCAGTGGATAGAGGGGAACAGGTGGATGTTGTATACTTGGATTTCCAGAAGGTGTTCGATAAGGTGCCGCATAAAAGACTTATTCATAAGATAAGGATGCATGGAGTTAACCATGCATCCTTATCTCTAGCATAGATAGAGGATTGGTTAACCAATGGAAGGCAGAGAGTTGGGATAAATGCGTGTTTCTCTGTTTGGCAATCAGTGGTGGGCCAGTGCCGCAGTGGTCGATGCTGGGCCTGCAACTGTTCACGATATACATTAACAGTTTGGCAGAGGGGACCGAGTGTAGTGTATCTAAGTTTGCTGATGAAACTAAATTGAGTGGAAAAGCAAATTGTACAGAGGATGCAGAGAGTCTGCAGAGAGGTATAGATAGGTGAAGTGAGTGGGAATTAAGGGTTATGAGGAAAAGGCAGGAAGGTGGATCTGAGTCCACGGCCAGATCAGCCATGATCCTATTGAATGGCGGAGCAGGCTCAACAGGCCAGAAGGCCTAATCCTGCTCCTATTTCTTATCTTCTTATGAAGCTGGGTCACTGACAGCATTTAGTAAATCTAGATGAGCATGTGAATGGCCTGGCATGGAAAGGTATGGGCAAAGTGCTGGGAGATGAGATTAATAGGGAAGGGTACCCACTGGTTGGCATGGATGAGTTGGGCCGAATGGCCTCATTCCATGCTGTACAATTCTATGACTCAGGTTACCACACCCCACCCCCCCCCCCCCCCACCCCCAGAGGAAACTGATGTATGTTAGGAATGTGGTTGGGGCAGAGAGGAGAATACAAATGAGAAAAAGAAAAGGTGGGTGTGTGAAAAAGGTGAAGAAATTCTGCTGGGAAACTGGTTCCTAGGTGAAGAATTTCAAAAACAAGACTGTAAAGTAATAATGAATCATGTGATAATGTCATTAGTTAAAAATATCTTGCCCACTTGGAAATAACGTCATTGCTATTATCTCAGCCAAACTGCAGAATCCGTCTCCAGTTGAGCATAACAAGCACTGAGGAGATTGCTGCCACCTGCTGCTGAAGGGAATTACTGCTCATTCACAGGGTACACCAGATAATGTTTATCTGTTCAGAAAATAAGTAGATTGCATAGTATCACAGAATTACAATGGGGTTTCAATGAAGAGTGCTACTAAAAGTTTTCTGTTCACAGTGTGGGTATGAGCTTTGGCTAAATGGTAGCTTTCCTGCCCCAGAATAAAGGTGTGGAACTTGAACTTGGCTGTACACAATGCTGATGAGTAGAGAGAAAAGCTTCAGGCTTAATATGCAGTGGGATGTCTCTTCAATGCCTGTTAGGGGAGGATGATTACTCTCAATGCTATGGGCTGCGAGAACCCATCAAAATCTCCTGCATACTAATTCAATGGTATCTAATTTTTGAATGGAAGTAATGTTAGGATGCACTAATAATCATTGTTTAAGACTAGCCATGCAGCTGGATGTAAAGTACCAAAGATAATTCCAATGGAAGGAACTTGTGTATAGGTCACTTGGGTTTAACTCCTCAGTCTTAAATGAGATTAGTTAAATCCTAAATGTTACTATTAATACGGCACTATTCTGTGCATGGCAAAGGTGAAAGTAAGTGCCTTACTAACTTATTACGACGCAGAAAGAGACCATTTGGCTCATCGGATACATGACAGCTCCGAGCAGAGCAATCCCTTCAGTCCCATTACCCCTCTTATTTTCCCTGAAGCCCTGCAACTCTCTCTGATGTGGCAGGTACAATAATATCACTTAAGAAGCACTTGCACAGGTACATCCAGGGGTGGGGCTTAGAGGGATAAGGACCATATGCAGGAAATTGGGACTGGAAAGGTGGGTACCATGGTCAGCATGGACTCGTCGGGCTGAAGGGCCTGTATCCATGCTGTATTGCTCTATAACTCTGTACCTACCATCTTCTCTTTCTTTTGCCACTTACCTACACTAAGCAGCAATTTACAGTGGCCAATTAACCCACCAGCATGCCTTTTGGGAGGAAACTGGAGGACCCAACTGAAACCCACTCAGTAATAGAGAGAACCTGCAAACTCCAATCAGGCTGGATGCAAGGTCAGGATTGAACCCATGTCCCTGGAGCTGTGAGGTGGCAGCACTAACTACTGTGGCATCATGGGTCTCATTGATTGGGATTCAATGATTTACACCATTAAAATGAAAGAAAAATCAATCTTTCGTAATAGTGTTTAGTCGAATGACATACATCTTGATGACAGAGAGGACATAAATGATTGTGCTTCCTGCACTGAATTAATCCTCAAGCATATGCTGCTTAGTTACGTCATGCTATAACATCCCATTTAATCTACTGATGTAAAGCTCAACAGCAGCTCTCCTATTGGTGGAGCGGATAACTGCATCATATTTTGTGATATTGGCAGAAATCTTACTGTCAAAATAACAGAGAGGCTAATGGTGATGTCATTATTTAAGCAATGGTACATTAACTAGGCAAGGTGCATAGTTGACTTTCAATATTCAAAAGATGTTGGCCAAAAGTTGCATTGTTTCATCATGAGCAGCACAAAAATCCTATTTCCCCATCTGCCTTACCATTGAAATGTACTAAAAGCTATGTATACGGAAACATTAAGTCCCATGGGTCTATTCCATTACTCATTGTGACCACGGTTAGCTGAATCCTTCTAGTTCAATTCTCGGTTGTGCCAAACGAGCTAACCTCAGGAAGGTACAGGTACATGAATAGACACGTGTCTGTTAATGTACCTGCATCTTAATCAGCTATCTTAGTTGATTCAGTTCAGCTGCACCCGAGTTGCCAGTCTCTATCAAGTTAGTTAAGTAGAACATGCTAGAGAATGTATCTGACAAACTGAACCTCTACCTATATAATCCTTTCTTTAACTAGGTTTTGATACAATACCTCCTCCACCTACCCCATCTGCCCATCACCCACACACACCTCCCACTGGATCTTCTCCCCCACTGTTCCCATCTGCCCTCCCCACCTCCATTGTTTGGTTCCATGCTCCACTTTCCTTTCCTATCAGACTCCACCATCTGCAGCTCTTTGTTCCCTCCGCCTCTCACCTCTCAGCCTCTGTGGCTATTTCCACTCTTCCCTCCTCCATTTGCCTATCACCCCTCCTCACCTGGATTCACCTAATGCTCACCAGCTCTGGCCCCACCTCTTCATATTGGCTATCTCGCTTCTCCTCTTTCAATCCAGATGAAGGATCTTGACCTGAAACATCAACTATCCATTTCCCTCTACAGATACTGCCTGAACTGCTGAGTTCCTCCAGCAATTTTTTTTTGCTTTGATACACTTAAACCTGGCAGCAATCTTCTACATCAGTTGGGCAAGCCACAGTTACTGCTACAAGACTAACTCAGTCAAATAAAAATTCCTTCCCCACCCTCAAAGTTTTCTCAACCCCTCCCAGCAGCATTAAGGCACAACAGCTGAATCATTTCATTTGTGACACCAGGTACTCTTAGACATCACCAGCTTTGTCTACTATTTTGCAAATTAAAATAGTTTCTTAAAAGATTTTCAAATATACATACTTGCCATTCAAATACTCAAATGCAAATGCCAGCTATTGGCCTGCCCCCAGGATAATGATCTAATACTTCAATTCAAGGCCAGAAAGCAATAATTTCAATGGGGCACTGACCTTTGGAGCTTTGTGAAGATGTTATGCCAAGGAGTTGGGAGTCCAGCTGGACTAAACACAAAAACCAAAACATCTTACATTGATTAAACACAAAAGCAGCCCATTTTGTGAAAGATTTGAAAATGTCAAAGGAATAATGAAATTCTGTATCTACAAGAAACTATTTTAGATACTGAAGATATTCTCAAACTGATCTATAAAAGGCCCAAGGAAAGTTTTACAGCAGGAACAGCCCATTCATCCCTTGGAGTATTGTGTACTTGGGAGTGCTGCGTACAGTTTTGGTCACCCTGTTACAGGAAAGACATCGTTAAACTGGAAAGAGTGCAGAGAAGATTTACGAGGCTGCTCCCAGGATTTGAGGGCCTGAATTATAGGGAGAGGTTGGGCAGGCTAGGACTTTATTCCTTGGAGGATAAGAGATTGAGGGGTGACCTTAGAGAGGTGTATAAAATCATGAGGGGCATAAATAGGGTGAATGGACATAGTCTTTTTCCCAGGGAAGGGTAACTAAAAACTAGAGGGCATAGGTTTAAGGTGAGAGGGAAAAGACTTAAAAGGGACCTGAGGGGCAACTTCTTCATGCAGAGGGTGGTGCGTATATGGAATAATCTGCCAGAGAAGGTAGTTGAGATGGGTACAATAACAATGTTCGAAGGACATTTGGATAAGTACACGGATAGGAAGGATTTACAAGGATATGAGCTAAACGCGGGCAGATGTAACTAGCTTGCTGGGCACTATGGTCGGTTTGGACATTGGTATTGGTTTATTATTGTCACTTGTACCGAGATACAGTGAAAAACTTGTCTTGCATACTGTTCGTACAGGTCAATTCATTACACAGTGCATTTAGGTAGTGCAGGGTAAAAACAATAACAGAATACAGAGTAAAGTGTCACAGCTACAGGGAAGTGCATTGCAGGTAGACAATAAGGTGCAAGGTCAAACAAGGTAGATTGTGAGGTTAAGAGTCCATCTCATCGTAGAAGAGAACCATTCAATAGTCTTATCACTGTGGGATAGAAGCTGTCCTTGAGCCTGGTGGTATGTGCCCTCAGGCTCCCGTATCTTCTGCCTGATGGGAGAGGGGAGAAGAGAGAATGGCCCGGGTGGGTGGGGTCTTTGATTATGCTGGCTGCTTCACCAAGGCAGCAAGAAGTATAGACAGAGTCCATGGAGGGTAGGCTGGTTTCCGTGATGTGCTGGGCTGTGTCCACAACTCTCTGCAGTTTCTTGCGATCCTGGGCAGAGCAGTTGCCGTACCAAGCCGTGATGTATCCAGAAAGGATGCTCTCTATGGTGCATCGATAAAAGTTGGTGAGTGTCAAAGTGGACATACCGAATTTCTTCAGCCTACTGAGGAAGTAGAGGCGCTGGTGAGCTTTCTTAGCCGTGGCATCTACATGGTTGGACCAGGACTGGCTATTGATGTTCACTCCTAGGAACTTGAAACTCTCAACCCTGTCGACCTCAGCACCATTGATGTAGACAGGTGCACGTACACCACCCCCCTTCCTGAAGTCAATGACCAGCTCTTTTTTGCTGACAGTTGGGCTGAAGGGCCTGTTTCAATGCTGTATTACTCTTTGACTCTATCTCAATCAGTCCATATTTCCACTTGCTCACTACCTAACTGGTTTATTTTAATCACATTTGCCTTCCTTTTTGGTTTCTGCATTCATGCTTTATCTGTCCAACCTCACCTAGAACGTTGACAGTTCCCACCTCACTGACACAACTTGAATTCCACAGCTTCCCACCCATTGTTTCTATCTCTCCCGAGATCTGCATCTTTCATTCTTGAACATTTGAATCTGTTTATTCTGTCCCACCCCTTCATAATCTTAAATTTATTCACCATGGTTTGTAGGTACACCAGCTGCATTTTATACCAATGTAACCTTTAAGCACGTTTGTCTAACATGTTTAACATCAGTTCTCAACCAGCATTGGGGACAGTTGTCTTCACATTGGCCTAGAGATTCTAGTGCACTGAAAGTTGTTATTCTGGTGTAAAACCAAGACCAGTTTCAAGAGAAGGATGGCCAGTAGCCATGAGCCTGATCAGGGCGAGTGCTGTGGTCTGCGGAAGGCACATTGGAGAGGTGAGCAGGGCCGGTGATCAGGGCTGAGGATTGGGAACTGTGATGAGGTAATTGAGGAGGGTTGGAGATCAAGGCTTTCATTGTTGGGTCAGATTGGAGAGACCTCGGGCAGTTTGGGAGGATCAAAGGTTGAGACTGGTCCTCGGGGGGGGGGGGGGGGGGGGGGGGGGGGGGGGGGGGGGGGGGGGGGTGGTCAGAAGCAACACCTGGGAATGGTCAATACAGCGGGGGTGCCAAAAGGGTAACAAGTAAGGACTTGTGTAACAGAGAGCTCTTTCCACCATTGCATTAAGAAAACCCTGCTATTCCAGGAGTAACTAATAATTGTCACTTATAAATAACTAATAATAGTCACTTATGAGTAATTAATAATAGCCAATTTATGAGACAACTTAGACTAAATTCCCCTGCACTGGAAAATAAAGTTGATTTTCAATTGCTCTAAGGAATGTTTTCTATTGTTCATCACCACCTTCTCAAGGGCAGTTAGGATGGACATTTGAAGCTGCACTGACACCCATAACTCACAAATAAATAAAAGTGCAGAGTATATCACACACAACCAAGGACCATTCTATAAAGTGTTCGTATGTATTGTGTTACTAGTGCTTAGATACTAAATTGAAGGAAAAACATGAAAAGCCGTATAAGAGACAGTTGTTACATTGAATAGCAACAATGCTAGACAGTCCTGAAGCTTTTCCTCTCCCACTGAATTTTGATGTTCATTTTTCCCTGTCCCTTCAGAGATTCCCTGTGTTAATCTTTCCTGTCTCCTCATGGTGAAGTTTATAGTCAACAGATGATGTCACTATCAACACACACTCTGCTCATCTATCCTTTAAAATGAAATTCTAGTTGTAAACAAGAAAACAAGTGTTTAGAAATGCTATTATTAGTAACACTGATGTTGATTCTAAAGAAAAATAAATGTTGGATTCAAAATGATATTTCAGCAGTTAGCATCATATTACAGGGAAATGAACTGGGAAAATAATTGAAGCATGGATATTCAAAGTTTTTAAAAGCTTCTTGTTGGCATAAAGGATGTGAATGTCATTGGGAATGCTGGGATTTATTATCCTTCCCTACATTCCCCCTGAACTGAATAACTGCCTTTGAAATGACCTAACAGACTAAGAGTCAGCCCCAATGGTGGATATGGAGTCACATACTGGCCATACTGAGTAAGGACAAATGACTACCCTCCATGAAGGACGAGTGAACCAGATGGATTCAACATGCTATTACCCTCTAACTACTACAGCAATTTTTTTTTCAAAGGGTACATTTTGCAAATACATGCAGTGGTGAACAAAATTTGCTCACGTTTACAAGTGAAAATCTTCCACCTTCATCTTTTGACAGAAACATTTTATTTATTGCACTGGACGTCAAGATCAAAACGTTTGTTTGGTAGGGAATGGAGTGATTACAGGTACACTCATTGAAATTACACCACTGGTGCAAAGGCAGCTTCACTTCATATTGACCGACAGTTACAGTGTTATACAGCCCAAGTCTAGGGTCAAGAAGGAGGAACAGTGCTCCCTGAAGGTAACCTCACTTCCTTTCAGAGCCAATTTAGTACTAACATCAAATTTACAAGCTTGGTTGTGAGAAAAAACATACTGTAAGACTGAATTTATGTAAATATTAATTTAAGGAGTGGAATAATTTTTCAAATAAAACTAAAACATCCAACATATAAATTTACATCAATTCCTTCCGTGTAAGTTCATTCCTCTTTTGTGTCCAGCATGAGCACATATTGCTGTAGCAGGGCCTCCACTTCTGGCCGTTTGCTCATCTTGTTTGCTTTCCCCTGATAACGACCCTGTTTTCCAGCTCCTCTTCCATCAAGGATTTCAGCAACTCTGCATTTGAAAACCAAACCAAAACATCCATTAAGTAATCAGCCAGCAAATTACTCTCTGCTGACAAATTTATTGAAACCATGCCATTGCTCTTTCCTAACAAGTACTTTCCCCAAATAAACAAAGTGTCTTACAACTCTGTTTTCACCATGTGAAGGATAGTCTGTAATAGATTTAGTTTGTGTTAACAATCCTTCCCCACCTTCTCTCCATTTCATTCTCTCCCCCTGAATTCATGATTTAATTGAGATAGAAATTTCAGCCTCCCCCCTCCCCCGAGACTTAAGTATTTACAAGAATGAAACATCAGTTTCAATCTTCCATTCCTTAAAAGAACTAAGTCTCTGCTAGGCAACACAATGGAAAACTGACAATCCTCATCCGTATTTCTTATCACTATTTACAAATTTTGTGTGGTGTTGAAACACAGTCTTTAAACAGTTTCTTTTTTAAACGGGGGAAGTTAGAAATTACATTTCTGCTATTCAGTAAAAAAAGTAAGATTAGACATCTACAGCTTCTGTCAGCTAAGAGGTCAAAAGCTGCAAAATCCACCAGACCCATGATATTAGCATTGTTGCACAGTTCCCCAAAAGAATTTTGGGACACATAAGGAGTAAATAAAAATTTGTTTCCACAGAAGGAAGTAATAACATTATCACATGACTGACTTTAATACTCAGAGAAGATCCAATAGGTCTAATTACCTGAGCATTGAGAAAGTCTGGCGCTACTATCAAAATGCCATAGTTACTGTGTTACAGAATATTCTCTCTTTTATGAAACCAAGTGACGAGAGATACATGACAATATAAATGATCAAAGTTTTGTTATGGGAACTGTGAAATAATAAATTCATTGAAACTTCCAACCTCAATCGTTCTTAAACATTTTGCTGTGTTAAGGCAACTTGTAAAATGGCTGCTGATCAATGTATAAAGCAGCCATTTTGCAATTTGTCTTAACACAGGTAAAGAAATCAAGCAATAATGTCTTACTTTGTTCCTAATTCTTCAACAGCATCGACTTGACCTGTTAACAGGAATAATCCTGCTCCTTTTTCATCTCCAACTGTTAAGAACGCCAGTACGACCTGAAGATAAAATACAATACACAGTAGCAACCTTTCAAGTGCTTAACATTTTATAGACTACATGAAGGCGATTTCCTGGGCAACAACACCATGTTCTGCCTTTGGATTCGGCATCAATTCTACTTCCAGTTTTAGGACAGAGGATTATGTGAAAAGTTCCATTTGCTTGATCCAACAACTCTTTTTGATTTCCACTGGCTAAGGGTTGCATTGGCAATGATATGTTTCTATTTTCCAATCCGGAGCAGTCTTACTGATTGCCAATTTTGTACTAATTAATGCCTATAAGTTTTGATGAATTTTGTTATGGGAATTGTGAAATAATAAATTAATTGAAACTTCCAAACTCAATTCATACTTAAACGTTGTCACCATGTCATGTGGGAACTTGGAGGTCACCAACTCACAGGCCCAGGGAAATTGAATCAATAGCAGCTTGTGTTGGAATAGTTGGATCACTGATGCACAGTTAGGTAGGAAATGAAGCAACATGTAAGTGATAACAGAGGATTTGAACAGGGGTAAAGAAAGAATGGACAAAAGCAAGACAAAGATTAAGAACCAGCCATACAGTAAAACAATATGAATCTGTAGGATAAGCAACAATAATGTTTCATAATCTCCATTTTACACTGCCTCAGTAAGGTTCTCTGTCTTACCTCAGTGCTAATTTCATTTGCTATAATGTTCATAAATTCATTGTCCCCTTCTTTCCTGAAACAAAATAAACAGAAATAAATTCCAAAAGGTCCAATTCACAATGGATAATATAATAAACAAACAATGGAAATACATGATTACTGAGAGTTTTCCACACAGTACATGTTGACCAAGTATGATTTACTAAACTTTCCTGTTATGTAAATTTGAGTACTCCTAGTAGCCAGTATCAGCTACAAGCAGTACAGGTTGCATTACAGCAGCTCTACAGCTTCCTCTGGCAGCTCGTTCCATACAGCCACCACCTTCTGTGTGAAAAAGTTTCCCCTCAGGTCACTTTTCAGAGCCAGCCAAGCTCTGAACATTCCACAATTTCTGTAGGCCCTAGAATCTCTTCAACTATCTTTAAGATTCCATTCATATCAACCACCATCAGACAAGTTCAGGTTTCCTCAAACAGCAGCAGGCAATGTTGGTTTGATCACCCAGCAGCCAGAACCGTTTCCAGTATCTGCAATGCACCACCCACTGCAGTCTGTATGAAGATGTACCCAGAGTGCTGTGAGATATGGCGTTGTAATATTAATACCACCAATAATGAAGGAAAGGCAATATACCTACCAAGAAGACTAGTGTAGCAACTTGAAGAGCAATCTGTAGCTGGTGGTATTGCCACTGCCTGCTGCCCTTGCCCTTCTATGTGACGTTTGTGAAAAGTTGTTGAAGAAGTCATATAGAATCTCTGCGGTGGATCTGGCAGATGGTGCACATTGCAGCCATACTCTACTAGTGCTGGAGGCACTGAATGTTTAAGGTGGTTGATGGAATGCCAATCAAGTGTGCTAATTTGTCCTGAGTGGGTGTTGAACCTCTTGAGTACTGGAGGAGCTGCACTCATCCAGACAAATGCAGGGTATTGCACCATACTCCCAACTTGTACCACATAGATGATGGAAAGCCATTGGGGAGACAGGAGGTGAATAACTTGCCACAGAACATTCAGCCTCTGCTCTATTCTTGTGGCCATGGTATTTATGTAGCTGGCCGCATTAAATTTCAGGTGATATATAGGATATCAATGATGGGGGGTGATCAGCAACAGTAATATTTAATAATCTGCCAGTGTTTTCAATGAAATAACTCAAGAGCTGTGGCCAAAACTCAATCACCTTTACCACATATTAGGAATATTAGTAGAATATCCAGTCACTCACCTATGCAAAATAAATATCTTGCCCTTGTTTGGATCACTCTTAAAGTTCTTTACTGTCAACAGAGCCAAATCCTTCAGCAGAGTCAGGTTACTCTTCAGATAAATAAAACATTGTGAATATTCTATCCAAGGGCTAAATTCTTCCCAACTTTGCTCAAATTAATATAGTTACATGCCAGAGCCTAATTTGTACTGGTAGCCATAGAATACGTAGTTTAACGCTAAATATAAATTAGGGTATTATTTTAAAAAAGCTTTCTCCTAGTAGAGACATATGTGCAGAAGTTTACACTGGTATTTCAGAAGCAGATAGCATTAGGCCTCAAAATAAACTTGTTCATTAAATGTAAATTGGTGCAAAATCTTTAAGGTCTCTGAATCTAAATACTGGAATTCTCTACTAACAACACTGTGGGAGATACCTTCACCAGAAGGACTGCAGTGACCCAAGAATGCAGCTCATCACTATCCTCTCAACAGCAATTGAGGATGTGCAAAAATGTTGGCCTTGACAATAAACACATCCAATAAATGAATTAAAATCCAATTGATCTCTGTACCCAGACCCCTCATATATTCTGCCGACATGTTACCATGACACCAAGGATAAAAATTACATTAAATACAAGGAATTCATGAGTTAAAATCAGTTGCAAAAGGACAAGAAAATTGGAAGTGATTACGTAAGTTTAATAACCATTTAGCAGGTACATTCGAACTAATTGGTTGACATTAGAGCTAATGGTTGAAAGTAATTACATGGCACTCAACAGAGTTGGATGCAGATGGAATATAGTTTTCAGCTGAAATAACTTGGTAAAATTTACAAGGATTTGACAAGACAATGTTTCTACTTTTTCCAAATCAACAGACTTTATAATTTATTTTCCCTTTTCAATAAATCCTCCCATTCAATACAAAACAATGCTATCAGAACGAACTAAAACATTCAACTGAGGTGAAGTTCCCTTATGTTGCAGATAATATACAACCTGGTGTAGTCCCTTACTGCCAAATTCACCAAAATTTTAAATTATCATGTCGTAATGTGCAAGGATTAGGCTGGAGATTACTTTCATGATATTAGTCAAGTGTTTTGGGTATTATTCTTTTGTCTCCTATTTTTCAAGCAGGTATTAGTCCCATTTATTTTATATGGTTTAAACAATGAAATAATAGAATTACTAATCTTCAGTCTATTTTGGAAGTAATTTATACATGTTAAAATTCTAGACATAAACTATTCCTACAGTTCAAAAATATATTCAATATAATTTTCTGAGACAGCATCAGAGCTAAAAAGCTTTCAATAGGGCATCCTTTCCCCCAAAGATCTTCTTAAGCTCATTTTCACTTGTTATTTCATTTTGTTTTAAGATACATAGTAGTAAACTAAACTCCTCAACTGGAAACATATGCAATTAGATTGAAATTTCTGCAATACCTTTTGAAGCAATTTGACTGATTTTTGCAGTCTTTCTACAGCTTCAACATGCTCCTCTGGCCCATTTCTGCAAAATTATGCAAAGACAATTCACATCAACCAAAGCTGAGCTATAAACCTCTCAGAAATTTTACACACAATAAACATCACACATTTTGAACAGCCTAAGATATTAAGTTATTTTTTCTATATTTTATTAAAGCACTGAAATGCAACACACAGAGCAGTGCTAACAATAACTGAAACAGGTTTATCCCTTTCAGCACAGTCATTAGAACAATTACAACTTAAGATACTTTTGAGTTGTGGGCTAGAATTTGTTCTCCAATCTAGCAGTTTGTTGGTCTCATCCCAACAGTTCTTGACATATGTTAAAGCCAACTATTACCTTATCTTGTAAGGAGCTGCAGCCCAGAAGGCACGAAGAAAAGTCAGAGTGCTGCTGCTTTATGGTTTTGCCTCTGCTGTAAATGTACGTGTTCTGATGTCATAACAATACAAAGAAGCAGGAAAGGTACTTCAAGCACAACTTCTAGCAAAGATGTGCTGCAGCGTGTAAAACAGCTACATGCTGTCAGAATGTAATCACAAAGAGCTATGGCTCTAGATCACTCTCCTGAAAATCTGCCTTGTGAAACAAAAGAAGTTCAGACTTCTATTTACCCAGATTTCTCATTCTCAACAAAATCAAAGATGTTCTGCCTTTTAATCTGTTTTTACTCATAAACTACAAGTGGAAGTCATATATTCAAATCCCATTATAATATTGTCAGTCTATAAACTGACAACAGAATAAATCATTAATAAAATTATTACGTTTCAGTAGTATTTTTACAAATGACGTAGTTTTAAGAAATGAGTGCATTCAGAAATAGATCAGTACAGTGCAAAGGTAATTCTTGCTACTTTACATTGTGATCTACTGGGAAGAATATTCTACTTACTTGAGAAGTGCTGTCAGTGCCTTTTCCACTGTAAGACTTTTCTCTGCATATTTTAGCACTCTGTTCCCAACCAGGAAAAACAAGTTTGTTTTTTTCTTCTTACCCTTTTCTGTCCCCAAAATTTTAATAGCCTGATAATGAATCAAGACACACATTTGATTGGATTATAATAGGATCAACAACAACAATTAATTCTGTTTCTCTCATGGATGCTGCCTGATTAGCTGAGCATTTCCAAAGTTTTGTGTTTGTATTTCTGATTTCCAACTTCTGCAGTATTTTGTATTTGAATAACAAAAACTAATCTGTGATCTTTAGATTTCATCAGTTGAGAGGTGTCACCAACTCTGGAGGAACAGTGATTGAGGGATAAGTAAACGCATTATGTTTATATTATATATAAATGGCATTACATTAGACTCAGTCACAAACAATAACAGAGGAAGTCTAATAAAGAGCTCAGTCCAATAAAAAAAATTGTTATATGTCTACAACATATTAAAGACTTTGCATATAAATTGTTCGATTCACTTGGTTATGCTAAAAATGGCATATGGATAAAGACCATAAGACAAAGGAGCAGGATTAGGCCATTTGGCCCTTCAAGTCTGCTCCACCATTCAATCATGGCTGATTTATTTTTCCCTCTCAACCCCATTCTCCTGCCTTCTCCCTGTAACCTTTGATGCCCTTACTAATCAAGAACCTATCAACCTCCACTTTAAATATACCCAATGACTTGGCCACCACATCCACCTGTGGCAATGAATTCCACAGATTCACCACCCTCTGACTAAAGAAATTCCTCCTCATCTCTGTTCTAAAGGGACGTCGTTCTATTCTGAGGCTGTGCCCTCTGGTCCCAGACTCTCCCACTTCTGGAAACATCCTCTCCACATCCACTCTATCCAGGCTTTTCAATATGCGGTAGGCTTCAATGAGATCACCTGTAAATCAAATGTGGCTTCTTTGACACATATGTTTTGGTCCTGTCCTCTTTTGGAAAAATATTGGAAAGACATTTTTAACATTATTTCAAATGTATTGAAGATTGATTTACAACCTCACCCTATCACTGCAATTTTTAGATTACCAAGGATAGAAGAGACTGGCCGTTTATCTGCTTCCGCTAACCGTATGATTGCCTTTGTTACATTAATGGCCAAACGATCCATTTTGCTTAAATGGAAGGATCCAATACCCCCTACTACTTTTCAATGGTTCTCTCAAACTATATCATGTTTAAACTTGGAAAAAATTAGGAGTGGTACTGTTGATCCTTCGCTTAAATTTGAAGATATTTGGAGTCCATTTATTCAATATTTTCACATGATATAGATCCCCTTTCAATAACTTTCCAACTTAGAGGTACGGAGTTGACGACATAATATTGCTCTGTTTCTACTGAGAAAGTTTAGTTCAGTTTTGTTTTGTTTTTTTTGAAATTTTTCTGTTTAGCTTAGTTTGGTTTGAGATATTGTTCATAATTTTTCTTATTGATTTGGGTTTTTTTCTTTCTTTTTTTATTTATATAATAAATCTTTTTCCTTTTATATTATATTCATTTACTAAGAGATTGTTGGATCTACAGATTTTTTTTATATTTTATTGTTCTTTATGATTATCTATGCCATGATTGTTCTCCTGATCTCTTCGTATTACATGTACAAACATTGATGTTATATATTAATCTGTATTAATTTTAAACTAATAAAAAGATTGAAAAAGATAGAAAGAGATCTCCCCCTCATCCTTCTAAACTCCAGCGAGTACAGGCCCAGAGCCATCAAAAGCTACTCATACATTAACTCTTTCATTCCCGGGATCATTCTTGTAAACCTCCTCTGGACCCTCTCCAATGGCAGCACATCTTTTCTTAGATATAGGGCCCAAATCTGCTCACAATACTCCAAATGTGGTCTGGCCACACTATAAAATAATATTTACTTATTAACGAGTGAAAAATAAATTTATCAAAAAAGAGAAAGCAGTGCAAAGCTTTTGTTCATTGAATGGAAAGTTAAATTCATGGTTACACATTCTGGCTACAGCCTGGCAATCCATACCAGGCCCAGGTTTAGGTCAAGTCAGGTTTTAATTTTACACATGAGCATACATCTAATTCAGGTTTTCCACTTGGCTTGAGCGTTGAAATCTTATTGTGTCCATGTACATAAAAAATCCAATCTCAATCTTAGAAAAGCAACAATGAACAATTGCTTATTAAAGTTGTGGGATCGGTAATGGTCTGATCCTAAACCCCGGTACTTTCAGACAGCTAAGGGGCAAAATTTATATGACTAATGAACCATTTTGAAAATTTGCTGCTGGATTACTAGACTGAATAACAGCTGCTAAAAATTAATTTTCTCTTGGTAAGTTAGCAATAAATCATTTACACTTGAAACCATGCACCTTAATGTGATGAAAATTGCTCTTCATTACCCAGTGTAAAACCGCTTCAAAGCGCCTGAACCACATTCATGAGTTCTTTTCTGCCTCCAAACAATAAGCTAAATCGTTACCCCATTATTTACTAAAAACAAATGATATTTTTTGCTTACCTGCAGGTGACTGAGATTTGATACATGTGTTCCACAACACATATTATCGTCAATTCCTACAATATTAATCATTCGGATTGGACCTGCATGATCATCTGGCAAGTCCTTACTTCTAACCTACAAAGCAAATATTATTAACAGAATTTAGAGAAAAGCACTGAAATGTTCTTTGAGTATTTTTAACATGACAGATCTTTAATACATTGCACACTATAGATCTTAAAGCCTAGTTTCTCAGATTTAATGCTATCATTCTCTAGATAAAGTATGACAACTGCTCAGTTTCTTTCCACTGGAAAAGGTTTTTTGTACATTTGACAAAAGAGAACTATATCATTCAACTTACTCGAAGTGAAGGACACACTCAAACATAACAAAATAATAACAGGAGTGGGCCATCTGGCCCAACAAGCCTGCGCCACAGTTCAACATGATCATGGCTGCTCTGCCCCAGGCCTCAACTCCTCTTCTGTACCAGTTCCCCACAGCACTCAATACAAGGATCTTTCAAAAATCTATCTACCTCCCCTATTTTGGTCAAGTTCAAGAGATTGTAGATAAGCATATGGAGGAATTTAAAATAGGGGGATATGTAGGAGGAAGGGGTTAGATAGTCTTAGGCGTGGTTTAAAGGTCGGCACAACATGGTGGGCCGAAGGGCCTGTATTGTGCTGTATTGTTCTATGGTTCTATTAAATACCTCCAGTGATCAAGCCTCCACAGTCCTCTGGGCAGAGAATTCCAGAGGTCACCACATTCTGAAAGAGGAAATTTCTATGAACCATTTTTAAATGACAACCCCTTATCTTGTCAGACACAAGCAATTAATGAGGAACTTCATCAGAATTTGAGCAGAACCCACTAATTGATTCAGCAACCGGACCCTGCAGCCAGACATCCACAAGTGGCAAGAGACTGGGCAGCACAGCACCTTATCTTACCAGAGAAATATAAACTAAAGTGCAACCAATCTGGAATGAGTCAACAACTGGAATACAATCCTGGGGGAGTTGAGTGCCACAGTTTCTTGGATTTGGATTCCCAAGCTTAAAATGTTACCTGAGGAAGTTAAATTTGACTTATTTTAAAGAGACATTTTAAAAAAGCTTATTTTAAACACAGGCACTAGCACACATATCCTTAATGTGCTTGACTGTATGATTGGGACGGGGGGGGTGAGGAAAGAGATATTACCATGTTGGTCACTCCCACGTAAGCCCGTGGCCTGCCTTACAAACTAGTCATACATACAATGTAATCATCCTATCTACATATTTTTGACAAGTTTATTTTGTTCATTGTCTCACATTAATGAATTTTCCTTTTAGAAACTACTTGAACTCTAAAAATACTGTGAAATCATACTACTTTTAAGTGGCATGCTGCATCAGGTTGGTATCCACCATTGTATTCCAATGGCAGATTTTAGTTAACATGGGTGCATCCTCAACAATAAACTGATTCAGTGTCCTCATTGTTCACACAACACTTCTAAATCAGTACTTTATATAGCCTAGGTGTGTTACTGACAGAGGTCCCTCAGTTACTAGCTACTTGATGTTCCTCTAGTGTAACATCAAGCCATATACCCTGAAAGGTCACAGGTTCACTTTCCAGGCCGTAGGGCGATTATAGTTCTGAGCAAATGGAGTGATTGAGAACAATACTTGGCTGCAACACAAACGGGGATGGATTTGGCAAGAAAAGGGAAAAATAACCGGGGTTTCCATTCTGATCATCAACAATTCTCCTTGTTTCAAAGTTCAACTGAGTTCAGGATTAAGCTTGGCTATGATTCCCTACATCAGGCACGCTCAAACTTTGGGTGAGGGCAACACTTGGCTTGGCCCACTGAGGAGATACACTGCTGCGAATAACTATGAACTTATGTTTAAAATAAAGCTTGCTTGTCAATTCATCTTTAAAAGATAAATTGTGGTATTCCAGTTATAATTCCTAGCAGTTATCAAAAACAGTCACAAGTTGCGAGTGTCCCCTCAGCCTCCAATGCTCCAGAGAAAACAACCCAAGTTTGTCCAACCCCTCCTTATAGCTCATACCCTCTAATCCAGGCAGCCTGGTAAACTATTTCCGCACCCTTTCCAAAGCCTCCACACCTTTCCTGTAATGGGGCAAACAGAATTATACACAATACTCCAAGTGTGGCACCACTTCCTTCCTCATTTCAAAATGCCCTCACATATTCGCATGACCAACACTGCTCTCATTATCCTCTACATCCTTCTTCCTTGGTGAATACCGATGTAAAGTACTCAGACAGATACATCTTCTTTCCTGATAGCTTTAGTCTGTGTTCCTTCAGTATTTCTATGTTCTTTTTTATACAAATGATAACACAAATTACTGTCTGGCAAAATCAAAATCCATCTGCAACTTCCATCATGATATAGGAGACCATCTGGCCCATTGAGTCTATGCCAGCATTTAGAACAATCCTATCAATCCCATTCCCCATTTCACCCCATAACCTTTTTTCTCATACAATTCTCTTACCACTCAAATACACTAGGAGCAATTTACAGTCACCAATTCATTTAAATGATATCTGTTTTATTTTATTGTACTGCTAAATTTCTGCAAAGCAAACATGAGTGCAGTAGAGGTAACAAAAAAAATTAATGTATCTGGTTGTAGAAATTTAACATGGGATAGGGTATTTCTTAGCTTAAGGTCTGACCTAAAGACAACCCACCAAGCACAAAAATGTAGACATGCCTACTCTTCACAAAGGCCTGCCAATACTCAATCTCTAGACAGGTACTGTATGTGAAGAATGTCACTTACTCAAGATTCAGGCCGCTATTGAATCAAAACAGCAATTCAGAGCCCACATAATAACAGGGATTGAACTGGACATGACACAGGGGAAGCAAGCAAAGTAGAAATAATGAAAACCAAACTCTTTCTCAATCATTTACCTGTTCTATCTCTGGATCATCCATAGATATAACTCGTACATTGACAGGAATGTGCTCTCTTATTTTCTCATTTACCACCTTTTCCAGAACTTCAACCTGCTCGCGAGACACAGAAGTTGTATCCAGTTCAATGGAAGTGCGCTGTCGACCCATCTCCCTGCAAAACACAGATTACAGATTTATTCCCTCACATTTTCCAGCAATGGAAAATGAATTACATTTGTTGTCTTCACCAGTCACGGGAGAATTTTGTTATCTAATTATATATCAGCTGAAAGAACCGGGACCAATTCTTGACTGAGGAAGAAGCAGCATCATATAGAAGGTAAGAAGATTCACGATAACAAATGCATTGTGCAAACGATCACATGAAAGCATCAGGCAGAAATTTTTCAGTATTTTTATTCATTCTAGTCGTTGGGTCTTTCTTTACTATTTTTCCTCCTTTTAGGTGATTAGCATGGATAAGGATGCATCTGGGTAAGGGGAACTACTTCGAAGAAAAGTGAAATGTGGGCTAGCTAATTTGTGAAGTATTCCTTTTAAAAAAAGAGTAAATTTGTACTCAACAAGCTGCAGAATATTTGTGTTAGTAAATAGGATATTTTTCTTTGACCTAGCATTTATATCAAGTATTTGTAAATTGGGTATTCTACTGGTGAGATTCAAAAAAATTTCTATCTCATCTAAACTATACCTAAACTTTTATCCCATCAGTCCGAGTTATGTTCAAGCCCACATTCCAATCATTTCTTTTGCAATTTCCCTCGATTTCAATGAGATGCCACTACCAGACACATTTTCCCCTACCTTCCTTTTCAGCATTCCCAAGGAACTTTCCTTCACAAATCTGTTCTTCCATCTCCAACTCCACTTCTCACAGCACTTGCCCATGCAACTGCAGGAGAGGCAACATCTTCTCTTTTACCTTATCCCTTCCCACCTTCCAGGGACCCAAAGAGTCCTTCCAGGTGAAGCATTTCTTCCAGTCTAGCACATTAAATTTGATACTCATGATGCAGTTTCCTCTACATTGCAGAAACCAAATGTAGACTGGGTGACTGTTTTGGAGAATGCCTTTATCCAGTCTGCAAGGGTAATCCTGTGCTTCCAGTCACTTGCCACTCTAATTCTCCATTCCACTCTCACTTTGACCTCTGTCTGCTTGAGGACCTTCAAGACAAATGGTAGAGCTGCTGCCTCACAGCTCCAGCAAGCCAGAATTAATCCTGACCTCCCGTGTTGTCTAGGCGGAGTAGTGCGTTCTCCGTGTGACTGCGAGGGTCTTCTCAGAGTACTCTAGTTTATTCCCACATCCCAAAGACATGGGTTGGCAGGTTAATTGGCCTCTATAAATTCTCTCTAGTGTGTAGGTGAGTGATAGAATCAATTGCGAGTTGACAGGACTGTGGGAGAATAAAAGGGAATTAGTGTAGATGGGTACTTTGATGGGTGGCACGAACTCATTGGTCCAGAGGGCCTGTTTCAGTGCTATAATGGCTCCACGACTCTATGATTCATCTTCTGTCTAGGCACACTGTTTCAGGGCTCAGTACTGTATTCAACAATTTCAGATAACTTGCTTTTCCCCATTTGTATCTGAATAGGCCATTTCTGCCACAAGGTCACCTATCTGTTATTAAATCATTATTATTCTCTCCACAGACACGGCCTGATCTACTGGACATTTCCAGCATCCTCCCTTTGGTTTCAGGTTTCATCAACTGCTTTGACCTGCATCTCTCAGCTTTATCAATTCACAGCTGTTTTCTCTGTCACTGCCCTCATTAATCTGCTTCTTCTTCGGCACCCCCACCCCCGGGGCTGAGGATGACTTACTTCCTCTCTTTGTGGGTTCTGAGTGAATAAATGAGTGTGGGAACCTAAGAGTGGTGTCAAAAAACACGGCTTCATTGCTCTAACAACTTTTTCAATCTTTCTTACCATAATGGTGCATTTAACTTCTGGCAAACTTCCCACAGGAGTGGAGGTAATCTTCAGAACTAATGGGAATTTCTTCAATCTACAAGGTTACACACACCCAGCTCAGTAGCTGAGCTGCAGTATGGCTCTTGCATTTGCACTTAGAGGCAAAGCTCCGAACTATTGCTAAAGCATACGAGAGGATTGGCCTTACACTCAACAATTCCTTTGCAAGACAAATGTTCTCTACAAACCTGTCCCTGGTGCACCACACTGTCCTCCTCATTAACTATTAACCAGATGGTTCTATAAACATTGGAATCACTTGGGTAATCCGTGCCTCACAGTTTCACAGATATTCTCTTTTTCTCATCAGTCCCTCACCCACCCTTTCTACAACTTAAAACTAACATGTTTCGTCACTCTCCAGTTCTGAAGAAGGGGCTTCAACACGAAACAGTACCCGTTTCTCCTTCCACAAATATGCCTGACCTTCTCAGTATTTCCAACACTTCTGTTTTAATTCCAAAAATATAGGTTTGTTTCCTGAACCCTTATACCAGCAGCCTTACAAAGTAGGTTTCTCTTTACAACAGATAGCTGGGACAGGATGACAACTGGAAAAAACTAATAGATTTGTTTGGATATCCCACAGACCATAACATTATCCATAATTTCAGCAAGAAAAGCAAAGAAAACTTTAAAAATACAGGTTCATTACACATTTGGAAGGTTTTGGTCCTTAGGATACTAGATTACAAACAAAAGATCCAATGATTAAAGCTATTTACCTCAGGAGAAAAGATCAAAAGGTGGCATGACTCCTTTTGGCATGTCTATAAATAATGAATGGTATTAATAAGGTTTAGGAAAGTCAGACACTGAACAAAAATGTACATAGATTTTTACAGCATGCAAAGAACAGACACAGGTCATACAGTCCTCAGTCCCTGCGGTTTGTTTATAGGCTATAAGACCTTCCATCAATACTGCTTTACCTAAGCCCATCTACATATCCTTGTTTTCCATTCTTCCTCATTTGTTTATCCAGCTTCCTCTTAAATCCATTTATTCCACCTTCTTCAACCACACCATATGGTAGTGTGGCACATTTTAACTACACTATTAAGTTCCTCCTGAATTTCCTAGTGAATTTATTAGTGAGTACCTCATTTATTGTTAGTCGTAAAACTAGAGGGACAATTCATAACCAAGACTGGAGAACAGAAAAATTGCCAGCATTCCAATAGAACACAGGGAGCTTGCTCAGAATTAAATTGGTATTTTTAAAAAGGGATCAGTATCAATGTCTTTTGAGGAATTAAAGCTGGAAGTATTAGCAACATGGCTTGGTTTTATTCAGACAAGCTGGGGAAGGAAGAAAGGAGTTCCTCAAAATAGGGGAGCGACAAACAGGAAGAGAAAGAAGGCCATCATAGATTCAGACATTGACACTGCATTGATAAACATTGGTATGATGTTCAAGATGAGTGGGTTTTCTTCATTTAAGATACATTAAATGACTAGCCCTATAAATGAGAGGAAGAAATTAGAAGCAATTAGGAACAGGTACAATTTATCAGTTTATGCTTACCATGAGGTTGTTTTGAAACCAAACATCAAATCTGCTATGGCTGTAATTAAATGTTGCCCTAAAACAAAATGCAATAAAAGGTGCACAATTACTATTAAAATATGTTAATCATAATTTAGTAGAGAAGTGGCAAAGTTAAAATAAAACATTAACTGTCACACTAGCTCAGTAATCAAAAGTTATGCAATATTACTTAAGAAATAAGTCCCAAAATCGGCAGGGTGAAGCCTTCAAAATGTAATTGGTAAGAACAGCATCTGTGGAGGCAAAGCAATTGTTGACGTTTCGGGTCTAGACCTTGCATCAAGACCTTGACCCAAAAACATCGACGGTTCCTTTCCCTCCACGGAGGCTGCTCAACCTGCTGAATACCTCCAGCAGTTTATTTTTTGCTCCAGATCTGCAGTCTTTTGTGTCTCGACCCATGACAAATAAATGGGATAAGGAAAGTGGGGTGAGGGCAGGCAATAGGAACTTGGGCCTCATAAGAAGTCTGGGGAATTCCCTTTCAGAGTTCCCTTAAACTAGCAATGCTATACTGGAGTCCTGAGAAGCCATTCCTGAAATGAGTGCTCACAGGATAAAGCATGACTAGAATTGTTCTACTAGAATCAAGCCAAAATCATGAAGAGAATTAATTTCTCAGGTTGTGCAGTTTTTTTTTAATCCAGCCTCCATAATGTACACTACTTTTCTCAGTTTACCATCTGAGCAGAACTTTTTCTGCACTTGTGTCTCTCAGGCAGGACAGTGTTTCCAATAGCACATTGCCAGAACAGACTCAGGCTATAAATTTCTTCCTTGTCGTACCAGACTCCTTCACTGGAAATTATGGAATTGTCAAACACCTTCCCTTGAGAAATGAACTTTTCACTGAGTTGAAGACTGAACAGAATTCCTATTGAAATATTAATTTCTAAGCGATTAAAATATGGCAATGGTTTTGGCCATGTTGAAAATTAAGTATCTGGTGCTTTAACAGAAGGATTATGACAAATTAGTGCAAAAGGACTTTTTTTTTATTTAAAAGTAATCTCTGTAGTTGGAGAAATGTTCCTCGATATTTAAAAGTGAAAAATGTCACGGTTTATTTCAGAAAAATGCAAATACCTTTGAAAGCGTATGGGAAGGATTAACTAAGTACCTGAATGTTGCTGCATGTGGTCGAATCGTCTTTCCCAGTCAACCTTCAGGTGAACCTTGGACAACGGCTCCAAGGGCGACTGCACAAAGTGAATAGCCTCAGCTCCATGCCGTGTCACTCTTAACACAGGGATATCATTAATGAACCCACGATCATCTGGCTTTAAGGAATAGATCATAGTAGTTTAGAGAAATATTTTCACAGGCAATGTTTCAATTCTACCAATACTTGAAGCATTTTTAATTTCTGAATAACAAATAAAATTTATCAGGCTAATTTCTCCACTTCATTAAATGCCTTATCACAACGGTGAAACTCTATCTTGCTGATCAGTGCACATGGTATTAATCAGAAGGAAAAATTGGTTCATGCTATCCATAGATCAATCAGATCATGACAGCCTTTTCATTGTTGGTTCTGCCTTTAGTTTATTCCATGAAATAAAATTTATCTGCAGGCAGGTTTCAAACCAGTCATAACTCAACCAGTATATTTGTTCAAGAGCAGGTCAAATTCCTGCTTATGTAGCCTTAATCACACTATATTAAGACTTCAATGAATACTGATCTGAGTGGATTACATTCAAAGTGGTGTTGACCCTTTGAACCCTGCAGCATCTCCATATTTAGTTCTGGCTGTTAAGGTCCGTATGGTGACATGCCCAAATATTGAAAGGTAATTGCTAAAATTGAAAATAAAAATTTAAAAACAAAACCTGTGTTGCATAAGCAGGATTAAATTTCAATTAATATAGACTTATAATCTGTTAAAGAAAAATGTCAGCATTCATCCAAAGTTCTGCTATCACCTAAGCTTGAAGAGACTTAAGTTCCATTAGTGCATTGCACACTTCAAAATGAGTTTATACCTCTCCCTGACCAAAGACTACTTGTCTGACTCAACAGAAATAAAAACAGACACTGAAAGGGATTGGAGAGGAATTTCCCCAATTTCCCTAAAATGGCCAGGTTTTAAATCTGCTTCACTATGCCAGGTCATGAGATATTGTAGTTTTCTTCATAAATATACAGGATCTGGACCCCAACATTTATTGCTCATCTGTAATTGCCATTGACAAGGTGATGATGAACCACCTTCTTGAATGACTGCAGTCCTTCTGATAAGTTACTCCCACAATGTTGTTGGGCAGTGAACTCGAGGATTTAAACCCAATGATGATAAAGGAATGGCAATATATTTCCAAGTCAGGATGCTACATGACTTGAAGGGGAACTTGGGGGCAATGCTGAATACAATCATCTTGCATGCATTTAGTATGGTGACCAAAGAAGCATCACAGTTGTGTGATCTTTCACCTTCAATTGTTCACGTGTATTGATGCAAAATCAAATCCACAAAAACAGTTTAACTCTGTTAAAGAAACAAACCATTCTGACCTGCCCACCTCCCTCTGGAAATAACACTGTGTCCTCCAGGATCACGTTAAAACCTTTCAGAGTATCCTTCTTCCCATTAACTGTGGTGTTCAGCTCTGCTGGAGTACACGATATCACAGTGGTCTCAAACTGGAATGAAAGGCAATGTGTAAAAAAGACAAGGAACAAAAACACATTAAAGCTACTGATGAAGTAAAAATTAAAATATTCATCTGCAAAAAAACCTGAAATATGAAAAATGTTTAAATTATCTCTCATTCACTATTTGTAAATCAAAAGGTTGTGCACATTCCATCCATTTAATTACCAGCTAACTGGCATTTGGTAAGATTGGAAGTGAGAGACAAACAGGAAGAGCCATCAGTGGCCCCAATGATTGAGCAGTATTTTGGCAAACTAGTAAAAGATTTATGAAAAAATACAAACATATAGGATATAAAGTGATCCTGTTGTGATGAAACCCTCAAGTATACTCCAACAACTTGCTTTACTGGCTACGTACGCTTGCAAACATTACTCCAACTGTCGTAACAGTATAAGGAAAGAAACAAGGGTTTAGATGCAGCAGATTGTTCTCATATTATTATATAAAATTACCATTAGATAGTGTTACATGACAGTTCCGCAAATTGTGGGAAAAAAACTCAGTTGCTTGCGTGATACAAGTTTTATGACCTTAACAGCAGCCAGTTTCACCCTCCCTGTATCCTTTTCACTTTTAGGTCCTGATTTAAAAATGGAATTCCAAAAATAACTCCATGGAGGAGTTTTATAAATAAGTCCTAGAATGACATAGTAGTTAGTGCATATGTGAAGTCTGTGCATGAACCATTTGGAGGGGAGGGGAGGGGACGTAAGGGGAGGTGAGGGGATGGGAGGCGAGGGAAGGGGAGGGGAGGGGACGCGAGGGGAGGGGAGGTGAGGGGAGGCGAGGGGATGGGAGGCGAGGGGAGGGGAGGGGAGGGGAGGGGAGGGGAGGGGAGGGGAGGGGAGGAGAGGAGAGGACAGGTTGGAGAGGAGAGGAGAGGAGAGGAGAGGAGAGGAGAGGAGAGGAGAGGAGAGGAGAGGAGAGGAGAGCAGAGGAGAGGAGAGGAGAGGAGAGGAGAGGAGAGGAGAGGAGAGGAGAGGAGAGGAGAGGAGAGGAGAGGAGAGGAGAGGAGAGGAGAGGGAGGTGAGAGCACTGGGAGGCACTGTTAATTCTGGAGGTGCTCTGAAGTAAGGGGAAGGAGAGGGTGATGGATGTGGTTGAAATCAAACTGAAGATTTTTAAGAACTCAAACAAAAACCTTTCCCTTTTTTATAAGGAAAATAAATGTTACCTTTCCTGAGAAACCCAAAGAATTTCCTACACAATCAAAAATGATGTTGTCTAATACCAGGAAAGTTGGGATTAGCAGGCAGCCTGTGGGCTCTGCCCACTTGTGGTGCAATCAACATTGCACAACATGGGTAGAACCTCGATCTGTGGAGTTAAGCACATCTCCATGGGAGGAGGTACTTGGCACAAGTTGACTCCTGCAGAAAAAAGGAGTGTTCAAACACCCTCACCACATTTGCACATTTCTCATGTGAATAATAGGCATCTGGCAGCTGAAATGTTTCCTTTATCTTCAAGAAAAAGTATGATTAAACTATAAAACTTTTCAATAAATGCAGATTGGCAGAGGATTGTCTGTTAATAAAAGCACATACAGAACAATATTGTCACTAAAGAAAAATACTGCAGATGCTGGATATCTGTAAAACTAAGTGTTGGAATTACTCAGGTCAGTTCTGTATAGGGGGATAAAAGACCATTGACCTGAAGCATTAATTCTACTGATGTTGCCTTGCCTGATGAATTATTTGCAACATTTGCTGCTTTTTTTTAAAATCCAAGTGTTTGTTCCAACTCTGCCCAGCCCTTCAATAACATTGAAAACTTGGATACTCTAAATGGACACTCTTGAGGTCTGGTGGATAAAACGTGTTACCAGTATTTCCTGCTTCTCTACACCCCAGGCTTTGCTGCAACAAAATAATGATTCTCCATTTAACAACTGTTTGGATGGAGTCAATTAAATGGTAACTTTTCCACTCAAGTATAATGCAAGGCTATGTTTGACTTCTTTTAAGTAGAACTACTTGACTCAAATAACATGCCGAGGAATTTTCAAACCGACAGTTATCTCATTTGCCTTCTAAAGTTATGCTGTGGCACACTGTGTTTATTCCGTTGTTGTGCAATAACCCTTGTAGGTTTTTTGTCATTTATTCATTTTCCAGGATTTGGACATTATTGGATTTAGTGAACCTTGTTGACTGACTACAGTCCTTCTACTGAAGAAACTTACAGCACTGTTAAGAAGGAATCCCAGCAACTAGACCCACCAATGATGAAGGACTGGCAATATATTTCCTAATCAGAATTATGTGTAACGTGGAGGGGAATATGCAGGTGGTTCTGTTCCCATTTGTTTGCTGTCCTTGGCTGATGCTGTTGGAGTGTCCTGAGCAAATAACAGCAATGCATTTTGTAGATGGCACACATTGTGGTTGTTTACAGTGGTTGATGGAGTGCCAATCAAGTGAGCTGCTTTGTCCTGGATGTCGTCAAGCTCCTCGAGTGTTCATGGAGCTGCACTTATCTGGGCAAGTGCAGAGCACTCTAACGTGCTCTTGCCAGTAATGCCACTGAACATCAAAGGGAGGTAGTTAAACCTTTTCTTGTTGGACATGGTCATTGCTGGGGCATTTCTCTGGCATAAATGTTACTCGCTACGTATCATTACTTGTCTGCAGGTATGGATGGCTTAATTTGCTGAAAAGATGCCAATGGAATTGAACATTGTGCAATCATCAGCAACCATCCTCACCTCTGACCTTGTAACTGAATGCTATTCATTGATGGAGCAGTTGAAGATGACTATGCCAAGGATGCTGCCTCAAAATATTCTGGCACTGATATCCTGCGGCTGAAATGATTGACCTCCAACAACCAATCATCTCCCTTTGTACAAATTATGACTCCAATTACTGAAATGTTTTCCCTTTGATATAACTCGTTAAATATTTTTTTGATCACTGGTATGTCTTCCTGGCAAACATTTCTATTTTAATAAGGGCCTTCACTGGAATCACTGGAAGGGCAGGCACGGTAGTGTAGCAGTTAGCGTAATGCTTTACAGTGCCAGCGACCCAGGTTCAATTCTGGTCACTGTCTGTAAGGAGTTTGTACGTTCTCGCCGTATCTGCATGGGTTTCCTCTGGGTGCTCCAGTGTCCTCCCACATTCCAAAGACATACAGGTTAGGAAGTTGTGGGCGTGCTATGTTGGTGCCGGAAGCATGGCGACACTTGCGGGCTGCCCCCAGAACACTCTACGCAAAAAGATGCATTTCACTGTGTGTCTCGACGTACGTGTGAATAATAAAGATATTTTATCAATTATTTTCTCTCTATAGATGGTAATAGGTTTGCTTTATATTTGTAGTATTATTGCTCTACTTTAACACTGGATTTTTATCAAGCTCTCATCCACTGCAAGAATAATTCCCCATTCTGTACATTTTTCTCAACATCGTCTCATATCCTAGGCCACAAGGTGTAATAATCCTCTCAGCTCTAGTCATACCCAAAATCTTCTCCTGTACCTGATATTTTTCATACATTTCTTGGCAATTAGGAGCAACAATAGTTAGGAGCAACAATGGAAATAAGTCTGAGTACAAGTCACTTGACCAATCTCCCCATGGGGAGCATTACCTGACAAGGGATTTTACTTTATAATCGCTGGCAATAACATAAAGCACAACTACCAGAAGCAAATCTATCAACAGCAAAGACTGCTCCAACTTGCAAAGACACACTCTAAATTACACTCGTTCTGAAAATAGCATCTATGTATATGCTTTTATTCAGATCTGTTGAAATTGCTACTCTTAAACAAGAAAAGGAAAATCAAGAAATCAGCAATAGTTTCTACCTAGACTAACAATCAGTGATTTCCTGATAGAAATGTGCAGCGTCAGCATCATAGCCAACATCTACAAATCATCAATCCAACTGATTCAGAATAGCTACATGGTGAAAGTGATGCTGTGACTGGATCAATAATCCACTGAAAGCAAACTCATATTTGAGCATGGAAGTAAATGAGATCATGTGACATCCATTACCTCACACTTCCCTGGATTAAATTTCGGTTGGCACTTTTCTACCCAATTGAACATCTATCTTCCTGCAGTCTAATGCTTTACTCCTCCCTGTCCACCACAGGAACAATTTTGTATCATATGCAAATCTTTTTGTCATACCTCTACATTTATCTAATTCATTAATAAAAGACGAGGAACAAATTACTGATCCCCATGGAATCCCACTGGAAACAGATTTCCAGTCACAAAAACAACCACTTACTTCCTGCCACTGAACCAATTTTGAATATCCTCTCCCACCTCCCATATCTCTTATTTTAAACATAATAACACGTTTAGCCCAGGGCAGCCCTCAATTTTTCCTCTCATCTTCCTCTTGTCCCTCGCCTACCCTAAATCCTCTTCCTCCCCATCCCTCCCCTCCGTGAAACTCCCTCCAGGCTCACATTTCCTCCCAGAGACACAAGAGATTCTGCAGATGCTGGAATATGGAGCGACACACACAAAGCACTGGAGGAACTCAGCAGGTCAGGCAGCAATACACAGTCAACGATTCGAGTCGAGACCCTTCATCAGGGCTGGAGAGGACGAGGGCAGAAGCCACCTTTTTTTTATTCTGGCTCCCAGTCCTGATGAAGGGTCTCGACCCGTAACGCCGACCGTCCACTTCCGTCCACAGACGCTGCCTGACCCGCTGAGTTCCTCCATCACTTTGTGTGTGTGTGTGCGTGTGTGAGTGTGAGAGAGTTGCTTCACGTTTCCTCCCTGCTGGTTTCTACTCATCAACTGGCCCTGAGCTTCTGGAGGGACCCGGTGGGTCAGGCAGCACGTCTGGAGGTCGACGTTTCAGGCCGGGAGCCCGCGGCAGACCTGAGCCGCCGACCGACCCTCTGCCCCCACAAGACGCTGCTCGGCCCGCTGAGTCCACCGCCTCCTGCGTCTCCGTTTGCTGGCCCGTACCTCCTTCAAGTAGCATTGTTTCTGACACTGAAACGCCATCGCGCCGAACCGCGCAACTATCGCTTAAAGTTATGGAGGTGATCGACAGGGACACTCGACGGCGGCATCGGCTCCGGCGCATGCGCGGATCCAGATACGGGGTGACGCGAGGGACAGACACAAACGCGCGTTCCCGCTGCGGGTTGACAATCACTGAAGGCAGCGGTTGCTCGATGTTTGCGCGCTTGAAGTATAAATTGAAACACCAAAAACTATAAAAATAAATGCAATGTCATAACCCATTTTGTTGGGACGTTATCCTAGAATTGCTTAATGTTTGCAATTAATTACTGAATATTTATATGTTTTTCTCATTGGTGAAATATAGTACATTTGTATTTAATTCTGTGCTTCTGTAATAATCCTGTACATAATTAGCTCAGTTAGATTCCACAGCAAAACATTCTGCACAGCCACATTTGAAGAAAAAGTATTTTCAAAGATGCAGCTGTCATTACGATCCCTCAGTATTAGATTCCTAAAAATATCATTTTTGCTTTCCTAGAGATAAAATAATATAAATAATATATAGATAAAAATATTTAGCCACTAAAAATCTAAGGCATAGTTGTTGGTGCTGCCTCATAGCTCAAAGGACCTGGATTTGATCCTGAACTCTGGTGCTTTTTTATGTCTCATTTACATGTTCTCTCCGCGACTGTTTGGGATTCCTTAGGGTGCTTGAATTTCTTCTCATATGCTAAAGAGGAACTAGTAGGCTAAATGGCCCCCTACTGTAGGTAAATGGTACAGGGATCAAAGTTGATGAGCATGTAAAGAAGAATAAGTTGCAGGGGTACAGGGATATAAGAGAGGAAATGGGACAGATGGCATTGCTCTGCCAGGAGCTTGTGAGGACCCGATGGGCTGAATGGCCTCTTTCTGCATTGTAGTAATATTTCAATGACAATGTTTAATTATATAGCACTGTTAAAACAATGGTGATGAGGAGGCATACAGGAATGAGACAGATTGGCTGGTTGAGTGGTGTCACAACAACTACCTCGCACTCAATATCAGCAAGACCAAGGAATTGATTGTGGACTTCAGGAAGGGGAAGTCGGTAGAACATACACCAGTCTTCATTGAGGGGTCAGTGGTGTAAAGGGTGAGCAGCTTCAAGGTCCTGGGTGTAAACATCTCAGAGGATCTATCCTGGGCCCAACACATTGATTCAATCAAGAAGGCGGCACACCAGTGGCTCTACTTCATTAGGAGTTTGAGGAGATTTGGTACGTCACCAAAAACACTTGCAAATTTCTACAGACGTACAGTGGAGAGCATTCTGACCGATTGCATCACTGCCTGGTATGGAGGCTCCAATGTGCAGTATCGTAAGAGGCTGCAGAGGGTTGTAGACTCAGCCAGCTCCATCGCAGGCACAACACTCCCTGCCATTGAGGATATCTTCAAGATATAAGGTATAAGTCTCCTCTACATTCGCTGTATGGAACATTCATTTTAATTAAAGATTCAATTTGTTTTGTTTACCATTCCATTAAAAACAGAACACCAAGAATCTACTGGCATTACTGAAATTACTGAAAGAGGTAAACTGATTGCACAGTAAAAGTCAGCATGAGGAGAAATGGCAAAACCTGTGCTCTCCTTAAGCCTTATTTTGACTGTGATCTGACTGTACAGAACTTATAAATAGTAGCCGCACAAACAAAAAACTGTATTGTTTAAATGTCAACTGTGGCTTCGTAAGAGTGTCCTTGCCTCTGAGTCAGAAGATAATGGGTTCATGTCCCACTCCAGAACACAAAGTTCCAAACCTGGAAGCACTGTCCTTCAGAGGAGATGTTAAACAAAGGCCACAGCTTCTGCTGTCTAGACTGCCAAAATCCCAAGGTACTGTTTAGAAGTGAGGAAGTTTATGCTTCTGTCCTGGTTAATATTTATCCCTCCACTAATATCACTAGAACAGATGATCTGTTCAGTGATGTAATGTGGGAGCTTGCTGAGTATAAATTTCGTGTCACATTTTCCAGATTTAAGCATTGACTGAGTACTTTATGACTTGTTAAGCACTTTATGATAATGTGGGTCATGCAAGAGCTTTGTTGATACCTAGCCTTCCTTAATTATTTTTAAGTATATACTATACAATAGTTTGGAGAGATTTTCTTTCCTTTAGCTGAGGAGTGAACACACAAGTGTGCTTTGTGTGGAACTACAGCTCTTCTTGTCCTTTGAGGAACTTAACATCACTTGGAAAACAAATAATTGCCCCAGAAGATTGAGAGAGGAGGGGCTGAAAGACCCAGCAAGGCCTAGGACAGGTAGATCTGCAAGGCCTAGGACAGGTAGATCTTGCCAAATTTAGTGGCATGACCTCATTAACATTGTCATTTCCAGGCCAACAGTGGCCAAATTAATGCCTGTTCAGTCACTGGACAAGTAAACCACCAATGGGAGACCACGGCTGGTCCTGAGCAACTGATGGTGGAGAGTAAGAAGTCCCCCATGATCACGGCATTGGAGTTTGTTGAGGAGATGGGGGGGGGGGGGGGCGCCAAAAAGGATTGGGAGGAGATAGGATGTGATTGGCAGGGGAAGGTTAAAGGCTGAGGGGAAACACTTCTACTCCCTTTGTCCACAGAGTCTGTTGGAAAGGCATGTCCTTGTGGAACCAGAAGTGTCTTCTTCCCTTTTACTGCTGAGTTCCCCAACCTGCTGATCAATCCTAAAATTTAAAATCAGACTGCAAACTATTGGTGCTGGATCTAAGTACATTACTGAAGCATCCAGCTTTCCACAAAGGGAGACTTAAGACCATAAAACCCACTGCTTATGAAAATGGCAGCTGGTTCATACAAGTTAGTGCAATGTTTCCATGTGGAATGGAGGAGATTAACAACAAGGCCAATAGTCTCCATCAGAGACTGACTTTCAAACCAGATTATTAGTGACTATCTTACCTCATTCACTTCCCTTATAGCTCCGATAATGAGTCAGCTCAACTGCTGAATTTCTTGGCCAGACCTAGTAAGCTCCAACCCAGGGGAATCATCATTCCTTGGGGGATGGTTGATGACATAGACAGTGCGCAATTCATTCCATCTGCAGCCTCAATTACATTCTGACTTAAATGGCATGCACTGATAGCAATCAGCACCACTACAGGAGAATATTAAAAACTCCTTGTTATGGAAAGTGGTGGCACTGACGTGTACATTACTGTTTATTCCTTTCACAACTGTATCAACACTAATCAAAAGCAAGGTGTTAACAGAAGTTCAAATCTAAGCCACATCAGTTCCCTAACATACATCAACAGAGGTACAGGCACATTATGTTGTCACGATTACTGAGGCATTACATCTGCAGCCTATGAATCAGTTTTTTTTCCAGTGGGGGAGGGGACATGCGATTAGTCTTGACAGCTAAAAGTTTCCAGTTTGCAATCACATGCTCACCACACTGACTGGAAACATTGCTCTCCTAGGTGATCATTGCATTAACAAAGTATATTTTAATTGCATTTATGGAGCTCTCCCACAGCTTTGACAATTGGGGAGTTTCAGCATTTTGAGCCATTGACGACAATGGAATGGTGATTACATTTCCAAGCTCTGTAACTTGAGGTGAATCTACAGGTGTTTCCTTACACCACCTCGCCTTGTCTTTCTCGGTAGTAGAGGTCTTGGGTTTGGAAGATGGTGTCAAAGAAACTTTGGTGAGCAACTGCAGTACAGTTTATAGATGGCACACATTTACAGCTGCCATTAGTGGAGGGAGTGAATGGTTGGGGTGCTTTATACCTTCATGCATGAATGAATGAAGCAGATCAAGACAGTTCGTTACTGCCAACCAGTGAACATACTGATTGATTTGAAGTATAAAAGATCAGAATCAGATTTATTATCACTGACTTAGATGACATGGAATTGAATTCTACATTAATTAATCGGCTGTACAGCCAATGAATTAAACATTGGTAATACTGGCATCTAAATGATATCCAAGATTTTCAGAGACCGATTTCTCCTGCTATGGTTAAACAAGGATTTTTTTTAAATACTTGGATGGTCTAACCCAGTTACAAATACTGTTCCCTTGCTTCCTCCAATGTGTGACTGCAGTAATTAATTTGTGGCTGAGAAATGGTGCCAGCCAACACATTATTAGAACATTACACAGTAATTGGGGTAGACTACGAACAGAAAAGATGTCCACTGTCTTCCTGACATAAAAAGCAGAAAATGCTCAAAACACTCAGCAGATCAGGTGGCATCTGTACTGCCATCTCCTGCAGGATGTTTCCAGCTTTTTATTTCAGCTTTCTAGGTTTGGCAGCTTGATTTTTACCATCTTCCCAATCCAATGCCCAGAAAATCAAGCATGTATACAGTTTTGTTAGTCAAAGAATCACTGCAGCAGGTAGCCAGTCAACCCAATGACTCTGTGCCAGCTCCTAGTAGAGCAATCCTGTCAGTTCTATTCCCCTGTCCCTTTCCCATTGCCCAGCAAATTATTCTCTTTCAAGTGCCTATCCAATTCCCTTTCGAAGGGACCAGTTGATTTTTTATCCACTACTCCAGCTCCTAATTACTTTCAATAAAGATGATTTTGCCTCACATCTCCCTTGTATCTATTTCCTAAAGTTTTAAATCAGCGTCCCCTCCTTCTTAACCTATCTACTAATGGGAACAGTTTCCCTCTAATGACCAGGTCTCAATCAGTCTCACTATCATCCACCTCTATTTCCAGGAAAACAATTCCATGATCTCTAGTCTATCTTGCAATGAAAAAAATCCCTCATCCCTGGAACCATTCTAGTAAATCTATTTTCCACTTCCCTAGGACCTTCACATCCTTACTAAAATGTGGCAATCAGAATTTTCACAGAAACAACTAAACTCAATCTATAATTACACAACACTTGTAACATTGGCATCAAGAGCATAGATGAACACTGATGTTTTAAAATGCAAGTGAAGTGGGAAACTTTACAGGGTCTAACTGGATTCGAGAGCGATCCTTTGTTTTGGTGTAAGTTCAGGCCTTAAATAACTTGTAGATTGTAATCATTACACAAAATTACTGTGCAAGTGAGAAATTCTGTTTCAGGAAATTTAAGTTTTTTTTTAAAATGTGGAATTCATTTGCTTTGAATTCTGATACTTTCTGATTCTTTGGCTAGAATGAATTCAAAACACAAAATGTGCTAGGGACATTGGTTTCTCCGTTCTATACTATCATAGCTAACCTTCAAAGAGTATTGCTGGAATTCTGCTTTCCAAACTTTGTTCTTCCTCTTTAGTTCAACATTGAAGCACTTGCATTGGACAGCAGCAATCAGTGTCTCAGGTATTATAATCTCTTTTCCATAAATAAAGCATTAAAATCACAACCAATGCCTTAAATTGGAGAGAAGCAATACACCAGTACATCTGGGATCTATCCCAGTGATGCCATGCAGATGCACAGGTCTTTCCAAATTACAGGGCTTAAAATTCCTGATCACTTCAATTGGTGCCAGTGTTCTGCCAGGCTACAAGGCAAGAATAAACAGATTAGAGTTGAAAATGCACAAAAGAAATTTTTAAACTCCTCTCATAAACTTCAACTATGCATCAGTCATCTCTTTAGCTGACATTAAATTTGTTTGTTGCTTTTCAGTTTCGATATGTGAAATAATAACTAACTTAAAACAAACACATTGCAACAAGCTAGTTAAACCATAAAAAAAAGGGACACAACTGTTTCATTTTTATTGCCACAGTATATCTGAGATTATGAGACTCAAAGTATAAAAAGATAAATGTTCAGGAAACTAAATAGATTATAGCAAATACCACCTAGTGAAAGAGGCCATTTAAAAATGTAGTAAGTTGCCTGTACAGCATCAGTAAATAGTTTGTAATGGGTCAAAATTGTGAGAGATACAATCTTAACTTGTATCAAGTACAAGCAAGGATGTGTATAAGGTAGAGTAATTACTGGAATAAGAATCATGAACATGAATGCACAGGTTGGAAGAATACATTTGAAGCACTAATTCAGCTCAACAGATGTGGTGATGTGTCCATTACAGAGACCTTGCCTTAAGGCTGGAATGATTGGCAGTTAATTTTCCAAAGCAATTGGATCAACAGAATGGAGCAAGAGAGGGAGGCAAGGAGAAAAAAAAAACTTTGATGATCGACAAAGTGACAGTTGGGGAAAGAAGAGACATCAGCAAGGGTTAGCAGGGATTGTAATTAGTATGGCTGAAACTAAAAAAAGAAAAGCAAGCCCCAGGTAGGCATCAGTCAAATAAACTTGAGAGAAATAGAATAGCAAAGGCAATTATTTTCTCAAAATTATTTAATCACAGTGATCAATTTTTTTTGGCAATAATCCCCTTTCAATTCCCAAACTGAATCATGCTAATCAAATGCTAAAAAGATCAACTTCCAAAAATTATTAGCAAGTCATTTTGTTTTGCATTGGAACAGCCTTTCAGGGAAGTTGTTTCGGACTAAGTGGTTATTCCCACCCCCCCCCCCCCCCCCATCTGTTTCTTGATTAGACAGTATAGTACAATCCTGGTCACAATTATGTGCAATTTCAAGGCATGTACTGAACAGTCTGGAGATCACAGTTTTCTTTCATACCTCAAATACAGCCAATGATTCAATTTAAATAGACATTAGACAATATGCCAATCTTCAGCAGTTGCTATTATGAGGAAGCATTTTCTAAAAGATTAAAAAATTCAATACAAAAAAATTGTTTTGACAGCTTTTGTGGCTTCTTCCTGTTTTGTGCTGCTGGTGTTCTTCTGACTATAAACCTAGAGGTGTCAGTTCAAAAACAAATGAAAATAGTGTTCAGACTTATTTTGTCAATAAACTGTTAAATCTTTCAATAATTCATAATTTTCTATTCCTTGATGTCATTTTTCAGAATTATTTGCAGGTAAAAGGTTTAGTTAAAATTAAAAAGTGGGACAAGAACCAAGATTTCTACAGCTTATACAGCCAAACATAAGTCAATATTTTGATTTTTCTCAAATTCCACATCTCCTCTGCTGTACCATGAAGCACGATGGTGAGGCTGGCGTATAGATTAGTTAAGTTTAGTTAATAGCGAATGGCAAATGATTAACAGCTATTTCCAAGTGTGATTCTGCCTCCTCCGTGGGCTTTAGCAGTTATAATGGTTACAGTGTGTTTCAATGGACTTCATTTTTTTTTGATTACTTAATATACCTTTGCACTTTGAACCCTACACTGGTTACAGATGCCTGGGCAACTTACTAATTGCAGCATGTGAATTATCATTTCCTTCACGTGGTTTCTTACGATTTGTACCAATAAAAACAAAAATTAGTTCTTAAGTTTCAGATATACACATTGGTGTGCCCTTTGATTGTAACAGTTATGCACATATTTTATAGAAATCACTCTTGTATCTGTTAGTTTATTGCACAAGCTTCTATGAAAAACAGTAGTAACTAGCTCTCATTTACATATCTTATGATTTAACACGTGCTGTCAGCATATTCTGTAAAGTATATATGCAAATAAATTTCAGATTATCATTCTACACTTTGAGGGGAGACAAACTTATGACAATCCATTTTCTGTCTGCAGATCTTCATTCAAGCTTTAACTTAAAGAAGAGTTCAAGAAATGGGTTCACAATGGCTAGCTACAATATAATTAAAGCTGCATGCTATACTGTGCTGAATTTCAGGACAAAATGCACAAAAACAGGTACTTGCATGTTTGAGATGGAGGACAAATTCCTGCTCTTTGCTAGATTTATGCATTTTTACTACTAATAATATAAAGCTTCATGTATGTCCTATCAACTTTTCCCTTTTTCCATTGCCTAGATTTCCACCAAATCCTCATTATTCATGAGTGATAGGGGCACAAACATCACATATATCAAAAAGAAACATGGACACCACTAAGGTTGCAGACAATGACACTCTGGCTGCAATAACATCAACCTCTCCATGAAACCCCTCCTCTATGCAAAGGTTCAGCTTATCAAAATAAACTGATATACATCAAGCACTCTGGACCTCGATTTTGACCACAAATCTACATGTATTCCTGACCCTCCAATCCTGGGCACAAGCCCTCCCCACACTGCGGAACTTGGCTCCCTGCACACCTGGCTCACACTCTGGACCCTGGTGTTCCCAATCCCAACTCTAGCCACACACCAACTGTTGATATTTCATTGCTTGCCATTAAAAAAATATCAAATACATTCTTTGACACGGCAAACAGGATTCACCAGATGCCACAGCAGGACTCTGCATATTGCACTACATTTACCAATGCTCCTAGTAATATTTGGTCAACCTTGTAAGTACACATATGACTTGGTGCACTCTGCTCATGTAAACGTGGCACTGTACTACATTCTTAGAGGTATTGTTGCAAAACCGGTGTCATTCACACTAGCAACAGCATGTTTTTCTTAAACGTACCTTCAACATTATCCTGAAGCTAATCCTAGAGAGAGAAAAATTAGGAAAAATTAGAGAAGAATTAGGAAAAACAGACAATGTTGCACATGAAAATAAAAGCCAAAATGTACTGTCATTTCTCAATTTACAAAACAGATATGTTCTTGGAAAATTTTTGTTAAGCAGAGCTTTGTAAATCAAAGAGGCTGGATGAAATGCATCATGAATATTTTGGTACTGCCTATTCCTTAGTGCTGTGATTCACTTGGACTTTGCACAAAGTACAAGAGATGGGACATCATGTTGCAGTTGTACAAGTCATTTGTGAGGCTGCACTTGGATCACTGTGTAGTTTTGGTCACCCTGTTATAGGAAAGACGTAGTTAAACTGGAGAAAGAGTGCAGAAAAGATTTACGAGGATGTTGGTAGGACTAGAGGGCCTGCGTTGTAGGGAGAGGTTGGCCAGGCTAGGTCTTTATTCCTTTCAAGTATAGGAGAATGAGGGGCAATCTTATAGAAGTTTATAAAACCATGAGGGGAATCGATAAGGTGGATGGTAGCAGTCTTCCCCCACCCCCACCCCAGAGTAGGGGACTCCAAAACTAGGGGGCATAGATTTAGGGTGAGAGGGGAAAGATTTAAAAGGAATTAAGGGGCAACTTTGTCCACAAAGAGGGTGGTGAGTATATGGAATGAGCTGCCAGAGGCAGTAGTTAAGGAAGGAAGAACAGTATCATTTAAGAAGCACTTAGATAGGTACATGCAGGGGCAGGGCAGAGGGATATGGGCCAAATGCAGGAAATTGTGATTAGATGGGTGGGCACCATGGTTGGCATGGACTCTTCAGGCCGAAGGGCCTGTATTGCTTGATGACTCCAAAAGTTTCAAAGTCAATGACGTGATTGCAATAATTTATACATTGAGGAATTAGCGCAACTTCCTAGAAGAAATTTTAAATTCCCCATCTCCTGCCTAGTGATAAACAGCAGTCAATAGGAAAAACAGTTAAAATGGAGCAGGTAAGGTACACACTCATCCATCATTGGATATGGTTTGAAAGCACTCAGTTTTTCAGCCAATGAAATGTCTCTCTCTGTCAGGTAGGAGCCATGTGCATTTATGCAAATTAGTTACACTTTGTCCACAGAGCCCTAAGCTGTCAGCAGATGCTCTGACTGCAGGAACCTAACCAAACAGCCAAATACAACTTTAAGTTCAGAGATTGCACTTTGCAGGAGCATCAGAAGCTAAATGTCAACTGGTACCAAAGTTTTAAAACTGTCTGGATCTCTGTCCATTACTCCTGCACTGTATGGGTCAGCTGCATTACAATGTTTTAATACTTTACTGAGATGGTGAAAAACACCCACACCATTCAAACAGTCTTTCTGTTCCTTTACAGGTACTTGGATCAAACATGGGTGTGAAAGCAATTAGCTTTAATAAATGTTTATCAATATTTATCTAACAATTTTATCGGGCTGGCAATTGTATAGAACAACAAGCTGCTGTGATAATTGGAGGACAATTGTTGAAATGCATCCAAATGTAGCAAATTTCCAGCAGAGTGGCAAAGTAAATGCAAGATAATCAACACAATACTTCAGAAAATGAGTAAAATAAACAGATTTACTTTCAGTGTCAATTATAATGCACCCTTCCAATGATTGGTTGTCACATTTTGCCTCAGTTTGAATAGATCAAGATCATTGTCAGGATACGTACAATGCTAGTGCATTTATTATCCCTCCACTGTTATTCTTGCTCAGGAACTTTATAACAAACTAAAATGTTAACTATATACAAGTCACAGCAAGTCCATCAGTGAATTACATTTGTACATTATATACACTAGGATGCCAACCCACAAACTATGAAATTTATTCATTTCAGCTTTATAACTTGTTACGGGAATGTGATTACTAGTTACAGAACCACCACAAGGGAATTCTGTTTCCATTTAATGTAAACAAGCACAGATAACACTGCAACCAGAAATTCAACATGGCCGATCATTTGCCTGCAACACACAGATAAAAGTGTAGGTGGCAAACTAATTCATCTCCCAGTCAAAAGGGTTAGGACATTCTTGGGGTTTTTGTTGAGCATTTATCTACCAAGAGCTACCCAACAGTAGTTGTCTTATTTGTTCTCTCTCCATAACAGTTGTTTAGGATTTCTAATAGTTGAGAATGCCAGTCACTATGCAAGATTCCATTTCCCAGTTCCTGCACTAGAGGCTGATGTGTTTACAGTCATCTCTGTCCAATTCTCCTGCATTCACTCTGCCCAAATGATCCAAAAACACATGGAAAAGGAAGCCTGTCCTTGGCTTCCACTGTTGATATCTATATCTATGACTTTCTTCTCTTTGCTGGACTTTGGCCAGCAAATTAAACTACAAGTTAAAATGAATTGGTTTGTGTCAATTAATAACATTTTCACTATGGTTGAATATTTACGTCTAGATCATCCATTGTAGGAGGCTTCCCGGTGTCCTTTAGATCTTTCAACATCTGAAAAATAAAAGTTTAAGCTGAGGATAAGAATGCAAGGGCCTGAGGTATAACCTCTTGATATCAAACATGTTTCCCCACTAAAAGTGCAAATACTGAAGATTTAAGACAACATTTTATAAAATCATATGGTAAAAAGATTATATCCTGGTACTGTAGATATAAATCATACATACCTGGAGGTTGAACTATGTAATATTCAAAAACTGATAATGAAAGATAAAACTTAATGGAAAATTGCAGTGAAGTCTGTGATTTCTCTGTCAGATATTCCGAGTTTGATGCATACGTAGTGGTATCCAGCTGTGCGCAATGCACGTCTGCACACCACTTCCGTAATTTTTACCCACACCCCATTAAGGTCTGTGCGGCCTGCTTTTGTGCAACTTGAAGGGAAGCTGCTCTTCCTGAACCAGCATCAGGAACACTCCCCGAGTAAGTTTATCTCCCTCATGATCCCCCCCCCACCCCTCCAACCACTCTTCAACTGTATTTCCACCCACAAGATATAGGAGTAGAGTTAGGCCATTTGGCCCATCGAGTCTGTTCTGGCATTCAACTATGGCTGATTCTTTTTCAACCCCATTCTCCTGCCTTCCCCCAGTAACCCTTAACCCCTTTATCAATCAAGAACCTATCAATTTCTGCCTTAAATACACCCAATAACTTGACCTCCACCATCCTCTATGGCAACCAATTCCAGATTCACCACTCCCTGTCTGAAGAAATTCCTCCTCATCTCAGTTTTAAAGGGATGTCCCTTTATTCTGAGGCTGTGCCCTTGGATCCTCCTACTAATGGGAACTTCAGCTCCACATCCACTCTATCCTGGTCTTTCAGAATTCAGCAGGTTTCAATGAGATTCCACTTCCCCTCCCCCCCCTTTATCCTTCTGAACATCGAATACAGACCCAAAGCCATCAAATGCTCCTCATGTGCTAAGCCTTTCATTCCCAGGATCATTCTTGTGAACCTCCTCTGGAACCTCCCCAAGGCAAACATGTTTTTCCTATGATACGGGGCCCAAAATTGCTGACAATAAACCAAATGCAGTCTGACCAACACCTTATAAAGCCTCAGCAGTACATCCTTGCATCCCCTTCCCCCGTACCCTCCCCGCCCCACCCACCAAGCAAATCACAACCTCACGTACCTCACCCAATCACAGCCTGACAAAAATAGGAGAGACCTTATGGCTTTAAGGTTATGGGTGGGAGGTCCAGGGGAGATGTCAGAGGGAGGTTTTTCACCCAGAGAGTGGTTGGTGCATGGAATGCACTGCCTGGGGTGGGGGTGGAGGCTGATACATTGAACAGGTTCAAGAGCTTGTTGGATAGGCATATGGAGGAATGTGAGATAGAGGGATATGCGGGAGGAAGGGGTTAGGTAGTGTGAGGGTGGTCTGATGGACGGCACAACATGGTAGGCCGAAGGGCCTGTTTTGTGCTGTATGGTTCTATGGTTCTATGGTTCTAAAGTGTGTCTGGGTCAGTGGGAAAGAAGCAACAAGTGACAGTCTGTCAGCCTTTAGCGCCACCCAGGCTCAGAACAAAACATATCAATTCACAGCAAAGGCTAAGGAAGGGAATGGATTAGTTAATGTGCTAAAAATCACAGCCTAGTTTGTATATATTATTTTATTCATCTGTTGACTACTTTTTCCAAAGTACTTTATGGGCCGCATTATGATGAAGGAACACACAAGAGAATCTTAAAAAATAATTAATCATAAGGGAACTAAAAGATTTAACCATAGAAAATGAAGAAAAATTGGTTTGATGTTAATGGCATGGAAAAAATATTGGTTTGCTGGCTGTTCTAACAGTAAACTGAACAGGAACATAATCAGGGGCAGGGTGGTGGCAAGGAACGAGGATCCACAGGTTTTAAAGATTGTTAAAGGGATGGTTTTCTAGCATACTTGGTGTCTTTTTTAAATAGCGTGCTATTAATAGGGAAACGCAAGTGTTGTTTTCTGGGAATCATGCTGCATGATTGGACAAGGTTGCAGGTGACAGGTGGCGACACAGTGATGAATATTTAAGAACCAATTACTGAAACTAAAACAACAAAGATGATTAAAGGAGTTAACAGCAAGTCCAGTAGTTACAGTGGCATGAAAGGGAATAGGCTTTGCATATTTGGAATATCATCCTTACACAAGCAGTCTATTTTAAATTACAGATGCTTAGCATAATGTAATTTGTCATTATTTTGCACTAGAAGGGAGTTAAAGGTCTCTTTAACACTAGCTAATAGTGTTCCAGAAGTTCAACTTGCATTTGCATAGTGCTCCAAGTCAATCATCTGCTCATCATCATCGTGCCAATCTCTCCAGTTATCAAAGTCCACAGCTAACCACGCGTGCTGTAGGAGAAAAACAGACAGGAGTTTTTCCAATCTTCCTCCCCATTTTGTAAACATTAGGAAAAAAAAGGCATTCAGTTCATGGGTTACCATTTTACTTTTGGGACATGGGTATATACCCAAATAGAGCTTGATTACAAAACAAGTCATCTAGTTGATCCCCAACCATGAAAATGGTTTGCGTTTCCAATTGCTGATCCTGGGCTGGGCAGCCTGACGTGCACCAGTGTTGCAAAATTTGCTTCCCATTACGACAGGTGGATCCGTCACATTAACACTGAGTTAATGTGTACCGAATCACTAATATTACTACAATGACCAATGAAAATGAACAAAACAAAGGGAGCAGCCTAGAAATCCTAATGGGCAAGAATCGCCCACTGGAATGGCACAGTGCAGGGTAATTGCAGTACCATAGGGATCATTCTCTCCAAAAGCGCAACAAGCAAAGAGTCATGCTTGTAAAAAAAAAATTAGATTTCCATGGCATTGCCACCCACAGTAACTGTGCATTATTTCAAAGCCACGGGAGGTGTGCAAACTTACATGCACAATCTTCGAGCTCTTAAAAATGGTGGTTCTCAATGGGAACCATTGCTTGAATATTCAGAACAGCTTTTGCTTGGTATGGCTAGTGGGGTCTGGGAAGACTGACATTGCAACTGGGCGGGGATTACCAAAGACACTGCAATGCCTTCAAACAATCTTCCATGGTTTTTTATAACATCACTAAAAATGCTCCAAATCATTATCAATTTACCCACTTAATTATCCTGTAACCATACCTTGGTTTTGTCTTTTGTTAACCTTGGCCAGGCTTTTTTACCTTCAATTTTCCTCATGAACAGAGTAATGGACCTATCTGAGCGCTTGTGCCTCGAATCCTATTGGGTGAAGGAAGAACAAAAAAATGACAAAAGGAAAAAGATGTCTAAATTCCTAATGCGATAAAGCAGTATGGTATTAGTTGCAAGGTATGCACCATTTAATGATGAAATAATATGCCATCTTTTTGTCTAAGTAACCTACATTAAAAAGCAATATTTAGCTTTGCACTTCATTATTCATTGACATTTTTGGGAGCCGCTTGATTAACATCTTTCTAAACCATATGTTTAAGGAAATTACTTTAAGATACTCAGCAAGAGCCACCAATACTGGTTACACCTCCAGTTACTGCATCGGAGCACAGACATCAAGAGGAACCTGCCAGCCTCATCAGTAGTGACCCGCGTGTCTGTCCTAGGAAGGGGACTGAGGGTTTATGGCAAAGAGGGGGCAGGAGGTGATGGCCAAGCATGGCTCCTGCGAAATTGGATCATCACAACTTCCCCTTGGGATATTTAGAAAATTATTTGAAGCTCATGGCAGTGAAGGCTGATGAAGATATCAACACCTACTCCACCTATTGATGATTTATTTCTCCATGGAGCATTTCAACTGGCATTAAGCCCTTAACTTACAGTACTGCCCAAGACGCACGCTTAAAGGCACCGTGGATTTAGCAAAGGGACCAATATCTGGGCTGATTGGGTACAGGTAATCCCATTGGTGAGCTGCAAATATCCCCTCAATATTTTGACTGATCTTTAAGATAAATTTGAACAATGATAATTTAATGATAGATGAAATCCAGTTAATACCAGATTGTTTAATGTTTAGTTTATCTATAGGTTGATACAGACATCCTGAACTTGAGGGAATGGAGACGAGACTGGTTTCAGGGAAAGGGTGGAGTTGAGAGAAAGCAAGGTTACTGCAGGGCCTGACGACCTTCAAATTGTCAAGCAAGGGATATTTGGGTGAAATCGGCAGAAACAGAATGGAGGGCCAAATGTCAGGAAGTTGGGAATTAGAGAGTGTGGTCGTAAGAGTCAGAGAGAGGTAGGGCAGAGAAGAGAATGAAGTCATTGAACAGCAGATAGAAGTGGAATTGAAGAGGCAAAAGATGTTCATAGTGAGAGGTAAAATGGTATAGTTGAAGGAGTCAAGTTTGATGGTGAAATCACTAAAAAGGCCTTTAGAAACAGTCATGGTTTGGAAGGAGCAGCGGTGGGCTCTGACAGGAGTTGGAACATTTAAGCAGGAGAATTTTAGAGCAATAAAGAAGTGAAATTTGAAGAAATTAGAGCAAGGGGAGTCAAGGACTTGTTCGGTGCAGAGGCTGAGGAAAGTTGGCCATTATTCTCATTAGCTCAGAGAAAATAATGTCAATTGCATCAGCTCACCAGCTACTCGATTTAAAGATCAGCTAACTCAGCACTAATGAAGAATTAAAGTAGAACCCTCTGGTTTGTGTTGCTTCACACTACACCAGACAAGGCCTTCAGACACTAGGCCAATATTATTTTGGTCTTTATTTTTGATTCCCACTTTAAATATTGAGTAAAAGCAATACATTTCTCATGACCCTGGACACAATGAAAGTTTCCACTGAATACATGCTTTGAAGCTATTAAAATTCATTCAGATAACAGCGATGTTTGTCCACAAAGCAGACTTACATTTGGCTCCACTTTGCTGTACAGTTCAATGTTATTGTAAAGTTCGGTATTATCTGCCGTTTTGCAACTGTTGAATTTAAAAAGAAAGTGAAATTATAATTACATTAATTCATAATATCTCAAATATCAATATAATTACTTGCATTTACAGGCTTTATGCTAGAAATTTGCCTTGGATCAACAGTGGCAAGGTGGTGCTGGATGTTAGTGGAGAGTCAGGAGGGGTAGATGCTCCAACACCCATTCAGCACTGCGGACCAAGAACCAATGACTACTGCCACAAGCAAAAAAAAAATGCCTGCAGTTTTCTGAAGTCCTTCAGGGCAAGAAATCTATCATCCTTCTCCAGTCTGGCCTATGTGACTCCAGATCCACCAACGTAGTCAAGTTAAATGCTCTCTGAAGGGCAACAAATGCAAGCCTTGCCCAGATCCAGAAAAAAAAGATAAATAAAAACACTCTCCAATATATCAGTTTATTCATGTTACAGTTATGGAGTCTTGAGTGGGATGCTTGACAGAAACAAAAATATCTCAATAATCAAACTGAGCAGCTTTTTTAATCCCTATTCTGCTGCACAGTCTTTGGAAATTTAGGATTACCCAGCCAATGTCTCCATGCCAGACTATTCCCACCTCATCTGTACAGGTGGCCAATGAACTGTGTTTAAGAAGTATAAATTTGACTCAAATTTCTCTCTGTCCATATTATGTCCCAGCTGTCCCTTATAATGACATAACTGAAACAGAATCAATGTATCTACTAATACAATACTAAAATTCCATTTGGCTGCACACAAGGATTCTGCATAGTGGACACCACTGGATGCATCAGACTTTTTGGGTGATGCTGAAGTTAGCGAAATCCACATCTTTCAGGTAATCCCACGAGGTATAGTGCTTTATTTCATGCTGAAGAGCAAGTCAGGAGATCGGCAGCAATTTAGGCTTTTTTTTGAATGGTGGAAGTGCAGAAAACATTGTATTGATTTTAAAATGTTGCTCATTCAATATTTCAAGAATAGTGTTAAATGCATCTTATAATTTTCTTCATTCTCTCCTTGCTGTTTCCCATCAACTTGGAAAACTTAAATATTTTTGAGGGAAAAAGACAATAGTTGTGCATCTCCATATATTACTGGACCTCATTTTGATTAATATTGGGGAAGGTCTCTCAGTACTATGAAGAAAACAATCCCCATGGGCCTGGTATTTGCAAGAATTTTGCATCATGGCAAGATACAGGTGATCATTTACATAAAAACACCCATGGAAATCTTAAACTGCATTTAGTGTCTGCGTGAGAAAATGACTTGCATCAGTTGTCAATATCACAGCACTGCATGCAGTCAATGTACAGAGGAATTCTCAGCTGTGCAAAATCTTAAGAACTCAACAAAATTGAACTGGGTCCTGTTTGCATTATAGAGTATAGAATTCTTCACCCATTTCAAGCTGGAAGCCTAAAAACCTACGGATGAATAAACTGATCCTGCTAGCAAAGCCCATATCCTGATAATGAATTAATTATGAACAAGTTCCAAAAGGTGTCTATGAGGAAAAGCATAATCATTGTAGGTTGACCAAAGGACAGCCTGCAGAGTTTCCATCACCCACCACTGAGCATTTCACTCCTTCTAGTAGCGCAAAGCATAGTGGGGCATGATGCAAGACATTTGACGGCAACTTTATATCACGTGATATTTGTTCACCAGTGCACATTTAAATGAATAACAATGAAATGAGTCAGGGTAAATGCAGGGTTTCTTACCTAAAGATCAGCCTGAATTTTTCAATTTTAACATAAACATCCTTGCTATCTTCTACGCAGAACTCAACAAACACATAGTTCTTGCGATCATACCATTGAGTCTTTGCTGGTTGTCTGAAGAAATAAAAGAAAACGCAAACCAAACAGCAGTCAGTCATTTGCTAATTTAAATTTTGACTTTTAGAAGTAGAACAATAAAAGGCAAGTGTTTGTTTCCAAGTTTATAGCTTTGCATAAAAAGATAACAATCAGGTTGGGGGTGAAATTAAGGAGAAGCAGGCACTGGACCATTCCTTTAAAGATGAACTGCCTCTGTATCTCAACTTTGAGCTAGATATTTTATCCTACAAACCTATCAGTGCCTTTGAGCAGAGCATACATGTCTTTGAATACACCAGCTTGTTTCACTTTGAACATTACAAACCTTTTAAGTTCCTCAAGCTTATTTATTTTCATCCTATTCAGTTTCTCTGATACCTGTCATTACTGTGGTATTGACAGCATTCTCTTAGTTGGTGAAAACAAATGCTCAGCATCCTTTTACTAATACACCCAAGCCTTCTGCCTCCACAGGATTAGCTTAGTTTTGGTTCCTAGATGACTTCACCCTTCTTTTAGTTACACTTTCACTTTCCGTTGCTTGCTAATCTAGTCTCATACTTTCCCTCAACTCTTTTAGGTGCCATCAATTTCCAATCTTCACATAATTCTCTTTACAGGCCACCCCCTTTTTTTTTTAAATATAGGAGGTCCATAAGTTGATTTTGTTCACAAGTCAGAAAATACACAAAACAAAAATCAGTCGATATGGTAACCACATCTCCATAATATTGTCATGAATGGTATCAAAAGCACATAAGACTGGTAAGAACAATGACTAAAAGCGGGGAGGGGAAACTAGTTCTGCAAGTCAGAGGAGACACAAAACACACCAGAGACTGCAGATGCTGGAATCTGGAACAACAAACAATCTGCTGGAGTCTCAGTGGGTCAAGAAGCATCTGTGGGAGGAAAGGAATTGTCGGCGGTTCCAGTCTCTCATGCTGGGTTTCAACTTGAAACATTAACGATTCCTTTCCACCCAGAGATGCTGCTCAACCTTCCAGGTTCCTCCAACAGATTGCTTATTATCCATGTCAGACTTTTGAATTTAATATTATGGGGCCTTATTCGTATACAAGGGTGTCCATAAGTTAGACGTTCTTAACCCAGGGATGGCCTGTGGATTAAAATGAGACTGAAAAAGTTCCTTAATCTATTTTCAACTGGAGGCAAATAATATGCTGCCTTTCCTCCTGTGGGGTGGGGTGTCATTCTACACATGCTAGAAATCCAAAATAAAAAAAACAGAAAATGCTGGAAATACTCAGCAGGTCAGCTCACCTCCATGGGAAGAGAAACTGTTCCAAGGGCCTTCATCAGAACTGGGAAAAAGGCAAAAGAAGCTCGTTAAGCTGCACAGAGGATGGAGAAGGGAGACGTCTCTGACAGGGTAAAACTGAGGTCATAAGAGTCATACAGCATGGAAACAGTCTTCCACCTGAAACGTTAACTCTTCCCACAGATGCAGTCTGTCCTGTGGAGTATTCCTAGTGTTTTCTGTTTTTATAAAAGATGATCTTCTTTAAAAGCCACTCATTGAAAGATAAATATTTATAAAGCAATCTTCTATTCCAATTCACCAGGGTCAATGCCTTTTCAATTCACTGGAATTAGTCCCCCTCAACTTAAAATGATATTTGACTGCTGTTTCCCTAATGGCTTCCCTACTGTAACATGCTCCCCTTGAGAATTCAATCCTACATTGCTTTTTCCTTGCTGGATTGGAAACATACTGATCAAGTAGTTTTCTTGAATATACTTGAAGTTTTTGTTTGCTCTTCATATTGTTATTTTACAAGACCATATTAAGAGAATGAAAGTTCCATGTTTTCACTCTAAGGTTTTTGAATCATACCGTAATTCTTCCTGCAACTATGCTCTTACCACCTTCCCCCTACTTGGTAACCTGCAATGTAACCCAGCAGCCTAATTACAAATTGTTCCTCATTTCCAACCAGACAGATCAAACCTTCAAGCACATCATCCTTTTCTAATGCTGTAACTTCATTTTTGATCAGAACTCTCTCCTCCATCTTTCCTGAATACACATAGACAAAGAACATGAAAGGCATCCCTCACTTGAGGCAGGTGTGCTATTTCCATGAATCATCTTCTTACATCAGTACCTCCACAGCCATATTACATCCATTTCTGCTGCCTCAAATTTCACTTCACCATCCCCTGTACCCTCTGCCCCACAATCCCTCTCTGATTCCTCCAGAAAGCATCAGCAGTCCAGAGTAGTATAGGGTTGCTCATGTATTGAGTCACTCACTGACTCTGCCACGGAGATCAGCTGGCCTCCATACTCCCATTGCCAGAAATGACTTTGCAGCATTAATCCTCAAGTAGAGCTTGGGCTGAGAATGCATAAACCAAGAGAAAAAACAATTCAACATGAATGACACTTCACTCAGCTTCACACAAGCAAAATACCTTTCAGCATCTTCATTAACACATCATGAACAATAAAGCAGTGGAGCAGTAATTAATTTATTGGACTAGTAAACCAGAGGGCTGGACTCACAATCCAGTGACACATGCATGGCAGCTGTAGAATTTAAATTCAGGTTAATAATCTGGTATTTACAAGAAATAATAATGATAAAACAGTTTTTATTTCAAGCCCATCTATTTAACTGACAGTCTGGGAAGGAAATGTACCATCCTTATCTGGTCTGCATTCCATGCATCTCCAGACCTGCAGCAATATGCCCAACTCGAAGATGGCCTGCAGAACTGCTACATTAAAGCACAAAGAGAATAGACCTCAATGGTTCACCTGGCATTGACCCAAGCACCACATCCAAATGCTGCAAAGTTGCTCCTGGCCCAATCAACCCTGCAAAGTCCTTCTCACCAACACATGGAGAGAGATGCATAAACTGGCAGAGCTGTCTCACAGACTCAATGCTTCAATAGCCCAATGTGGTCATACTCTCAGAATCATACCCTACAGACATCATGCCAGGCTCCTTCATCACAATCCCTAGGTATGTCTAGTCTCACCAGAGTGGCTTACAGGCAGGAGGGAGTAGCCCTCAATGGTGAATCCATACTTGATGACATCTTGTGGCATCGAGTCAAATATGGGCAAAGAAATCTATTCCCAAATACCCTCAGATATAATTCAATGCTCCTCCACATTGAACACTATTTGGATGAAGCATTGAAAACAGCAAAGGTACAGGATGTACTCTGGGAAGTGTCAATGTCTATTGCCAAGATTGGATTGGTAGCACTAACACTAACCACAATGGCATTCATATATTAGTCACCACATAGGACCAAAGTCCCATCTTCACACTAAAGACATCCTCCATCCTACACAAGCTAAATGGGATAGAGTGCAAATCTACCACTCAAGTTGGGTATTCATGTGCTCTGGACCATCAGAAGCAGCAGAAATGTACATCACTACTATCAGTAATGCCACAGTCTGGTATATCCCTCACTCTATCATGCAATCAAGCCAGGGAATCAATGCTAGTTCAATGAAGAAAATGTATCCAAAAATAGAATACAAAAAGGGCCAAGCAGATGATCCATCTCAGCTTCCTACTAAGATTTTCACCATCACAGAAGCCAATTTTCAGCCAATTCAATTCACTCCAAATGTAACAATAGATGGTTCAGGGCCTTGGACAGAGCAAAGGTCATGGAATCCAAAAACATTCCAGTTGTAGCACTGGAGATTGCGCTTTAGCCAAGCAGTTCTAGTACAGTTATAATGCTGGCATTTTTCCTACACTGTGGAAAATATCAGAGGTCACAAGAAGTCCAATCCAACTATTTCCACCAATCAATCGATTCTCTATCATCAGCAGAGTGATAGCAAGCATCATTGACATTCTACTGAGCACTAATCTACTCACCAATGCTCAATGCCTAGTTTGGGCTTTACAAGGACATCACAGCCTTGATCCAAACATGAACCAAGCAGCTGAATTCCAGAGGTGGAAGTAATTGCCCTTAGCAGCATTTGATCAAGTATGGCTTCAAGGAGCCTTGGATAAGTTGAAGACAAGGGGTTTCAAGAGTAAAAGGGTACTCCATTGCTAAAACCATAACTTAAACAAAGGAAAATGGTAGTGGTTTGTGGAGGTCAATCATCCTAGCATAGAACAATACCCCAAGAGTTCCTCAGTGCAGTGTCCTATGCCCAACCATTTTCAGCTGCTTCATCAATGACCTTCCTCCCATCTTCAATTGTTTATTGATGATTGTACAATAGTCAAGTCCATTCACACTTCCAGGAGGAGGAGGGCAGCAGGTTCATGGAAACACTGCCACTACAGGTTCCTCAAGTTGCATATCATCCTGATTTCAATCTTACATCATTACTTTCATCCAAATCAGGACAGTGAAGGTGCTCCTTGAGGGCTGATGAAACTCCCAACTTTAAGTACTTTAAGGGTACCTTCACTAGGAGGACTCTTCTTCACCAACTTCTCAAGACCACCTGGGGGTGGACAGCAAACACTGACCTCATCAACAACATCCAGATCCAAAAAATGAGTTAAGAAGAAAACTTACAGCGACTCACAAACTAATCAGGGAACTCCACATGGAAATCCCCTAGCACCACAATAGGGATCTTACAGCATCTTGAAGACTACACAGAGAGCAAACATCACCAGATTCACATCCCCCATAATCTTCCTTCACCAATACATCCAGTAGATGGCCTGAAAGCATCGAACTTTATCATTAACTTTGTTGAACTTTTGGGTGGAGGGTTAGCCATTTTTAATGAAAAAAAGACCCACTTGGTTTTAGTCGCTGATGAGAACTTATCCGTACCACTCGTGACAAGTCTAGGACGCACTCTCTTCATACCGTGACCTACCTGTGCTCAGTTCCTTCGCACATAGTCACCTCACCCAAATTCCTACCAAAATCTTCCAAAGGGGAAAAAACAAACAAGTATGAAATTTCAGTCGTGGGTTGAATGCTCAGAAAAGTTTGCCGGGAGTGTGTGCTCCCAATGTGCGGGGCAGAAGCAGCTGCTGCTATTTTTAGCTGCTTGTTCTCTTGCAGGACGTTGCTATTTTAGACCCTGCACTTTGCTGAGGTTTCTCTGCCCCGCCTCTACCGCCTATTTATTGCCAGCAGTTGCTCCCTCTTTCCCTTGCTTGGCCGGACTGTCCATCACTCTCCTTTATCTCTGGCACAGGACGAAGCTGTTGGGTGTTTTGGAAATGCAGTCAGCGGCCCCTCGTCTTCTGGGACGATCGACAGTGTCCAGAATACAGAATGTTCAAGTTGTGTCTTCAGCTGGATAGTATGTTTGCCCCTGTGATAATGAAGGTGTTAAAATGTCCTCCGTCCAATTTGCCCCCTTATTTTCTTCTATTATCGGAATGCATTTACCTTTTCTTCAGTGAAGACACACAAGAAATTTATTCAAAGTTTCCTTATTTTCCATTGTTAATTCCCCACTTTGATCCTCTGGAACCAATATTTACTTTAGCTACCTCTTTTGTAAACTTATAGACAATCTTGTTGCCCTTGTATTTCTTGCTGGTTTATTCATAATCTGTTTTTTTTCATCTTTATTATATATTTTGTAATCCTTTGCTGCTTACTAATATTTCCCATTCTTTTGGCTTTCTGTTAATCTTCAAATTATATACATTTTCAATTTGATATTATCTATACTTTTTCATTTGCCATCATCTTTTATGGAGTCTTTATTTTTCTTGAGAATTATGAAGTATTTCACAAAATGTCTGCCATTATTTATCTACCATTTTACTTATTATAATTTATGTTAGTTTAAGTTTATGTTAACTTATGTTTGTAATGTAATATGCTGCTGCTGCTACAAAAAGCTCATTTTCATGGCATTTATACCCTGTGTGTGCATTGCCTACGACAATAAACTCAACAATGACAATGTCATGACAACTCCTGTGTGGTGAAAAGCTTCAGGAACCTCAGTCACCTGTTCCTGCCGGGAATATTACACTCACCATATTAAATTACTCATACTGTGTATCAAATATCTACGTTCTACTTGTGTGAGATAACTTGAATGGAAACCATTTACTTGTGAGTCACCAGATGATGGAAAAAGTACAAACACTGATGTTCTCATAGCCATAGCAACTCACAAAGTCATCTCCTCCACTTCAAAGCTGCTCAATTCAATTTAACTGATAATTCAGTTGTTTGTAGCATTGAATTTTGACTCTGTTATATTATACAGCTTATTTAATACACATCATCAGTTAACGATTTTTTCCTGCATGAAATAATTTATCAGTACTAGAGTGTCTGTTACATTTAATCATTGCTTGCCTAAAGATAATTCCATGGCTTTGATCTCTCCATGTTCTTCCAGTTTAACTACTTGTGCATTTCCTGTGTTTTAACATCACTGGCTGTGGCTTCAGCTGTCTGGACCCTAAGTTCTGGGATTCCATCCCTCAACCATCTGCCTCTCTTTCGTATAAATGCAATCCTTCAAATCACCTCTTTGATCAAACTTTTCACATTTCCCCACATCCCTTTTTATTCATTTGCAGAATACAGAATCTGGCCTGCTTCTATTGTACTTCTTCTGTGAAGATAGCTTTCAAAAAATTTTTGTCCGATAATGTTCCTGAGAAGGTTCTTGCTACATTAAAGGCAGATTATCCTTTCTGTGATCAAAAGAACAGACAACTGATAATCCAATGCAGTATTTAACATCTGCAAGTAATCTATCACCAAGGTAGCTCAGTGTAGATCTGCCAACTTCTAGAAAGCATATATTTTAAATGGTGAGAATCATTAGTTCCTCAGTCTCAGTATTTACTCTTCAAAAAAATAGATTTGTGTGTCATGAGTTAGTATCCATTATAATCATATTAATTCCTTACAGTGCTTGGTGCCTTGTAGCTTGCAGGTCGGTGGAAGACTGTCAATGCACAGAAAAAGGAGACACATTTGCACAGTAGCTTTGGCAGACTCAGTGCTGAACCAGAGTAATATTAGGATTCTCAAATCTTTACACAATCAATAAGAGACAATATACATTATGGATTGTAAACCAGATCATAACTTATGTGACTGGAGTAATAACAGGGGACACTATTTTAGAATCTGTCTTTTTTAAAAGAATTAGAGGTTAATGAATAACTGGCTAATAGGAAATCATCAGAATTTCGAAATGTTTTATCACCATACCTTAGGGGTGTTGCAATTATTATTCTAGGTAATGTGGAGGAGAAAATGGATTTGGCTAAAGGTGTACACAGAATACAAAAGGCCTGTGCACAAAAGGTAATCAGTAAGGCTAAGGTATTTTGGCCACTACCCCATCATGAATATAATAAGTGCCAAGTCTCAGGGAAGACATTTGGTTTTGTGGATACAGCACCAAGGCCTGCCATACCCACCAAGGGCTTACAGTGCTAAAGGTTAAACAAAGTTTTTTGGGTTTAAAACAGTTGAGGGATGATCTAATCTTGTAAAAATGATAAAAAGGTGCAGAAATCTTACATTTTATGAAATGATAGGTCATAGAGTCATACAGCATGGAAACAGGACCTTCAGCCTGGTGACCAAGGTGCCTTCCTGATCTAGTCCCATTTACCCGTGTTTGGCCCAAATCCCTGTCAACCTTTCCTATCCATGAACATGGCCAAATGTCTTTTAAATGTTGTAATTGTATTCGCCTCTACTACTTCCTCTGGCAGCTTGTTCCATACACCCACCACCTTCTGTGTGAGTAACTGGCCCCCAGGTCCCCTTTAAGTCTTTTCCTCTCACCTTTAACCTATGCGCTCTAGTTTTAGACACCCCTGCCCTGGGGAAAAGACTGTGAAAAGACATGTCAGTTAGGAATGAAATCAGGAATCCTACCTTCACATAAACAATAGTGGAATTCTTTCACCTTAAAGATGCGAGATCAAGTACAAGTGACCCCAGTTACATTGTGGCAGATTGGGTTATGGAAATTTACCTTATGGAATTCACAAATCACTACCAAAAAATCTGGATATAGAATAAAAAAATTGCTGTTATGAAAATTTATGTGGAAAAAGTAAAGAAATACACAAAATAATTTTTTTTCAGACTTTCATTTCTTGACACATGCACAGATGACATGGGTTTGCATTACAGAAAATCGTGATACCGACCGTTTCCTAGAAATGCAATCCCTCCCCCCATCCCCCAACACAGCGGTTGACTCTAATAATTTCAAGATGGAAATCAAGATTTTTCATGGAGGCCCGATCATTGGAGGCATTTAAGGAGGAGACAGATAGGTATCTAATTAGTCAAGGTATCAAGGGATATGGGGATAAGGCCAGAAACTGGGGCTAGAAAGGAATAGTGTTTTGTTTTTTTTCCTTTAGCTCATGGAGCAGACTTTTTTCCCCCATTTCTCATTTCTTTTTTCTTTCTCCCTTTCTTTTCTTTGGAGCAGACTCGATAGGCCGAATGGCCTACTTCTGCTCCCTTGTCTTGTGACCTTGTGAGCAGGAGTACAGGCCCTTTGGCCCACCAGTCCATGCTGACCATCAAACACCTGTTTTATACCAGTACCACACTTATCCCATTTTATTCTCCCTACGTTCCTTTTAGCTCTCCCCAGTCTCTACCACTCACCTACACACCAGGGGAAAGTGACAACAGCCAATTAACCTACCACCCTCGTGCCTTTGGGATGTGGGAGGAAACTGGAGTATTCAGGAAATTCATCAAAAATTCTAGAATATTTTTAACTGAGTTTTATGTAATATTTTTAATGATATAATAAAATGGAATTTGTAAATGCCCTCACTGTTCCTGCGCCAGGGCTAATTTGGCAGCTTTCTGTTTTAACTATTGGCAAACTCCAGCAGGTTCCTAATCTGCTGCTGGTCAGCCTGAGGATTTCTCTATTCATGTGATAGTCCTGAACTCCTTAACATTGGTTGGGTAGTCGGGGGAAGGCAGGGTGGGGTTGTGAGGGATGGTAAATGCTGAGAGTTTGATGAGGAACTGCCAACAGTTCCCAAGTTTCTACCCATAGTCCTAAAGTGTTGCTACCAGTCTGTGAGTAGCCCTTCTTTACATTAGCACAGAAATGACCACTTTCATCACCCACATTAACCAGACAAGCCATATCAGTTTGTCGAAGGATTGCACCAGCTACTCAGAGGGCAATTATTGACTTGAAATGCAAATACAAGCTTCCACAATGTCATGTTTTACACAGAAAGTGAAGAATTTTGATGCACTTTTGTGGACAACTGCGACATCTGTAGATTCTTTATAGTTTGGGAACATTTACTGCAAGTATACAAGGTTTACAGGAGTTGTATGACTAGAAATTCAGTTGTATAATGCTGTATTTTCTCCCATGTTATGTGACTGAAAAATTAATTTTTCCATGAATAAAATAGAAGAACATTTCCTAGTCATATTGCATCACTTGGGAAATTCCACAAGGTTCTTCCAGTCACGAGTCACCTTTGCAGACTTGATGTGAATTCCATGTCAGGGATGGACAGGATGATGTCACTTACCCATGTAATACTCCTTTTGAAGCATTGCAGAAGAATTTGGACCATATTGTCCTAAGGGCACCCATCATTGGACAGTGTCAGCCCAACGTTACCTTTCGCGCACAGCTTCAGACTAAGGCACCAGCAAGCAACCCGACCCTTCCAACCATCTAGTCTGCATATTCCACCCTGCAATCTTCCCTCCACAACCAATCTCCTGGCTCCAAATCCCCCCACAGTAGTGCAAGAGAAGTCAACATCCTTCCCACTTCCTCCACACAGACTCACATACACTCATAAGCTTCAGGATCAACACAAAAGTGCTGGTAAGTCCTTGACCCAATGCCCTAAGAGGACCACCAGGCGACACATTTACAGATGCAGAAATGGGCAATGTTGAGTTTGCTGTAACACTGAACCATCGTGTCAAAGCCAATTACCAGAATGACCACTGCAACTCCCTCACCCTACCTCATTCTATGTCTTTAGGATGTGCTAGAATTTGGAGATTGGAATCTTTGCCCAGGCACATCAGATCAGCTGGATGACAGGAATTTCAGCAAATCAGGCATTTCAGGGTGGATGCTTGTAAAGGAATCATTTCCCCTTATCAGAACTTGGTGCACCCAGATGATCCAACATGCTTGGATTGACTGCAGAAAAATCTCATTTTATCCTGTGGAAAATCTTTTTTTGGTAAACAATTGCCTAGCAAACATAGAAATTTCTTTTTTGTTATTCTCCTGAGACAGGCAGGGATTATTGTTCCACAGGAACAGGCAACCATATGCTTCTTCATCCATGTGAGTCCGGATGGTTGATTGGCAAAAGGTCTATTCAGCCATTGGTGGGATAACAACTTACATCCTTCACTTCCAGTGTCAACATCAATCCACTTTCCAGCTGGAGTCAGGTGCAGGAATCTCAGCTATATTCCTGCCGTCACCCTCATCCACCCCTCCTCAGAACAGTAGGAGACTGAGATATTACTTCAAAACATTTTTTTCTGATGCAATGATCCAACTTCAAAAAAATCATTTTTACCTTGCTTATAAGGCAAATGACAAAACCTTTTCTTATTTAGAAATATGTGCCTATAAAGTTTATTTTAGAAATAAAGTCAAAAGAATTTAACTCATGCTAAAATATCCACATTATTATTATTACTATAGTAATTTGGACCTTAATGATGCAGTGTAATACTCTGATCTAGGAAATACACATATTTTTCATAACTTTGTAAACAGTCCACAATGAATATTTTTCAGTCAATTATATTGCAAACACATATGTAGCGAATAGCAGTTTTTCTTTAAATAAAATGCTTCCCGTTTCTTTCATAGCTTGAACTTGCATCCTGACAAACTGTGGAATATCTTGGTCAGCCATTTTGGAAGGCCATTATGATGCTTTTTCATGCGCATTTTGTTCGGATTGCTCCTCCTCCTCAGAGCTACTCTCTACATCACTTCGCTCATCTTTAGATACCTAACCATAGAGAAAATCACATTTTAGATTTCAATCAAAAGGCATTCATAATTTTTTTCTGGTGGTTCAGCTACCAGTGCTTTAAAAGAAATAATCCATCACTTAATCACGTTATAGATGTTCTGCACTACCTTCATGGATCTTTATACGCTGTTGTTATATTTTTGTGGTAGAACCTGAATGCATCAATAAGTGGCAGTGGTACATTGCCATCCTGAGCAGGTAAGTGGCAAATAAATAGGAACTGGTGGGAATGCTCTGTTGCAGGGTTAAAGAGAAGGAGAGTGGAAATGGGACTGATGGGATTGCTATGTTGGGAGCTGGCATGGATCTGTGGGCTGAATGGCCTCCTGTGTTGTAATAAGTAAATATAGAGATACAATATGTTATAGGACCAATGAACACGGAGCTGAGAGGTGTCGACACATTCAAGGGTTTTTGAAAGCAAAGATGAGGTTAGAGCTGGAGAGCATCTGCCCAGGCTCTAAAAATTAAAAAAAAACTGTAAATCAGAAAATGCTGGAAACACTGAGCAGGTCCTTGGAGACTAGAAGAATGAGAGATGAAATTATTCAAAAATATGAGATCCTAAAGGGGCTTGATAGGGTAGATGCTGAGATGTTTTCACTAGTCACAAACAAGAGGACATAGCTACAAGATAAGGAGCTGGTCATTTAAAAATGAGGTATTAGAAATGTCTTCTCTCAGAGGGCAGTGAATCTCTGGAATTCTATGCCCCAGAGGGTAGTGGAGGCCAGATCATTAGATATATTTAAGATGCAGTTAGATAAATATTTGAAAGATTGGTAAATTCAGGGTTATAACGAGCTGGCACAGAGGCCGAGGCCAGCATAGATCAGCCATGATCACATTGAACAGCAGAGCAGACTTGAGGACCCTGATGGCCTACTCTGCCTCTATTTTCTTGTGTTCTTGTCTTCTTGTGGCAGCATCTATGGAAAGACGCGCAGTTAATATTTCAGTCCAGGTCATCACATCAAAACCATTCTGATGCAAGGTCTCAGACTTGAAATGCTAACTGCTTCTCTTCCCACAGATGCTGCCTGACCTGCTGAGTGTCTCCAGAATTTTGTTTTTATTTCAGAATCTGCCCAGGATAGATTGTCTGGTAATTAGCCAGTTGAAGAGACTCATTACCTTCACCTTCTCGTGGAATCAGTTATGATGGAAAAAAATGAATCACAATGTCAATTTACATTAGATCTGGAATTGGAAACGAAGGACTTCACTGATAATATGTTAAGAATCTCAGGTTTATGGTCTGAAATGATTAATAACTACTGGCAGAAGAGCGGGTGTGTGATAACCCTCCAACAGCTCCAAGGATGAGGTTGAGACATTGCTGAGGATGAGCAAAAGGGAATTTTTTTTTAAATCCAGAGAGAAAAATGAATGTCTTCCATTCTCCAGTACAATTACATCTTGCCATTATCAGTGGATGCGTTTACCCTGCTTTACAAATGTACAATGTCAAACTCAATGTAATGAAGTTCACGAGCGGCACAGTTAGCGTAATGCTATTACAGCACCAGCGACCTGGGTTCAATTCCTGGTGCTGCCTGTAAGGAGTTTGTACGTTCTCCCCGTGTCTGCATAGGTTTCCTCTGGGTGCTCTGGTTTCCTCCCACATTCCAAAGACATACAGGTTAGGAGCTGTGGGCATGCTATTTTGGCGCCGGAAGAGTAGCGACACTTGCAGGCTGCCCCCAGCACATTCTTAGTAACACAAAAAGACATATTTCACTGTGTGCTTCGATGTACATGTGACTAATAAATAAATATCTTATCATGTTTGATTTTTCGCTTTCACACCTGTCCATAAAGGTAATCCACTAAAAATGATAAACTCATCAGTATCCAGGGAAGATAAGTTACCTTTCCTTTATGAAATGCTTTAAGCACCATACGGATGATAAGGTAGGACCAGTAGATGTGCATAATCAGCAGCGTGATGAGAAGAAGATTTATAAAGCCCCAGATTTTGAATGGTCCAATGATCTCCCAGCTTTCAAAAAATACAGACCTGATGCTCCTGTAAACAAAAACACATCATTGATTTGGAAATAGTTCAAATATGCAACAAAATTTAAATTAGAATGAGAAAATGCATAGATTTGGATCCTCACTATTCCAGCTGAGTAGACCTCTTGTCTTTTCACAGATTTATTGATATCAATTAAATTTTTTAAAAATCAGGCACTTTCTATAAAGTTGGGGAAATCTGCCCTGCCAAGTTACTGCTCATACAGTGAGAACAATTTATGCCAATTATGTGCATCTCCCTAATAATTAAAGTAAAATGAACATGGTTAAAATGCCAGTTCCAATCAAAATGAGAGTCCCATCCCTGGATGAGGCTCAGTGACAATTTGAAAATAGAACACATTAAGTTATTTTAAATTAATCTTTATACATGTCATCTTTTTGCTAAGCTTAAGGCTATGGCACAAATCATTGGGCTCTTGAGAGTAACAGGCTTTTTCAATTCCTAAAGAATGCTTATGTTCTTTGAGTGCAAGGATAGATTCTCATCATTCTTTTTCCACCTCAATTGCTGACAACATGGAAAATAAAGAGTCACAGGTGTCTTTGCAACAGTTGTTGATAGGCATGTAACCTAAGGAATGGCATTAAAAAATCCTCATAAAATAGAGCAACTTAATAGCACCATGCCTGAGAACTAGTGAAATGCAGAACTGATAGGATACACGTCATTTTTCTAGAATCTGAACTTCTGAATTTCATTTTTATAATCAAAATCTGCAAGTTACTAAGCCGTTCCTAAATGTGTGGCAACTTTTGAGTTTCTTTCACTCTTCTGATAGGGATTGAGGATGACTTGTGCCCACTCCAATTGTGAGCATTCTGGGTAGCTAATGAGATCAACGTGGGAACCACAGAAGGTAGTTGATAGCCAAGAGGGCAGGTGGATGGCTAGTTTGCGAGGTGGTCCATTCCTTCTACCATTCATACAGGGCCTCCGTGTGCTCTTAATGTGTGGCACCTCAATTAAAATGCCATCCTGAATATTCCTTCTCCGCTTTGAGCAATCATGGGTCAGAGACCCCCAGGAGTCAGTGAGGATGCTGCACTACCTCGGGGCATCTTTGAGGATTTCCTTGAGTCTTTTCCTCTGTCCTCCTGGTTATCTCTTCTCATGACAGAGTTCAGATTGGAGTGACTGGCATAGAACTTGGGCTATAGAAACTGGACGATCCCAGGTTTTGATTATGTGCTGAATTAGCTAATTTCAGCTTTAGCTGGGGTGGGAAAAAGTAAGCACTGTGCTTTGAGCCTTGATTGTTGAAAAGTTGATGTGTGCGCATATTGAGTGACGTATGGAATAGGCCCAGTTTGATATCATGGTCAAATAACCTGACAATATTCCAAGTCACACACGAAGGTTGAACATTTGGACAAAATACCATACAGTAGTCGGGGTTTATGAAACCACATGGTAGCATGCTTAGAAGAGGAAGGCGAAAATGAAAATTACATGCTCAGAGAAAAATGACATCCTGTAAAAGTGAATAATCTCACTTCCCTATAACTAACATAGATCTGTGAGACGTTTAGGAGGATGTTACTCACGTAATTGGATATATTACCAGACGGGTCACAATGAAGACCACGGCAAACATCAAGAAGAAGATGTTGCAGAGCTTTTGCCATTTAGCATAGTTTGCCATTTTAGCAAGCTAGATTTAAAGGAAAAAATAATTTTGTATCATGAATCTATCAACAAATTTGTAAGAAACATGCCCACATCCAAGCACAAAAGCATACAACTAGCAGGAATTAGTCAATCTAGAAATAAATTATTCAAATCATACAGTCCAAGATGAACAGTTCTGGTCACCACACTACAGGAAGTATATGATTGCCCCTCAACCCATCTAGTCCATGCTGACCTGTTCTGCCTAGTCCGATCTACCTGCATCTGGACCATATCCCTCCAAACCCCTCCCATCCATGTACCGATCCAAACTTCTCTTAAATGTTACAATTGAACCCACATCTACCACTTATGTTGGCAGCTTGTTCCACACTCGCACCACCCTCTGAAGAACTGTCCCCTCAAATTCCTCTTAAATATTTCACCTTTCACCCTAAATCTATGTCCTCTAGTTCTAGTCTCACCCAACCTTAGGGGGAAAAAGTCTGCATGCATTCACCCTATCTATACCCTTCATAATTCTGTATATAAGATCTCCCCTCATTCTCCTGCACTCCAGGGAATAAAGTCCTAACCTATTCAACCTTTCCTTATAACTCAGGTCCTCAAGTCCCGGCAACAGCCTTGTAAATTGTCCTTTCATTTATCAAATGAATTTTTCCTGTCGAATTTCAGTCTTGTTTCTGATCTTAACTTTGGTAGAGTTCAGGTATTTGGCAGTTGAAGGCATGGCTGTTAAACAGTGGAGCAATTAAATATGAAGATGATCAACAGGTTTGGAAATTGTTCTAAAATAGACTGCCATTTTGCAAAATTTTGTGGTGAAAACAAACTAGATTACTACTGTATGTCAAGTAGGAGATTGCTTTCCCCATTGGCAATATGTTCAGATTCAGCATTCATGCAAAGCAAAACATGCCCTGAAGTGTCCTGAAGGTTAATTGGCCAAAACCATCTAATGATCAGATCAATTCTTCATTTTTTAAAGATCCTTTCGAAGTGTTGGATAAAGAAGTATCCATTGGTCAAGAAACTAACTGGTTTGGCTCGAATAAAGGGAGTCTCAGCCCAGGCTAATTAATTAGAAGGAATACCAGGTCAAACAATGGATCAAAATAACAGAAATTTAAAAGAAATTGGAGAATGAAATGTTTAAATACACTCTATAACAAAGAATCTACCAAAGATCAAAGTTAAGATCAATAGCAAGACTGAAATTCAACAGGAAAAATGCATTTGATAAATAGAAGGACAATAGACAAAGTAAGTGTAAAATTATAATGAGAAAAATTAGAAAGTCTAACAGAATATGAAAAGACAGGCAATCAACAAAAAAGTACCAAGTGCTTTTATAAACAGATAAATAAATGGAACGTGAAAAGAGGACCAGAAGCAAGTTAGAGATGAAAGAGCCCTAACGCACTTGTATCATGGAATGGTAGAAATATTTAACCAAAATTTTGTCCTGATCTTTTTTTGTTTTTACACACCATTTGAAAGATATTTGAGGGCAGGAAGAAGCTACAACTGGACAGAAATATATCAGCAATCCTGCATTTGGAAAAATATTAATGGGATCAAAGATGCCAAGCCTAGACCAAATACATTGAAAAATATTGAGGAAGACTGAGGATAATGTGGCAGCAAAATCAGCTATTTACTTTTCACTAATGTTTAGAAAATGGAATTCTATCAAAGTATTGGACAGTAGCAAATGGTACATCCATGTTCAAGAAAAGTGACAGAAATGAGACAGAAAAGTATAAAAGTTATATTACTACAGGTATGTGTGGTAACTTTCAAGGGCAGATCTTGACTTTATACAGAAGTGCAAAACAATTGATAGCACATTCATGGGCCTATTTATATCCCTCACAGTTCTCATGACTTCAATGGAGAAGCAATTAGGCAACTGGTTTTGCAATCACTCTATCTATATTAATGGCCACAAACAATCTGCTGGAGGAACTCAGCAGGCTGAGCAGCATCTGATCAGGGTCATGACCCTTCCCCCTCCCCCACAGATGCTGCTCGACCGGCTGAGTTCCTCCAGCAGATTGTTTGTGGTTCCAGATTTCAGCATCTGCTGTCTATTGTGTCTCCACCCTACCTATACTATTACTTGAAGCCCAGATTTATTCTACAGTTCATAATATGGGATGAAAGTGATCTGTGATCTCTGCTGCTCTTTGACCACATGCTCACCCAGACGTGCTACCACAGCCATGTGACCTTCCTGGGTACCTGCCTCTGCCACCATCTTGTCCCACATGGTTTCCAGCTCCATTTCCAGGCCTCCCAGTTGGCCTCAGCAAGGATCCAAGGTATTCTCCCATCGGATTCCATCATCTTCAGTCCTTTGTCAACTTCACTTATTACCTTCCAACCTCTGACATCATTCCCACTCTCCACACTCCCAGGCTATCACCACCACCCCGCCCCCCCCCCCCCCCACCCCTCACCTGGATCCACCTGCCAGCTCTTGCTCCACGCCTCCCCTCCACCTTTTTATACTGGCTGTCTCCCCTGTCTTCCATCATTCAGTCCAGATGAAGGGTCTCGACCCGAAAGGCTGACTGTCCATTCCCTTCCATAGATGCTGCCTGACCCGCTGAGTTCCTCCAGCACTTTGTGTGCTGCTACAGTCAAGAATGGTCTGTAAAAACAAAACCTTTCTAAGCTAACTCAGCTGAATGTTTTGAGTAAATTAATGTGTGTTAACATGGATATTTTTAAAGTTCATTTATACAGGAATAGGAATCACTGGCAAGGCCAACATTCATTACCATTCCTAACAGTACTTGGGAAGGTAGCGGCAAACTGCCTTCTTGAACTACTGCAGACCATCTGGGGAAGGGGCTCCCAAAGAATTTTTGGAGAGCAGTTCCATGATTTTGACCCAGTGATGATGAAGGAAAGGCAATATGTTTCTAGGTCAGGATGGTTTGCGACTTTGAGGGATAGCTGCAGCTAGTGGTGTTTCTATTCCCTTGGTCTCATTGTCCTTCTTGTTGTAGAGGTCATAGGTTTGGGAAGTGTTGTCAGAGTGAAGAATACATAGTGGATAAAATACATATGGATTTTCTGAAACTATTTGAACTACATTATGAGAATTATCCCAAGAAAATAGATTTTCTTAAAAACAAAACCTTATTTCTTCAAGGACTTTTTTAAAATGGTACCTTCATTCTGAATTATAAACGTCCCTCATTTTGCCTTTAGAATAGATGGTGAAATAATCAGCATCTGGGACATGGTCCACTTACCTCACTGTAGTCACTACATGGCTGCAATTCAGTGGTCAGAACAGTCCTGGAATGTGGATCAATGAGTTTAAGTGATAGTAATAGGGTTGGCATATAGCCTGGCATTGTATGGAAACCTGCTAGATCTGAAAAGAAAATTGCCTGTCCTATACAAAATTGATATGCAACAACAATTTTCCTTAAAAACCAACTATACGGCTGCAGGCCTGGGGCTAGGAATCCCCAGAAGAGCCACAATTCCCTATAAAGGAGTGCCTAAAGACTCAAAGCAAGGATTTAACTCCCTGTGACGTCTAGCTATTTCCTGGGTCACAAGCAATTTTGGGTCCTGTCAGGACAAGGTACCAGCCTTGCTTGGACAGATCACTTGTTGGCATTAGCTGCAATTTCAAAGAACTCTCTTAAAAATCTGTTAGAAGGGGCTTTAAGATGCTATGAATCACTATCCCTACCCCGGTCTCCCTCCCAGATGTTCGAGACAAGCACAGACATGCGACCTTGAGGGTTTCCTAGATAAAGCCAACTCTGCAGTGGTGTTTAATGGTTAACAGGGAAGGAATGTGTCCAGCTTCCTGATTTGGGAGAGAGGGAAATGTTTGACCTCTAAGATTTAAGGGATGAACAGAAGAATTTCGTACAAACACAGTTACAGGAGAGTTTGCCCACTGGGCCTGTGCCTTTCTGTCAGACAACCCGGCCCTCAACCTGCCCCATTCACAAGGTGTCCCCTATTAGAATACAATGCTGGCAACCATGGAGTGCAAATAGAAAAGCCTATAATAGGTTAGATTAAAGGATTGAACACAAGTATTTTTGCTTTTAGAACATACTTTGCTTCACCACAGTTAGCTTTGGGACAGAATTGCCACTGTTTTAACAAAGGTGTTGGATAAGTATTTGAAAAGAGATGAAAGAACACAGACACTAGGATTAAAGTAATCCAGTTAAAGATCAAATAAATGAAGAAGTGGATGAGTCAATGTCCTTCTTCTATAACATCCTTTCCAATGATTGTTTAAAAAGTATTTTAAAAAGATACAACATCTTCAGTTTGGTTGAATGAAAAGAACACCCAGGACCCAGTTAGAGTAATTTAACTATTCAGATGGATGCATTTGCATCTGCTATTTTTAACAATAGTTTTGAAGAACTGCTTTCATCACCCCATTAAATTGTAAGTGATATATATAAATGTGTGTGTAATGTACACCTCTGTGGGAATATCTGTAGCACATTAGTGGAAAGGAGGGAGAGGGGAAATGCTATTAACCGGATACAAAGTGTAGCTAATTGATGCACATTCAAATACCCACCTCTAGAAAAACGTCAGCAGCATCATGCAAGAGGAGAATAATTGTTCCTGCCCGTGTCATGTTAGCAATGTAGGCAATTGTCAGCAGCAGAATGGTGACATGATGATGGACGCACATAACAACAAAATCCTAAAAACAAAGACGTGAAAGTTATCTCGGATTATTTGGATCTTAGATTATTTCAATGCACTTCTGTGAAAGGCAGTTAGTAACACTCCCATGATAAATGTGATAAACTATAGATTGTAGTCAAGCCATGAGTCTTCAACTTGATACCAGTTCTACAGCTCTGGCTTGGATTGGTGAGAGCCCCAAAACAAAAGTTGAACCACAGCATAAAAAATGCCTGTCCATTGAGGTAGTAAAGGAATGTAGGATCCACTGGGAATTTCCTTAAAATTCCACTAAAATTTCAATCACTTAAAGCAAAACCTACTCACTCTGTTGATAATTCATTTAACTACACCATCTGTCCTATGGTATACAATAGTGATAAAGGGTGAAATAATTTTGTGGTTAAATTATTGGATTAATAATTCAGAGGCCTAGACTAATGTTCCTGAGCCTCAGCAGCAGCAGAATTTAAATTCAATTAATCAAATAAATCTGGCATAAAAAGTAGTTTCACCACAGTAACCCTGACGCTACTGAGTGATGCAAAAACCCATCTTGTTCAATAATTCCATCTAGGGAAAGAAATCTGTCTTCCTTAACATTTCAGTACTGTGATCCAGGCACACAGTGATGTGGTTGACTCTTAATTGCCCACTGAAATGCATAACAGCAATAAATGCTGGCCTTGATAATGACACCTTCATCATGGGATGTGGGCAAGGAATCAGATGGGTGAACAGAGGATGTTGAAAGGAGATGGAAGAATAAACATCAAGATAACAATACAGGATTTGTTTGAAAAATTCCAAAGGTTTTATGACTTTATCTAGATAGGTGATTCTCTCTTTATAAAATAAACTACTACTTCTACATTAAATCGTTTCTTTCCATCTCACCCAACCCCAACACCACCACCTCCATCTTGCCCCAACCCTCTGCCAACTCCAACACCTCCTTCAGGCAATGACGTGGGGGAGGGGATGATTTGGCAGATGGCTCAATTTACTTTATTGGGAGCCAGATCAGTGAAGCCTGAATTTTTCAATTGGGACATTGAACCTTAAGGTCTTGGGATCTTCCCATTCAGTCCATACAAACACCTCCGAATGTCGACTACATGTACACACTTACATGGGGCAGTTGAAATTTTCATCCCAAGGTATTGAAAGAGAAGATATCTATATTTTTGAAAGATTGTGAAACAGAGGGTTATGTGGAACTGGCATAGAAGAGGAGCCATGACCATATTAAATGGTGGGGCACATTTAAGGGGTTGGGTGGCCTACTCCTTCTCCTATTTATTTGTGTTCTTGTGTCAGCTCCAGCTGAATGTTATCAGGTGAGGAGCATGTGGGCCTACGGTGCATGACTTGTACAGAGGAACTTTAAACTATAGTACTTCTAACAAGGTACGTTTGCTATGCTATACTATGAAAATCTTGTGTTTGTGATTTGATCTTTCAGCAAGAAGTGTGCTTTATAATCCAATAGTGACTTTTATTTCACAAATTCATTCTTTTGTTCAATTCCACGGTGTCTACTTTTTTGTTCCATGAAAAGGAAAGCTTGGTCAGCCGATGATACATGATTCATCTTTGAAGACAAACTAACAAACAGCTCTCATTACTGATTAAGGCAGACTGTGTAAACTCACAACAACCATAATAAGAATCAGAATCAAAATCAGGCAAGTACTTGGAAACAAAATAATTCCCGAGTAAAATCCATGTAGTAGCAGACGACATTCTTTTAAGATAAACCAGAAGCAATAGTGACCCTTATGTCCACCATCATAATTAAGATTTGGGAAATCGGAAATGAATTACAAGAAACATTTCATTTACAAGTGCAATAGCCTTATTATTGAATTGGTAGGTCATATTTTAACTCATCAAAACAAAGTAATAAATTATGCTCCATTACATTAGTCTATATTATTTATTTATATTCTTGGTTTAGATACAATTGTTATATATTACCAAAACCAACTGGATAGAATACACCATTAAACTTCAATCTGCCGGTTGAATAAATATAGTGTTATATCCCAACAGTGCAGACTCAGGTTTTATCTACCACGTGTTTTCCCTCCTAAAGTATGGTAACTACACTGGATATAAACTGTCAAGTGAGTAACTTAGTGATCTTGATACCAAGCTTGTCCCAAAGTCAGTCAACAAGAAGGTGCTTTCCACAACCTGGACTAAGCATTCCATTGAGTAACTCTACTAGGAAGTACTGGAAAAACTCAGCCCAGACACTAGAAATGAGAGCCATTTGAACAACATACACTATTATAATTTCATCAAAGACACAAGAATGTGAGTCTTACCTTTCTTTTAACATCAAAAAACTGTGAAAATATCAGAGATCCATAGAAAGCAAATTCCATCATGAAGTGTATATAGACTTCAAATGAAAGCTCCTTTGAAACAAAAAATAACAGAATTTAACTTTCAATTCACACAACCTTTGTTTTCATGAGGAATGCTAATATTTTCTTAAAAATAGGCACAAATATGCAGGAAAAATGCCATATATAATTATTGCCCAGAAAGTCACACCAATTGACAGCACTATACACTATATAAGGCAGTGGCCTTCCATTCCACTGCTTCTGAAATACTGCTCCATTGACTTCAATGGAACTGAATTTCCTAAGTAGGATAGAACATGAACGTGAAGCCGCTACCTTACAGCATACCAGAAAGAGGGCAGAGTTACAACCAGGGTTTTTGACCACTGATATGTAAAAGGTTAATCACCCAAATGTTAAGTAATCAGTAGGTCAATAATCACCTGACATTCTATTCAGTTTCTATTTGGTTTCTGGTTAAATGAATATATTTCAAAACTATTCCGTATCTCCTTTTTTCATCTTGTACCAATTTTCAAAATACAGCACTTTTCATTAATTGAATGCAATATCAGCAATAAATGCAAATCCCATAGAATGCATGTCATATGTCCCATGCAACACAAAGTTCTCTGTACTAAAGTCCCACAATATACACTTATCCTACAGTTTTCGGTTGTCGACATGATTGCCTTTGAGCCATAAGTTGTGGAATTAAGCAGTACAATTTGGAGCATTCAAGCCTAAAAATACAATTAAATTGACACTTCAGAGTAATTCGGACGAAGTGTTAAACCATGGCTTATCTACTTTTGCAAGTAACATGCAGATTTTGTGACAACTCTGAAAATACAAGGTGCTTGGGCTAATATTCATGCTTCAACTAACACTAACAAACATTTGTATGGTTTACCTTAACTGCTCTTAGTGGAATCTTGGTGTGTCCAAATTGGCTATTGATTTGATTATGTAACAAAAGTGAAAATACTTCAAAATGATATTATGTTGCATGCAAAATATTTTAGGATGTATTGACTAGATGATACGATGCTATGTATTTTTTTATATAAACTCAGGCAAACATACTTTATCAATACAGGTCCTCCCCAGGTTATGAACGCCCGACTTATGTACAGCCCGTACATATGAACGAGCATTTGGGAGACCAGATTGCTAGCTGCTGTGGGGCTGCAGGTTCTCTAGCCACCTGGGAACTTGGTTTATGGCTGCATTTCTGACTTGCGAACTGTCTGGGTTGCGAACAGTTCATTTGAATGGAATCCTGCCAATAACTGGGGGGGAGGGCATATTTTTAAAAAACATGTTACGCAAACTCTTTTTGCCACTTGACTGGTTTTGTGGTGTTACCTTGCACTCACCATGATCTGTGAAATGGTCGAAGATTGCTTCAACTAGAACCATAATGGTTTGTAAAATGAGGACTCTTTCATTACATCAGCCTAGTCAGACACACACCCATTTTAAGAAAAGCACAAGATCACTTTGGCCCTTCTACATTTGAATAAAATAAACAAAGCTGCATATATGGAGTGTTCACCAATACCACATCCAGTGTATTATCCAAAACTTATGCCAATATGCACATTTATTCAACATTACACTCTTGGACAACCACATTAAACTCTATTTTCAATTTGGCTAAGTTTTTGTCACTTTTCATTTGTATTTAAATAACCTAGTAATGTAAACTCTAAAGTTTATCCTGCAGAAATAAAATGTTGTGAGTACTCTTCTTAAAAGGCAATTTATAGATCTGTATATGCATTTGGGTGGGGTTGGAACACGACGACTCCGAAGCAGCCCACTTAATGCATACTTCAAGTGAAAGAATGTAGCTTCACTTGAAAAAGAAAGTGTTGGAAGGTTGGAGCTGGTAAAACTTGCTCGCTAGGTAGACTCATCACAGCGAGTTCAACTGTCAGTGTGTTCCAACAGGTGCAAATTGTTTAGGCAAGAAAGCGGACACAGGAAGAGAATACTCTTTTAGGAAAAATAAGCTCCGTATAGAACTAAAATAACAGTTTAAGTATTAAAAAAACAGGCTGAAATATCAGAAGGGACAAGCAACAAATTATCAATAAATATGGAAAAGTAATTCTGACAACATAGTGTACAGGTACAGGCCCTCCCTGGGTTATGAACACCCGACTTACGGACTCCTGTACATACAAACGAGTTCCCATAAATATTAGTTAATTTAAATGTGAACCACTCTTCAAGAAAACCGTTTACATGCAACCTCCCTACAGTAACGAGACTCCGTTGTCTCTTGAGAATACAGGCTGTCTGTTTCACCACAGGAGCCACTTAAGAGATTTGCTTTAGAAGTTGACAAGGCAATTGATACTTGTGCATCGGTACTCTGTTAAGCAATGTACTCTGTTAACCACTGATGCTTCAAGGCCATCAAAAGCAGCCATTGAGTGTGGGACATCCTGATCCTGTACCACTGTAACTAGGCAGGAGAAGACAATAAATAAGTGTCCATGTTAATTTGCTCTCATTGAAACCCCCAGGATGAGAAGAGGGAAGGCATTAAGTGGCCATCTCCTGAATTAACACATTGTTAGAGACATATCCCTGCTACTTAATACACAGGTCAAGACCTGTCTATGCTATCAATTAATATTCTGGTTGCTTGGATATCTAAGGATCCGTCCCTCAAGACTGTAACAAAAGAGGTATATTTTGGGTGTCTGGGGTTTTACACTCTGAACCCCTTGGACCAGCCACCAGTATTTGAATATTCACAGGGATTCTATCAGTTGGGATGTACTCCCATTGTAAATATGTAATTTTGCAAAGTTACATGTCCACACACAAAATGTTAAAGTCGGTAACAATAAGTGATTAAATACAGTTATAATTATCTCTGTGTTTGAAAGTATAAAACCTCACTGCACTGCAGAGTGTCAGGAAAGGGAAAAGGGAGTAGAAATAGATTCTCCATAAGACCTGCTTGTGCCAAAAAAAGACTTTTTACATCTACTAGTTTCAGTCTTCAGTGGCTTATTCACAGTCACAACTCCATTCATCACAATGCTGTGGAGGAATGGTTACCATATGAAGTGATCTTGTGTAGTTTCCAACTTATAGATAAAATCATCTTATAGACGTCTGTAAAAATGGAACCCGGGGATGGCCTGTATATGGGGGAAAAAAAACAATTCTAACTTGCTTGGGTTGAGCTGGAAACAGTTGTTTATTAGATTTTAACGGGCATGCAGAGGTGACCACTACGATTAAGTAATGAAATACAATTTGCACGTTGGACTGAAGCTGGATTTAAGTTGGATTAAGCAAAAGCAGAGATAGCAAGTGTGATAAAAGCTCAAATTGTTTGTTTTAGAAACTCAGCTCAATAGGGCGACAACTCTCTTCAATTCTACTTCTCTGGTCTATCCAAGTGGATGAGTGACATATGAATTTGCAGCTCTGAATCATCTTTTCCAGTTGCAAGAGAATGATGCATTTCCTCTATAATCATCAAGCCTGTAATAGGAGCTCATTTTTATCCAGTATCACAGGGTGCAGAAGGCTTTCTTCTGCACTGTCACATATGTTAATCAATGCACAAGACAATTCTTACGTGAAAGGGATAGTTGTACCAGCATTCTTTGCTATCCCACAGCCAGGGACTCTGCAAAAGTAGATAATAAATACAAATTTAAAAATTAATCACATTTTACAGGGTAAGGTACATTTACTTAAAGTAGTCTTTTTCTAAATGTGTCTGTGAAATCAGACACAGAAATAAGGCTGATCAAAAAGAATAAATAAAGTACTAACTTTAAAACTAATCACAAGACAAAGGATTAAACTGAGCAAAGATATCGGGCTGCACTTCTACAGTGTCTTAAACAATGTGGATTTCTTAAAATCCTATTGATGCCTGCTCGATGAGCATCATCAAGATGTAAATCACTGGGACAAAATAAACCCTGCAGACTTCCACTGAGCTGGTTCCTTCCTGCATGACATGACCAGGGTTTGTACTGGAGTTGCAGACTAAAGAGTGATTATAAATTAACCAATCTGTAAATTTGTGTAATTGCACTGAGCAGATAATAGTTGAGCTTTCAAAATCAAAGAATCTAAGGGAATTTATCCACAGAGTTTACTGAACCATGTAGCCCATAAGCTCCCAAAGTTGATCCCTACTCTGTATTGAGTTGGCAGAAATCCAGATGGTAAATAGAAGACAGCAAGGCTATTAGCTAGCTTCAATGCTATTAGACTGTGATGGGAGAGGAGGAAAAAAATCCAGGTTTCCCAGTGACTTCCAACAACCAATGTGAATATGAAGTATGAGCGAAACATGATCTGATTCTGTGGTGGTACCCCGGCAATAAAACAGCTTGCTGACCATCACCAGCGAGACTCTGCTTTCAATAATGGCCACTTGAGTCAGGTAGTGCCTGTAGAACCAGAGTCCAGCAAAGAATGAACATTTTCAAGAAAGGAAAGGACAAGAGTGGAGAAAATTGGCATGGGCAATTTTAAAATTACATAACAATATGAAAGTTACATGACACTGAAAAGTCTATTTTCCACACAATTCCAATCCATTGCTCCTACATGTTCCAACCTAAATAATGGGAACCAAAGTGATGCTTCCTTACCTTTGACAGGTAGTAAAAACTGAACGAGAAGGCCCATAAATAGAAACTGAACTTCCACCTACAAGCAGAAAATTAAAGCTGTATTAGCACTGCAAAACATTTTCAAGTAAAGAAATATTTTTCTTTAGATGCCTCCCTTTGTGTTTACTTCCAAATTAAACTGCTGCTCATTATTTATCAAGCTCTGTTGGGATACTGCATGCCATTAAATGCCATTTTAAAACAAAAATCAGAGCTCTTAAAATGAGTTTCATTGCACAGTTTCTCAGCATTTTTCAGTCCCAGTAAGGCCTGTGTCTGGTTGGACACACTCCTGAAGGTGTTATCATATCTCCTGCCTCCAACCTCTCCGTCCCTTAGTTATTCATCAGTCAACACCTCCTCATGTCAAACAGTTATCTGATAAACTATTCATTGCCCATTTTTATTATTCTTGATTGTCAAACAAACATTTCCCTAATAGATCCTGATGAAGGGTCTCGATCTGAAATGTTGACTGTCCATTTCCCTCCATAGATGCCGCCTGACCCGCTGAGTTCCTCCAGCTTATTCTGTGTTGCTCCAGATTTCCAGCATCTGTAGTCCCTTGTGTCTCCATCAAACAGTTCCCTGTATTTGATATCACAATGTCTAAACAAAAAAAAGCACCCATGACAATTTTAAAAGCTCTATTTTTAAGCACCTCTCTGATTTTTCCTGAGGGTTGCTTGCTGTCATGTCCTGAAGACAACAGTGCAATCCTGGGAGAGTTGGCAACCTCAGTCTCAGTGGCACTTAAACTGCCTACAACTGAATAAGCAAGTCTATGATCTAGCTTCAAAACTATTAGACTGTAATGGACCTCCTTTGGTCATCCCCACGCCAAGAGTTGTTGTCTGACCTAGCCCCCTATCCCCACTAAGGCTCAATCCTCTGACAACAACAGGGCAATCCCCACCCACAGCCCCACCCCCTTTCAACCAGGTTTTGAACATCCTATAGCCTGCCCTCACTTTGCCACCTATGTCCGGGCATAAGGGGGAGTGTGCAGAGGAAAAAGTACAATTCTGAACCTGTGGTACCCAAGGGACCGCAGTGTGCAGTGGTGGGCCCATGATGAAAACTGCTTGACAATTTCTCGGCCATAATGCAAATTTAGGCAACTGCCAGAGCCACTTAAGAAATTACCCTACTCAAATTATGTCCAAGACATTTCAGGTGGCCTTGGAATATAGGACATTAATCCCTCAACTTGGGCTATTTTCTATCATTTTACACCCACAAAAACCTGTCTGTCAGGTGAGCTGTCAGGTCAGGTGAAGAACTAAGGCCCCACCCGTTTTCTCAGGCTGGCACACACAAAAAAAAATTCCATGACACAATTTCAAAGAAGAACAGGGACTGTCCTTGGTAATACACAAAACGCTGGAGGAACTCAGCGGGTCAGGCAGCATCTATGGAGGGAAGTAGACAGTCGACGGTTTGGATCAAGACCCTTCATCAGGATCCATTAGGGAAATGTTTGTTTGACAATCAAGAATAATAAAAATGGGCAATGAATAGTTTATCAGATATCTGTTTGACATAAGGTTTTGATTGATGAATAACTGAGGGACAGTTGGCGTTTGGGATTGAGACCCTTCTTCTCGTCCTTGGCATCCTACTTAGTAAGAAATACCAACTTCTAGAGCCCTGTACTGTAAAGGTATGTCTGGCCTCTGTCCTCTGGAATCCCTGCAGCTAGGTCTACTTGTCAGCTTTGGTTCATTTTTGTTAGATCTGATTAGTCCTAACTTCTGTGGGATAAATATACATATAATGTAGAAAATTATGTTTTGGTGGTTTCCTTTACTTGAGATTTGAAAATTACGTATGTCATTCTGCCAATTAGTGAGGTTAGCAAGGGAATTTTAAACTGATTAGCCTAACCTCACTAATTGGCAGAATGGCATTTGCAATTTTCCAATCTATAATTCCCGATAGTCACCCAAAGCACTGACTTACACCTTTTGCCTCCATAGATGCTGATTGACCCACTGAGTTCTTCCAATGTTCTTTTATTGTTCTAGATTCCAGTATCTGCGGTCTCTTTAGCCATCAACATAATAGAGATATTTAAAATCTTAAAGAAACACACAGTGTAGATAGAGAGAAACTCTTCCCATTTGTTAGTGGAGGTGGTTGGGGGCAAAGTCAATAACTAGGGCACATAGAATGAAGGCAAAAGAACCAAAACAAGTGAAAAGGGGTAAGATGTATTTTTTTTTAAACACAAATGGAGTAGTTAGGATGTGGAATGTACTGGCAGGGGGAATAGTGGAGGCAAATTAGATAGTACCATTCAAAGTGGAGTAGGATAAATACATGAGAGGAAATAATTTGCAAAGCCATGGGGAGTGGTGGGGGAGTGAAACTACCTGGACGGCTCTTGTTCAGTACAGACTCAACAGGCCAAACAGCCCCTTTCCATGCCATAACCATTCAGATTCTGTGATCATCAGTCAACGTTACTGAGACTGCTTAGCTGTCAGTATTTTATTGCTATTTGCAATAGCTTACTTTGCACAAACCAGCAACCACATTTCTTACGTTACAACTTTACTTCAAGGAAACCTCATTGGTTATAAATAAAAAAACTTGGGGGTGTCTTGAAAGCGGCTAGATAAATACTAATATTTCTTTATATACTAACGTGCATAATTAAGTCCAATTTCTGCATTTTTCACATTTATAAATAAAAATTAAATCTTTCCATACTGACATCAAATTTTTGACATCATTATATAAAAGATTCTCTTTATAAAAACTTTATAGATTTGTCTTATTAATTACCTCATTTACTTCCAGGCCTACAATTTTATTTTCAATTTCACCTTCTTAGGCACTGGAAAACTGATCAGATGTCAGAGAAAGCTAGGATCACTTGTGACTGTTGCAAGGAAACACCTCCACAGTTTCTTTTCAGAACCCTTCTCCCAGTTCTTGCCTCAGCCTGCATGTCTCAGATCAAGGAATGCAGAGAGCGATCGATTGTATCTACACCACACCGTAACAATGGACTTGCACATTTCCACCATTGCATCTTAATCTGAGAAGCAATCTACACCAATGCATGCCATGCACCACTTAAAATCTATTCATCAAAGGCACTAAATGTGGTACAGATGCTTTGCTTCAGGGAGGTGAAGGAAATCAGCATTAGAATCATGAGTGTTTCCAGAGTGCTGGTAAGGAGACTTCAGAAGCCACTCTCTCACCCTCTTGCTTTGGATGGAGTACAAAATGGAAAAACAAAACAACTCACTACAAGTGGAGAACATTAAATATTTCTTGAGTTCTCGATATGATACTTTAGAAAAAGAATGATAAGCAAAAATCAGTTACATGCTCTCGCAGAACTTTGTCAAGAGACTTGGCTTGTCCTGGTATCGCCGCAACTTGAACCATTGTATCACTTTCTTTGTATCCCAATCTAGCTGTTTTGCCAAACGAGTCAGATGGTTTTTACCAGGTTCCTAAAAGTTAATTAAAATGACCAGGTAAAATCAGTAAATATCAAATAATTTCTCTGGATTACAAATTCCCAGTAGACACAGTTGTAGACATTTGAAACAGTATCAACATGTAATTTGAAGTGTGGAATCCTCAGAAAAAAAATCAATATGGGGGGGGGGGAGGGAAGGAGGAGAAAGGAAGACAAATAAACAACATGTTAGTTGACCTTTATAGCTCACCTTACCACACCGAGTAGTTTCATCACAAACTCCCATAATTTTTCCATCTTCACTCTGCCTAAACACAATGATTGCTGAAACACTCAAATGCCTTTGTGACATTCAGGCTTAATTATTTTAAGCTTTTCTGCCTGGTCTACCATCCTCCAAAATCTGTCTTCTGCTCTTCCAAGCTCTGCTGTTCATATTTTAGCCAAATCAAATTCTGCTCACCAAACATTCCTGTCCTTGCTGAACAACACTGGCTTCCCAAGACCTCAAATGTAAAATCCTTTTGCAGCCTGGTTCTTACACAGGTCTGAATCCTTCTCCAGTCTTAAGATCCCTTCCCTCCCAAAACTCATTCTTCTGACTGGCATTTTTGTATCTCTTCAGCATTATTGGCAATGCCTTCAGCCATGTAGGTCCTATCCTCTGGTAATCCTGCTCCAAACCCCTTTACCACTGTCATCCTCTAATGGCCCTTATGAAAACCCTCTACTTTGTTCAATTTGTTTGTTACCCCACCTATTATCATTTTCTTTGGTTTGGTATTCATATTTTTTTTAATCAATACATCTCTTTGAAGTCCCTTGGAATATTTTTAATATTAAAAAAACGAATGCTGAGCTTTATGTAAAATAAGACTTTATTTTCTGTTTGCAAATATTTGGTTAAAATATTTTTATTACAAGAGTTTTAATTTAGACTTGATCGTATAATCTTACCGTGGTTATATCTCTGAACACTTTTTCAAGAACAATATTTTGCTGAGCCTTCTGGATAGGCCTACAGTCCACTCCAAGGAGTTTAGCAAATGGCGCTGCAATAAACCTAAAATATTAAGAATTGAAAAGTTGAACATACACCAATTAACAAAGGTTAAACTCCATGCTATCACTATACAGCTTTAATAAAATAAAAATAACCCCATAAATGTGCAATTCCAATCTGATGGGACTGCATTTAATCCTTCCAAAATGTGACCATAGCAATTGCCAGGGTCAATCAGTGATAGCATCAGATATGGCTACACTTATGAAATATGCATTAATCTATTAAACTAAAACAGCTTTGCACATTTTAATGTTGTAATATACTCATATTTGATACTTGTATAAATAGTATTCCTCTAAATCATGATTTATTTTGTTTCCAGTGTAGATTTATTACATGTTATTGTGGGCACAATATATTTAAAGCCTGTGACCAGCTCATAGAAAGGAATACAACTGTTATTGCTGCTTGGATTGGAGGGCATGTGCTATGAGGAGAGGTTAGCCAAACTCGGGTTGTTTTCTCTGGAGCAGTGGAGGCTGATGGGAAACCTGACAGAAGTTTGTAAGATTATGAGTGGCATAGACAGAATAGACAGCTGGTATCTTTTTCCCAGGGTTGAAATGTCTAATACTAGAGGACATGCATTTAAGGTGAGAGGGGGTAAGTTCAAAGGAGATATGTGGGGCAAGTTTTGTTTTAGTGGTAGGTGCCTGGAATGCACTGTCAGAGGCAGTAGTGGAGGCAAATATGACAGGTGTTTAAGAAGCTCTTAGATAAACACATGAATGTACAGAGAATGGAGGGATTATGGTCATTGTGTGGGCAGAAGGGCTTAGTTTAGTTAGGTGTTTAATTATTAGTTTAATTAGTTTGGCCCAACATTGTGGGCTGAAGCGCCTGTTCCTGTGCTGTACTGTTCTATAGTCTATGTTTTATGTAACACATTATTGAAATAACAAGCATGGGTAACATAATACAAAGATTAAATTCTAATATTTGTGAAGAAACATTTTTCAAAAAATAGTTAAAGGCAATTGGGCCAAAAGGTTTTTGTCTGCTATTGAAGGACGTTTATAACTATTTATAAAAGAAGAATTTTCTAACACTGGTTGATAGCATGAAGTGATTCATGTTACACCTCTCCAGCACATTTGAGGTGTGGGGTGCAGAGCAAGTGTTTTCTAAATCACTCCCTCACCTAGATAAGGGCAAAAAAATTAAGGGATTAGGAAAGTTTAAAAAAATGGTAAACCAAAGACAAACTGTGAAACTAAATTAAAAAAAGAATTTAAACCGAAAAAAGGGGCTGTCGTCCCTGTGATCCTTGCGCATAATGATTGCCTAGTCAACATTGTTAAAAAAGATTATCTATTTGTGCAAGCTTGTTAAGCACAAATTGGCTGCCTTGTTGAATACACTAATTATAGTGACTTCATTAAAGAAATACTTAAATGGTTGTGAAGCACTTTCCCACATTAGAACATTGTGAAAGGCACAATATAAATAAATGCAAGCAGCTATTCTTTTTCTTAAGGAATAAGTCAAAGCCATTGAAAATGTGCAGGTGTGATGTTTTAAAATATATGCATAGGTATGAAGAGAATCTGGAAAATCAATTGATCAGAGAAGATTAAGAGGAAACATGAAAAAACATCATTTATAACACTTTGATAAGCTGGGAGCTCATAAGGAGAAAGGTATTTTCACTTGATGGGGTGCTAATAGCTAGAGAGAATAAATTTAAGGTTACTGAAACTAACAAAAATGTTAGCAAGTGCAATGACTGCCAGAACTGGTAATCACTCCACTGTTGGCAGTCATACCTTTGGCTTACTCGGCCTTAGACCCTGCAGTTCTCTTCCCAAGTAACTTACTTCTCTCTCTTCGTTCAAGACTCTCCTTAAAACTTACCCATTTACAGTTTTTCAGTCAAATTTTGTTTGATAACACTCCCATAAATCACCTTTGAAGATTTTATCAAACTAAAAGGCACTACATAATTGAATGCTGTTGTTGCTAGCAGCTTTTTTTAAAAAGGCAAGAAAAATTAAAACAGGATACGAGTATACAATTGGCTTTCTCTTTCAAGGATGGACCAGATGGTATCCTTCTAAGCCGTAAAATGCTATCATTCTTTGTGTGCTCTGAGATTTGGGGATACTCATTCTAAGCTTAGCTCATCTCAGTCACTGAATATGTAATGATATTGCTGGAAAATGGGAGGACATACAACTCAGAATTGTTATCGCAGTTGGTGCTAAATTAGTTGTGTATTAAATTTGCAAGACCCTGTTTCCAAATATTTTCAAGAGTCTCTGTATCTAAACAGTGGAGGGTTCTTGTGCATGAAGTTATTTTGACAGCCTCCCCTCCTTGGACTCTGCCTTTACCTCTCGCTGTCTTGATGAAGCAGCCAGCATAACCAAAGACCCCACCCACCCGGGTCATTCGCTCTTCTCTCCTCTTCCATCGGGTAGAAGCCTGAGGGCATGTAACACCAGACTTAAGACAGCTTCTACCCCACTATGATAAGACTATTGAATGATTCCCTTATACGATGGGATGGACCCTGACCTCACGATCTACCTTGTTGTGACCTTGCACCTTATTGCACTGAACTTTCTCTGTAGCTGTGACACTTTACTCTGTACTGTTATTGGTTTTACCTATACTACATCAATGCACCCTGTACTACCTCAAGGCACTCTGTACTAACCCAATGTAACTGCACTGTGCAATGAATTGATCTGTACGATTGGTATGCAAGACAAGTTTTTCACTGTAACTCGGTACAAGTGACAATAATAAACCAATACCAATACCAATCAAGGGAACTTGGCCATAGAAATAACAATTAAATGCATTGTTTCATAACACGATAGTGAATTTGAAATTCCTTTTCATGTCTTTGTCCTCCATATCACAAATATGTCTTTTTTGTTGCCACTCAGTGGTGTCCCTTCTAATTTTATCTAATGCTCTCTAAAGGTATGCAACCATCCACACACACCTCAAATACTTTCTGAAATTGATAATCATCATCTACTATCATGTGGACCCTGACTTGTGAGGATATGCAAATCGCATTGGACAGGCAAATGTGATTTGACCAAGCATGTATCTTGACATTAATCTGTGTAGCAAACTTTCTGGCTTTCAATGTCCAAGCAAATTTACACAGGAATTGGATAGCAGAGAAGATGCCTCCAAAGTTGGATTTCCTATTCCCATCAAGGGGTTGCTGCTGATGTGTTAGTTGCCAACTCAAGTGAAAATTTGGCGTAAGCAATAAATGCAAACAGTAAAGCCCACAGCTTAGAAATTAATTTAAAACAAACACACAAGGCACAGAGGTTGGGCATGAATACTCTTCTGACCAACCTCATACTTTCCAAACGCCACATAACTGAGCCGATATCCTAACTGTCTTCACATCTGTCCCCACACCAGCCCGATGCTCACTGAGTAATGTTGGCTGCTGATGCTTCAAGAAACAAGCAGGAATACAACTACTTCTTCCAAAACTCAGGAATAAAAATTAATCTGGTGCATGAGATTATCAACATTCAAGCACAACAGTTTCCCTAATGAACTTTTAATAATCTTTTGACTAATTATTTCCTTCAGTTCCTAATTTTTTCCCAGATGTTTGATTCTCCAGTATGTCTGGCAGGATTTCTGCATTTTCTTCCCTTGAAGGCAGTTGCAAAATAATTATCTAATTCTGCTGCTATTTCTTTTTTTTTCCCCATTATAAATCCTCCTTCTATCTCTGTCTCTAGCAGTCTCACACTTACCCTCCCTAGTTTTATCCTTTTCGTGTACTTATAAAACCTCTTGCTGTCTTTTTTAAATGTTTTTTTGCCATACTACTCTCATATTCTGCTTTGCCTTTTAAAATCAATTTCTCGATCCTCCTTTACTGACTTCTAAAATGCACCCAATGCTCAGGCCTAGTGCTTTTTCTGGCAACTTTATAAGCCTCCTCCTTTGATTTAATACTATTTTTAAGTTCTCATGTCAGCCATGGATGAATTGCTTTTCCTGTTGGGTTTTTTGTGCCTTAAAAAAGAATATATATTTTTTGCAACTTATGCAATATTTCTTTAAATGGTAACCATTGCCTGTCCACTATAATATCTCCCAATGTATTCTCCCAGTCAACTGTAGCCAATGCTCCTTTCATACCACATAGTTTTTTTTAAGCTTAAGACCCTAGTTCCCTTGTTTCATTGGGTTAAAATCCATTCTTCCCCAAAGGCCCATGGCAAGAAGATTATCAGTTAACCCTTTCTCAATGAAGAAAACAAAATTCAAAATAGCTTTTTCCCTTGTCGGTTTCATCACATATACATTCTATGAATGCATTGTCCACTTTATTACAACAAATTTGATTAGTCCTGTCTATATGTATAGATTGGAGTCTCTCACTGTATTACCTATGTTATATGCACTTCTAATTTCCTGACTTATGGCATGCCTAATATTACAACTCCTATTTGGTGATCAGTAAATAACTCTTACTTAATGTTTTCCATCTTTTGCTATTTTGTAGCTCAACCCAATTTGATTCTAGTTCTATGTCATGATCTGTCAAGGTTATTCTTCAACATTTTACTGATAACTTCCTTTATTAATAGAGCTACAGCCATCCCTTTTTTTTTCTTTTTGCTTATCCTTTCTAAATGTTGAATACCATGAAATATTTAATTCCTACCTTTGGTCTCCTTGCAGCCATGTTTACGTAATGGCAATGAGATCATGCCTGTTATTTTTGTTTGTACATTAATACATTTACTTTCATGCAAATGCTGCAGACAATCAGGTACATCATCTTTAATTTTGTCATTTTAATGTTTTTCTGTACTTTGACTCCCTTTGCTTCTTGACTTTGGCTTTTGCTGTCCACTTATTTCACTTACTGCTTCACTAACTCTGCTTTTCTCCTTCCCAAATTCCCTTTGAAGTTCACATCTCCCTACCAAGCTAGTTTAAAACTTCCCAATAGCACTAGCAAACTCCCCTGCAAGGATATTGCATGCTCTCCCCATCTAGGCCATGAAGTCATACCAAAGATATTCAATCAAGTTTAAGTGCTTCAGCAGGATTTCCTCTGCTCTGGAGACCTTGATGCTTTTCAGTTGTTGGATGGGCGTAGTAACCTCTTGATGACTGGGGTGGTGCAGAGACTGAGGTAAATAGCATGCTGTGGAATGGAGTAAAGGACACATGAGTCAAAGACATGATTCTCAGTTCAGAAGTTCTTTGAAGTGCTCCTTCTGGAGAGTCTGACTACCTCCTAGTCTTTCATAAGCTCTCCTCTATTCTTGGCTCCTAGTGGAGTTTGTCCTTATGCCAGGCATGATCTTGACAATGTCCATAAGTGATTATCAGCTGGTTGTTGGGTTCCTATGCTCTTTCCACCTGCTGTTACTTATTCTTTAGGTCACAGATATTTTGTTGATCTCAGTATTCAGATGCCAGCAGATCTGTTTTTCTCCTCGTCAAGACATGATGATATTGCAAATCTTAGAACATTTGGTGTTTAGATTAATTAGCTCCTGGATCTCTGGTCATTCTCATCAAACCAGTCTCAGTATGTTATGTTAAAGAAGCCAAGAGGTTCTTCACAAGAAATAATCATAGCAGACCAGGAGCCATGGAGGGTCTGTGGCTCCTGTTGGCTGGAAATCATCAGGTTGTGTGTGAGATGCTAACCGAGTAGAGCTTTGTTTGGAGGGTCTGAGTCCTTGACATTGCTTCTGTTATCACTGCCATTAAGAGCCAGGTTGATGGAGGTGACAGATCGCATTAGGAGTGATCCATTCAACAGCCATTGGCTCCTCTTAGGACACGTATGATGCAGACACCCCTATGCTCCCTCCTTTAGATAATGACATAATCTAACAGATGCCAATGCTTGAAGCAAGGGCATTACCAGGAGGCCTTGTTTCTCGATTTGAACCAAACTGTAGACAAGACCATGTTCCAAACATCTTATCGGTGGAACTCTATTGGAGTTAGCTTTCTTTACTTCTTCATTGTCAATTATAGTGCTCTGGAGCTTCATGTCCTTTCTTTCTGACTCCAGCATTGTTATTACTAAGGTGGATCAATTAACCTCCCATTGGGACTCTGGCCAGGGATTGCTCAACTGCAGTAGAATTTCTCCTTGACCTCACCTGTTCTGCTTTAGAGTGAGCTGGATGGCCACGACACAATTGCTGGGATTCCAAACTAGCTTATTCTTGATGGCACAGCACAACCTACACCATGAAGGCACTTTTCCCTTGTGTTTTGCCCATCCTGAGGAAAAGATAGCCATGATTAACCGTTCCTAAAGTTCCAGATCCCAAAGTTCACACTGCAGAGCAGAAGATGCAAGTATGTGAATTCTTTTAACGTGTGGTACCTGGTGCATATCAGTTACTGCACAGTCTTGTCACAGTGATGTATTGGTTCAATAGCAAGTTGGTCCAAGATGACTGGAGACCAGGCTCACTGCGTTGACTTAACATACTACACATGTGGTCACGTACATACACACACATGCCAGCTCTCCTTCCACTAATCCCCCTGTTTTCTTCTAATTACCTCTCTCCTCCCTAAACTCCCCCTAATTAAGTCTACCCTCTCCCACTCAATGACTTCTCCCCTCCCTCTGCTCTCCCTTCCCCTAATTACCCTTCCTTTGGTTCTTCATTCCACTGACATCTCTCCCTTGGTATTGGTATATTATTGTCCATAATTACTCTATCCCACCCCCGGGCTCTCCCTGCCCCTAAGTATCTCTACCACCCCCCCCCCCCCGCTCTCCCTTCCCCTTCCTCCCCAAACTTCCCCAGTGCCCGCCACCCTCAGTCTTCCACCACGAACTGCAATCGCCTAGCGACGTCTATCGGTAGCACATTGCTTTGATGCGTATTTGTAAAGTTGGGAGTTCCGAGCTGATCTGACACGGTCTCCCTTCGTAAATTATGAGGATTTTAAAAAGGGGTGTTGATTCGAAATTACAAAATAACATATATTTCAAAAATCCTTCGTCACGACTTTTTCACACACTAAAAATGGGTTAGCTTGGCAGCAAAAGAAAAATCCACGTAGACAAGATTGCATTTGCCCTGTCTGCTGGTGAGTGCATGTCCCTCTCCCTTTACCTCTCAAAAAGAAGCCGTAACACGTAGATAGCCCAAGTCCAGGGCAAAAGAAAGTATAGATCCTTGAGCCGGGGATAGACTGGGTTCTGCGAATCTTCCAGCTGTGCCCTGCTGACGTTCTGTGGAAGCCAGAATCCCTCGTCCCAGACTGAAATAGAAAGCCACAGCGGCAGCCAAGCGCTGCCCTCCATCGCCGGAGCTGCCAAACACACACACACTCACACAGCAAGTCTGAGCCTTGCAACGAACGTGACCTCTGCCGTTCTGTACCATCGATTGGTTAAACATATTCGAAAACAAATTCCTGCCTCGAGATCCACAAACCAGCGCACCATTTTGTATCAAAACACTCCGGGATAGTATTGTTCTTAAATTAAAGAAAGACGGCTGTCCGATAGCAGATTAGATAGCTATCTGTGAAGTTAGATAATATTCAAGTAATAAGGCAGGTAAGAAGAGTCCGAACAGTGGCTAAAATAAAACGTTCGTCAGCAGGAATAGCCTTGCTTTTTCTCCTGGCTTTCAAAATTAAAAGTTCAATACTTCGTTGATTAAAAAATATTATTTTTTTAATAAGGCATAACGGGGAGGTTAATGAAATAGACAGTAGGGCGGTTCCAAATCAACACACAAGACTAAAACTTCAACACGCGTATACGGAGTTAAAAAAAATACGGAACAGGCTCTCACATAACAAGGATGATTCATTCACTGTGCCCATAAGTTTCCAACGGTTCGTTTTTTTAAAAACCATTGTACATATATTGTTCTAAGGCGTCATTTTAGCCCAACTTTATTTTAAAATTGAACCTATGAATATATATTATGAAGACGTTTCGATATTTTTCACAAAAGAATATTTAATAAAATGTCCAAAGCAGTACTTTGAGTTGTTATAACAGCAGACAGCACTGCTGGTTGAGAAGCCATTTTTTCAACCACTTATCACAATTTTATTCATATGATAAAGCACTTTAAAAATGAATATTTTCCTGCCTGTAATTTATCTGATTAATTTTTGTAAACAATCCACTGTCAGCTCTTCCACCATTCTTAAGTTTTAAAAAAACAGCCTTTTCATTGGGATTGGCGAGTGCTAACTGAACCTATCCCATTAGTTGAAAATCGAAAACTGTCAAAACCAATCAATTCAGTTTGTGTCTGGACCCAGAGGCCAGAAAAAATCTTTTTGTTTCCCTTTGACGTTAATCGTAGACAAAGTTGCACGACGAAATAGTTTAAAATGAGCTGGTGTTTCTGAGCACTGCCTTGCAACAGTTCTATTGTATATAAAAAAGCTTTTAAAACAAATAATATTTTAAAAGATACCTTTTAATATTTTATTCAAAATAACTTCTGGGGTATGTTGTATTAATTGACAGTCTTTTTTTCACGACTGTTTGAAGCTTTTAAAGATGTGGATCTTCCTTGTTTTAAAAAAAATACTTTTAGTTAAGCATTCCTGCCACTGGGCTTTGAGAGTTTTCAGTTAAAGAATGGAATGAAAATGGTAATGCATCTTATTTAATTTAAACACATTTCACTGGTTCTAACTGAGCAGTTTATTATAGAGTATGCAGAACACTGATTTACCTGTGTGAGTCAGTACCTGATTATGTTCTGTAACCTGCAGTTTTTGGTTTGTTTGCACACATGGGTGAGGTTCCTTTTGCAGTATCCAGGGCAAGGGCTTGTAAATTAGTCATTATCAGAGCAGATAAATGACAGGAACACAAGTAGGAGTAGATCACCTGGCCCTTCGTACCTGCCCTGCCATTCAATATGATCATGGCTGATCTACCCCAGGCCTCAGCTCCTCCTCTGTGTCAGATACTCAGAACTTTCAATTCCCCAGTCTTTCAAATAATGTATCTACCTCCACATTAAATATTAATGAGCTGGCCTCCATACTCTCTGGGACAGAGAATTCCAGAAATTCAGCAAGCTCTGCAAGAAGATGAACAATGAATTGATGAGATGGTCAGAGAGATGGCAGATGTAACTTAATCCTGAAAAATGTGAGGTGATTTATTTTGGAAACACTGATAAGACTAACACAAAAAGTGCTGGAGGAACTCAGTGGGTCAGGCAGCATCTATGAACAGTTGACATTTTGGGTTGAGACCCTTCATCTGGACTAAAGCTAGAATACAGACAATGGGTTGGATTCTAGGAGGTATAAAGTAACAGAGAGATCTTAGTGTGCATGTCCAAGACATATAGGATAATTCTTCATTAGTTAGGGCATAGAATGTAAGAGTGGGCACACCTATGTATTACATCAGTTATGCCACAGCTGGAGTACGATGTGCTATGTTCTATAAAGTCTGTGATTTCACTGGAGAAAGTGCACAGCAAATTCACCAGGATGTTGCATGGGATGAAGCATTTTGGCTAATGGGGAGAGCCTGGAGAGGCTGGGTTTGGTGGACAGGGAAGGTGGGGGATGGGGGCATAATCTGACTGAGGTTTACATAATTATGAGAGGTGTAGATCGTGAAAAATATTTCCCCTCAGCTGCGGTGTTTATAGCTAGTGGGCGTAAATTTAAGGTAAGGTGTATGACATTGAAAACGGCAGATTGAGGGTTGGAAAATGGGATTAGTAATAGATAGGTACTTGATGGCTGGCAATGACATGGTGCGCATATGATTCTATGACTCTAATAAAAGCATAATAGATTACAAACTTCAGATGAAAACTACTCAGGCCCATGTGAAATCACACAGTTTTGCTAATCTTTAGGTCTCTTCTAATCTATGATCCTTGCACTTTCTGCCCCCTACTCTATTGCCTCAACACTCCAACTCCTGATGACTAATCCTAAACCCCTAACCTTATTATCAAGGTTACCTTCCCATTGCCAAGACTACTTCATAACTAGCACTTTTTCCACCACCAGTCCTATCCCAATGATTTTGGACTCCCTCACCCTGGTCCTAGAATTATTGTATTTTTGAATGCTTTGCACTGATGGAGCGGGTGAAGAAAAGATCTTGAATACATAAGGCCTATTTAGTAGCATACGACGTTACTGACTATTCCAGTGATGGGTTCTTGAATGGAAGGTTATTTGGCCAAGTGTGAGCCAATTGCATCTTTATAGGCACCAATCAACCTCCAGGTGCTTGTTTCTTGCATATGCAATGTTTTGTAGAATGAATCACATTGCATTAGGAAGCAAGTTCAACCAATTTCAGTCCAGCAGATTTTCCATCACATGAACAGTGCTGGAAATAATTTGTAGGTCTTATTTTTTAAAAAATACCTACTTTGACTTTCACAATCTGAATTACACTTACTAGGTGTTACAAAACCAATAAAAACTTATGCAATCTATCACATCCAGAAATACAGTCAAAGCCACAAATGGCTCAATGGTAACGTTCTCATTCAAGTTGGAAGGTTGTGGTTTTAAGTCCCACTCCAGTACAACATCTTGGTTAACATTCAAGAGTGGTACTGACTGATTGATTTATCGATTGGTGCATTATCAAAACTGCCATGCCTTACATGAGAAGTTATATTGAAGTTCTGTTTGCCATTTTGGATAGATGTAAAAGATACAACTATATCAGCTAAGGCCAGGGAAGTTCTCTCTGGTATCCTGACCAGTATTTACCTTTCAAATATGACCAAAATAAATTGTCTTTTCATTGCCATGTAGGATGTGAGCAAATTGGCTGCTATTTTTGTTTACATTACAATAGGGAATATATTTTAGACATACTTATTTGTTAAAGTGTTTGTCTTTCAAGAAAAAGTGCAAGCAAATGGTTCTTCTTGATGCCTGGTCTATGATGAGGGCAGATAGTACGACATTTGGGCTCTAAATCCCTGGGCACATGAAAGATAAACAAAATTGATATGTTTCCATTCCTGATTACTATCGAGGGATCTCACTGTTAATTGATAGTGTAACAAGAAGATTAGCTCATGGTTGTTGCTTTCCTGCAATCATAGAGTCTTGTGATAGGAAAAGGTGTGGGGATGTGTGGCAATTGCATCATAAACCTTAAAGAAACTTACTTTCCCCTGACATCATACTACTCCCTCTGGAGGTTTTTTGAAAAAAACTACAAAGATGATTTATAATATTAAAGGTCTCAGATATAAATAAATATTTTAAATGGGGCTAAGGATATCTTATAATATAGAGGTGGGTAATTTTGTAATAATATGTAAAAGGTAAACCCAGGAGATTAATTTTAAATTAGGAGTAGATGGTCATTGTCCATAAGATCTGAATAGACCTTACCAGGTTCCCAAAAGGCACAGGTGCTACAAAAATTTACATCATCATCACCTTGTTCAACAATTCCAAGATCTCTGATTTGTCATGCTGCTTTCCAAAATCCAGTACAGGATACGCACGTTTCCCTCTGTTAAATGTTGGAAGCCAAAAGCCATTATCCTCATTCTCTGATGCAAAATCTGATTCAAACACAACTGCACTCCTCTCCCTGAGGTTTAACTGGGCTGTTCACAACCTGTTTGAATATGATCTCACCTCACGTCCTCTTCATCTCCAAGTCTGTCTACTACCTCTTGCTGTAACATTGATCACTCTGCCTCCAGGTTGTTTTGCAGCAGCAGTACAGTGCAAGACATAAAATTTACTATAAGTAACAAAAATAAATAAATAGTGCAAAAGAGGAATAATGAGGTAGTGTTCATGGGTTCATGGACCGTTCAGAAATCTGATGGCGAAGGGGAAGAAGCTGTTCCTGTGAACACGTGGCCCAAGGATTGGTGTGAGAGAAATGAGTTTAGATTCATGGGACACTGGCACCAATATTGGGGAAGGAGGGAGCTGTTCCTTTGGAATGGGCTTCTTCTAAACTGTGCTGGGACCAATATCCTGTCAAATCGATTGAAGAAAGGGCTTTAAACTGACTAGACATGAGAGTTCTAGTGGTGAGAAGTTTAATAAATCAAGAAAAAATTAAAGTGTGGGACCCCTGGAGAGCAAGACTGGGAATTAATTACAGAAAACAAGGAAATAGCAGAAGGTCAATACTTTGCAACAGCCTTCACAGTCGAGGACACTGCAAATATCCCAAAGATATCTGATGTTCCTGTTTCAAATTAATTGAAGAACTTGTAACAATCACTATTATGAGAGACAATTTATTGGAAAACTAATGATCACTAGATCCCGTGACCTGCATCCAAGGTTTTAAAGGAAGCAGTTGTAGAGAGAGTGGAGCCATTGTCAAAGTTTTCCAAAGCTCATAGATCCAGCAATATACTGACAGATTGGAAAACTGCAAATCTAACTTCATTGTTCACGAAGGGAGGAAGCAAAACATTGGTAACTATAAGCCTGTTGACTTAACATCTGTTATGGTAAAATGCTAGAGTCTATAATCAAGGAGAAAATAGCTAGTAATTTAGAAAAGCTTAATGCAATGAACCATGTCAACATGATTTTATGAAAGGTAAATCACGTTCGACAAATTTGTTTGTGCTCTTCTAGGATGTAACAAGCAGAGTTAATAAAAGGGAACCTGTAGATGTAGTGTATTTGGATTTTCAAAAAGCATTTTACGAAATGCTACATAAAAGGCTAGTGCACAATATAAGAGCTCATGGTATTGGGGGTGGGGTGAAGTGTGTTAGCATTGGAAATTAGTTATCATATAAATGACAGAGTCAGAATAAATGGGTCCTTTTCAGGCTGGTAGAAAGTAACTAGTAGAGTCCTCCAAGGGTCAGTTCTTGGCCTTCAATGATCTCTGACCTGGAAGAGGGAGTAGAGTGTAAGTTATCCAAGTTTGCAAATGACACAAAAATAGGTGGGAGGGCTTGTTGCAATGGGGACATCTGAGTGGGTGAAAACTTGGCAAATAGAGTGTAATGTGGGAAATTGTGAGGTCATGCACTTTTGTAAGAGGAATCTTAATAAAGATTAAGATTCTATTATCTACATGGAGAAAGACTGCAGATGAGTAAAGGGATCTAGGTGTCATTGTGCACAAACTGCAAAGGGTTAGCAAGGCAGATACAGCAAGTGGTGACGAAGGCAAATGGCATACTGGCCTTTAATGCAAAAGGTTCAGAGTTTAGAAATAGGGAAATATTCTTACAATTGTACAGATTCTGGTGGGGCCACTCCTGGAGTAGGGTACACAGATTTGGTTCCCTTATGTAAAAAAAGATGTACCGGTACTGGAGGTAGTTCAAAAGAGGCTCACTAGGCTAAATCCTGAGATGAGAGGGTTGACCCATCACCACAAGCTAAAGAAATTAGATCTATATTCTTTGGAGTTTAGAAGAATGAGGGATTATCTTATTAAAATATATAAGATCCTGAGGGGGTAGGGCAGGATAAATGTTAAGATGCTTCCACTAGTGGAAAATCTCTAATCTAGTTACAAGATTGAGGGTGGGGCGTGATCATTTAAAACTGAGGTGTGTAGGAATTTCTGGACACCCCAGACATTCTCTCTTCTCCCCCATCCCATCAGGCAGAAGATACAAAAGCTTGAAAACACGTATCACCAGGCTCAAGAACAGCTTCTATCCCATTATTATAAGACTACTGAATGGTCCCTTAGTATGATAAGATGGACTCTTGACCTCACAATATACCTCATTATGGCCTTGCAACTTATTGTCTGCCTGTTCTGCACTTTCTCTGTAACTGTAAAGATTTATCCTGCATTCTGTTATTGTTTTCCCCTATATTACCACAATGATCTGTATGGATAGCATGCAAAACAAAGTTTTTCACTGTAACTTGCTACATGTGACAATAATAAACCAATTTACCAATTTCTTCTCTCAGAGGGTGGTGAATCTCTGAAATTCTCTACCGAGGGTTGCGCAGGCTAAATCAGTGAGGGTATTTAAAAAGGAAGTCAATATATTTTTGAAAGATCAGGATAATTGGAAATTGGCACAGAAGAGGAGATGAAACCTGGGGCAGATCAGCCATGATCATATTGAATGGCAGGCAGGCTTGAGGGGCCAGTGTGATCTTCTCCTTGTCTTATTTTCTTATGTTCTTCTTCACCTTATCTGGTGCTGAAAATATCATCCATATTTTGGCATTTGTTAGTTTTAACCATTTGAAAAGTCTCCAAGCTGACTTCTAATCTTTGTTATCTTTAACTCACCAAAAAATCTGCTACCTGAGTGACAGATACAGATGACACAAAGATGGATAGCGAGAAAGGCTATCAAAGCTTGCAGCATGATCTTGACCAGCTATGAAATGGGCTGAAAAATGGCTGATGGAATTTAATGCAGACAAGTGTGAAGTGTTGCGCTTTGGGAGGACAAACCAGGGTAAGACTTATACAGTGAATGGTAGGGCTCTGAGGTGTGCGGTAGAACAAAGAGACCTGGGAATACAGATCCATAATTCCTTGAAAGTGGCATCACAGGTAGATAGGGTCATAAAGAGAGCTTTTGGCACTTTGGCCTTCATATATCAGGGCACTGAGTACAGGAGTTGGGATGTTATGTTGAAGTTGTACAAGACATTGGTGAGGCCGAATTTGGAGTATCGTGTGCAGTTCTGGTCACCTGCCTACAGGGAACATATCAATAAGTTTGAAAGAGTGCAGAGAAAATTTACAAGGATGTTGCCGGGACCTGAGTTATAGGGAAAGGTGAAAATGAGGGGAGATCTTATGGAGGTATACAAAATTATGAGAGGTATGGATAGGGTGAATGCATACAGGCTTTTTCCCCTAAGGTTGGGTGAGATTAGAACTAGAGGACATAGGTTTAGGGTGAACGATGAAATATATAAGGGGAATCTGAGGGGGAATTTCTTCACTCAGAGGGTGGTGCGAGTGTGGAACGAGCTGCTAGCGCAAGTGGTAGATGCAGGTTTAATTGTAACCTTTAAGAGATGTTTGGATAGCTATATGGACGGGAGGCGTTTGGAGGGATATGGTCCAGGTGCAGAGCAGAAGATCAGCACAGCATGGACTAGATGGGCCAGAGGGCCTGTTTCTGTGCTGTAGTACTCTATGACTCTACCCATTTCCTTATTTGCAGTAAATTCTGTTCACCCTTCATCCATACTCTCGATGGCCTAAATTGGCTCCTGGTCCAGCAACATATTAGTATTGTAATCCTCCAAAACATTGGCACTCCTCCAATTCTGGGCATTTGCATTTGCATAACTGCAGTTTCCTTCATTCCACCATTGTCGAGGCCTAAGTTTCCAGAATCTGTCCACAATTCACTCTTTCTCCTCTAGCACAATGCAGGAAGCTACTTCTTTGACCAAGTTTTCCATTGCCTCTCCTATCATCACCTGGAGTGGATCAGAACCAAATTTTGTTTGTTGCACCAGAGGTGCCACATAAATGCAGTTTTCTTGCTGGAATCACCCAAGGAGTGATCAAACTGAGTTCCAGGTACAGCAAATAAAGATGATGCTTCAAAAAAAAGACATTTATTTTTGAGGTAAGAAGAAGTGTCTCACTAACCTGGGTTTACCTAATGACCAGCAAAGGCCAGTTGAAGCTGTTGACTGACGTCATTGTGACGTCGTGCCAGACGGAAGTCGACGCAAAATGGCGGACGGTTGGCCGGCGGAGTGACCCTGGAAGGAGCTGCGAAGTGGCGACGGTGACGGTGACGGTGACGGTGAAGGATGGACGACGTATCCCTGTCAGATTCGGAGAGGGTGGCCGGGGAGAGGTGGGCCCCGGTGGGGGCTGTGGCGAGCCCCGAGGAGGAGGAGGAGGGCGGCGTGGCCGGAGCGGGCCTGGTGGGCGGTGCGGCGGTGACGGTGATGGCGGAGAAGATGCAGCGGCTGGAGGGCGAGCAGGAGCTGCTGAACACCTCGCTGCTCGCACTCACCTCGCACTTCGCCCAGGTGCAGTTCCGCCTCAAGCAGATCGTCAATGCGCAGAGCGACGAAAAGGAGCGGCTGCTGAAGGAGCTGGAGGAGTTCGCCTTCAAGGGCTGCCCGCAGCCCTTCGCTACCCGGGCACTGGATGGACAACAGCTGGACAGTGCGGTAAGGACCTTCCCGCAACATCTGCTTCACGGCACAGTCCTTGCTTAAAGCCATGGCCCAACGTGCATGAATCATTTTTAACGTAAATGCCCAACAACTTTTAGGACGCGAATTGTGTTCTTTCTTGTAAAAATTGTTTGTTTTTCTTGCGAATGTCGTGTCTCTGATGCTGCTACAAGTAAGTTTTTCATTGCACCTGTACATGCATGTACTTGTGTATATGACAATACACTCGACTTCGAATTTGAGAAGTTCAAACCTACAGCTTCCCGACAAACTTTTCTTTCCTATGACGTGGGACATCGGCCTCAAAATTAATGAACGTTGGGTATTATCTACTCAATTCACAACGAGTTAGATGCACAAGATGCATTACAAATCTGAGGTGCTGAAATCCATCTCCTGTCTTCCCTGCACATTCCTTTTGACTTACTGTTATGAAGGCTCCACCTATGTTTTTTGGTAAACAATGATAGTTTAACTTGGAAGGCAAATGACAATTCCCAAAACCATGTATAACTGCATGTTCTGAATTGCAGAGTTACTGTAACAAAAATATACTGTTCATTTTTTTAAAATCACCCACGTTTGATGACACAATTGAGATTTTAACCAATGTGTACCAATCATAGTAGATTGAGTCTTGGACATCCAGACACTCAAGTTTTACCTGGCATAAGATATGGGTTGCATCTACCAGAATGCCCCTGTATAAATTTTTGTAGTTCATACCTATTCTTTGTCCTGTCACCAATTGTTTAATATTACCTATCACTGCATCTTGCATTAAGTATGAAACTGGATAAGTAGATATTTTCATTGTGTTGAAGAATCTTGTGTTGTATCAAAGTTTTCCCCTAACTTTTACTTGATAGATATTGCAGCATAGTTATTTTGTGGCACTTAGCTAGATCTATATCATTTGTCACAATTCCAATAGCTTGGAATTGTCACTATAATTTATATGACCATTTATAGTTCTGTGGATTCTATGAAATCAGAGTTGAAAATCAAAAGCATACTTGTGTTTCTATTTTCCTATTATTTTTCTCCATTGGTTCCCCAAAAACAAGCCTGGCAAGTGACTCTGCTAACAAAAGTTACGAATTTAGTTACTTCTGTCACACAGGCAACTTTTCATATAGTGAAACTCATTGCCTGTGATTAATAGTTATTGTTGATGAACCTGTTAAGATCCTGAATGTTTCACATGTGAAATTGTAGGCCTTAATTATGGATACATTTAGTATCCCAGTACTAACAAAGATTACCATTAGCAATTTTTACAAATATTGCTGTTTTTGCAGCTTATCTGCAAGTTTAAGCAATGGTACAAAGTTATACCTCACAATGCATTATACATATTCCATAGTTTATCATTCTGAATATAATCTCAAGTATAAAACAGAAGATTCTTTTGAAATATTGAATGTTTGTACAAAGTAATTGGATACTTCCAGAGTTGGCAAACTCCTTTTTGAAAACAAATGCAGAAATTTAAGACAGTGGTAAAGCCATTATATCTTATGACATGCAGCCTTCTATCCGAGTAATATTTCCTTCAAAACACATTACTGATCCACTGATTATAATTCTCAAAGGAACGATTAAGATGTGAATGCTTAGAATGTAGATAATTAACTAGATCAGATTTAATGTTTTAAGCTAATTGGGAGTAAGAAAAGAGATGTGTATTTTGAATATATTTGTGACATGTAAATTAAAATTGCATTAAAATGTTCAGATGTTTGAAACAAAATCCTACTCTGCAGAAAATGGAGAGAAATAAAAAGGCTGGAAAAGCATACCAGTCAATTTTCATCCATGAAGGGTAAAGGCAAATTCTGACTATTTTAAATGTCTACCATTCATTTGAACGTTTTAGCAAAAATTCTGCTAAGTTTTAACATTTGCTTGATATGTTGCCCCCTTTATTCCCAACTCAAACCGTAGTGATGAGACATTTCACTTTCATTTCCTTTAATTGGCTTTCTGTAACTCAGCATTTGCCTCAATATATTACAATCAAAGCAGATGTGTTGTAATACATATGAAGGCTAGGATTGTGGTTGATACCTGGATAGTAAACTCAAAATGGATAAATCTGTGGAATTTTCATTATTAAAAAATGTTTCTTAATAGTCATTATTTTTGATATTTGATTTTTCACAGAATTGCACTGCATTATAATTTTAATGGTATATGACTTTTTATGTCAGTTCCAGGAGGTATAAATTACAAAGACCTTTGGATCAAAGAAAAACAAGTACTGCAGGTCTGAGATGCAATACGTTTATAAACTAAATCGGCAGCAGTCCCAAAGAATAATCATAGCAGACAAAATTGTAAAAGGAAAAGTACATCATTTGTTGCAGTCGTATGAATTGATTAATGTGAATTAACTCAGTAAAATGGAAAATTAATGCAAAAATGACATAATTGAACTTTGATTCAAGAGCATTAGGCAATACGTTATGCATAGCTCAAATTATAAAAATGTATAATTTGTACATCGTCCTTGTATGCTTTGAAGCTAAAGCTGTATGCATATTTCATTGCCCTTGCTCAATGACCCTTCAACCTATACCTGATTTTACTTCTCAAAAAAATTTACCTTTTTGTTAATGTATTTTTTATTTTCCCCCAGTCCTTCATTACCTTCTATCATTTAGAGACTTATTTTCAGAATAAATTTCTGTTTGAAATAAATCTTGCACGTTACGTGAGAATGTAAAAATGGTACACTTTGTTCTCTCAAAATGCAAGGTGAAACACAGCAAGATTGGTTATTGTATTGAGTTAGGGGCTGCAGGTGAATGATACTAAGGCAGCATATTATTGTAGTCATAGAGTATCAGAGCACAGAAACAGACCCTTCAGCCCAACTTGTTCATGCCCATCTAAGCTAGTACCATTTGACCCATATCCCTCTGAACCTCTCCTATCCATGTACCTGTCCAAATGTCTTCTAAATGTTATTATTGTACCTGCCTCAACTAGTTCCTCGGGCAGCTCGTTCCATATATACACACACACTCCGTATGAAGTTGTTGCCTCTCAGGTTTTGTTTTAATCTATTCCCTCTCACCTTAAGCTCTCTAGTTCTTGATTACCTTTCAGTGGGTAAAAGACTGTGTGCATTCACCCTATCTATGGTGCTCATGATTTTATGCACCTTTAAAAGTGTATCCCTCAGTCTCCTGCGCTGCAAAGAATAAAGTCCTAGCCTGCCCAACCACTTGATTTGTTGCAGCAATGGGAAGGGGAAACCCCCCACACACTCTCCAACCACATGAATTTTGTAGCTCAATGAAGCATTGAGAGTCATCCAAGAATAATGGAATCCTGAAGAGAAGTTAGGTTATTCCTTAAAAATACTGCTTCCAACAAAACCCAAAATATTAAAATCAGTTCAAAGCTTTCATGCAGATTAAGAAAATGCAATTCATGGAGCAGAAGGCATCCTATACAAACATTTCCCTCTGGTTATTTCAGTTACTAGCTCAACTTCTGCCAACATTTCATGTGGACCACTCTCGTTTTTGTACCTGCCCAATTAATACCTTATTTTGCCTTGAGTCATCACTTCTTTTTGTCAGTTAATCTCTCCTGCATTCCATCCCATCACAGCCCTTCCCATTTTATTCTTGCCTCCCTCCCTCTCTCTGCACTTTTTAAACCACACCTCTCTTAGGGTATTAGTGCCTCTGTGCAGATGATGCAGTCTGGACTTGAAGCTACGGTGGCAGAAAATGCTGTGCTATAGGCTGAGCCATTTTTGGTGGTTGTGGGATAGGGGTATGCTCCTGATTTGTTCATCCAGCAAATGTTCAAGTTGGGTCTCGGCAGGCAGTGCCCAGGAATGCAAATGGATCTTGTGCTGTGTAGTAACAGAAAATAACTTAGTGATGATTGCAGCCATCATTGAGGTCAGTTGGTGTTCAAATGCCCATATCAGTGGAGACAGAAGAGCAAGAGGGCTGGTGACAGCAATTCGAACATAGGTACATTCATAGATAAAGGAGGAAGTAATTAAGTACATGGAAAAGTGCCAGTGAGCAATGAGATGGCAAGAACAGAAGAGTGCCAGTGTGGAGGTAGGATAGAAACAACCACTTTGGCACAAATAGGGCATCTGCATGGTACTAAAGGAATACTAGTTTGGACACATTGTGCTGTGAGTAATAGATTTTTGTGCTGTCATTCATTATTTCTAACTTATTTTACAATTGATTACTTATAAATTTCAAAGTTGTACTTAAACTATTTACCTAAAATTATATTGATCTTTTTAAAGTTATTTGAATATTCAAAATTGAAAGGATTAAGAGCAACAAAATTATCATAAATCATTTGGTTCAGCTGATAATCTTGCTATTACTTTGATTGCTTTATCCAAGTCCAATAATTTGCATTTATTTGGCTGCATGTACAGTTTTTAATTATCACTCAGCCTTTTCCAACCTCATTTAATTCAGTGTTGCTTTTCAGGCTTTCTGAGTTTGTTTTGTGTTATGTATTTGTTTTTTGAATGTAAATATATGGTCCTGAACAGTTTTGGACATGGGCCAGACTGTAAATATTATGTGTATTTTTTCTTAAGGACATTTTAAATAAAAACTGGAAATGGGAAATTGTTTTTTTTAATGTTTGTTTCTCAGAGTGAAAGGGAGAAACTTGAAAGACTCGAAGCCCAACGACAGAAACAGAGGGAACTGATTATACAACTGAAGACACAGTTGGATGACTTGGAGACATTTGCCTATCAAGAGGGCAACTATGAATCCCTCCCACAGTCAATTGTCCTAGAGCGCCAGCGGGTGAGGCTTATAACTATGTGCTATTGATTATCAAGGTGTACCTTGGACATTACCTCATTTCATCTGTGATCAATTTCATTTAGAGGTGTAATTGGCCAATCCTCCTGGCATCCTCAAAACAAAATTAGACTTGAAGTCACCTGAGCTTCAACACATCTCATGAATAAAATTTAAAAAAAAAACAATAATACTGAGTTTGATGAAGCGAGAAACAGAGTTAATCATTTAGGCCTTTCAGTGAGTCAAAAGAATCATCTCCCTGGAATGCTATTGGGGAGTATGTCAATTGAAATTTTTTTTTGTTAGCAAGGGTATTAAGCGAAATGGAATTGAGGAGCTATATGGGAGTTGAAGGAAAGATCAACCATAAACCAACTAAATGTGGGAGCATGCTGGTTGGAGTTTTTTTTTTCCTTTGCTTTTTATTATATATGGAACCTGAGAATTGCAAGCAACCAACATTCATTGCCCATCTTCAATTGCCCTGAGGTGGTAGTGGTGCGCTGTCTTTTTGAACCACATAGTGTTTTGGTACAACTGTGAGGTGTGCTAGGCCTTCTCAGAGGATGATTAGGAATCTTCCATGTCACTCAAGGTCTGGAGTCCCAAATAAGTCAGGCCAGTACTACCTGCAAGGCACTGGAAAAAGACCACCAATGTTGTCTGTGCAAAATCCTTCAGATTCATTGGAAGGACAAACAAACTAATGTAAGTCTTCCTCTCCTAGGCCAACATCCCCAAAATGGAGACTCTAGTTACCTTAATCTGCTTCATTGGGCCGCCACGTTGTATGCCTGTCCAGCACCAGACTGGTGCAGTAGACCCTTTTATTCTGAGCTCTGTCTTGGGAAGAGAAACAATTGGATAGATAGAAATGTTCAAGGATATGCTCAAAGCAACCTTGAAGAAACACAACATACCCAGTGACTCCTGGGAATCTCTGGCCTACATCCGTTCAAAGTGGAGAAGAAGCAATCAGATGGTATTGTTATTCTAGTCCATGCGTTGATAATAGATGGAACCCCTGTGTAAATAGCAGAAGAAGTGCACCACTACACAAAATACCCACCTGATTGCCCTGTCAGGCACCTCTGCCCCATCTGTCATTTCCACGTTAGCCTCATCAGTCACTTCAGAACGCACAAAACCGGAAAGGAAGCAAATTTTCCTTGATCCCAAAGGATTGTCAAAGAAGGAGGATTCCACAACACATTGCAACTGTGGCTACAGTCAAGGAAGTACTTTTAATGTAGGAAGTGCAGTCAAGCTATTAGTACAGAACAAATTCTCTGAAATAGCAATGAAATAAATGGCTAGATTGTCTGTTTAATAAGTGTTTTGAGGGTTATATTTTCCCAGAGCACCAAATAAATTCTTGCTCTTTAAGCTATGGGACCTTTTATATTTTTATGAAAGACAGCTGAGGCATTATTCTAATATCTCAAAGGATGATACCTTTGATATGCAGCATGCCCTTAATATTGTACAGGAATAGCTGCCGAAATTCTGCGCGCTCCCTTGTATGGAAGTAAAACTTGCAGGGACAAGTATGCTCATGTGGCAATTGTACATGGAGCCTAAAGGTTGTTGTGGAAGAAATCCTGTATTGTTTTGTCTTTTTATTTTTAGGTGATCATAGATGAATTGATTAAGAAGCTAGATGTGAACCTAAATGAAGATTTTAGCAATTTGTCGCCAGATGAACTCCGACATCGTGTCGATGCAGCAATTGCTCAAATAGTGAATCCAGCAAGAGTGAAAGAACAGCTGGTGGACCAGCTTAAAACACAGATTAATGACCTTGAAATGTTCATCAATTTTCTCCAGGGTGCGTGTAACTATTGAGCCACACTCCTTGATCTTAAAATCAATTGCAGTTGAAGTGTGAATTCTATACGTTTCAACGTTTAGTTCAATAAATTCTGTATTTTTATGCTCTTATGAAGTAGAGCAAATTGTTCCCCTTTGCTTGAATAATGGCTTTTTAGAACAAAAATAGCTGAGTATCTATGAATTGTCCTGCATTTGCGTGGCTTTACTTATTTATTTTGCTACATGCACTTGGTGGATCAAGATGTACTGGCAAAGTGTTTTTTTTGTAGAATGGTTTTTGGTGGATTGGCTCAGGGGAGAGTAGACATCTTATTACAGGTTACGTTGAACTATTCCTGTACATGTTTTGCGAAATGACTGGCAGCAAATTGTTTGCCAGCTGATCCACAGTGTAGCTTAGGTGGATGAGAAGTAATTATGAAAATAATTTTCCTATAATCAGACATTTTTATGGTGTACACCTAAAATAGGTATACACCTAAAACCAATAAACGGTTAAAAAATTATTTTATCAAAAATATACATTTGCTGATATTAAATATTACACTTTTATTTTTCTCCTTTTTCTGAATAATAAAGCAGATAACAAAAATTTTGGGTGCCAGTAAGGAATATGGGGGAGATATTTTACACACTGCATTTGTAAGCAATGGTAAAGAGAATCCAAACTGCCATAGTTAGACAGATTTTGTTAGTTGTTTCAGATGCTCCCATTCTATTTCAGTACCACTTTAAATATTGTAAGAGGTGAGCTTGAGGTTGTCCATCCTACGTTATCAGATTGCATCAATGCCACCTACCGGGTCGTTTTATTGGAGTCTCAAAGGCCATAAGTACTTTGCATGTAATTTTGTTTCTAATGGTAAATCAACATGAGCCCTCTTGAGATATCAGTTTGCTGTGTTGAAATCTTAAATTGAAATGAAATTCAATTAAACTGGAATTGAATCTTAGCTCTTTCCCCCCCCCCCCCCAAGTAAAAGAAATAACAAAAGCTTTGAAAATTTCAGTGACGTTCACTTCATTCACTGCCAAAGAATTTTATCAATTTATCATGGTCTTTACCCATGCTCATTACGCAGGTGAAGTTGGCAGTCCACCCCAAATTGAGAATGGGAGGTGTACGTGTCCTGTGCATGGAGCAAGTGGTTCCAAAGCATCAAGTGCAAAATTATCAAGTGGAAGCCATAACGGTGAGGTCCAACTTCTCTAAAGCATTGTCTCTGTTCTGGATTTATGGGGTCTTGTGATACTCCAGACAAACTCTTCTCATCACTATTATACCACAGAGTTTTACCACTCAGTAGGAGATTACATAGATGTTCCAAAATGGCTAACAATATACTTGGAGAAAGTTATCCTGATTATAATCAAGACAGCTTATTCAAGGTATCAATTATTGACTTTGGTATTGTGAAGAAAAATCAACACCATTCAACTATGATTCAGTTTTACTATTTTTAAAATACTATATGACTAAAAGAGATGTCATCTGACTCTGTAATAATGCTCCTGTGTTATTATTTTTCCTTCCCCAATGTTCTTATGGGTTAAAGCAATCGTTTCGTGTTTAACCTGACTTTTGAAATATGATATTTATGAAAAACATTTTAAGTCCAATGCAAATTTTCACATTTGCAGAATCACCTTTGGGAAACTCATGTAGCCCAAAAGTTCTTTACTCCAACAACTATTTGTGATTGTCATTGGATTTAAGAAGCAATCAATTTTGAAGGACAATGATTTGACATGAGTAGGATTACATGCAATATATCATCCAGGAACTACTTCAGAGCTACTTTTGTTTCTTTTTAAAAGATTGACTTTTCTGTTGTTTTGCAGTGGATCCAGAAATGGCAAGAAAAATGAGGGCAACTGGGCTAAGCCTTATGCGCAGAGCACTGGCAGTACTGCAGATATTTGCTGTTAGTCAGTTTGGGTGTGCAACTGGTCAGATCCCACGTGGATTGTGGCAGCCCGATGAAGCTAACAAGGACTACAGTCCACTGCTACAGAAACTAGAAGGAGCTGTGGATAAAGTAAAGCAGCTGGCATTAAGTCATCAATCGGAAGAGCATGTGATTAGCAGCCGTGACCTTTATCTTTGTAGGAAAAATGAGCTTACAACTGCTGTTCGAAAGGAGTTGGCAATCTCTCTCAGAGATCTGATGAGCCATGGTTTGTATGCTTCTTCTCAAGGAATGAGTTTGGTTCTAGCTCCGATTGCATGTCTCCTTCCCTCATTCACAGCAGCTCCGCAAACGATACATCCTTGGCAACTTTTTGTGAAATACTACAATACTAGAAATGGCAGAGCCTTTGTAGAGTCTCCTGCTCGTAAACTCTCTCAATCTTTTGCCTTGCCAGTGACTGGAAGTGGTGTTGTGACTCCTAAACAAAGTTTACTCTCTGCAGTTCACACTGTGCTTACTGAGCATAGCCCCTACAAGCGCAGTGCAGATTCAGAATTTAAGGCCTTAGTATGCATGGCTTTGAATGAACAGCGTTTGGTTTCCTGGATAAACCTGATCTGTAAATCTGGAACACTTATCCGGAATCACTACCAGCCATGGAGCTACATGGCTTCAACTGGTTTTGAGAGCACACTCAATATTCTTAGTCGTCTTAGCAACCTGCACTTCAATCTGCCATTTGACACTGCTGTTCGACAATTAAAAAATATCAAAGATGCTTTTTAGTGTTTCCTGATCTGTATATTTTATTCAAAGCATTCTATTTTGTCCTATTTAAGATTAATTTAATAGTTATAACTTCTTGCAAATTAAACTATGCTGCTCTTTTATGAATTTAAAACCTCAACTGAATGTTTGAGGCATGTTTGGAAATGATCAGATCATTTTTTTCCCCAGTGGTCAGTTACAGTTCTATTTTAATTCAAATTTAAATAGCGACAAGTAAGTTTTTATAAAACTCGGGAATTAAACATTTATAAAATATGGCAGATTGCTCATTGATTATAGCATGTACTTCTGTATAATGTCGTCAGCAAAGTGTAATGGGATAATACAAGGAATGTGACATTGGGTGAAGTGTATATATTATTGCAAGACTTAATCAGTTTTAATTTGATCTACTAGAAAAGGGACAATTCGTGATTTTGGAAGGCATGATTGTGGATGTTTTTTGTACTAACTTTCTAAACAAAAATACTTGCAGCTGGATGAAAGCTGACCACAGTTTTTCACATTATCTTTGTCATCATTTTTTAGCAGACATTCCTCTGGCTAACTATTAATGTAAGCCAAGTTACCATTGCTGCAAATTGGCTAAGAGGTAAAAGACTGCAAGCTATAGCCCCTGTGTTAGAAAATCTTGTAGTTCTAAAGAAAATATTTTTGTGGGACAGCTTTTATCAAGTTTAATGGCAAATATATTTTTCTCCATCCTTGATCTGTTGGCTAATTTTTGCATTTAATTATTTCCCAGTCTGCACATCAGGGTTCAGCATACAGGTAGCTGAGCTTTAGGTCCGTGAAAAGATTTTTTTGATACTGCTCTGACGTTGCTCTAATGTATCTCCCTTTTTTTTAATTACAAAGAACCTGCCCTTAAGCATAATGTTTTAGCTTGTTACATGGGAAATTGCTGTTAAAACCCACACATACCATTGTGTTACAGCATCTGCAAACTGTGCACCTAATGTCTCGAGTGTTCCTAGTGATCATTCTGTATTTTTGTCTTGCATATTAATTTTGTACTGTTTGGATATTGTATGATGTGATGTAACTGACTACTGTAAGTGCCCTGGGTTTGATCCAGGGTGTGACATTTTCTTTAATTTCTCAAGTATTAGTTGTTCTTGCTATCGAGAACATCTATTATATGATTGTTATGATCAGGTAGTTAAGTAAATATAATTACCTAAGCTATCTTAAATTCAAATCATTTACTAGTTTATACATACTAAGATGTAATATATTCAATTAAATCATAATGATGACCAACTAGGAGGTCATGAGGTAAATCTTGGAAATCCACTTTCCACCTGGCTTCACTTTTTTGTTGAGGTTATTAATGTTAATATTGTGCTATTGGTCAACACTATTACAATATGTAGTATTTGAAGCTAACATGTTGGATGAAACATTTTGACATCTGGGTCACTTTCTGTCTAATAATCCCATTTTCTCTCTAAATTATTTTGCAAACTATATATGTCTTAATGTGTAATTAATCATTTCATCATGATACCATTGAAAATGGGATCAGTTGCTCTGTTTAGCCTATAATTTGTGGCAAATTGTCCTTGGAATCCAGGTTGGTTTTGGAGAAAGGTCTACTAACTTGTGTGGAAACTTTCAAGGTCCTCGGTTATGCTAAGAAAAAAATATGGATCAGAACTATTCCATTCCTTTGAAACATTTGAAATGCACACTACACGAGAACACAGGAATGCAAAAATTCCTTGTAACATGACAATGCCTGGAAAATTTTTCACATCAGTCTTCATTTTGAAATGGGAGCAAATCTTCAATAAACAGTAAATTGTTATTTTCTTATCTCATAAAACAGAAAAGTATGTTATCTATTTGTGTAATCTGTGTTGTAGAAAGTTGATATTTTGATCAATATGTCAATTTGATTTTCATTCTGCTAAAGATTTAAGCAAAGGAAAGGCTGGGACTGGTTTTCTAGAATCAAACCAAATTTGATGCCTTTTGTGTATTGTTCAGCATTGGTACAACAATCATTGTTGGTTTGATAAGAATTCCTTTTGGCATTTTTAAAGGTAAAGGTGACCAATTTAGAATGTATTGCTACTTGTGCTGTCTTGTATTGCTTAATTCAAATTACTGGATAATTTTTTTTATTATTCCCCAAAATCGATACACCTCCAAGTTACGAAGGAGTATTTCTAACTTCTGCTGTCAAAAGCCAGATTTTATTCTCAAACTTCATTAGTTCACGAGTGTATTTGCCCTGGGGTTAAAAGAAGCTTTTTCATAAAAATATCAATCAGTTGTATACTTTGCATTATTTTCCACTGAAAACCATGGGAGACTTCACCCAGCTATTTGACATCCTCACGCTTGGATATTGGGTTGATCTTTAAGCAGGTTTAAACAAGTTTGTAGAGTGTGGCATTAAATGTAGAGTCAAATTCTACTTTAGTCCAGTAGTTATGGGGAGCCTGCACCTGGATGGTTAGGATGTTGGGTTGCTTATGAATTGCTTGAAATGAGAATCAGTTCATTCACTTTTATTCAACTGCCCATGGGTGGTTGTTCCCACTACTATTGCATTTCCCATCTGACTGTGTTTATTAACTTCAGTCATTTGTGGTCACTTCAAAACAACATCATGCAATTACTGCTGGCTGTGTTGGATGTGCTTTCTGTCACCTGGTTAGAGAAGTAGTGTCCCTGCTAGTATCAGCAGCATTTGACAGAAGTATGTGTTGGCTTTGGCTGTGTGGCTGCTGCACTATGCAATCCCTTAACCCCTTCCTTGCCTCCTCTCCCCCGCCAACCTCTGACAGTAGAACAGCAGGTTTGCAATATTGATGTCCTTGGAATGGTGAAATTCACTCCCCAGATAGTTGCTGCTTTTTTTTAAACACTAGTAAGATAGTTAACCTTGGTGTTGTTTCTATCAGAAGTTACTCCAGGTTGCCATTCAGGTCCGTCTTGATTTTTTTTTATTTGTTTGCGGTATCATTATGGAACAATGGGGTTTTTGTTCAAGCTTCTGATTCTGCAAGTAAGAGGTTACTGTATTCATGTCCTGAGACCATTTTTTATTTTGCAACTGACTGTCAGAGGCAGACAGATTCAAATCACCTGTGTTACATTTTAATCTGTGGTTGGCTTGTTAGATGTATGGATTTTATGGAGTGGTGCTGGCACTGATCCTTGTTTATACTGTATTTTTTTTTTGCTGCTACTCTGACACACAATTTATAGGCTTATACTTAAGGGATGTCACTGAAGGATTGCTGCCTTTTTGCTAAGATATAACAACAGGCCTCTATCTGCTTGTTCAGATTATTGTTAAAGATTCCTGGTGTTCAAACCAATGTTTCCCACCAGTCATCACCTCCAAAAGCGCATTAACCAATTGAGCATCTCATTTAATGTTTGAAAGGATTTGATGTTACTGGTTCACCACACTTCAGCAATTCATGTTTGACGGGTGCCTGGGATGTCATTTTTGATGATACACAATGCAGATCTTCTTTCCAGAGATGAATGGAACCTTGAGGGGTTATCCAGCTCAGTAATGAAAGATTGTCAATTTCTGAAATACTTTGAACTGATCTAGTTGATTACAAATGCTATAATGCTGCTTGGGTAGAAAAATATCCTGTATTTGCATTAAATCCTCAGCATATAGTTTTATGGTCTGACATTATTTAGCAATTTCAGTTGCAGTCCATAGTTTTAATCAGTAAAGTTTGTGTTTGGAACAAAATAACTGAAAATGCTGTAAATATACAGCAGATCAGGCAGCACCTGGAGATAAGAACACATGAAGTGGGAGTAGGCCAGAAGAGTTCTTTGAGCCTGCTCTGCCATTTACTTAGACAATGGTTGCTTCTGTGGATCATCACCACACCCCCTGATCCCCGAGTATCTAAAAAAAATCTATCACATCTAATAAAGTTTCAGATTGATGATCAATAGCCTTTTGTGCTGACTGATCAGAGTATCTTCATTGATTTTTATTGAAATTTTCCAAAATCTGCATTATTTTGCTTTGGTTTGAAACTAAGCATTACACTAAACTTGTTACTTTTCAAAAACCCAAAAGGAATAAAGTCTTTATTTGTAATTAAATGGTAAACAAGTTCCACTTTGATTGGTATGAGAGAGGAAACCAAATTTGGCTTGGTGTCAGACTGTGGTTGGGTTATTAGGCCATATTGTGTAATGTTACAATACGTCATTTTAGGTCTGTACTTCAGATGGGAGGAAGATTATCATCCTCATAAAATCCCAGGTTTTAAAATTATTGCTGTTTTTTTTAATTGAAAGCCCTAAAGTTAATAATTACCAGCTCTCATTTTCTGGTACTGGCTTTAGAAACTTATTTTGGCTGCATGACACGTCGAGATAGCATCAAGAGATATCTATAACATTTCTTTACTCACCAAAGGATAAGTGACAATTATATCAAATGAACAGCACTGTCTTATTTAAATCTAACTTACGTGCTCAATACAGGTAATTTTTCTACAAAGGCCTTTTGGTAATATTTTCATCCAGAAGATAGTTTTGATCTTGCATTCCTTGAAAATAGAACTATTTGTGAAATCACCATGTCACAAAATATTGATTAACAAGATGGAGGGAGACCAATTGACCACGCTGTATCACTTGAATAAACTTAATTAAATATGAGCAAAGAAATTATCATATCTAGGTTATTAATTTCAGGATGGTGAAAGCTGTGAAATGTAATTGTATGTATACATAAAGTAAATGTATATTTTGGGGTTTATTGTAAAATTATGCAGTAGTGTATCTGGCATGAATTATAGTTGTATGTCACATTCTAAGTATCAAAGTGTAACAAATAAAATTCTGAATATCCCAATACTTGTAGTCAGAATTTGTATTACTGTAATTACAATGTTTAATCTGTTTCTATTTCAAAAGAATATATTCGACACTAGGTGTGTCACTTTGCTCTGGTTGAATACAGATCTTCTGAATTCAAATCTCGTGATACTTCCTTTCATTTGAAATGTCAGGTGGAAGACTGACACTTAATACTCTCCACACTTTAAATGAAAAGAAGTGTTGACCCAAAACGTTGACTGTTCCTTTCCCTCCATAGATGCTGCCTGACGCACTGAGTTTCTCCAGCACTTTTTTTTGTTGCTCCACACTTACAATGCATTGCAAATCAATTCCAAAAATCTTTCGGCAAAATTTACTGTAAAGTTGGCTTACAAATGGCAGTGTTCACTGCAGGTTGTCTTTTATAAAAGGGCACACTTTGCCTGGTCCCAGATTGCACAAACAGATTCATGTCATACTCCTCCTCATTACACTTTAATTACCATTATGTTAGTGACATTTCACTGCTCCAGAAGTTGGGACTAGATTACTTCACCCTTTCAACAAATCCTCATTTATTTCTCACTTCCTCCTAAATGTACCAGTTATTCACCTAAATAGCCATATGTTCCAAGAAAAAATAAAATTACTGCTTATTTCCTCATTGGGTTTATTGATGATTATATTTTTCCTGTCCATGGTTTTGGACTCTCCTACAAGTGGTGGTATCTACTTCTATCAGTGTCATCACTGTTATTAAGACCTCTATTGGGTCTCAATCTTCTCTGGTAGATCTTAGAGTGCAAACATTTTCCCTCCACTCTCCTGATATTTCCATCAATTAATGTAAATCTGTGCCCCTTATTGACCTGGAATCCAACAATGGTAGCTACAAATGGCAACCCTGCAATAGTTCAGGATTTCTGTAGAAAATGCTTCCTTTTGTGCATGTGATCTCTGCATGGGTTTTTACTTTTTTCACTATCATCAAGGAACTGGTCAGTACATCACAGACATGGGATACTGGTCTGCCTGCAGCTTTTGGAAGTCACGTACAGCATTTTGTAAATAAAATGTAAACTGTACAGTTGACATTTAATTGCTTATGTAGATTTTTATTGCTAGGCAAAATAAATATGCGTTTTTTCAAGTATTCCTCTGGGGTGTTATTTGACTGGTTAAAATTAAAACGGACTAATAAACAAGGCCAAAATATATGGTTTAATTAAATACTTTAATTAAAATGAGAAATGAAAGATGGTTTGGTCAAATTGCCCAACCTCTTGTGATTAATCTTTGTTAAATAATTTAAGAAGGATACAACAAAGTTGTAGTCAAGGCAATTAACTTACCAATTTAATCTTTTTGGAAACTGGCATTTTAAGTGCCTCAAGGTCTTTTCCATATAAAATTGCAGAATAGATGGAGAGAAAATCTCACTGTGCATACTTTATTATTTGGCAGGTGATTTATCATAAGATAATATGCTGCAACTATTCATTTGCCTTGTTTGTGAATCTGAAGTAATTCCTTTAATCTAGAGGACAGTGATCTATTTCATATCTGATGGTTGTAGTCATTTTGCTTTAAACAAAGACTTTTTGACCAGTTTTACACTGCCCCAAGGCTAAGCTTTGCAGTCAATTGTAGTTCCTGTCTTTTAAATTTACCCACTAAATCTAATTTTTTTAATGTCCATTGTAATGAATTTAGTGTCGTTGCACAAGCCTGTGCTGAACTGAACACAATGTTCTCTGTTGGGATTAATCAATGCACGATTTTACATATTGTTTTAGCAACTTAGCATCATTATATAATCACCAATGTGGGAATTTCATTCCTAAGCAAGCACTGCCATCTGCTGACTGGTGCAGATATTGCCACAATCCATAATATAGTTATGAAACAGGTCTGGCAGCATCTGTGGAGAGATATACAGTTAATGTTTCAGGTCCAGGACCCTTCATCAAAACTGAGAAAAGGAGAAGCAAGTTAGTCGGGGCAGCAGAGGAGGTGATGGGTGAAGCAAAGGGAATTTCTTTCCTTGGGCTGAAATAATGGGGTAGATAAGATTAAGTTTATTTGTCTGTGTAATGTGTTGCTCATGTATTGTCTATGTAATGTACAGTCTGATATGTGACCTCATTAAATATATTTAAGACAGATCTTTGCATAGTAGGGGAATTACTTACATTATTACCATTGGGGAAGAAGTACAGGAGCCTGAAGACCCACACTCAGTGTTTTAGGGACAGCTTCTTCCCCTCCACCATCAGATTTCTGAATAGTCCATAAACACTACCTCATTATTCCTCTTTTGCACTATTTATTTGTTTTTGTAACTTATAGTAAGTTTTAATGTCTTGCACTGTACTGCTGCTGCAAAACAACAAACTTCACGACATATGTCAGTGATGATAAACCTGATTCTGAATTACAGGTTACGGGGGAAAGGCAGGTAGGTGGAGCTGAGTCCACGGCCAGATCAGCCACGATCTTATTGAATGGCGGACCAGGCTCGATGGGCCAGGTGGCCTAATCCTGCTCCTATTTCTTATGCTTTTATCTATATATCTATATCTATATATATATATATATATATATATGTGTGTGTGTGTGTGTGTGTATGTATATATATATATATATATATATATATATATATATATATATATATATATGTGGCAGGCAAAAATGGCCAGTTCTCATACAAACAAAAAGAAAGAATGAATTCTTTAAAGTTGGACAACTTTTTGTTGAGTCCTTCAGGGTGCAACATGCTCAGACAGAAGCTGAGGAGTTGACCTTTGAGCTTGTGCTGGGCCTCATAACAGTGTGCAGGAGGCCACAGATAGATCAGAGTGGGATGGTGAATTAAAGTGATAGATAACCAGAAGCTCAGGTTCACCTCTGCATACTGAGCGCAGGTACTCTGCAAGGCCATCACCCTAGTTGTATTTGGCTTTTCCAGTTTGGAGGAGGTCACATTGTGAACACAGAATATGGTAGACTAGATTGGAAAACGTGTAGGTGCATTGCTGCTTCACCTGGAAAGACTGTTTGGGTCCCTGGGTGGTGGGACGGGAAGTGGTGAAAGGAAGTTGCACCTCCTGTGGTTGCACAGAAAAGTGCCATACAATGGGGAGTTGTAAGTGAGGATGGAGGAGCAGGCAAGGGAGTTGCCAAGGAAGCGATCCCTTAGAAATGTGTATCTGGTGGTGGAATCTTGTTGGAGCTGGCAGAAATTGTGAAGGATGATCTGCTGAATGTGGAGGCAGATGGGGTAGGAGATAAGGACTGGGGGAATTCTGTTCTTGCTCTGTCCACGAAGATAAGGGGTGAGAGTAGAGGTGTGGGAAACAGATAAGTTGTCAAGGGCTTTGCCCACTATGGTAGAGGGGGAGCCACGGTTGAGAAAGGAAGACATTTCAGAGGCACCTGTGCAGGATGTAGGCACCTACTTCAACCTGAAACATTAACTCTGTTTCTCTTTCCATAGACACTGCTTGACCTGCCATTCTTTCCAGTAGCTTCTGTTTATATTTCGGAGCTCCCAGGTACTTGGAAGTCTTGTGCTTAAAGTTTACTCCACAACCCTAGCAAAACCCAAGTTGCGCCTTTCCTGCTGATATTCTAAGTAGAAAAAATATTCCCCAGTCAGGATGTGTGTAACTGCTGAGCCACTTGATAGTGTCCTCAGTGGTAATGTGTGGTTCCTGTACTAAGACCAATGCTGAACTTAGTCAGCAACATGATTTGCCCACTGTCTTCTATAGTCTGGGTTGTTGCAAAGTCCCCACGTATGAAGGTTGACCATGCATGAGCCTTGCCCTATTTACAACCAATTCGCACGGATAATGGGCGGACTGTAACATCTGTGACAAGGAACTTGTTTTCTGGTGATACTAACCTCTCATTTCTCATTCCAAAGGACCTCTGGTGTGCATTTGTGGTGCAGCAGTTTGGACTAGATGGGGTGTTGTGATAGGCAAGATGCAGCGGAATCACTCAAGGGGTTCCAGGAAAATATTGTCTGTATAAATGAAGTGAAGGAGAAAATGCTTTTATAGAGGACAATATTTTATCCTAGATTGAAAGCTGTCATTTCTAATGTGCTTATCTAACACTGCACACCAGATATGAAGAATTTTAATGTTACCAAAATAAACAATATTTTGGTAAAAGGTTATCCACGAGTGAAAGACAAAAGAGACGGCAGATGTTGGAATCTGGAACAAAAACAACGCCAGAAGAACTCAGTAGGTCAAACAGCAGCTGTGAAGGCACAAGGCAGAAGTCAATGTTATGGGTCAAGAACCTGCATCAGGAGTGAAAGCTCTGTTGGCGTCTCTCGGCAAAGGTGCACTCGCTCAGACTGGGGATGCTCTGCCCGTGATGAGAATAGACGCAATGTTGAATCATGTGACACTGTGTTACACCTACCGTCATCAGTGTTCCATGTGGCCGTGCTGGAATACTGAACACTACCGCTGAATGCCTCCAGGCCAGCCAAGCAGAGAGGAAGCAAAAAAACCCAAAGCCACCTGCCACCCACTGAATGGTCATAATGTGACAGCCATATATCTGAGGAACTTCCCTTTAACAACAGTTGGGTAATGCTATACCTGGATCCATAGAATTATAATTGCACAGAAGGAGGCTATTCAGCCCATCAAGTGTCTGCCAACGATTTTGTGTCCACCACCCTTACAGTCCACATCATAACCAAAGTAAAGGAAGTTTCTCTCCACCTCCTGTATCTTTTCCCCGTCACTTTGAATCTGTGCCCCTTTCTCTCTATTAAATTTCTTCACCATTCTGCAAGCTCATCTGTGTTTTTTGCAGTTTAGTTCTATGCTCACTGTTCACACAAATTTTGTTTCTTCAGCAAAGTTTGAAAGTTTACCTTGCCACCCATATGGTAATATATATAATTTTTAAAAAGTGATCCCACCACTGGCTTCTGAGGAACGATGCCGTATGTACAATCCTCCAATCTGAAAAACAGTTCTATTTTCTCCTTATTTTTATTATTTTTATTTCCCTCCTGATCAGTTATAACTAAAAGCTCCCCACAACTAAACTGCAATCACCTATGAGCTGATATGGCAGGGAAGGAATTGGAGAACATGGTGTTAGGGCATCAGGATGATTGAGCAGCTTCCTGTAGGGACAAAGGGAAAATGAACCACTAGGAAGGCTCAGCAGCAAAGTCCACAGGTCAAGGTTTGCATTTCTTTAGCTCACGTAACAACATCTTAAAATGCCAATAAGATACGTCTGAATGTAGTCATTGTTGTAACAGAGGAAATGCAACTGCTGATTTGTGCTCAGCAAGTTTCCACAAGACAGATACAGGCCATCTCCGGCTTACAAACATCTGACTTACAGACACCAGTACATACAAATGAGCTCCCATGATATGATTAAATTTAAAAGTCTGAGGTACATGCATGCATTTATTCCTACGAACAGTAGAACTGGTTTCCATTCTTTATCCACTTTTACCCACTTGTTTTTTTTAATCAGTCTCGTGTGTTTTTTGATGCCATTCATTACAATACTGTGGAGATACGGTTACCATATTGAGTGGTTTTTTATATTTTCCAATTTATGGACAAAATCAACTTGTAGACCTCTGTAAAAACTGAACCTGTTCATTACCTGAGGACGGCCTGTAGTTAATTAATGATAATAAAAGGTCTGGGAAATACACAACAGGTCATACTGCATTCATGGAGAGAGAAGTTAATGCTTCAAGTCAACAACCTTGTATCAAGTGGAAGAACTCAGTGGGTCGAGCAGCATCTGTGGGAGGAAAGGAATTGTCAACATTTTGGGTCCTGATGCAGGATTTTGACCAAAAATGTTGACAATTCCTTTCCTCCCACAGATGCCGCTTGACCCGCTGAGTTCTTCCAGCAGATTGTTTGTTGCTCCAGATTCCAGGATCTGCAGTCCCTTGTGTCTCTACCTTGTATCAAATGTTTGCTCTAGAATTGTTGAGATAGGATAAAATATCTTTATTAGTCACACGTACATGGAAACACACAGTGAAATATATCTTTTGCGTAGAGTGTTCTGGGGGCAGCCCGCAAGTTGTTGCCATGCTTCTGGCACCAACACAGCATGCCCACAACTTCCTAACCTGAACCTGTTTGGAATGTGGGAGGAAACCGGAGCACCCGGAGGAAACCGACGCAGACACGGGGAGAACATACAAACTCCTTACAGACAGCGGCTGGAATTGAACCCGGGTCACTGGTGCTGTAATAGCGTTACGCTAACCGCTACACTACCGTGTCTGCATTTTGCAGTAAGATATTTATTCTCCATAGATGCTCTATAAAAATTTAAATTCCATGAGCTCTACAAATCTTAAGATATTTTGATATTTATTAATAATTTATTCATGCTGATGTACAAATTGCTACATTTTACGGCAACTGCTCTGCCCAGGACCGCAAGCAACTGCAGAGAGTTGTGGACGCAGCCCAGTGCATCACAGACACCAGCCTCCCCTCCTTGGACTCTGTCTTTACCTCTTATTGTCTTGGTGTAGCAGCCAGCATAATCAAAGACCCCACCCACCCAGGTCATTCTCTCTTCTCTCCTCTTCCATCGGGTAGAAGATACAGGAGCCTGAGGGCACGTACCAGCAGACTTAAGGACAGCTTCTACCCCACTGTGATAAGACTATTGAACGGTTTCCTTATACAATGAGATGGACTATGACCTCACGATCTACCTTGTTGTGACCTTGCACCTTGTTGCAGTGCACTTTCTCTGTAGCTGTGACACTTTACTCTGTACTGTTATTGCTTTTAACCTGTACTACATCAATGCACTCTGTACTGACTCAATGTAACTGCACTGTGTAATGAATTGACCTGTACGATCGGTATGCAAGACAAGTTTTTCACTGTACCTTGGTGCAAGTGACAATAATAAACCAATACCGATACCAAATACAAAATAAACTGCAGATGCTGGAAACCTGAAAATAAAATCATAAAATGCTGGAAACACTCAGCAGGTCAGGGAGCATCTGTGGAGAGAGAAAAACAGTAAACATTTCAGGTGGAGAACCCTTCTCCAGGGCTGTGCTACATTGTGAGCTGTCTTTAGACTAAAAATTGTTGTTGTTGTTGTTGTTGGAGGCTGGCAGCAAGGGAAGTGACGTCGCGGGGGGGGGAGCGCTGTCAAAGTTCAGCGAGCCCGGCGGAGCTTCCTCTACTGCAGGCGGCGGCCATCGATCAGCAGCCGGTAACACCACCCTCCGCCATCCGTCGCCATCCTCCGCCCAGGGGCCCCGCCGCCTCCTCACCGCCCCCCGCCCAGAAGCACACGGACCCTCCGCAAGCGCTCGGCTGCTTATTTGGCGGCTCGATGTCCGTTTTATCGGTGGATTTGGGGTGGGACTGCGGACGGGCACTCCCGGTCTGGTGGCCCGCGTCCCGCCGGGGTCCCGCAGCGGCCCCAGAGGCTCCCTGCGGCCAGATCGGGCAGAGGCCTCGGCTTTGCATTGAATCCACACGCGAGCTGAAGCCGGGGCTTTGAGCTTCACACTGCCGGTTGCAGGCGGGCTGGCGACCGGACTGGGCAGGAACTGCAGGCCAGCGTCAGTATCTGGCGTTGAATGAATTCCCTCCCAACATTCAGATCAGCCCCTTTTCACATTCCAGCTGGTGGGTTTTGAAATGCAATCAGTCCTCTATGGGCAACCCAAAAAAAACAAGATCCCACGAATAAAAATTGGGGTGATTGGGCAAGCTTTGGTGAAAGTCTTTCGCATATCTGACTCCTTTCAGCCTGTCCCAGGGCACTTTGAAACTGTGGGGTTTGTGCTCCCTTGAAAGCAATTTGAGAAATGACTGAATGATTATTTTAGTGACTTGGCTTCGAGGGATAAATATTGGGCAGAACACCAGAGATGAACACCCTCAGCCTAGCAGCACCACCTTTGCTCTTTGAAATAGTCCAGTGGGACCTTGCTACCTGAGGTAGCAGATGGGGGCCTCTGTTCAACCTCATCTGAAGGAAGGTACCTTCTGTGCTGCAGCATTTTCTCAATACTGCATTGGGCTTGGTCTAGGATTTGTGCCCAAGCTGTTTGCAGGCTTAAAACTAGGCTTGAAACTGGAAGAGCTCCCTGCTTCTCTCAAAGTTTTGATATGCTACTTTTGTGACACGATCTACCTTTGTTTTTACAGAAATGGGGAAGTTTATGAAACCTGGGAAAGTGGTTCTGGTGCTGGCTGGTCGCTATGCTGGACGCAAAGGTGTCATAGTAAAGGTACAATTCTTATAATTGTAGCTCCTGGTACAATTTCGTTAATCTATAATTTAATAAAAGCTGGTGTGTGAACAGTGGGTTTAAATTTTGTTATTAGGAGAATTTCACAACTGTATAAAACCTACCTTTGTAAGGTACAGGATTTTTATAATGATTCTCAGGCAGTGACAATCCATATAAAAAAGATGTATTATAAGGCTGAACTTTTTGTAGTAAAGTGTCTAAATGTTTCATGAGGATTTGGTTAATAAGAATTCCTGGCAAGGTGGCTTCATTCTTGCTCCTGTCATACTGGAGAAAATCTTTGCTTCTGGCATTAAGAATGCTGCTAGGTTGATGTTGGTTACTTTGTCCAGCTTCCATGTTGGTGTGGTTTCCCAGTGACTAATATTGACATGATGACGGGCAGAAATGGAGTAGTTGTGTGAGTGGATGGGATTTTGAGCAAGTGGGATATTATCAGAGGGTATAGGAGAAGCATTGGGATAAGTGGGAGTGGCACCAGCACTGAGGAAGGGTGAAGAGGTGGGCAACAAGTAAAGGCAGTGGAGTATTGTCAGGGAGAGAGATTGTGTATGTCACATTTACAAGATGTACTTTAGACTGGTTTCAGTCATCAGTCTATCACATCATCTGTAATAATTGGAAGGAATGGGTGAGACTTGTCCTCATTTAATGTCATTTTCTTGCAACCAGCTCAAACTGACTTCATACTGAGTGAATTATGTTGATAGGCAGTGTCTGTTCATGTAGTTGCCAATTATTGTCAGTGACTACATGTAAAACATCCTAGAAACAGCATTAAAATGAATGACGTGTTGATCTTTAATCTAGGTAACCAAAGGAAAAATATTGGTTGAAAATCAAAAAAAAGGCTGCAGATACTAGAAATTTAAAGCAAAAACAGAAAATGCTGGAAATACTCAGCAGGTTAGGCTGCACCTGAGGGGTGAGAAACAGGGTCATCGTTCCAGGTCAGAGACTCTTCAGAACAGTTCTGACTTGCTGATTGTTTCCAGCATTTTCTGTTTTTGGGAAAAATATTGGTTACTGTACTCTGTTCTTGAAATGCATTGGAGTGGGTACCTAAGTTCTGGGAACCTAATAACTGAGCAGCAAACTGCATAACTGCCAGTGGTAACTAGATTTTCAAAACTAATTGTTTCAGTGATGAAGGACCCTAAATTGAAATGTGCTTATCTTGTAGAACATTGATGATGGAACTTCTGATAGGCCTTACAGTCATGCCCTTGTTGCTGGTATTGATCGTTACCCTCGAAAAGTGACTGCCAAGATGGGTAAGAAGAAGGTGGCCAAGAGGTCCAAGATCAAGTCCTTTGTGAAAGTGTACAACTACAACCATTTGATGCCAACCAGGTGAGTATTGGCATCATACGATTTTCTTTTCTGCCTCATTGATGTGTTCAAAATGTCTTTCAGATAGATTACTCCTCAGTGGAAAGGCTTAAATTTAGATGGAAGAGGATCAGTTCCAAGGTTGCAGACTGTCTTTGTCTGGCTGGCTTACTGAAAACTTAGCAGAATTCATGTAATTAATGGCAGCTATGTTAAATAGCTTGACAGAGTCCTTCAAAATTACCGCAAAGGTCATAAGTGCCATAGGATGAAGGTATGGTGTGGGGTTTTATCTTAATCTGGCACTTTTGAAATGGCATTCACCTTTTCAATGTTATCCTGCAAGTGTAGTTGGTCATTATTGTCAATATGCAGTGAGACATTGGAGGTGGAGAGAAAAGATTAAAAAGGTACGTTGTTCCTCACCATAAGATCTTTGCACATGTGACAAAATGAAGGGAAACACAATAATCTGATGGTGAACCCACTGTGACTCTTTCCTTAGCTTGCTGTTCATTACCTGGAATCTGGAGATGTCCCTAACTGAGCAAGTTATTGCATTTGGCAGTATTAAAATTTGTACTTGTCCAATTGGAGTATTTTGATAATAAGAATAAAGGAGCGCTCAAACTGCTCTCATTGTCCTGGTATTTTGTACATAAAGTGGTGTTGAGAACATGCATGGATGCATGCTATTGCTACATATGCCACATCCAACCCACTTTCCCTTTTACAAAGGAGGAGAATTTAGTGGGAAATGCATGTTTGCATAAAGAACTGCTACTTCCATAGAAAATTAAAATTCTAACTTGTAAGTTGAATCTCAACTTTACTCGTTGCCTGATGGTGTAAAACACTGTACAGGTTGTTCATTGTGTGACTTGGAGCAGGAACTATGGTTGTATTGAATATTTTGAGGTACTATGTTGCTGAAGCATTACTTTGGCTTCCTTTCCTTGGGACTACTGTGGTTGTAAAGTGCTACCTGGTTCAATTGCTTGTAAACTTGTAATGGAAAGTTGTTTGAAAGGCAACCATCACTATAGACTTTGATTACACCAGGTCCTGTATAAATACAATTACGTACACATTTATCTGACTATTATGAATGAGTTTTTAATGCAAATTGCCTAAAGTTGTAACTTCTGAAAAACTGTTGTTGCAAATCTTATTGTGGAGCAGATAGCTTTTTCTAAATGCTCTGAAGTTTGCATATTGATCAGTTGTCTGATCCTTATATAAATAAGCCTCCTTGGCAAACATAATTTCATGAAACTTTTTGGCCAGAACATTGAATTATGCAAGTATCCTTTGGATTTTATTATTTGCATACTTCGTCAAGGTTACACCTTGTGCAAGATAAATATTGAAAACCAGTTGAATTTCCTTGCTTTGCTTCTCTGGTTGAATTTCTGATCAGAGACAGTGTAAGGAAATGGAATGCTTCCCACCATATTTTGGTCACTGAGCTTCTAAGTGCCTGCTTCTAAAGTATGATATAACTTAATAGTGCAGGGGAAGTCCAAAATTTGATCCATGTTGCAGTTGCCTCTGCTTTGCACAGGCTGAAATTTGTACCTTTGGGTTTGTGTGGGGAAAAGCAGCTGGTGTTTTTACACCAGAAACTCCTGTTGGATATTGGGGTTGAGACAAATGGGCTTTGACTAATCTGTCAGTGACTATTGATGGGCTAGGTATTAGGGAGTAGTGGGAGTTTTCATCTTGTTTTGCTGGTTCAGCCTTTGAACCTTTTGAAATGCTTTTTTTATCCTAGAACCTTGCATCTATGTGACTGTTTCTGTAATTTTCACTTTTCTCTGCAAAATTGTAACTCCTCTTGGTCAAGTTAATAAAACTCAAGCTTTTATTATCTTATCCTCAAGGAAGCTTTTTGCACACCTTTGTTTAAAATGGCCATGTTTATTGACCAGCCCAGGTGCATTAAAAAAAAGTGGTGTTGATTTGTTGTCTTGATTCATTGGAGTCATTAAGGTGATAGTTATACAAAACCTAATGTTTTCCTACCTCCTGCAGTTTTTTCCCTTCAGGTGGCATTTACTTCTCCTTGAAGTATAATCTCACAAATGCTGCTTCACCTTCTATCTTGACCATTCTTTATTTGCAAGCCTAGGCAGTGTATCTTTAATCTCTCAGGAGGAACTAAAATAACACTGAACTTTTGATTTGACATCCAAATATATGTATTTCCAGCAGATGCTTCCTATCCCTGCCACTGCCACCCACCTTGGATCAAAGAGCTTTAGATTCAGAGTATGACAACACAGAAACAGGCCCTTCGGCCCATCTAGTCCATGCCGACATGATCTTCTGCCTAGTCCTATCTACCTGCGCCCAGACCTCTTTCATTCATGTACCTATCCCAACTTCTCTTAAACATTACAATTGAACCCACATCCACCACTTCCGCCAGCAGCTCGTTCCACACTCGCACCACCCTCTGAGTGAAGAAGTTCCCCTCAGATTCCCCTTAAATATTTCACCTTTCACCCTAAACCTATGTCCTCTAGTTCTAGTCTCACCCAAAAAAGCCTGCATGCATTCACCCTATCTATACCCCTCATAATTTTGTATATCTCTCTAATTTCTCCCCTCATTCTCCTGTGCTCCAGGGAATAAAGTCCTCAAGTCCTGGCAATATCCTTGTAAATTTTCTCTGCACCCTTTTGAGCTTATTGATATCTTTCCTGTAGGTAGGTGACCAGAACTGCACACGATACTCTAAATTCAGCCTCACCAATGTCTTGTACAACTTCAACATAACATCCCAACTGCTGTACTCAATGCCCTGATTTATAAAGGGCAGTGTGCCAAAAGCTCCCTTTACAACCCTATCTACCTGTGGCACCATTTTCAAGAAATTATGGATCTGTATTCTCAGGTCCCTTTGTTCTACCACACACCTCAGAGCCCTACCATTCACTCTGTAAGCCTTACCCTGGTTTGTCCTCCCAAAGTGCAACACCTCACACTTCTCTGTATTAAATTCCATCTGCCATTTTTCAGCCCATTTTCCTAGCTGATCAAGATCACGCTGCAAGCTTTGATAACCTTCCTTGCTATCCATTACACCCCCAATTTTTGTGTCATCTGCAAATTTGCTGATGCAGTTTACCACATTATCATTAAATCGTTAATATACATGATAAACAACAATTGATCCAGCACCGATCCCAGCAGCACATCACTAGTCACAGGGCTCCAGTCAGTGAGACAACCATCTACTACCACTCTCTGGCTTCTCCTGCTAAGCTAGTGTTGAATCCAATTGACTACTTCATCCTGAATGCCAAGCGACTTCATCTCCTGGACCAGCCTCCCATGTGAGACTTTGTCAAAGGCCTTGCTAAAGTCCATGTAGACGGTGTCCACTGCCTTTTCTTCATCAACCTTCTTGGTAACCTCCTTGGAAAAACTAAAATTGATTCGACATGACCTACCACCCACAAAGTCACGTTGACTCTCCCTAATCAGGCACTGTCTATCCAAATACTTATATATCCTGTCCCTTAGAATACCTTCAATAATTTACCCACGACTGACGTCAGGCTCACTGGCCTATAATTTCCCCACTTATTCTTAGAGCCTTTCTTGAACAACAGAACAACATTAGCTATCCTCCAGTCCCCCATCACCTCACCTGTGGCCAAGGACCTATTAAGTATCTCTGCCAGGGCCCCTGCAATTTCTGACTAGCCTCCCACAAGGTTACTTTATTTTACTTTATGGACATTAAGAAAGCTTAGGCCTTCTGTAATTAAAGATCAAGTGTGTTGACAAGATGAATCAATCCATTTAAAGTTCCCCATAGGAACTGGAGTTGGTTAATTATGTTTTTTTTGTTTTATTTTCAGGTACTCTGTTGACATTCCCCTGGATAAGACCATTGTCAACAAGGATGTTTTTAGGGATCCTGCTTTGAAACGTAAAGCCAGGAGGGAAGCCAAAGTAAAATTCGAAGAAAGGTATGAAACAAATGTGGGATTAAGCTGAAACTGAAGTGCTAAGATATGTATAACTTTGTACTTGAGTATCATCCATTACTACCACTGTCTACTTTGAAGGTGACAATGAGTTTTTTTAATCAAAGTTGACCTCCCAATAATAATTCACAATAATAATTCCAATAGTAATAATAAAAATTACCTTGCAGCTGGTAATAATACAGACTATCTCTTATTCCATGTATGCACTAATTGATTATGTATTATACTTGTGAAAATAAAATTGTAGGAGGAAATGCTAATTTATTTTTTATTTTGTGCAGGTACAAGACAGGAAAAAACAAATGGTTCTTCCAGAAGCTCCGATTCTAAGTTGTACATCAGTATAAATAAATTTTCATTTAAAATGTTTTGAGTATTAGTGTCATTTAGTATCTCAGAACTGGAAATTTGTTGATCTGAAGTTTTCAATATTTTCTGTATTGGACATCCACGTAATAAGGGTATATCATCTTTTTCTGCATTTGATCCATATAGATATTTGACCCCAAGTTTAATCCAACCAACGATAGTCAAGGTCAACTTTTAGCCGAACTTTGCTTGACCTGCTTGGGTTGAAAAGTAATGGTTAAAATAATACAAAATCCTGTGGCAAATTTAAGGGTGGGGGTATGGTAGTGGAGAGGAGATGGGTTATGGGGGAAGAAAATAGCAAATCAGAGGAATCAAATGCTACTTTTGTAGTAGTAGTCATTGATTCTACTTGGGGTGCAGCTTGTGTGATGGAATCTCCACTGACCTAAACAATGAATGTGCAGACACTGCTTAATGACAGGTCAGCATTCTACAGTGGAATCATCTACATAACAGCTTCAGGGGGTGCACGAGCAGGGGAAGGTGGCAGATGATATTTGTGGATTTGTATCCCACAAGTCATCAATATATTTGGGAAGTAGAAAATTATTCTAGGGATGATGCAATTATAACTCCAAATACAAGTTGGTAGACTTAAAGTAGAGTTTTGTGATTAAAAACCTAATAATTCCTCATGGCTGGATATTGGGTGTACATTAAAAGAAAACTAAAGACTTGTGTTTAAGAGTTCCAAAGCATTTTATGCAATGCAATATCTTCTATTATTGTCACCAGAATAAGTACAGTTCAATTTGCATGCAGTGGTCACTTTGTGTGATAATAGCTCAAACTATTTAAATATTGGTTGAAAGATAAATATTGAAACCTCATGGGGAACTTGCCTGCTTTATGAAAAGGCCATTCAGCCTTTGGGTCTTCTTCCAAAAAATAAGACAATTGCTGATATATGTGTTAGTTGTACAGTCGTTGATTCTCATTTAGGATACAGTTTGATGGGTGCCTCCGAGTCCCCATTGAGTTCTAGCTAAATTCCTGAAAGGATCTCCCCCCACCCTTCCCATTGCTAATATAACCCTGTGCTTTAAATTCTAATGGGTCATGTTTCTTCCCTCACCCTGCGTGTCAGCAGGCATTAACGTGTATGTGGTAGGACTTGGTTACCATAGAACAATACAGCACAATACAGGCCCTTCGGCCCACCCTGTTGTGCCGACCTTCAAACCACACCTAAGACTATCTAACCCCTTCCACATATCCCTCTATCTTAAATTTCTCCATATGCTTATCTAACAGTCTCTTGAACTTGACCAACGTATCAGCCTCCACCACCATTCCAGGCAGCGCATTCCAAGCGCCAAAAACTCTGGGTGAAAAACCTCCCTCTGACATCTCCCTTGAACTTCCCACCCATTACCTTAAAGCCATGCCCTCTTGTATTGAGCATTGGTGCCCTGGGACAACCTATTTTCTCCTCCACTGTTCATTTAATGCTAGTACTTGCTGACCCACTGGAGAAAAATATGTAAGAGTCCATCCCCATCTAGCTTAGGTGGAGTTGCTGCTATCTGCCTTGATTATGTTTTATGGGAGCATAACCTCACAATCTAACACGCCTTGAGTTTCTCCAGGTGTCCCATCAGTTGAGGGGTATCTCTGCTGCATGGGGGGTTATAATCCAACTACCCCAGGAGGCGATTGTCCAGGCCCATGATCTGTCTCCCCATGTTTTCCCCCTTCCTGTATCCATCCTGACCATCCTATACTCTCCCCCACCCAGGTTATACAACTGATGGCTGATCCCAGAAAAATTATTTTTAAAAGAATTTCTTCAGTTGTGAAATAATTTGAAGTTGAACTACAAAACAACAAATTTCATGTCATTTAAGCCAGTGATAATTCTGATTCTGACCCTTCCCTTTCTGACCCTCCTGCCATGAGCTGAACCCTGTGTATTCTCATGAACATCCTGATGCCAACAATCCGAGTAACTCACAACTTCTGGTGACTGACCTTGTCTGCAGTAACTCTGGCTGAGAAATCTTGTTTTTAAAGTAAAACTCCACTGCCAAAACCAATAACATAAGCTTTTGCTTTGATCTAACATTTGTATTTTCCCCTCCCTGCAACAAGCATTACTTTTGTTCTCTTCCTCTTTTCTAGCTGTTTAATACAATCCTATGTGCTACATAGTAATGTTAAATTGTGTTCCAGGTTATTAAACACAATTTCAGTGGAACATAGAACGGTACAGCACAGGAACGGGCCCTTTGGTCCACAATGTTGTGCTGAACTAATTAAATTAATAATCAAATGCTCAACTAAACCAATCCCTTATGCCTACACAATGTCCATATCCCTTAATTTCTCTCACAATTCATGTGTCTAAGAGCCTCTAGAACGCCCCTATCGTATCTGCCTCCACTACCACCCCAGGCAGCGCACTCCAGACACCCACCACTCCGTGTGTTAAAAAGAAGTTGCCCTGCACATCTCCTTTGAACTTAACCCCTCTCACCTTAATACATGCCTTCTGGTATTAAACATCTCAACCCTGGGGTAATGATACTGGATGATCTACTCTATCTATGCCTCTCGTAATCTTATAAACCTGTATCAGATTTCCCTTCAGCCTCTGCCACTTCAGAGAAAACGACCCAAGTTTGTTCAACCTCTCCTTATAGCACATGCCCTCTAATCCAGGCAGCAACCTGGTAAACCTCTTCTGCACCCTCTCCAAAGCCTCCACATCCTTCCTACAATGGGGCGACCAGAACTGAATGCAATACTCCAGATGCGGCCTAACTAGAGTTTTATAAAGCTGCAACATAACTTCCCGACTCTTGAACTCAGTGCCTCGACTAATAAAGGCAAGTGTGCCGTATGCCTTCTCTACCACCCTATCAACCTGTGTAGCCACTTTCAGGGAGCTATGAACTTGGACCCCAAGATCCCTCTGCTCATCAACACTGCCATTGATTGTGTACTGTCTCTTTACATTTGATCTCCCGAGGTGCAACACCTCACGTTTGGCTGGGTTAAACTCCAACTGCCATTTCTCCACCCATATCTGCCACTGATATATATCTCGCTGTTTTCTTTGTCAGTCTTCTACACTATCCAGAACACCGCCAATCTTTGCATCATCTGCAAACTTACTAACCCACCCATCTATTTTTTCATCCAGGTCATTTATATACATCACAAACAGCAGAGGTCCCAGGATGGATCCCTGTGGAACACCACTAGTCACAGACCTCCAGCCAGAATAAGTCCCATCGACCACTACCCTCTGTCTTCTATGGGCAAGCCAATTCTGAATCCAAATGGCCAATTCACTGTGGGTCCTATGTATCTTAATCTGCTGGATGAGCCTCCCATAAGGGACCTTGTCAAATGCCTTACTAAAATCCATGCAGACAACATCCATAACAATCAACTTTGTCCCCTCCTCAAAAAACTCAAAACAAGTTAATAAGATGTGACTTGCCCCGCACAAAGCCATGCTGACTGTCCCTGATTAGGCTATTGTTTTCCAAATGCTCATAAATTCTATCCCTGAGAATCCTCTCCAGTAACTTCCCTACCACTGACGCAAGACTCACCAGTTTATAGTTTCCAGGATTATCCCTGTTTCCCTTCTTGAATAATGGAACATTAGCTACTCACCAGTCCTCTGGAACCTCACCTGTGGCTAGAGGGGACACGGAGATATTGGTCAAGACCCCAGCAATCTCATCTCCTGCTTCTCTCAATAACCTGGGGTATATCCCATCAGGCCGTGGGAACATATCCACCTTAATGCTCTGACCAAACACTACCTCGTCCTTTATCTCAAACTAACCTAGCATGCTAGCATGCTCCACACTGATCTCCCTGTCCTCCACGTCCTTCTCCTTGGTAAATACTGATGCAAAGTACTCATTTAGGACCTCACCCACATCCTCCGCTTCCAAGCACATGTTCCCTCCTTTATCCTTGAGTGGTTCTACTGGCTCCCTCATTATCCTCTTGCTCTTGATTTATGTATAGAATGCCTTGCGATTCTCTTTAATCCTACTTACCAAGGACTTTTAATGGCCCCTCCTGGCTTTCCTAATTCCCTTCTTGAATTCTTCTCTGGCTTCTTTATAATCCTCAAGGGCTCTGTTTGATCTTAGCTTCCTAAGCCTTACATATGTTACCTTTTTCTTCTTGACTAAATTCACCACCTCTCTTGATATCTAAGGTTCTCTGACCTTGCCATCCTTGTCCTTCCTTCTTAATGGAAGATACCTGTCCTGTACTGACAACAGGGTTACTTCATTAATATTTTGGAGTTTACTTAGTTTGATAGAATTGCGCATTCACAGTGGGGTATATTTTAAGAGGAAAATGACACCTCCGAATTTCCATTCACCTGCTTGTGTTGTTGAACCGAGCCAAGGCTGTATATTGCCATGAAATGCTGTAAGGAAGCAAACAACTTCTGTCTGTTGGAGACACCAGAGGTTGCAGATGCTGCAATCTGAAGCAACAAACAAACTGCTTGAGGAACTCAACGGGTCAGGCAGCATCTGTAGAGGGAAATAGACAGTCAAAGTTTTGGTCCAAGACCCTTCATCTGGACTTATGTATGTTAATATTTCTAAAAGCTGAAGACAAAATACAGACATGAAGCTTCCATTGTTGTCATTTTACAATGTGACTACTGTAAATGTTACAGCTCCATGGATATTCGAGAGCATGAGTCAGACCCATGTCTCTCCTGCACTCCGTCACACAGCTTCACATTTTGTACATTTCACAGAGCCTTGGTTTTCTCAATGCACCCTGGGTTATGGTGATTTTGGTTAACTTCTGAAAATGTGGGCATAAATTCTCTTATTGTACAGCACCAGCACAACCAAATCAGCCCCATTAATGTAGGTGGCCTTAGCCACTATTCCAGCAGACATATAGTACCACTGTAATTCAGTGATCTGAGTGTTTGGGCCTTATTTCCAATTTTAATTTGAATGGATGGCATCAGTTTTAGAATCTATGAGGTAATTTATAGATGAGTATTACTAGGATTAAAACAAGTGCTGCTGAAGTAATTTCCTGGCTTTCTTGCTGACTAAATTTAAATAAGTGCAGCCAAAAAGTACAAACTGATAATTTTTAAATGCGATCCCATGTCAATGCCCAGATTATCAAAGCATGATTGGAAACACCAGAAAAAGGTTCTCCATTGAGTTTATGCTGGCCCTCAGAGTAAACCCATCAATGCCATTCCCCCACATTTCCCTGTAATCTATTATCTCGTCCCCATTAGCATCCCAGTGATTTACCACCTATGCTACAGCAAGTTACAGCAGCCAATTAACCTAAGAACCAGCATGTGTCTGAGAGAAAAATGGAGCACCCAGGGGATAACCATGTGGCCATAGAGAGAATGTGCAAACTCTACACACACAGCACCTGATGTCAGAATTGAACTAGGTCTCTGAAGCTGAGAGATCGCTGCACTATCTGCAGTACCACTGTGCCTTCTTGAACTACAGCATGAAATAAATAGCCAGAGGTTCTGTTCCTGATTAATAGATTCTCCCAAATAAATCTACAGCTCTGTGTGTGTGAATATGGGGGAAGAGTGCCCATCAACAGGTGTAGAAGCTTGGAGTTAATACCTTCAAGATTTAAAAAAATGTCAGTTTATGCTGATGGAATGCAAAGCTATCAATTAAAACTGGACTGAATTTAAGATTGAGATAAGATATCTTTATTAGTTAAGTGTACATCAAAACACACAGTGAAATGCATCTTTTCGCATAGAATGTTCTGGGGGCAGCCCGCAAGTGTCGCCACGTTTCCGGCAGCAACATAGCATACCCACAGCTTCCTAACCCGTACATCTTTGGAATGTGGGAGGGAAGCGGAGCACCCGGAGGAAACCCACGTAGAGACAGGGAGAACGTACAGACTTTATTATATGAAGTGATATTAACAGCCGACAGATTAAACAAGATGATACCAAAATTCTTAGCCAGGAGGACAAAACCTGGTTTTGCTGGTTATCTGCTCCTGTTCCTCAATAAGTCCTGATAAGAGGGATTGAGCGCATCTGAATAACAAGGTGCAGGGAGAACTGATGGGGAAATGGCACCTAGTTTCCACTCCTAGCATGCCTAATCTATAGAATATATGTGAATAACCCAGAAGTAGTAGGCCTCTCAGTGGTTTTCTAACCGAATGATTCCCTGAGTGATTGACTACAAAAGAAAGCAACATTAATAAACAATGAAAAGTTTGCCCATGATGTCTCAGCCCAGAAGCTTGGCAGATGCCAGGAAAGACAAGGTGCGGTGCACCTCCTTAATACTAATCCCCATCCGCAGGTTTTAGGACATAGTCTACCGCAGCCAGCATTATATTTTTAGGGCAGAGCAAGTCTTGAACAATTTTGACCCAATCCAATCAACCATTTCTACATGACTGAAGCAGAAATAAATAACCACTGCAGATTTGGCAGGAAGCAGTGAAAGAGGGCATTAAATGGCCATAAGCTACCAACTAGTTATAAGAAGAGCTAATATCCTCAGGTTTATTCACTCACATTTAATATCCCAAGGTCTGGAAACCTAAACTGCATGATACTTTCTGCAGTAGCCTGCTCATTTTTTAAAAAGTTTCCTGTAGTATTATTTTTTAAATCAGATTTACTTCTGTGTTTTGAAAAGTATAAACTGGCAGCAGTTAGAATGCCTTTTTACCACCCTTTCTGCCTGAAGCACTGCTTTCAGTGAACTATGCACTTGCACTTCTAGATTCCTCTGTTCCATAACAGTCCCCAGGGCCCCATCATTCACTGTAGTTCTTCCTGGTTTGATCTCACAAAATGCAAAACCTCACATTTATCTGGATTGAAGGCCTTTTGCCAATCCTCAGTGACCAGTGGCATCCTTCCGTATTAATCCCAACGCCAAGCACTTGGTCCATAACCTTCTATGCCTAAGTCATTCTAAATATTACAGTCCTCGGGAAGTTATGGTTGGTCAGCATTTGAATTCTCCTCTCTTGCTGACAAAGTGGTCCAAGTTTCAATAGCAGCTACAGTATTTATCAGCCAAACTACAGTGAATGCTGAAATCTGGAAAAAAAGCAGGAAATACTCAGCAGGGCAGGCGTCATCTGTGGAGAACAGATTTAACATTTCAGATCAATGACCTTCCAACAGAATGATTTTCAGATGTTATCCGGAATTCTGCGTTACTAAATTCAGTAGCATAAAGATACCACTGGAGATTATAGAAATGTCATTGTACTAATTGTAATTGTTCTCATTAACCTGTCAATCAGGTGGTTTCAGCAGGTAATCCTGATCTCACCCTATCAGAGATATTGTTTTTGTCCTAGCCATCCCTTGATCAGCTTCTCCGAATTTTACAATAAACTCATTTTCTCTCTTCCCCTGTCCCTAAAACATTGACCCTGTTTCCCCTTCTACAAATGATGCCTGACCCTCTGAGAGCTACCACCACTTTCCATTAATCAATGACTACTGCACGATTTCACATAGGATTGGTGACCTTGAAGGGGTTGCGGATTTCCACGGATGCAAGGCACTGAACATGCGTTGGAAGTGGAACCAGGGACCCCTGGATGTGTGTCAAACGTTCTGCTGCTGGGCTGCGCAGTGAGGCTGTCTCCTGTTATACGCTCTAAGTCAGTCAGTGTTGCAACACCCAAGGATCGTTGGTTAGTTTCACTTTCCCGAACGTGTGAAGCTTGGTTGCTGCTCTGTCAATTACTGAAGGTTGTTTTCAGCGTAAGTCCTTGAGTTTTCCATCCATTGCAGTTCACGAAGTGTTGAACAGCGTTGTACCGATTTTCTTCTGTGCTTAGTGCTTTATTTGTTAGGAACGCCAGATCCACGCGGAAAGATAAATACAGAGGCGAAAGCAACAGAGTTTCAGTTCCACAACAAGTCCTTGGAAAAGAAAAGGTTTTCAATTTCACATCTTGGGTCTTGTATTCTGCAGCAACTTGGCAACTTTTATTTTATGGGAATGCATAATGAGCAGAGATGCTGGTCGTGTATGAAAAATCGAAAGTGAAAGTGTTGATGTTCTTTAGAAAATAATATTTTGTAACTTGCTTTTCATAAATGCGCAGGCAAGCTTTACCTGTGTTTTCCTTTGTGTTGTATTGTTAAAATGTTACACTTTCTTTAAAGTGTTAACATAGAAGATCATTAGCAACTTCAGAAAGTTCAGAGTCGTACAAAAGGGAAACAGGCCGTTCGGCCCAACTCGTCCAACGACTGTGTTGATCAGAGAGCTAGTTCCACCTGCCCGCGTCTGGCCCATAGCCCTCTAAACCTCGCTTATCCATGTACTTATACAGATGGTTTTTAAACGTTGCTAATGTGCCCGCCTCAACTACTGTTTCTGACAGCTCATTCCAAATATGCACCACCCTTTGTGTGAAGAAGCTGCCTCTGATCTTAAACCTGTGCCCTGTTGTTTTTAGTACCTTCTCCCCGGGAAAAAAAGACTATGTACTTTCACCCTGTCTATGCCCCTCATGATCTTACATACCTCTATCAGGTCACCCCTCAATCTCCTATGTTCGAGGGAATAAAGTCCTAGTCTATGCAACCTCTCCTTGTAACTCAGGCCCCCAGGCAACATCCTGGTAAATCTTCCCTGCACCCTTTCTAGTTTAATAACTTGTTTCCTATAACAGGGTGACCAAAACTGTACACAATACTCCAAGTGCAGCCTCCCCAACTTATTACATAACTGCAACATAACTTCCCAACTCATTGCCTCAACTGGTGAAGGCCAGTGTGTCAAACGCCTTTTTCACCACCCTATCTACCTGAGACACTGCTTTCAGCAAGCTATGGACTTGCACTCCTAGGTCCCTCTGTTCCATAACACTCTCCAGGGCCCCACCATTCATTGTATGTCCCACCCTGGTTTGATTTCCCAAAATGCAATACCTCACGCTTATCTGGATTGAAAGCCATTTGCCAATCCTCAGTGACCAGTGGAATCCTTCCATGTTAACCCAATGCCAAGCACTTGGTCCATAACCTTCTAAGCCTAAGTGATTCTAAATGCTCATCTAAACACTTCTTGAATGCTGTCAGTGAGCCAGCTTCGACCACTCTCTCAGGCAGTGCATTCCAGTAAGGATTAGGGGTAGTTCTGTCTAGCATTCTGTCTACCACTGTTGCATTAGGTGATGGTCGGATCTTTGGAGCAACGCTCTCCCATCTGACACCCTTGTCATGCGGCCAGAGGGAGATACAGCCCATAACCAGGCCCTTTGGCCCACGGAGTCTGTGCTGACTAGCCTTGGACGGGATGGAGATTTTTGGCCAGTCTTGAATCGAATTAACAAGTGATCAACCACAGCACTTTGGGACAGAAAATTTAAAAGGATCATGCCCCTCAAGTGAAGGAAGTGCTACCTGCTCAGTACCAAATGTTTGACCCAGATCCTGACACTGACCCTACCTCTAGACTGTAAGTCAGAAAATTGCAGATGCTTGAATTCCAAATCTCCATCAGAAGAAAATAAATGAATTGCCTGGATCCAGTTGAAAATTACCAATGATATTACTAGGGTGCAAAAAGTTCTCCTTTTTCATTCGATCACATATTGCGTAAAACTCCAATATTACACCATCTGACTATTCGGAGGTCTCGATGGTTCAGCAACAGGCTCACCGGGTGCTATTTGCTGTGCTCCCATTAACCACACTGGGGCCCCAGTAATTGTCTTCCTTTTCCACTCACCAGGGCTCCAGTTCCTGTGCTTCTTCACTCACTGGGGCCCCAGTTTCAGTGCTCCCTTTCAATTTACCTGGTTCATTATAAAATTTGTTATAATGCTGTATAACATCCAACAAAGTCAATTAAAAACGTTTTGGGGTATAAAGAGAAATAAAATCCAATAGCCCAGAAAATCTGCTAGTCAGACACCACCAAAGTCTGGAGGGTGCCAGATTAGCAGAGTTTTCCTGTATAATGAAAATATGCCCCCCACATGGCATGCAGTACTACATTAGCATCAGACTACGTGTATTTCATGAAGACGGCACTGTGCACAGATTGTGAAGCCATTTGGCACGAGTTATGTTGCCATCATTTCTGTGTATGATACAGCATGCAGTTGTTCTTATATTTGAGAGTAATTTCTATTGGAACAGTGTAACCATCCCTGTCTGTATTCAGGGAACAAAATTCAATTACTTTAAATACAGTAAGCTTTGGTGTTCTTTTCTCGCTGCTCCCAGCTAAATATATTGCAAACCACCTATATTGTAATGACAACAAGTGTAAATTCAAGACCTGATTAATATAAACTAATGCAAGCTACAAATCAGATTTCAGAATCACAATTAACATTGGAAGCAGCAGGATAGGTTTCCAACACTCTGACTTTCAGTAGCCATGACTTTCCTCTCCAGAACGTTTCTCATGATTATGAGTTTTGCCTCAATAGCAGGCAAAATATGATAGTGTAGCAGTTAGCGTAACACTATTACTGTGCCAGTGACCCGGGTTCAATTCCCGCCGCTGTCTGTAAGGAGTTTGTACATTCTCCCCGTGTCTGCGTGGGTTTCCTCCGGGTGCTCCAGTTTCCTCCCATATTCCAAAGACTCACGGGTTAGGAAGTTGTGGGCATGCTATGTTGGCGCCAGAAGCATGGCGACACTTGTGGGCTGCCCCCAGAACACTCTACGCAAAAGATGCATTTCATCTTATAAATTCTCTCTTGCTTCATTTGAATCAAGGAGGCCGGGTTTAATATTTTCAATTTCTAGAAAGAAACATAAACTGCAATTTTATTGGAATCTGTTAATCACTGACACTTTCAAATAACTATGTAGCTGCAAGACTTTCTGTTATAAAGTGAATGTAAGAATCAATGGCCTCATAGCAGCATGGCTGCTGAGGATTCTTCACCCTGGCCAGAATCCCCTCAGTAGCCAAGTCTATGGTGTGGACCTGAGTGTAAGAAACAAAGTTGACCCCCTTGTCTTTGCAGAATTACCTGACCACAGATAGCCCTATTTTACCACAATGCCCATAGATCAGCAGGAGAGAGAGAGACGTGGACAAAGATTGACCATGTGAACAGAGGTACTGGGGTGGGAGGGGGTGTGGGGTAGGGAGATAGCTGACTTACAGCTGTTGTCCATGAAGGGGGCAGTCAAGAAAGGTCTGGAAAGGGAACACTTAAGATGCATTATACTATATTAAGGTTGGCAAAAGCAGCAATATGCCTGTAAAGTTTGTAGCCTGCTTTACTCCTACAGCCACTTTTTGACCTGCAGCATCAATTAGATCAAAATTTGTTCCTTGCCCTTTATTCATATCCACATGTGCATCAGCGTGTTGAATATTTCCTGGTGAAGTTTAATGTGAAACTTCATATCTTTGTGACAGGTTTATAGTCTTGAAGCTGTGGAAATTACACCATGGAATTCTCTGGAAATGAATGGGTGAGTCAATAGTTTTTGAACCAATAGAGCATACAGAATATAACCAAGGAGAGGCCATGCACCCCTTCAAGCCTGCTCCATCATTCAATAACGTCATGGCTGATCCTGTGCCTCAAGCCTTCTTCCCTATCTGATCACTGTATATTTTGATCTGCATACTCTTCAAAAACCTATCAATCTCAGCCCTGAATTTACTCAACTGCTGAGCATCAATGGTGGAGAATTCCAAAGGTTTATAATCTGCTGTGTAAAGAAATTCCTTCTCACAGTACCAAGTGTCCAGACACTTACCAGTGGACTTTGCCCCTGGTTCTAAACTCCAGCACAAAGAAATAGCATCAACTCTGTCAATCTCTCTCGGAACCCTGCACGAATCATCTCACATTCTTCTAAACTCCAGGGAGTACAGAACATTATTACTCACTCTCGCTTCTGAGGATAAACCCTTCTTCCCAGGAATCAGCCTTGTGAATTCACACCTTACTGTCTCCAATGTTGTACTGTATTGATGGTGACAATGTTTCCCGGAGCACAAATGCACAATGTCCTTTCTCTTTATTGGTGGAGTGTGTGTATGCATAAGCCTTACTGGACACACACACTTAGTTGTCCACTCTTCAAGTCAGGATGACAGAAGTGTCTAGGAGCAGGAGCAGACCATTCCCCCTCTTAAGCTGGCACCACCATTTAATCAGATCACAACTGATCAATGCCTCAGCTTCATTAAACCTCCTTTGTTCAGTATTCTTGTTATCCTAACCTAATCCAAACCTATCAGTCAGTCTTGAAAATTTCACTTGATCTAGCATTACTAATTTTTTGGAGAATGAGTTACGGATTTCCAATATCCTTTGTAGGCAAAAATGCTCCCTGATTTCACCTGAGTGGCCTCGCTCTGATTTGAAAGTTCTGCCTTTTGCTCAGAGGAAATTTTTCACTTTATCTCCTTGATCAAATGTACAATTTTAAAAATGTTTTATGAAATTCAATGGCAACTTTCAAACCTCAAAGACCACAAATTATGTTTGAGCCACATAACTTTGTAATTTTACCCTGGTATCTTTCCATTGTTACTACTATTCCTTCATCATCACAGTCTAAATCCCGGAAATATCTGTTCAACAGTTTTGTGGAATATCTTCACCAGAGAAACTGTTGCAGTTCAAGAACATTGACTCATCATTATCTTCTCAACGGTAATTAGAAATACTCCCCAAAAAATTAAACAAAAAGTTACGACAAGCTTTCACAAGCAACAAAGAATTGACAGACTGGATATTAAGATGATATTAGTTGAGAGAGGAATCTTGATCAAGACACCAGGAAAATTCATACTAACTTGTTTGGTGAAAGTACATTCCTTGTTAATACACTGTGATTTGAACTATGTTTTGCCACATTTTATATTGTTTTTGTATTTAGATTAGTTGGCATACAACCTTGAATCAGAGGATTGCTTTGTGCATGGCTGTGAGATTTCATCCAATTAAACTTTACTTGGAAGCAATTAATTTAAACAGCATAAAATAACTTGCAAAGAAAAGGCTTTCAGAAGCAGTTTTTTTATTTTCATGGTGCAGGGGGAAATCACCTTCTGAATCTCCATGTTGTTTAGTTTTATATTGTAAGTTGGGATCTTTTACATTATGGCTGGAGACAAGGGCTTCAGTGCAATACATCACTGCAAAAGACAGTTTGATAACAATGTAACAACCATTGCCTCAGGAGTCTGTAGAGACATGAGCCTTGCTTGTGAAGTCATCAATGAGTCCTGAACTTACAAACATCTGAAACAGAGCCGAGAATGCCACTTATAACTATATCAAAGTGAGTTTAGTAAGAGATTACGCTTCAAGTGTGACCCTTTTATATATGCTGTTTCTCTTTTACAGGGCTTGCTCGTCAATCCACAGAACCAGGCCACAAATAGTGCCTCACAGCTGCAAATACTTCAAAGGGAAATAGAAAAGTGCAAGGTCAGAGTGCAGTGGTGTTTTTTGATTATCATGAATATGAATTCAGGACACTATAAATGTGTTTGAGAAAATCTCTTTTTGTTCAGTATTTCTAGTGAAACTACAAATGGACATTCTCAGATGCATATAATAATTATTGTGAGTCTCAAAAAGTTACTGTGCAGGCACAGCAAACAACTAGGAAGTCATATGACATACTGTCCTTTACTGAGAGGAGCTCGGAAGCTATGAGTAAGGAGAGGAAAGATGAAGGACAAAGGAGCTTGGAGTTTAGAAGAATGAGTTGTGATAGTAATGAAATGGATAAAGTTCTTGAAGGACCACAGAGTGGAAGCTGAGAGGGTGCTTCTCTTGACTGGAGAACCTAGAGCTAGTCTCAGACTGAGGGTTGGTGAGTTAGAACTGAGATGAGAAATTGTTATGAATCTCTGAAATTCTCTGCCCCGGACGACTGTTCATTTGTTGAATATAGTTGAGTGTGAGGTGGGTAGGCTTCTGAGTCCCAATGAAGTCAAGCGATAGGGAGGCAGGGTAGTGAAATAGATTAAATGATCTTATTGAATGGTAGAGCAGAAACCTGTTTGAGGTACTGGTATAGACCGCTCCTGCTCTCCTTCCACTCTGATATTATATTATGTTACACAATGTGTGCAGCAATTTTGTTGCCTCTTATGGGTTCTGACAGGGTTGATTGTAAGCAGGGATGAAGGAAATGAAAGAGTTTAAAATCTATTTTTAATATGCTGAAGCTCAATGAAAGTGAACTAGGAGAGTCAGGTTGTCAGAAAGAGTCTCCGGCAACAGCTATATGCATTAGATACGATGTTACAACAGATGAAAAAGAATGACTAGAAGTATGACAGTTCCCTTGCCACCTTTCCTAAATACTTGGAATCTTCCAATTCACTTGGGCAATAAAAGTGGTTCTTCAATAAAGCACTATCTTTTATATTCTACCAGGGCCATTATAATTCCGTGTTAAAGGACAAGGATGACTTGGTAAGAGTAAAACTTGAAATCGAAGAGGTGACAGCAAAATATAATGCCCAGATTCAAAGATATCAACAAAACTTTGAAGATGACAAATTAGAAAATACGATTCAGGACCTAAACTTTCAGGTTGGCATTTCTATAGTTTGTATTTATTTATATTTCTGACCGGTAACACTTAATGAACTGAAATATATGAAGCAATTGTTCTGCCACTCTGCACATGGTGTTTGTAAAGCTGGTGACTGCGGCAAGTTGGTTTAATGATCAGGACAAGTGGAACATGTGGATTAAACAGCAAGAAGATTCTGTTTTAATCCTTCAGATTCTGTTTATGTTCTCCTGTTTACATCTCCCCAGAGACCTGTATTCCTTTGTTATTCATTGAACCATACCCTGATTTTCATCTATGATCTTCATACTATTGGAGGAACCACCTTGTTTTTATTTTATATTAAATTAGGGTAGTACTTCATTCAGATGACAACAGAGACATGCTATAGCTTGAATGTGCTGACACTCTGCACCTATTCATGAGAGAGCTGTTCAAGCTGCTGATCCTGTTATATAGAAATTAAGTGGATTAACAGGTGATAGATACATAGAATTGCTGTGGCTGGTTTCAATTGAGGGGCCTTTTTTCAGATGAACATATGGAGTGATGGTTGATTTGGGTGAAGTGGTGTGTAATGAAATGTAGATTTAAGAGTAGTGCTCCAAATTGTGCAATGGTTTGGAGAAATGAATCAGAGTTGCCTGGTCACAAAGGCACATCCCTCCTGATTTTAAAGCAGGCTTGATGGATGACCTGCTTACTTCCTTAGCCTGTCATTTTCATTTATTTGTGTGTATGTATGTTAAATAAATCTCTACTAACATTACCAAGAAGTCAACATGTACTTAAAAGAAAAATTAAACGTTCTTTTTATGCATTTCAGTTGCTGATCTGAAATTGGAGCACTTTCACTGAGGTGTCTCTCAGATTAGGACTGAGATTTTACTTTTGGCAGAATGAAAATGCTCAGTTGTCAGAAAACACAGGAACCTTCTGGATGGGGCTGTCTGCCATCTGCAGCTCTCAGTTAGAATATGCTTCCTCCAAGGGGGAAGCCTGTATCCTGAGCTCATTACAGCTACCTCCTTTCTGTTGCAAGCACCCTCAAAGGATTTAGTACTTTTATTGATCTGGGTTTGCTCTTCTGTAGGAGAAATTGAATGAAGCCGAGAAAGAAATTGAGGCTGTTATCAAGGAGCAGAATACAATAAAGGAGAAGTTAACAAAACTTGATGAGCAGAAAGCAAAGTTGGAGAGGCAGCTCAAGGTAAGACGGAAATAGCGTTCTGTTAGTTGTCCAACAGGTAGAGAGAAAAATCACCTTTATTCAGTGTTCAGGATCAGCTGCTCACATAAGACAAAGAGTTATCTCTTGGCAATGATCTACACTGGCTGACGCCCATGAATAGTCTCTTGGGATCACTGTGGGTCGTGGTATGAGAGAAAATAAGAAGCAGTAATTGGAAGGGCAGAGGAAACCAATGGCATGTGGGAATTGTCCAGACAGAAAACCATTACTTGGGGCTTGCGTTGAAATAGTTTGGAGAGAAAGAAATTTTTTCCAGGCGATTGCCTTTCAAAAAGATTCCTAATACTCTGCTAGCATAAAATGAATAATTGTCTTAAATAATTGGACTTTCTTTGTGAATAATACTTTGGACAAATGCCTCATTAAAAGCAGTCTGGCCAGTCACAGCCACTCATATGTGGATATATGTTTTAATAATTTCCTATCCATGTCTTAATAAGAATATACTTTTACATAACTGCTACACTCTTGTTTCTAATGTCAATCACATTCATGTTCTGACTTTCTACAGGTTTCTTCATGTATGCCCGAGAAAAAGTGGGTTTTTGCTCTCCAAGAAACAGAAGAGAATGAACAGAAAGTAAAATTTGATGTCAAGCCAAACATTCGGTATCCAATCAAAGGGGGATGTGCCCTGATCACATTTGACGATGAGAAAGGTAGAACACTTTTCCTCAGCAGTAAGATTGGGGAAGAGGGATCAATTATAATCAATGACTATTTCAATTAGGACTCTGGTGAACAAGGTTAAAGGGTTAAACAGTGAATGTGAAGTTAGCTCATTGTTGCATTTATTTTGTCCCCAGTACGGAGAAGACTGTTTACACTCTGCCTGTAGACATTATAAATGCATAGCTAAATCAAGTAGAAAAGATCTTAATGCTGTCTTAGAGTATTTACTCAATGTTAACACATTTATCAACAACTTTTTTATTCATTTTTGTGATGCGGACATTTCTGGCAAGACCAAAATTTGTTGCCCATCCCTTATTGTCCTTGACAAGTTGATGCTGAGCCACCTTTGTGAACTGCTGCAGTCCTTCTATTGAAGATAGGAAGGGAGTTGCAGGGTTTAGACCCAGTGAGGATGAAGGATCGGCAGTATGTTTCCAAGTCAGGATTGTGTTCAACTTGGAGGAGCACCTTCACGGTATGGTGTTCCTTTGCAACAGGCTCTTTGTCTTTCTTGGTGGTAGAGGTCACGTGTTTGCAGGCTGCTGTTGGAACTGCCAGGTGAGTGATTAGACAAGTAATTAAAGTGCACTTTGTCAGTGAGACACACTGCAGCCACTGTGTGCCGGTGGTGGAGAGAATGAATGTTTATTGTAGTGGGTGGGATGCTAATCAAGTGAGCTGCTTTCTCCTGGATAGGGTCAAGCTTATTGAGTGTTGAAGGAGATGCAGCCATCAGAAAAGAGGGAAAGTATTACATCAAGCTCCTGACATGTGGGTGTGGTTCATGGAAAGACTCTGGGATGTCAGGAGATGAATTACTCACCACAGGGTACCCAGCCTTCCTCCTCTGCTTGCAGGCTCAATATTTGTTAGTCCTGAATTCTATTAACCAATATGACAGAACAAATACAAAGTCTGGTAAAACTCCACGACCTAACCATTTGGACATCCTGATGGTTCGGCATCTGGCCCACCAGTTGATGGTTGCGTACTCCCCGACCACTCGCCAGGACACCCGTTCCTGCACTCCCTTTAAACTTACCAGGTTCACTGTGTAACATCTGACAAAAAGTGAATTAGAAGTGTGTTGGAGTATTAATAAAGTAACATCTGATAGGCCAGATGATTTGCAAGCCCAGCACCAGCAAAATCCAGAGAATGCCGGATTAATGGATTGAGGATTAGAAATTCAGTTGCACTAATCACACCTTTCAGTAGTGGCTGCTTGTTGTACTCTGCTTCTGAAATTTCTCTCTACTGAAGTCAATGTTACTGTAATTCTGAAGCAGATTACAATGCACAGACATGACTATATTGCATGTTCAGCACAAGTGACCAAGAACAAGAACCCATTGTGGTTTTTATTGTATTATCTGGAAGTACCTATAACTATAATTGGAAGCATCAAACTTACACCTTATAAGTTTTTAAAATTGTTTTTGAATCATTATTACAGTTGCTGCTAAGATATTGGAGATGGGACATCACAAGATTGAAATTGGAGAGTGTTCAATTAATATAAAAGCTCATCCAGTGAAGCTGCCGACTGTGGAAGAAATTGAAGTAAGTCTGAATGTTGCCTGCAGATCATCCACCCAGTGATACTGCAGCTGATTCCCACCAGTAGAGCCTTTCCCTTCAGATGGACCTTGTTCCAATAACTTTGCCTTCTGTTTTCTGGTTATAAGTTGGGATCGGTATCATATGTCAGAGCCAGTGGAATGGTTCATTACATATATCTTGCTTGTGTGTCATGGCCATAAGTAAAGGCTCAAATGACAGTCTATGGCAGAGTCTGTTGCTATGTTGCCATAGTACTCTTCAATTTGTCTGTATCTGGTTGAGCACAACGTTCTCTTCCAGTGCATTGTCCCAACTGGTGGGCCTCTCCTCATTTGGTTCCATGCATGAGCTGTGATCATCTTCAACAATGAATATTAAGGATTAAAAATACAGCGGCACGAAACACACCCTTCAGTAGTGGCTGTTTGTTGCACTCTGCTTCTGAAATTTGTTTCAGTTGAAGTCAGCAATGTAGTGCAAAGTGGTCAAAGTGTAGGTGAGGTATTGGTATAGGTTTATTAATGTCACATGTACTGAGACACAGTGAAAAGCTTTTGTTTGCGTGCCATCCAGGCAGATCATGCCATATATATGTATATCGAGGTAGTTAAAAAGAAAAACAGAACGCAGAATACTGGTGTCCACTTCAGAAATACTTCATTGGTTGTGAAGCACATTGGGACATCCTGAGGCCACAAGAGGTGCTATGGAAATGAAAGCTTTTCTTTTAATCTCTGCTCTGTCAAGCCAAGTTTCAGTAGTTACAATGTTGATGCAGTTATACCTCATGGTCTGGTAGTGGCTCCAGATCCCAGCCTGTCAGCTGCTGTAGAATGGATATTAAGTTGAGACCTCTTGTGAGCTTTAATGATTCTGACCTGTGCTGAATCTGCCGTCTGTCTCCATGAAGTAAGAAGCTTGACACTGAAAAGCATGAACTCTTCCTACAGATTCAGACCCAAGTTTGCAAACACAGAGTGCTGATTTCAGAAATCCCAAAGTTTCTTCCAGCTGACCAGATGTTGGACAAGTTGGAACTCCACTTCAGCAAGCATAGGAACAATGGAGGAGAAGTGGAAAATATTGAGCTCTTGGAAGATTCTGGAAATGTGGTGATCACATTTGCTGATGAAGGAAGTAAGATATCAAATGTAAAGTTTTCTGAAAATCTATGCATATATTATTAATCTTTTCCTTATGACTGTCCACAAATGTTTACTGATCTTTGTGCAGAGGGGTGACCTGATAGAAAATATAAAATTATGAGAGGCATGGATGAGGTAGGTCTTTTTCCCAGGGTGGGAATGTTGAATACTAGAGGATGTAGCTTTAAGGTGAGAGGGGGAAAGTTTAAAGGAGATTCACAAGGCAAGTTTTTTACACAGAGAGTGGTAGCTGCCTAGAAATCGCTGCTGGGGGGTGGTAGAAGCAGATATGATAGTAATGTTTAAGAGGCATTTAGACAGGCACATGAACAGGCAAGGAATAGAGGGATATGGACCATGTGCAGGCAGATGGGATTAGTTGAAATTGGCATCATGGTCGGCATAGACAATGTGGGCCAAAAGGCCTGTTCTTGTGCTGTTCTGCTCTAAAAAAACCCATGAGTATCTTTGACCGCCATTGTTTCCAGCTTTTCACCCTTTCAAAAGTGATTTCAACTTTTTTAGAATCACAGTTGCCATCTGGCTTTTTGAGGAGCTGAGACTCCAGTGGGGATTTGTGAAGGTTTTATCTAAGCTCAGTTACATTAGTTTATGAGTGTATTCCTCTGTACCTCTTTTGTAAAGCCAGTTAGGATGTTTTACTATACTAAAAGTGCTATAAAAATGTAAGTTGATGCTGTTGAGTATCAGAGTTTCTCTGATGGTTAGCTGGTTAAGATGGAAAAGATTTAAATAGACAAGGCAGAGGGTCTCTGAAAATCAAAGAACTGCTGATGCTGGAATTCTGAAATAAGAACAGAAAGCTCTTGGTGGCCAGCTATGATTCTGATCTGCACACAATCTGACCATCTGTCTTCATGAGGTAAGGAGGTTGACACTGAAAAGCATGAACTCTTCCTGCAGATTCAGACTCAAGTTTGCAAACACAGAGTGCAGGTCAGGCAGCATCTGAGGAAAGGGAAACAGAGTTAATGTTTTAGGTCAGAGAAAGACCTTTGGTTCTGACAATAGGTCGTTATCTTGAAATATTAACTCTGCTTCTCTTTCCACAGGAAGATCTCTGAATTGATTTGTCTCTGTTTAGCTCACCAATCTCTGCTTGGCATTCTTGGCTTGAGAAAGTTGACCAGGGAGATCGCCTGCTTCTTGCTGGATTGTGTGCAGAGCAGACACAGCAAAGCCTTTTTGCCAGTGCAAGCTGTTAGGTGTTTGGCAGAATGTCTCTAGAGTTACTGAAGTGCGGTGTAAAATGGGACAAGATGCAATCAAAGTCATTCACTGGATAACTTACATGAAAATATTATCCCCAACAAACTTAGTTGCTTTGAGCTAATGGGCCAGATTTATTGGAGTATGCATGTTCATGGACCATTGCTTGGGCACATGTCAATATAGTGTATATTGGGTTGGGGTCAGGAGTGGGTTTAGAACATAGAACACTACAGCACAGTACAGGCCCTTCGGCCCACAATGTTGTGCCAACATTTTATCCTGCTCTAAGATCTATCTAACCCTTCCCTCCCACATGGCCCCCTATTTTTCAATCATTCATGTGTCTATCTAAGAGTCTCTTAAATGTCCCTAATGTACCTGCCCCCACAACCTCTGCCGGCAGTGCATTACACGCACCCACCATTCTCTGTGTAAAAACTTACCCCTGACATCCCCCTTCTACCTTCCTCCAATCACATTATAATTATGTCCCCTCGTGTTAGCCATTGTCGCCCTGGGAAAAAGTCTCTGACTGTCCACTCGATCTATGCCTCTTATCATCTTGTACACCTCTGTCAAGTCACCTCTCATCCTCCTTCTCTCCAAAGAGAAAAGCCCTAGCTCGCTCAACCTATCCTCATAAGAAATGCTCTCCAATCCAGGCAACATCCTGGTAAATCTCCTCTGCACCCTCTCTAAAGCTTCCACATCCTTTCTATAATGAGGTGACCAGAACTGAACACAATAAAAGCTGCAATATTCACTTATGAAGCAATTTCCTGTGAAGGTTTACAATCTGGTGCTGCACATTAACAGTATGTTGTGAGTGAGATTTTTCACAGGTGTGATTTTAACAGTGTGAAGATTTATGAATTTTACAAGGTGGCCTGGGCATGAATTAAAATAAAATCAGTTAGTAATTTCAGCATCAACCAAAGATCAAACCTGTAGCCTTTCAGCTCTGATGGTCAACAAATGCCTGAACAAGCTAAAGAATTGAGGCTTCAAAGTGTCAGTCTCCTGATTCTAGGTCCCTCTCCTGCCCCCAACTGCAATTCTCATTTGGGTTCAAAGCACAGATTTAAAAAAAAACAACAGAACCACAGGACTCGGTTCAAAGCACAGGGTCCTGTGGCCAAAAGCCACAAAACCAAAATAGAACTTCTCAGTCAACAAAAGAAGTGATAATACTTGCTTCTCAGGATCCCACAATGGGAGTTTTTGATCCCAGTTACCTGTTGAATTGATGGAAAAGTCTTGAGGGGCTGAATGGCTTATTCTTGTTTCCAGGCTCCACTGAGGTCAAACGTTGGGTGTTCTGGCCACAGGAAGAGATACACAGGTGGTGATTTCCCCCATCCCACCGTCTTTCATTGTCATGTGCCTTGTGGTGCCAGATTACCCAGCAGAACCTGGAGCAGCCTGGCCTCAGTTCACCATTCGCTGCCTAGATAACCCCCGACGGCTGGGAGTGGGGAGCCAATTGGAAGGAACATGTGAAGGATTTTAGAGATGTTATGAAAGTGATTGCACTTCCATGAGCAGGTGGAAATACTTGCAAGACATTACCTGGATAACAAACTCTTTAATTCATTTAATTTTTTTCTAGTTTCTGAGAATTTGACAAAAAAAGAGTTTCATCAGGTGACGTTTCGGGGAATTGAGAAAACTGCCATTTTGAGGGTCTCGCCATTTATTAAGGGTGAAATTGAGCACATAAAGGTATGGAATCTTACCCTGACATTTACTTTTTGCTTATTTTATAGGGGTGATTTTAAAGCAAGTTAAATTATACCACATACGTACATAATATATTTCTGATGAGTGCATTGAGTTTTGTGGTTGTCTGTAAGTTTATGTCGTAGAATTAACAGGACGACTGGTGGACGTGCTGAACAACACCCCAACTCTACAAATTGGAACAACTGACAGGATGATTCAACACACTTTTTACATTGATAGCATTTGATACTTTCTTTTCTATCTCCTTAATCTGTTTGCACTATTGCTCTGGCTCACTTTGTGGCACTCTTGCTTCTTTGTCAGAAGGTTCTGGTTTCAATTCCCACTCCAGGAATTTGAGTTTAGAAATCTAGGCTAACCTGAATAACCTGACAGGGATTGCCCTGTCAGTGATCTCACCGTCTTTTGCATGAGATTTTAAACTGGGGAAATCACAGGGCACTATTTTGAAGAAGAATAGGGAAATTATCCCCGGTATCCTAATTACTTTTTACCACTCAAATTTCTGTAAAAAATGATTATGTGGTTATTACTCTTGCTCTTTATGGGAGCTTATTGCATGCAAATCTCCATATTACCAATTTTACTGTAGTGACTACACTTTCAAAGTATTTCATTGTCTGTAAAGTACTTTAGGACAACTGGAAGGGGACACAAAGGTGCTATGGCAATGTGCATTATGCCTACTTTTGTTTTATATCTCACTAATTTCTTCTGTTTTCCTCACTGTGACTCCTTCTTCCTGTTGTTCAATATCATGCCTGCCAGATAATCATCTCTCATTTTCTATCTAATGGACTATTCTGATCCTTTCCTCTGTGTGTGTGTGTGTGTGTGTGTGTGTGTGTGTGTGTGTGTGTGTGTGTGTGTGTGTGTGTGTGTGTGTACATGCGCGAGTGCATGTGTATAGTGTGCGTGTGTCTTTATGTGCATGTTTGTGTGCACGTGTGTGTGGGAGTGTATGTGTGCACATGCGTGTATATGGCCATGCATGTGTGTGTGTGCACTTGTGTATGTGCGTGTATGCATGCTGTGCATGTGTGTGTGTGTGTGTGTTTTCCTTCTTCACCCTTTTATTCTGTTCATTGATTGAATATTAACATACAGATGTGAGAGTGAAATCAGTTGAGCTGGCACAGCACGCCAGCAAAAAAATGGCCAACACAATCAGTGCAAATGGCTTAACTTGGTAATGTTAGCAATATAACAGCACCAGTAAGCAATTAAACTTACTTTCACTCCTGCTACAATATCTAGCCTTTTCTTTCCCCTATAAATACTGCCTGACTTGCTGAATACTTTTGCCTTGTGTTCAATACCTGCTGTACTTTGGACTATTAACACATTCCATTGTTTTCTGTTTTACCCACAGGTAGGTGAGATTATTTCCAAAAAGACTGTGCTGCTTACTGGAATTCCAGATATACTGGATGAAGAGAACCTTAAAGACTTCTTGCAGATTCATTTCCAGAAGCCGAGGAATGGAGGCGGGGAGGTGGATGTGATCGCATACGTCCCTGAGGGGAAAAGTGCAATAGCTTGCTTTGGGGTGGACAATGAGGAAGAGATCTGAAAGATTCATAGTTTTCTCCAGAAAGGAATACTGGAATGTAAATTTTACCTAGGAATGAACTTCTCTTCATATTTGATTTTTAGATAATGTTAGTGCATACCCACATTACCAAGCTGGAACTATGATGCTGTCTGCAAAGGTGTGTGCCGGGAACCAGCAATAGTAGAGACCTATCCCACTCCCACCCCACCCAATACTCATTAACATGTTAAGGATGTGTGCATATATGTCTAATATGTGCACCTATTTAATGTGCTCTTTCAAAATGTTTCAAAGTTAAATTCATGGCTGCAGGTGGTTTGGTATTAAACTGGGGGGAAGGTAACAGAATAGATGTGCAGTTCTTCCTCCATCTGATGGATATAAAGCTTGAGGTGTCTCTTCTGCTCCTTGAAGTTGAGAGGGGAAACCATTTTCTCCTGAACTATTGGTACAGGCACTGTGAAGCCATTAGCAACATGATGTGAGCTACCATGAAACCTATGTTCCGCCTTTCCCCTTTGGTATAATGTGGCTAAACTCAAGAACTGTATGATGTGTGGATTGTTGATATAATTCTGGCCACACTGTTTTGTAATGCTGGGCACCTCTTACTCGCAGTGAACAAAATGAGATGGCAGAGGGTCTAAACTGGAACAAACTGCCTGTTGTGAAGCCCAAAATAAGCATCTCTCAGTGATTGCTTTGATACACTCATTGTTAGTTGCTTTTATAGATATAGTCCATGTTGCAACAAAAGATAGGGCTAATGGTTACGGTTCAATTACAGGAATGTAAACTCCAAAATCTTCCTCAGCACTGTAATTGTATGTGCTCTTCCAAGTCTGGCTTCTTCGTCATTCTTGAAGTTAATCTCATCACCATTCATGGTCAAGGTCCTAAGCTCTGTAATTTTCTCCCTTGATCCCTCTGCCTCCCTCCTATTAGGACACTTCCATCTGAAAAAATTCTTAGGTACTCAAGTGGGTGTGCTTGACTACCATTGGGCTATTAATGCCCATGTTGGTTAGAGAATGCCCCATTGCAAGTTCTAGTTGCACATTTTTGTATTCGAAAATGCATCCCTGAGACAGAGACCGGTTTGGGGAAGGAGGTCTGGCAGCTGTAGGCTCAACCGGAGCTGCAGCGCATCTTTAGGCTTGGATTTGTTCTCTCTGTAACCATATATGTGTCCTCGCTGTTATCCTGAGTGGATAAAAGAGTCAAGAAATGGGCAATAGTACAACACTATCACAGTCTGGAACATTTAACGTTCCAGCTTAACATCTTAACATGTAGATAGTTTGCTTCCTTTCAAATAAAATTTATCTCTTTTGATAACTTTATGTTGTTGAAGGCATTACAGGGGTTTGTGGTTAGACCAGGTATGAGTAAGCTGGAAGGATCAAGGCTCGTGGTCAGTGGGGTGGGGATGGGGTGATCATCTGGAAGGTTAGGTGCCTGGGTTAAGGGACAATGGTCAAGGAAGTGGCTGGGGACATGGAAATGTGTGGAATTTGGAGCCTTCATCATGGTCGGGAGAATCAGAAGGGTGTCAGGAGGTTGGTTGGATTGAAGGAGGGTCCTTGTTGCTATGGCAAGGTGTTATGCTCTTGGCCTTGGTGTGGGTCAGGAGTGAGATCAGTCTATTTTCAGTTCTCTTGTAGTTCTCTTGGCATCAATGTATAGGACTTAACCCGCAGGCATCCCAATCCAGCATTTAATTATTAAAACATGGATATCTTGGGAGTGATCAATAATGGTTACTTCTTGGAGTCTACATTCTCCTTTAATAGGGAATGATATCAACCTGGTGCTGCTGGTGTGAAGATTGTGTCAGGAGTGCAGGAGTGACCAAGGTCAAAAAATGCTCTATTGAATTTCTGGAGTGTTGCCAAATGACCTAGAAATGATGGGTGTAACACTTCACTCTAAGAAAAATCAGTTTTCTATTTTATAATGTCAAAAATCCTTGCTTAATATTACTGAATTTCTAGGCACCATTATAAATTTCCCCTCTGAAAAAGCTTTCGGTCATCTATACTAATATCTCCTCCTGTTACTCGATGTCTGATTTTGTTTGTAAACCTCTTGTGAAGTCCCTTGGGACCTTCTGCTAAAGGCTCATACAAATAAAAGCTGTTGTTTATTTTGAACAGAGGTTGGTTTGTGATTTTCTATTAATAGCATCCTTCTATGCTGAATGAACAGAAGTTGGCTGCTTATGTGTTACAAAAAAAATACATTGGGAAATACTTTCTATAGAAAATACACACATGCAAAAACAGGTGCCAATTTTGAAGTTTAAAGTCAATCTATTCATTTAAAACAGCCAAATATTAAACAACTTAATTTCAATGTTTATTTGAGAATGCTACACAGGAACACGACGCATTGTGGGCAGAGGAAGTTTGGTGGGGATGTCAATACACAGTGGCCATCACCTGTAGACCCTGTGATACAGGTCATGCCTGTACTGTAAGTCCTGCAGCGTGTGCTGGACCTTGGAGTGTGCCAGTCAGCACCACTTAATCGTGGATGCTTCTTTCAGCTGGAAATCAGGTTTTGGGCAGCCCACACTGAGCTGATGGAGCTGGGTTCACCAGTAGTTTCAATGCGTGCCCTTGGAACACCCCACAGAGTGCAGAGTCCTGTGTTATTGAGCTGTTGGGGATGAACCAGGATAGACACCAAAGCATCTCTCCCCACATCTACTGTCTAAACAGACTCCCTAGCAAGAGGTGGGTGATTCTTTTCCTCACCACAACTAATTCCCTGCAATTACTTTGTTTAATACCCACCTAGAGACATGCTACTGTAACAATGGTTCCTACTGAGGTCGTGCTCCCTTTCCTATCCAATATCACCATGGAATAACTGAAAAGATGGACTACAGAGAAACTCACAAAGTGACTATCACTTTCAGTATCTTTCCTGGAAATACTAAGATCAAAAGAATGCAATCAGTGCAAAGGTCTTGTAATCCCAGAGTGTACCCCAATGCACAAACATGGAGATACAACCCAGCCCAGTGCAACCCAGCCCAGTGCAAATCCCACTCTAAACCAAACTGAACTGAAAGAAAGGACTTGGTTAGCTGCTGATACATCATCTAAAGTAATTAATTGTCTTTGGGAAAAGGATAATAGTGCAGTAAAAGTCATTGAATTTTGACTACACTACTAAACAGCCAACATGCTTATTAAATACACCCCATCTGTCTTCCCACGAAGTCAACACAGAAGCTGCCTTTATAGTTGTCCAAGATTGGAACAACAACCAATTTGCTGGAGGAACTCAGTGGGTCAATCAGCAGCTGGGGGGGGGGGGGGGGGGGGGGGGGGGGGGGGGGGGGGTGAGGGTAGGAATTGTCAACGTTTCAGGTCAAAACCCTACACCAGGACAGCGTATCCAAGATTTGAGTCTCTGTTATATTAAATATTTAAAATGAGCCTTATTTATCTTCTCTATAGATTGGTAAACCTAAACAAACGTACTTCGGACATTGGGCATGTCCTCAGGAACCTGAGGAACTAAAACTTAGTCTGCCATTTGCTAACTTGGTTCCATTTTTGACAGTTCTTTTATCTAGAACATAGAACAGTACAGCATAAGGACAGGCCCTTCAGCCCATCACTTCTGCACCAACCATGATACCAATTTAACTAATCCCATCTGCCTGCACATGGTCCATATCCCTCTATTCCCTGCCTATTCATGTATCTGAGGACACGTACTTAGCTGAGCACATACAGGCCAGCTTATTGTTTGCATGGTGATGGCAAATGTACAAAATATAAATTGCTTCTGTTATTCAGTTAGTGAGCCATTTTATCAATATTTGATTAAGCTGTAACCACCAACTAGAATATTTAATGGTTAGCAGTCAGACTTTTATGAATGCCTCTCTCATGAGGTGCAAAGCAATTCAGTTACATTTTCACTGTATATTTCTCAGTCAATCTACCATGAAGAGATTTCTTGTATCTCATTGGTTGGGAACTGCCCTCTTCAGAATAGCAAGATTATGTCTGGCACTTAATCACAGATCAATTTATTCATTAAAGAACATGGGAATTGTTTTTTAATCCATTTCAATTAATATTTCATGCTTTATCCAATACAATTTTCAACACCAACTACTTCCATAATAATATTCTGCCCTACTCTAACACAACAAACGGTTCTGCTTTGAAGAACAAGTCTAAATACATGTTTTTAATCTTTGAAGAAATTTCAGAATCTCAGTTTTCTTATATCAAGTTCAAGTTTATTGTTGTCATAGGCATACATATTTTGGGTATAAATGTCATGAAAATTAGCTTTTTGCAGCAGCAGCACAGTACGTTACAAGGACAGACATATGCTAACATGAACTTAAATTAACCTAAATTATACATAACTTACACATACACAAAATAAACAACAAAATAAACAGTGACACTAGTGCAAGATTGAGAGAGAAAGAAGACAAAAAATAGTCCAAGGTAGTGTTGAGGTTTTTCAGGTCGGTTCAAGAACCTGATGGCAGTGGGGAAGAAGCTGCTGTTGAACCTTTAGGCGTGGGTCTTCAGGCTGCTGTACCTCCCATTCTGTTTACTGCTTTGTGTAGGAAAATAACACCGCAAAAAATGATATGCTAAATCTCAAAAATGCAGGAGTCAAGATAAAAACGTGATTTAATGTAAAGACTTCACAGAGGTGTTATTGTTACCCTAAGGTTATTATAAGGTAAGATATTTATTTATTAGTCACATGTACATCGAAGCACACAGTGAAATGCATCTTTTTGCGTTACTGAGAATATGCTGGGGGCAGCCCGCAAGTATCACCACGCTTCCGGCACCAACATAGCATGCCCACAACTCCCAAACTGTATGTCTTTTAGAATGTAGGAGGAAACAGGAGCACCCAGAGGACAACCACGCAGACACACTGGGAGAACATACAAACTCCTTACAGACGGCGACGGGAATTGAACCCGTGTCGCTGGCACTGTAATAGTGTTACGCTAACCGCTACACTACCGCTACAATACAATGATATTGTAGCAGGACACTAAGGAAAATTCAAAGAAATCGGGCAAAGGCAACATGGTATCGTGAAAGGGAAATCATGTTTTATCCTATTCATTTACATTCTTTGAAGAAGCAGTGTGTTGTGGATAAAGGGGAACCAGTGGATGCATACACCAGATTTCCAGAAACGTATCATTGCATCAAAGACCTTTGTGGAAAATAAAAGTATGTGGTGTAGGAGATAACATATCGGTGTGAATGGAAAACTGGCTGGTCAACAGGAAATAGAGAGGAGGCATAACTGGGTCTTTTTCTGGTTGGCAAGATGTAATGAGAGGTATGCTACAGGGATCAGTGCTGGGGACTCAACTTTTTAGAATTTATGTCAATGACTTGGACAAAGGCACTGATAGTTTGGTTGCTAAATTTGCTGATGGGACAAAGATAGGTAGAAAAGAAAGCTGTGGAGAGGACATAATGAGGCCAAAAAGAGATATAAGTAGGTTAAGTGAGTGGACAAAGAAGTGGCAAATGGAGAATAATGTGGGGAAATGTGAAGTTGGCCATTTTGGCATAAAACAATAAAAATAAAGAGGCATATGATAAATGGTGAAAGATTGCAGAGTTCAGAGGTGCAGAGATTTCCGGGTGTCTGAAGGCATAGTTCGCAAAAGACTAGTTTGCAGGTACAGCAGATAGTTAAGAAAGCTAACAGAATGTTATATTTTATTGCTAGAGGAACTGAACACAAAGTAGGGAGGTTATGCCTCTGTCATTGGTTAGAGCACGTCAGGAGTATTGTGTACAATATTGGTCTCTTTATTTAGGAAAGGATGCCAGAACATTGGAAGCAGTTCAGAGAGGTGTACTGGACTAATACATGGAATGGATGCATTGTCTTATGAGGACCAGTTGGACAGACTAGGCTTATATCTGCTGGTTTACGAGAGTGAGAGGAGGCACTTGAATGAAACATATCCTATCAAGGAGACAGGCAGTGGCAAACACAGGATGCCTGACATCACTTACATATTCACCTATGCAGGAATGTGCCTGAAGCCACTCAGGAGTTTCCTCAGGTCAGTACGCTGCTGTGACCACCTGCAAGGACAGGCTGCAGCCACAACTTGCATTTTGATTGTGGGGTCAATGTGGGCTTCAGGTCGATGGAGTAGCACCCTGTGGGGCAGAGGAGAAATGGACCACCTGGAATACCCTAAAACTCCTACAGACCCTAATTGACTGTTGAAAAGCTAACATGATGAAATTGGGCTGTACCCAAGATCTGTGGTCATGATAAGAGGCAAACCATGCAACACCTTACTGACTATACTTGGCTGACTGGGTTTGTCTCCTCATAACAACAAAGTGACAGAGTGAGCATTCTGTCAGATCATGGCTTAGTTGTAAGCTACGTCACTGGGTGGTGATAGCTTGCATATCTTTACCCATCATTGGAGGACCTTTCATGACTTTACTAATACTAGAGCTAGATCAGCATTTCTAACATAATGGTCAAGAGTCTGCAGTGTCAGACTGATGGCACTCACCGCTAACCTTGAGGGAAGCTGCCCACCAGAATCTGATGACCTCCGTGTTCTCCTTTTCCAACTTCACTTGCAGCCACACATCATTCTGAGGGGATCCCTCGCTTCCAGCAACAGCGAGGTCATCAAGCTGACTGAGGAGCCAATCAAATGAAAGAATCCTCAGACTCTGGGGTGGCACAGTGGTGCAGCTAGTAGAGCAGCTGCCTCACAGCTTCAGCAAACCCGGTTCAACCTCGACCGCTGGTGCTGTCTTTGTAGAGTTTGTACGTTCTCCCTGTGATTGCATGGGTTTCCCCAGGGTGCTCCAGTTTCAAAGTTGTGCAGATTGGTTGGTTATCTGGCCCATGTAAAATGTCCCTGGTGTGTAGGTAAATGTCAGATTCTAATGGGGAATTGTTGGGAATGTGGGAGAATAAAATGGGATTAGTGTAGGATCGGTATAAATGGATGCTTGATGGTTGATGCAGACTCGGGGGGGGGGGGTACTGAATGCCCTGTTTCCATGCTGTATCACCCTCTCTCCCTCCCCTCCCCTCCCCCACCCCCCACCCTCTCCCCCAGGACAGAGAGACCTCTCTCCTTCCCCTCCCCTACCCACCCTATTTAGAGGGACATGGGCCAAACGCGGGCAAATAGCTTGGAATGGGAACCTTGGTCAGCAGGGAGCGGTTGGGCCAAAGGGCCTGCTTCCGTGCTGTGAGACTCTGTGATAACTATACAATTCAAACCAGGAAATTAAAAGTACAATCTTTATCTAATTTGAAGCAAAATCAAGGAAGGAACATACAGAAGTTTAAAGTAGAAGCTGAATTATCAAACTTTTAACAAAGAGTTAATATTTTAAACTCCATCATATTTTTAATTTTTTACCCAATGGATCTAAAATGGATGTTACATTACGTTATAATGGATCTAGGAGAAGTAAATTGGGAGGTCTTGGGGATCGTCTGCATTACAATAGAGGAGGTGCTGGATGTCTTAAAAGGTATGAAGATAGGCAAATCTCCAGGGCCTGACCAGGTATATCCAAGAACACTGTGGCAGGCTAGAGAAGAAGTTGCAGGAGGCCTGCATCATCGTTAGCCATGGGTGAAGTGCCAAGAGACTGGAGGGTAGCGAATGTTATGCCTTTATTTAAGAAGGGCAGTAAAGAAAAACCTGGGAACTATAGAGTAGTAGGTCTAACATCTGTGGTGTGTATGTTACTAGAGAGGATTCCAAGGCATAAGATATACATGCATCTGGAAAGACAAGGGTTGATTAGGGATAGTCAGCGTGGCTTTGTGTGTGGGGGACCATGTCTTAAGAATTTGATTGAGTTTTCGATGATGTGACCAAGAAAGTCAATGAGGGCAGGGCGGTAGACGTGGTTTATATGAATTTCAATAAGGTTTTTGATAAGGTTCAATATGGTAGGCTGCTCTGGAAGGTATGGAATCCAGGGAGAGCTGGCTGATTGGACTCACAATTGGCTTGATGGTAGAAAGCAGAGAGTAATGGTTGTTTCTCAGACTGGAGGCCCGTGACTAGTGGTGTTCCTCAGAGGTTGGTGCCATTGCTGTTTGTCAGCTATATCAATGATTTGGATAAGAATGTACAAGTCATGGTCAGCAAATTTGCAGATGACACTAAAATAGGTGGTATAGTGGACAATGAAGAAGGTTATCAAAAGTTACAGGGGGTCTTGATCAGCTGAGTAAGTGGGCCGAGGAGTGGCAAATGGAGTTTAATTCAGATAAGTGCAAGGTGTTGCATTTTGGAAGGTCAAATCCACGTAGGACTTTCACAGTGAACAGCAAGGACCGAGGGAGTATTGCAGAACAAAGGGACCTTGGAATACAAGTACATGGTTCCCTGAAAGTGGAGTCACATGTAGACAGGGTGGTGAAGAAGGCTATTGGCACGCTGGCCTTCATTAGTCGGGGCATTAGATATAAGAGTTGGGAGGTCGTGGTGCAGTTGTACAGGACGCTGGTGAGGCTGCACTTGGAGTATTGTGTTCAGTTTTTGTCACTGTGCTATAGGAAAGATGTTATTGAACTGGAAAGAGTGCAGAAAAGATTTACAATGATGTTGTCGGGACTTGATGGACTGAGTTATAGGGAGAGATTGGACAGGCTAGGACTTTATTCCTTGAAGCCTGAGATTAGGAGACTGAGAGGTGATCTTACAGAGGTGTATAAAATCATGAGGGGCATAGATCTGGTGAATGCACTCAGTCTTTTACCCAGGGTTGGGGAATCAAGAACTAGAAGGCATAGGTTTAAGGTGAGAGGAGAAAGATTTAATAGGAACTTGAGAGGCAACTTTTTTACACATAGGGTGGTATGTATGTGGAATAAGCTGCCAGAGGAAGTGGTTGAGACAGGTACAATAACAGCTTTTAAAAACCAGTTGGACAGGTACATGGATTGGAAAGGTTTGGAAGGTTATGGGCCAAATGCTGGAAAATGAGACTAGCTTGGATGGGGCACCTTGGTGGGCATAGACCAGTTGGACCGAAGGGCCTGTTTTCCTGCTGTATAACTCTATAAAATCCACATATAAAAAGTTTTTTTCTGGCCAGAGCATTTGATAATCAGTAATTATGATGAAGTATACCATTAAAAAGTCACGTGGACCTTATGAAAGAAACTGTAACATTTTTCGTGTACTTTACAATGGCTGCACTTTGCAAATGTTTGAAGTTTTCACCATGGAAGAGTTAGTGATCACAGAGAACAACTACCGAATTTCAGTGTTTAACCACAGATGTTGCTATCTGTTTCAGTGTAATGATCACAACAGATTGGTCATCTGGACTCCCCAGCTGCTTGCCATTTCTGCAGCCTAGAGGAGTCGATGTGTCATGTCTATATGGAGTGTGAAAGGTTGCAGTCTCTATTTGAGTTTCTGAAGGGGCTGCTCCTCAAGCTTTGGCTGCACTTCAGCCCCACGCTCCTGATCTTTGGTCACCTAGTGTGGAGGGGGGTGGGTCAGTCGGTGGATCTCCTGTTCGGTTTGCTCCTGGGCCTGGCCAAGGTGGCCATTCACAGGTCCAGGCGGCGGGTAGTCGAGGGTTCTGCCTGAGCTGGTTTTGCCTGGGCAACCCCTCTTCCGGGGTTACATCCATGCCCATGTCTCCCTGGAGAAGGAGCATGCGGTATCCACGGGTACAATGAGGGATTTCCTGGACCAGTGGGTGCCACAGGGAATTGAGTGCATTCTGGACAGAGACAACTGTGTTATAATTTGAAACCTGACTTTAAATAGTGTGAATCATGGAATACTGTAGTATTGTAATGATGTGGTGCTGTAATCACTGAATAAACCTCCTTTGGGAAAAATAATAGATTGGTCATCAGTACATCTGCAAATCCAAAATACTTTCGGTAGGCTTTCATTGGTGGATAACATCTATAGAGAGATCTCAATTGTCTCAGGAGAATGAAGGACACACTAAAAGGACCTCTATCCACCGTTCCATCCACCACCCTAAATATTCATTCTCTCTACCTCCAGCAGCCCATGTTGTTGTGTGCACCATCTACAAACTGCACTGCAGTTAGTCACCTGGGGCTACTCTGACAGCACCTCCCAGATCAGCGATAGGCATCACCCGGGAAGACACGGGTAGCAGGGGAGAGCTGGTATTTTAGTATTGGGGGTGGGGGAAAAGAGAGGAAAGCAAGCATAGACGAGATGGGATATGGTGGGGAGCGAGGGAGAAGGCGAGTAAACTGTGGGGGATATCAGAGGGTATGTGTGAGGGGAGAGTGGGATTTGACAGAGCAGGAAAAGTCAGAGTCAATTGGGTGAGATTTATGGTATGGGGAGCAAGAGGAGACCGGATGGGAAATTATAAGTTACGAGCAGGGTGCAGAAACTCGGGTTATACTGGATGGGATGTCAAGGGTTGAAAGAGTCAGGGGAGAAAGGATTTACTGGGCAGGACTGCAGTTAAACTGACAATTCTTTATCAAGGGAATTGATGAAACAATTATGGAGGGTAATGAACAGCCATGGAGGACTTGTTCACAATCTGCTCTGAGACCCTTTGTGATGAGGTGTGGGATTAAGGGAAAGGAGTAGGGTGACCACCTGTCCCTATTTGACCTAGGACAGTCCTGACCTACAAGGACTCAGTTCTGGTCCCAGGCTGAAAGACTACAGGACAGAGTTTGAGTAGAGAGGAGTGGGAATTGGATGAGGTAATGGGCTGGCAGTGGGAATGGCAGCAGGGGGTTGGAGCTAGCAGCGTGGATGGAGGCTGCAGTATCCACCCAACTCAGCCCAGCATAGTTGAGCCCAGTTCTCTCTTTGAAGGTTCCCCATCTTCTTTGATCACCTGCTGCAGTGCCAGGCCATGCATTGGTTAAGCTGTGCTAGTAGGAACTTTCCTGCTATACACCCTACTGGACGCAACATTAACCTCAGGACACCTCTGGCCATAGTGAAATAAATATTGGGACCCCACATAATCCCACGTGACAAGACCTTGCGTACCACCGGATTATGCCGAGAGGATCAAAACACACCCCACTCATAACGTTGACCACGTCAGGCCCCTTGTTCTTTCAACAACCTGTATCCAATTTCATTCTTTTGAAAAGGCAGTCATCCTATAAGACATTTGTCCATCTGCTTCACAACCTGAGTTAAAATTAGGCCTGGACTATTTATAGTTCTGGTTCCTGTTTCCTGTGTTATTCTGCTGAGTAAATGTTAGACACAAATGCAATTGTCACCTTGTTGCAAATATTATTTGACTTGCTTGAGTACTCAGAGACACAGTGTTGGGCACTGAATGTCAATGTTAATCAGGAGTTATGTGGATAGCAGGTGTTGAGACAATCAAGAACCAGTCTTCAACAAACTTGTTCATATGTAACTTTCAAGCAGTAATCAAATAGATGCCATTGTCTGCAAAGATTGCAGGCTACTGTTTCAGTACAGGAGATGACTTAAGAGATCTGCTTTTGAAAATGACAAGACAATCTCCTCTTTGGACACTTAACAAAGATACTTTATTAAAAAATGCAACATTCATCTATATTTAAAACCAGCCATTGCGCATGGGACGTTGTAAATTATGCAGGGAAAACAAAAAAATAATTTTATATTAATCCACCCACATTAAAACTCCTAGGATGAGATCAGGGAAGGGATCCAATGGCCATCCTGTCACTTAGTGCATACTTAAAGATGTATTTGTGCTATCAATCAAACTTTGGAGTGTGTGTATATCCAGAGAACCGTCCTGCAATACTATGATAAAAGAACTATATTTTGAGTGTCTGGGGTTTTGTGCTGAAAAGACTTCAGACCATCCACAGGTATTTGAATAGTTAAGGGTGTCTTGTCAGTTGAGATGAGCTCCCATTGTAAATATGTAATTCTACAAAGTAACTTGTCCACACTCAAAATGCTAAAGTAAACTATGTAATTAAAGCTTTTGAAACTGTGTTTAATCACCTGCTGTTATTTTTGTGCCATAAGAGTATAAAACCTTGATGTACTTTTGAGTTCAATGAGATCCTTTTGCGATTCAGCCAAGAGAGATTCTTCCAAAATGCCTGTTTCTGCGCTGAATAAAGACCTTTTACATCTGCAGCTCCAGTCTCCACACGGCTCATTCAAAGTCACAATAAGCAATGAGCTGGAAAGCCACTACCCACAGTGCACATCATGTACATAAAGGCCAAATGCAAAGGTAAGCAAAGAAAAACAACAGCAGGAAAAATAAAACACTGCACCTTGCCAGAGACATGGATCTCATTAGGTGATGTGTCCATCAGCAGGTCCTGAAATACTTGATCAACATCAGATGGTTAAACAAGGTAAGATAAACAGCCGAGCTAAATATCAGCGAGCCCTCAACTGTGGAGAAAATATTCAACTTAATTGCACATCTAGAAAACACAGACCCACCTTTCACAATCAACAGAGTTCAACACTTGAGTTTTCCAATTTCAGGTAACCCGCACTCCCTGTGCTCCTCTCTCTCTCCTGCGGCTCCCTCCTCCAATCCCTGGTCACCCAGTTTCATCCTCTTCCCCCACCTGGCTCCATCTGCCCATCATCTCACTCCTCATCTGGTTCCACCTGTCACATACCTCACCCCTCCCTCTTACCTCCTTATACTGCTATCTCCCCTCTACATTCTCTGTTCTGATGTAGAGTCTCGAACTAAAATGTTCACTATCCCTCCCAGCAAGCGATGCCCCCGGGAGGACTGCGCTGGGGATGAGATGGTCACCCACCTCTTTGCGGGCTGTAGGGCTGCGAGGAGGGTGTGGTGAAAGATGCAAGGGTCCTTGTCACGGTTCGTCCCCAGCAGCTGTGTAACAGAGGACTCTCTGATCTACAGGCTGTTCCCGGGGACGCACATGGAGATGTACGTAGACTCGGTGAAAGGTGCCCTTTGGTCTGCCCGAAACTTGTTGGTCTTCCAGCACTGCGAGATGTCCGTAGGGGAATGCTGCCGACTGGCACTTTCCAGGCTGCAGAAGAACGTGCTGAGGGACACACTGAAGCTGGGTGAAGCCAACACAAGGGCTCAGAGGGGAAAGACTACAGTTTAGGGTTCTTCTGCCACAGGAGAGGGAGGGGCGGGGTCAGGCGAGGAAGCCCCTTAAATATTGTAAATATGGGGTTGGGGTATCACCCCAGGGAGCCACACAAGAGGCATCAGTGCTGTGATTCTTTATAAAAAGGTAACACTAATGATCGATCTGTACACGAATGTAAAGGTTTGCACTGTTTTATTGTTGTATAGTTTGTTTTTTATGATGAATAAAGTTTATTTTGGAATAAAGAAAAATCCCTTTGCCTGCACAGATGTTGTGGGCCTGCTGAGTTCCTCCAGCAGCTTGCTGCATATTCCAGCATCTGTAGTCTCTCTTGTGTCAACACAGAGCCAACACTTTCAGATAATGATTTTGCTTTTCCCATTACACCTCCCCATTGTACGTTTACTCACTCCTTTTGCCTTGCTCCAGAATGCTTTAAGTCATTTGATTTCCCCTTCCTTCCACCCAATCACAGATCTTCGCTTTTCTCCCTCCCCCCTTCTCCCCATTTTAAATCTCTGTTTCCTCCTTAACTTTTATCAGCTTGGATGAAAGATCGTGAAATTGAAATGTTAACTTTAACTTTGTTTCTCCCTCCACAGATGCTGCCTGGCCCTGCTGAGTATTTCCAGCAGTTTCCATTTTATTTTAGATTTTCAGCTTCCCCAGTATTTTATTTTTGTTTGTCTGAGCTTGTACATAGCAGGTCAGCATGTGCTTAGGTTGACAGGAGAGCAGAAGGTGCGGGAGATACTTAATAGCATCCGTAAGAGAAAAAGAAATCAATGTTTCAAGTTGATAACCTTAGGAGTGAGAAAACTTAGAAAGCAGACGCGTTTTAAGCTGCTGAGAATGGGGAGATGTGGAGTTAATGATGGGAGAACAGTGAGAAAGCAACGCGTTCTTCTATGATAAGGCTAGTGACAAAGCGGAGCCGAATGACATAAATGGCAGTGGTGCCAGCTGAGAGGCAGTGGTGCCAGCTGTGAGACAGTGGTGCCAGCTGAGAGGCAGTGGTGCCAGCTGAGAGACAGCGGCGTAAATGTGTTTATTGCAGATGGAGGAGATGACTGCAAATGGTGCTTAGAGGAGGAAAAGGAAAGCGATGCTGGAACTGGAAGATACACACCGGAGTAGCAAAACACTGCAGATGCTGGAAAACTGAAATAAAAACAGAGAATGCTGGATATATGTAGCAGATCAGGCAGCATCTGGGGAGTGAGAGAGAGAGACAGAATTAGTGTTTCAACTTGAGGACTTTTTATCAGAAATGGCCATTTCTACTACAAACTGGAAAGTCCGGTTGCCACATCAGGTAGTGCTGCTGCTGTACAGCTCCAGCGACCCAGGTTCAATCCGAACCTATGGCGCTCCGTGTGGAGTTCGCACGTTCTCCCTGTGACCACTTGGGTTTTCCCACTGGTGCTGCGGTTTCCTCCCACATTCCAACAATGTTCCAGGTGGGTGGCAGGAGAATTGGGGCGAGTTGGTGGGCACGTGAGAGAATAGGTTACAGGGATGAAAGTGGGGCAAAGGAGATGATGAGGTTGCTCTGAGGGCTAACACAGACTTGATGGGCTGTATGGCTGCCTTCCATGTTGTAAGGAATTATGGGAAATATGAGAACCTCTTGAATCCAGTGCTAAGCCCTGGGGGCAGTAACGTGTTACATAAGATGATGAGATTCTACACTTTAAGCTTACGTTGGGCTTTGATGGAACAATGTAGAGAGATAGGTCAGGGTGGGAGTAGGATGGGGAATTAAAGCAGCAGCCAAATGAAAGAATAGAGTTGGTATCTTGTGCAAAGCAGTCACCCAGTGTGTCCTCCACCATCCCGGGCAGGGCCACTCTCTACAGATCCCACTGCAAGCCACACCCCATCCTGACCTGAGGCCATGGCATCAGTCCTTCATCCTGGAAGTCACCTCACTGCCCAGTGGCTGTTCCTTCAGTAGAAAGAGGGAGTAATCTAAGAAGATGGTTCACCACAGATTTTAAAGTGGGCTTTAATTGGCTGCCTGGGCAATAATGCTTATACCGTGTAAACAAATAAAGCAAACACCTCCTAGCTGGATAAATAGTGGAACATTACATCAAAACTGAATAACACCCTACATCTCATGTTACTTCAGTGTTGTAGATAGGGAGGCCAAAAGATTGGAGAGCTGAGTGCTGATAAACAGAAGCCAGGGTAGGAAGATAATGGAGAGGGCACATTAGGTTTCAAGGACAGAATATAACATAAACACTTGGAATTACAGTACGTCAGTTTATTCTACTGGATTGTAGTGCAATAACTGTTCTCAAATCAGGTTCCATGCTGATGTCAGTGACGGGCACATTTGGCGTTGGTTTATTTATTGTCACTTGTACTGAGGTACAGTGAAAAACTTGTCTTGCATACCAATCGTACAGATCAATTCATTACACAGCACATTGAGGTAGTACAAGATAAAAACAGTAACAGAATAAAGTGTCACAGCTACAGGGAAGTGTATTGCAGGTAGACAATAAGGTGCAAGATCAAACAAGGTAGATTGTGAGGTCAAGAGTCCATCTCATGGTATAAGGGAACCGTTCAATAGTCTTATCACAGTGGGATAGAAGCTGTCCTTGAGCCTGGTGGTATGTGCCCTCAGGCTCCTGCAGGCACTTCTTGCCCTGCACCTCAACACAGCTGGTGCAGGTTGCAGATTCTGCCCCACTTGCCCCCTATCATTAAGGTGAGTGCCCCTACCTCACGTTGAACCATCGCTGCTACAAGTTTAAGCCGTTGCATCCCTCCTCACAAGACCTCACTTGCTCTTTCCAAATTGCAAAGCTCGAGGCCTCATTGTATTAGTCGTCTACCCAACCCCACAACAGTGCTAAAATCTTTTAAAACGAACACAATTGTTTTCAATGCTCCAATGATTTTTGTCTCATCATGACAGCCTCCAGCCTTTAAGATTCCGGAAGATTCCCAGGATAACACTGAAGATTTTGGCAACCCCACGCTGGCCCCGTGTCCCTTTCTCTGCGGACCTGCCTGATGCGTCTTCCCTGCAGTTTAAAAAATGAAGACACATTTAGCAGTGAATCGAAGCTGTGTGTCTCTGTGCTGGGGAAGTACTAGCTCTTGCAACTCGGATCAGATTCAGGGCTGAAACCAGACTTTCACTTTCGATACTGACATTCTGGCTGCGTTTTTTTCTTCTTGTTTTTAACGCGGATCCGGGGCTCAGATGGTCGACAGAGGTAAGACTCTGATACACTTTCTGTTCTGAAAAACATTCGCAAACTCCTCGGGGTCTTTCTTCCTCGGAAGGGGACGGTGATGGGGCTTGCGGGTGGTTACAAAAGAAAATAAAATGGCAACATCTGCATCAATCTATTTGCAAAAGTGAAAGCTTCGACCAGAGCTAGTGGAGGCTCCTACAGTGAGGCCGAAGTTAGTCTGTTTGGATAAACGGCGCACGGGACATTTCACCCTGAAATTGACTGAAATCACAACGCATTTCGCCAGCACAAATGGTTCTGCTTTCAGCGAAGGTGGCCTCGCCAGTTTGCTGGTTGTGTAGTTGCAATTAAGGATTCTGAGGCCTGGGTTCATCGCCAGAGCTTTTGAATTCAAACACCATCATAGCACAGGTTGAAGATTTAAGACTGGGTGTATACACAAAGCTCGAAATATGAAGTGAGTGGCACCCTTCTCTCCGACTCAAAAGGCAGTGGGTTCAAGCCCCAGCTCAGAAATTTAATCTGAGTCTCCAGTTGAGACTGAGGAAGTTGTAGCCTTCACGGGAGATGTTACACTGAGGCCCTGTAGCGATAGCAATACACAGAAAGTGCTGGAGGAACTCAGCAGGTCAGGCAGCATCCATGGAGGGAAATAAACAGTCGACGTTTCTGGCCGAGACCCTTCATCAGGACTGGAAAGGAGGAGGGCAGAAGCCAGAATAAGAAGGTGGGCCTGTGTGTCCTCCTCCCCCACCTTCTTATTCTGGTTTCTGCCCTCCTCCTTTCCAGTCCTGATGAAAGGTCTCGGCCAGAAACGTCGACTGTTTATTTCCCTCCATGGATGCTGCCTGACCTGCTGAGTTCCTCCAGCATTTTCTGTGTATTGCCCCCAGATACATCCACCATCTGCAGAATTTCTTGTGTCCCTATAAGAGATAGTCATGGAATTATACAGCATGGATGTGGGTCCTTCGGTCCAACTCATCCACTCCGACCAAGATGTCTGTCCATGTGGGTCCCATTTGCCTGCGTTTAGCCCATATCCCTCTAAACCTTTGGTACCCTGTCTAAATGTCCTTTAAACATAGTAATTGTACCTGCCATTACCGCTTGCTCTGGCAGTTCGTTCCATGTACCTACCACCCTTTGGGTGAAAAAGTTGCCTCTCAGGACCCTTTTGTATCTTTCCTCTCTCACCTTAAACCTGTGCCCTCTAGTTTTGGACTCCCCAACCCTGGGAAAAGGATTGTGGCCATTCACCTTATCTATGCCCCTCACAATTTTATATACCTCCATACGGTCACCCCTCAGCCTCTTACACCCCAGGGGAAACACTTGCAAGGAATAATGTAATGGGTGCTGCTTTAATGAACGGTGCAGCTTTCCCATGCAATACCAATCCATCTCATTCACTCATCAGAATCAGGTTTATTATTACTGACTTATATGTCATGAAATGTGTTGCTTTGCAGCAGCAGTACAGTGCAAAGACATAAAATTACTATAAATTACAAAATAAATAAGTAGTGCAAAAAATGGAATAATGTAGTTTTCATTGGTTCATGGACCATTCAGAAATCTGATGGTGGAGGGGAAGAAGCTGTTGCTAAATGGTTGAGTGTGGGTCTTCAGGCTCCTGTACCTCCTCCCCGTTGGTAGTAACAAGAAGAGGGCATGCCGGGATGGTGAGGGTCCTTAGTGATGGATGCCGCCTTCTCGAGGCACCACCTCTTGAAGATATCCTCGATGGTGGGGAGGGTTGTCCTTTAGAAATTCAAACATTTACCCAGTCCAGCCAAAGTGTGACTCTGGTATCCTCCAGCAGACCAAGCAAGAACTTCTCTTATTTTTCTTTCATATTTTCTTGAGGGGCATTCAACCCATCAATTCAGTGCTGGATCTTAGAGTATTCCCATTAGTCCCATTCTCCCACTTATGGGAATGTACAATGGACTGAAGGGAATGGAAAATGAACTCCAGCCTGGTCCTTGATGGTCATATCCTAAAAGTTAAAATACAACTAAATCGTTGGTAAGTCCAGGTGTCGAAGGGTTAACAATTGCTGATTGCCCCAGTGGCTGACTAAGTTCAGATGTTAGCAGCTCTTCAGCTGTAAATGGCCAAATTACAGCCAGAGATAGACAATTAAATCACCTGAAAAATTGGGTAAGTGCTCCAAATCTCCCTGGGAAAAAAAGGCAGATCAAAAAGAGACAAAGTAACATCAGTGTTTACAGTGGTGCACCTTCCTCAACATTAACATTCATCTCTCTTTGATAGGAACTGGCAAGTCTGTGTATTTCCAGCATTTTCCAATTTTTATTTATACCTAGGACCTGTTGAAACAAGTTCTGCTAAAGTCAATAAGACTGACCACATGAAAAATACCAGTGCAGGGTAAACACTTTGTACTTGGGTCATTGCAGTAACCATTACATTTATAATATTTTGCAGGTCAGCATGGTGGAACTAAGTAGAAAGGAATTTGTTGTATGCAGATTAATGTGAATTCTCTTAATTTTTACAGGCACCTGATACCAAGCTTCTCATGATTGTCTGTGCAGTCCTTGGCTACTGTAAGTTGACTGATGAACAAGCTGGCCTTGTAATCTTTCCCTAGTGCCAACACTAATTATAATATGATCATACCTCTACAAACATCACACCCACCTTCAGGCTTAGTTTCGGTTACTTGTAACTCAGAATCTAAGTCAAATGAAGAGGAAAAGAAAAAACTTGCTTTCATGCAGCACCTTTTCATATATTATGAACAGTCCTAAGTGATTTACAGTCAATGAAGTACTTTTAAAGCGCAGTCACTGCGTTAATGAAGGAAATGCAGCATTCACTATTAGCTTTTTGAGCTCAAACAAACTTCTCTGTTGCAGTTTAAAATGGAGAGAACCATACAAGTGTCTGATCTCCCCACGGGTATTTCAAAGCGGAGCCTTGAAGACAAACTCATGATTCACTTCTTGAGGGCTAAGAACGGAGGAGGCGAAATCATCGATGTGGTGTTCCCGACTGAGTCGCTCTCGTCTGCTCTCATAATCTTTGAAGAGGCAGAAGGTAATTTTCAAAGCAAGGAATTCCAGAAATACAAGGCATGAGAATGCCAGCGAAGCTCTGATGAAGTGAACAAGTTTCATTCGAGCTTAAAACAAAAGGAGAAATCGAGAGCAGTTCAGTTATCATTAGCAAGGATTTTTGTGGGTCCTTTATGGTGATTGTGCTGCTTATAATAGTTCTCCTTATCACTCATGTCTTGCAGATTTTCCTCTCATTCCCACCTGCTCCCTCTTTTTCCAGGCTTTACCTGCAGGTACTCTATTTAAGGATACCTCCACTGGAAAAATACACTTGTCAGTACAACATATTTGCTTGGATGGGATGGACTAGGAGCAGCAGTGATGACTCAGTGAAAGGAAACACAATATTTATTGACAACACTACATTAGTGATGAGTGGGAATGAGAACAGGGCAGTGTGAAGGATGATTACATGTAACTTAGGTACATAAATCAATCTCAGCCACTTATAGTAGGATGGTCACCAGGTTCAATTGAGAATAGAATTACCAACCACCCCCCCTCTGCTTGACTGGCACATTGTTGTTACTCACTTCACTAAAGCTGTGTGAGTTTTCCCACTTCAGGTAATAATTCAATTCCCTTCTAAAGCTCCTGTTGAATCCAGTTCAACCATTTTGTTTGCATGTTTTAAGCTTACAGTACTGGGATCCATAATTAGCTAAGATTTGCTGCAAGAGAAATCTGTTTTCTTTTCAACTGCATATAGTGACAATTCTGTAACCAGGTCACAAACAGGTTTTTTTTGGGTATCTGTTCATAACTCCTGCAGGAGCTGCCAACATGAGAACAACAATGGAACTGGATTTAATAGTAGTCTTCAAAAGGAAATACAATAAATGAAAGAGGGGAAAATATTTAGGGCTTTGGGGAAAATGTCTAAGGGTGGGTTAATCAGATTGATCGTTAAAAGGTAGCACTGGTGAAATGTGCTGGATGGCTTCATTCTATGGTCACATTCCAGTTGTGTTGTTTTCTCTCTCTCAATTTATAATTTGACAACATTTCCTTGGGTGACATTGGAATTATGGTTCTTAGCAACAAGATCAGTGCTTTTCATTACAGTCTACTCTGGTTGATACATATTCCCTTGAATAAAATTTGAGTTTACTAATTTAAAGGGTGATAATAAGATAATGATCAGATAATTCAAATTAAGCAATTTCAAATTAAGGGGGATGTGGAGTATTTTATAAACAACTGCTGATCCAGATTAATAAGGTTTATGTTGTCTGACTAAGGTTTATGGACCTCCTATCTTAGTGACTGTATTGGGATAGAGGCCTCAAGGTGGGAGTTGGATATAGGGAGGGAACTGTATCCTGTTAAAAGAAGGGGAGGGGGAGCAAGTCAATGCAGGATACCAAGGAGAAAACAGAGAACATCTGTTTTTCATCAGAGATCCATCTTTTAGGTGAAACCTTAACTCAAGGCCCTTTCTGCTCTCTCACATGAATGCCAAAAATTCGTGGCATTATTTCTAGAATACCATGGGAATACTCACATTCAGCAATTGTAGAACACTGTGGAGTCTTGGAGGTGGCTGTGAGAATATTGAAGGTGAAGAAAGTGTATTTTAGGACATCATCTGCAGCTAGGTTAATGCAGATGAAATTGCAGAGACAGGTTGAATGTCTTTGTGATACAAGGAGTCAGAAACTTGTGTCAAGGTTAAATAGACCATGGACACTGCAAGTAATCTGGTTCAGTCAGGAACAGTGGCCAGAGAAAGGTGTGGAGTTGATGATGGAGAGGTAGAACAACTTGCACATGGAAACTGACCCATGTCTGCGGATGATATGTCACACGGCAGGGTTCAGTAGAGGAAGAGGAAGGGCCCAAGGCCAAGTCTCTGAAAGTCTCTCAAGTCAAAGGTATGGGGCAGGAGAATAAGTTTTACTCTGACTACGATCAGATGAACAGGAGAGGACTGTGCTAAGAAGCTAGGCTACATAGGTGAGAAAATGGAGGAGAATGGCGTGGTGGACAATGTCAAGAGTTGTGGAGAGTTTGAAGAGGATAAGGAAGGATATTAACCTCATGTTCAAGGTCACAGGCAATGTTGTTTGTAATGCCGGTTAGGGCCATTTTCTTGTTGTGTTAATGGTAGAGAAATGATTGGTGAGATTTCAACATGGAGCTGTGAGATAGGTGAGTACAGATTGGGGAGAGAAATTGAAGATGGGTGGCAGGTCAGTCGTTTTAAAAGAAAGTAGTAATTTTGTTTTGAGATGGGAAATTATGATGTCGGTTTACCTACAGAAAGTAAACTATTTACCACATCAACTAACATGGAGGCAGAAAGGAGGTTAGTTGATCAGCAACTTGGAATGGAATCAATGGAGCAAGGGTTGGGTTTTGTGGATGAGTTAACCTTGGAGAGGGAGTGAGAGGCACAGAAGAGAAACTAGAGAGAAGGACTTGGGTTTAAGGTTGAGGCAGCAAAGATGGAGTTTGAGAACACCATGGTAGGAACAGGGGAGGCAATAAAATGGATGGACAAGAAGTCCTTCAACTCCACGTACTTTTTGATGGATGTGAGGATGAAGGATACATGGCAGAGAGGTTGAGGAAGATGGTTTGTAGTGGAGTGAAAAAGCTAGGGCATATTTTCCCAGTTCTCCAATGTACTCCAGAAGTGGTTTGACAAAGGTGAGTGAAATATTCCCTTCTCATGAAATGTAGATTTGGGCATGAGTGGGGCAGAAATAGATGTAGAGTCATACAGGATGGAAACAGGCCCTTCAGCCCACCATGTCTGCACTGAACATCAAGAAACCATCTACACCAATCCCATTTTTCCTCTTGCATCCCCATCAACTTCTACTCTACCTTACCCTGCCACCCACTTACACTCTGGATACTAATGATGACCAGTTAACCTGCCACCTTGCATATCTTTGGCACGTGGAGGGAAACAAGAGCACCCAAAGGAAAACTACATGGTTACAGGGAGGATGTGCAAACTCCGCACAGACAGCACCTGAGGTCAGGATCAAAACTGGGTCTCTGGCACTGTGAGGCTGCAATGCTAATCACTGTGCTGCCCCAGGTTTACCTCCTTGAAGTTTCCTAATGATGACCCAGAAAATGTCTGACAATTTTAGCATATGTACATGTTTATAGTGTTAATTGTAACTTTTTTGTATTCCTTACTCAGTGGCTCAAAGAGTTCTCCAAATTGAAAATCAGATTCTTGCAATTAATGGGAAACAGTACAAATTAAAAGTGAGATCTGCTAATTCTGAGATCAAAATTGATCAGGTAATTAAGAATTATTCAAATATTTTCAAATACATTTTCTTTTATATGTCTCATGACTACCTTATGACTGTGGTCACTTGCGCAGTGCCAAATTAAGGCGTAGATTTTACATATATGTTGCAAATTCAGGCTTTGAACCATGCTTCAAGTTGCATTGAGGGCAAGACTTCAGCAGAAAAGTTATAAGTGTTTTCAGAAAATGTCAGTTGCCTATAATATCATTAGAGGATAAATAACAAATATACTTGGGAAATCTTTGTGCAAAGCAAGAATTTTATGTAGTGTAATGTTTTCTGGTTTCTATTGAACAATGGTTTGTGAAATAAACCCAAGGTTTTCTCTGGAGGCTGTTGAGGAATCATTTTGAATTTAGATCTTGGGTAAGTATGTTGATTCTTCTAGTGATGATTGTGATTTAAATTTGTTACATTATTCTTTATTCCTGAATTAATAGGATCACAAAGGATGCCATTTTACGTCTTTCTTTAAACTGATATATGTGCACAGTGTCAGATTTTTAATTGTACCTTCCTGTCTTTATAATGTAAACTGGCTTGTGAAAATTTGTAACACTAATTATAATCTCTTTCCCAATGTTGTGGCCAGCTCTAACCCTGCTTTTCCTAAATGCAGTCTTGGCAGTTTCTGTACAGTGTCACTGGAGAGTGAGTAGTAAATCAGAATGTTCATTGAATTTATTACAAATATTCATGTTTACACACAATCACAGTCTCATCTCTGGTATCCTGCTGAAATTAACTTCGGGCACAGCGTTACCACAGTTGTGTGTGTTTCCATATCTCTGTATGTTTCTCCTTGACCTTTCTCAAAGATGCCATTTTTACTTAAGAAGGGTCAGTTGAACATATTCTAATTTAACATTTTCACTAGATTCCATTCATTTAAGTAAAACTAAAATCCCTACAGTCTTCATGTTATTTACGATTTATTATGCACCCTAACTGCTGTTAATCTTTTATTTGCCAATAGGTCATCCCCCACATTTCCATGACAATAGACTATGGAAAACTCTATGGTGGAAAAAGATTAATGAAACATTTTCAGAAGACACACAAAGATGTTCAGTTTGGTTTTGATCAGAAAGTAGAACACTGCACTGTGGTCGGAACATTCTCAGCCATAAAGGAGCTCAGTGGAGAGATTCATCACCTGCTCAGTTTAAATCCTGACCAAAGCAGCATCAGCTCTAATGAAACTAAGCACCAACTGCACAACAGCCTTGAAAGTGCAGCTTTCAGTAGTTCAAACAGTATTGGGAAAGATGCCTGGAAATCAAATGCAGTCTCTAATGCCAAGGGGGATGGTTTAGAATTGCAAACTAAATCTGGATTGGAAAGTTCTGTTAGTGGCAGGAGAGGCACTGATTTGCATCGATCCAAAGAGCAACATACTGGCACTTCAGAGGATTACACTTTATTGATGGATTCTGATATTTACATGTATATTCAGAAATTTTATAAAGATGGGTATCAAAACATCCTGCACAAATATCTTGTGGAGGCATTAGATATTGGTGATGAAGGCATCACCATGGTGTTTTTGCAAGCAGCTGCTGGTTGTCTGGACAGTGGAACCTCACTGCAGCGAGCACATCGTGAACTTTCTCAGCTCTACCAAGAATTTGAGTTTGCGCTTCGCAAGGAACAGATCAGGAAGGAAAGTCTAACTTCTGATGTCAAACTGCTGCAGAACATCTTTGTCAGCATTCAGGCACAATTCCCCCAAATAAATTTCAATGAAGATGTAAAATATTTTTACCTAATAGGCACTTCAAATGATTGCTCCTTAGCCAAGAAATACCTACAGGATTTGAAGGAGGAACTGGAAGTTAGATCTCAGAAAGAAAGGCATGTGACATCAGGCAGCTTCACTGAAAGCCACCAGACCAGTAGCAGCAGTGCATCTCACACTCTGCAAGAATTTAAGGACAGCAGTTCATTTAATCAAGTAGGATCTCCAAAGACAGATGTCAGAAAGGATCACAAATTGGCTCCAACCTTCAATGGTAAAAGGGAAGTTGACAGTGCTTTTTTAGCAGGAAGCAGGATAGCTAAGGATGATTTGGTTCTTAAACCTGAGCAGACAGCTGATCAACTGATGACAGGCTCTGGTAAGGCAAGAAGTTCACTGATGGATACCAGGAATTGGGATCAACAGCACGGTCCCCAGCACAGTACTACTACCAATGAGATATTTACTAATGCTGATAAAGCATTAGCCGGTGGAAGAGGGCAGTTAGTTGCACCCAATAAAGGGTCGCTTACCAAGACCAACAAAGATTTTTCTGTGTTAACTGATCAGGCCAAGCTACTGAAAAGTCCTGACAAAACAGGCAGTGACATTTTGTTCAAGGGAGATGAAGATTCTTCCACCCTTTGTACAAATAAAGGACACCAACATTTCCAGTATAACAGAAGTAGCAAAGCACAAGGTCCTGTAAAGCCAAGCCACTTCGAAACATCAGCTGGCACTCTCTTTCACCAAGGAGAGCTGCTGGACACCATGCAGACTATTCAGTCCGTTACTACCGCCAAAAGTTCAGAAGGTCTGTCGACCAAAACACCTTTGAGAAAAACCAATAGTTTCTCTGGATGCTCGAAATCAAAGCGGTCCACAGAAGCTGTCAACAGTTTCCAAGAGAAGCCCACTGAAGTAGTGCCCAATACTGAAGAACTTCTAGTAGATTCAGATGTGTGGTCTTATCTGAAGGACATCCATGAATCTAGTATTAGACAGATTGTAACCAGAACAGAAGTTATGGTGAATGAACAGTTGCTGGGAGATACAACAGGATTGAAGTTAATGGCACTGAATAGAGAGAATGTCAGAGCTGCCAAGGAAGATATTTTGTCACTTTACACTTTGGTCATGAAGCATTTGACTCAACAGTTCCTTTCTTACAAGGATCTGGGTATAGAAATCATCACTGAGAAAATTGTGGAGCAATGGAGAAGCACACTAAAAAGAAAATTCCCCAAAGTAAAAGTCATTGCTTCTCAGGCTGGTTTCCACATTATTGGCACACATGAACATTGCTTTAAAGTGATAGAAGCTTTTAAGCCCGAGTTAAAATACGCATCTTTGGAAGACTTGTCCTGGATGGACACTGCGTCCATCCCGGCTTCTAATCAGCATCCATTACTTGACACTGAAAAGTTCAAGGACGCAGAGGGAGAAAACCTCACTAAATCTGTGGATGGTTTATCCTCTTTGGGCCAGGTTCCTCATGCCAGGAAGCCTGAAGACTTCAACACCCCAGACTTCCAAGTGGATAGTGTCAGTCTGCAAACAACTGCAAAAAGGAGAGAAGAACAAACGTTTCAGTCAAATAAAGAACTTACTGAAACCACAAGTCCGGGGAAGGCAGCAGAGAGTTCTAAAATTTGTAGTTCTCAGCCAGATGGAGAGGAGCAGTTTTTGAACAAGCAGTTAAAGTATCCAAATGAGAGGGATGGCCCTGTGTTAAATTCAAGGCAGGAACAGAGTCAATTTATGGATCAGAAGAGATCAAAAACTCTTGATGAATGGAGTGATTTTGAATCGCTTCAAGATCAGGCTGATTATAAGTGTCAGAAGACGATCAAGCAGATCGGAGATGTGGAAGGAGTCAAGGCAAGGAAGACATTGCCTGATAAATTTCATCTTCCATCCAACAAGCTGACAAAGGAAAGCCATTGGTACAATAAAGAGAGCAGCTTCCATCGCACTAAGGTGGACAGCGGTACACAGTCATTGCCAGTACTCTCTTATACAGGTACATTAGCCTCATCATTGCATCAAAGAAATAATGGCCAATATATCACTGAGTTAGCTACAGATTCAAAAGACCAAATGCAAGTAAAATATGTACAGCAGCAAACTGAGAGCCATGAATTAGTGCCACAAGAAAGCAAGATCTTGAGAAATTCTCAGCAAAGTCAACCCAGAAGTCCAGCTATAGGAATGGATGCACAAGAGCCAAGTGAACCAACCATGGCATGCTGCAACTGCAAGAAAAGTGGCAAGTTGTCAAAGGTGGATTGCGGCCATGTTCTGTGCAAGGATTGCTACACAGCTAATCAGCAATTTTGTTTGGCCTGTGGTCAGAATGCTGGCCCAAATAAAAATAAAAGCCAGTGTATGCCTTCTATGAAGTTTGTATGTCTGAATATTAGTTTAAGCGGATTTCCAAGGGAAGTGACCTGGCAAATAACCTATGACATCCCTGACGGTATCCAACAGGTGAGTAATCTGGTGTCATTTAGAAGGATTAAGCTACTTGTATGACTTTTGGGTCATATTACGGTCAAGCTCTGTTCTCAGTTTGTCCAGCGCTGTCAATACTGGAAACTGCAGTAAAGTTAATTATTTTATGGTGGATAGCTATTGATAAGTTCCAAAGCTTTAGTGAGCATTAGAACATGCAGGGCCTTTGACAAGGCACCGCATGGTGGGCTGGACCAGAAGGTTAGGAGTTAGGAGGTCAAGTGACAGCCGTATAAGATGTTGATAAGGCCACATTTGCAGAACTGCGTACAGTTCCGGTCGCCGAGCTGTAGGAAGGATGTCATTAAACAGGAAAGGGTGCAAGCTAGAGGGCTTGAGTTATAAGGAGAGGCTGGATAGGCTAAGACTTTTCTCCCCATAGTGTAGGAGGCTGAAGAGTAACCTTATAAAGGTTTATAAAATCATGAGGGGCATAGATAAGGTGAATGGTGGGGTTGGGGGGCGTGGTAAGGGAGAGCATGAGCAAGAGTGATGGGAAGAGAGAGACAGATGGGGAGAGAGAGTTCTGTTAAAACATGGTCATTCTGAGAGTGCATTTCAGGAGTGATCACTGTCCTGCTATATGCTTCCAAGACCTAGACTATCTGTACAGAAAAAATACCACCAATGCCCTGATTTCACTGAAAGGATAAGCAAACCAACCTCTGTGCTCTCCCAGGCCAGCATGCCCACTATTGAGGCCCTAGTTATAGTCAGTCAGCTATGTGGAGCAGGTCATGTCATTCGCATGTTTGACACCAGACTCCCAAAACCGAGCTCGGTCATAGGAAGAGATTACCGGGTAATGTGGTTAAAGCTATTTTGAAGAAATGTAACATCCCTGCTGACTCCTAAGAATCTCTAGTCCATGACTGCTCAAACTGGGGAAGGAGCATTAAATTGGTTTCTTATTGTCACATGTACCAAGGTACAGTGGAAAAACTTGTCTTGCATACTGTTCGTACAAATCAATTCATTACAACAGTGCATCGAGGTAGTACAAGGTAAGGCAATAACAGAGTGCAGAATAAAGTGTTATAGTTACAGTGCAGAGAGGAAGTTGAGTGAAAGTACAGAGAAGCCCTCTCCAGCAGGTGCCATTGGATTAAGACCTTGTTCTGTCCAGACCATATAGAGGGTGGTGTGGTAACAACTACCCCATGTTCCTTAGCAAAAGCAAATCATCCTCTATTCTTAGATAGCAGGAGGAGGCAAGGAATGAACGAACACATCTGCAGCTCCTTACTGAAAGGTTTTATTCTTGCTTTTTTTTCCTCTTTAAAAGGAAAGTGATCCAAACCCAGGAGAACCATTTAAAGGAGGGCAATTTAAAGCCTATTTGCCTGACTCTGTTGAAGGAAAGAAGGTTTTACTATTGCTAAGGGAAGCTTTTACTAGGGGCCTGATCTTCAAAGTAGTATCTGATCCTCCAAGTCCAGCCCACGTGACATGGAATGAGATTCCTCATAAAACAGCTACAACTGGAGGTAAACCACAGTAAGTCAATTTTCTTTTTTCCTTTCAGTTTGATTATTCAATTATTATACCCACCAGGGCAATAGAAGAAGCCATGATCAGGCTTAGTTTACGCTGTATTTACATGCTGGCTAATGCATTCACATTAAATTTCACTCTGGTGTTCAAGCAGTCAATAAAGAGGATATTTCAGGACAGAGCCTCAGTTAATCAGATCTTGGTCAGAGACAGAAATAAGATCAGTGCTGTGGAATGGTAACACTGACTATGATCACAGAAAAGCTATTTACTATGAACAGAACAAGTGAATTTATTTTTAAACCTTTTAATAATCCAAAACCACAACGTAAAAGCTTGGTGTTGCAAAAGTAACATGCATTGAGATTGTATTCTGATTGCAAAGTTACATTTGATTTCATGTCGAAGTTAATAGAGGAATTCATGTACTGACATGGGCTTTGAGGAGGCACAAATATATAAAGCAATGTTTATCAAATCCTGATCTCAAAACCATTTGGATTTAACTATTTTCAAACAAGGGCATGCTTGGACTGTTGATATGGTTGGGTGGTCACCACAGTGCCCATTTGTGGTGACCATCCACACTTGTCAGGATATGGAGGACTCAGCAAGCTGGCCCATGGCACCTCTCTGAGACCTTGGCCTTTGGAAGCTCACAGGCCATTGGAATATTTTGAGTTGAGGACAATAGGGAAGCAGTTTTTCCCAATTTACAGGGCCTCCCCACGTTATGCCAGGGTTCTGTTCCTGTGAATTGCTTGTAACCCAAACAGTTCATAAGTCGGAAATGCAGTTGCGAACAGAGATCCCATGCGGCAGAAGGTGCCCTCAGCCCCGCAGCAGCCAGCAAATTCATCCCACCAGGTTTCCTAACCACTTGTCCATACGTATGGGCTGTACATATGTTGGCCGTTCATAAGCTGGGGAGGACCTGTATTAATTTTTCAGGATCTTGGTATCACTGACAAAGGCAGCACTTATTACCCATCCCAAACTGCCCTTGAGAAAGCAGTGCCGAGTCACCGTCTTGGATGGCTGCAGTCCTCTGAGAGAAGGGGAGCCAACTGAGCTCCTGGATGTAAACCCAGTGACTGTGAAGGAGACGTGATATATTTCCAAGCCAGGATGCTATGCAACTTGGATGGATATCATGTGTACCTTGTCCTTGCTGCAGGTTTGTGAGATGCTGTAACCTAGGTGAGGAACTACAAGACATCTTGTAGTTATTGTTGGAGGGAACGAATGTTCAGGGCAGTGGATTGGGTGCCAATCAATTGGGCTACTTTGACCTGGATGTTGAACATCTTGAACGTTGTTGGAGCTGCACTGCTTCCAGCTGCTGACCTGCGCCTTGTGGATCTGGAAAGGCTTTGGGGTGTAGGAGGTGAGGTGGTCATCACAGAATATCAAACTTCTGTCCTGCCACTGTATTTGAGCAACTGGTCCAGTTGACTTTCTGGTCGACGGTGATTGCTCCCAGGATGCTGATGGTGGGGAACACGGTGATGGGAATGTCATCACCATCTGTCTCTGGTTGAAGGTGGTCACTGCCTGGCACTCAAAGTCATACAGCACCAAAACAGGCCCTTCGGCCCACCTTGTGTATGCTGACCATCAAGTACCTGTCCACACGATTCCCATTTACCAACACTTGGTCCATGGTCTACTATGCCTTGGCGATTTAAATGCTCGTCTAGATGCTTGGTAAGTGCTGTGAGAGTGTCTGTCTCCATCACCTTGTTAGGCAGTGCTTTCCAGATTCCAACCACCCTCTGGGTGAACCAATTATTCTTCAGATCCCCTCTAAACCTCTTACTCCTCACCTTAAACCTATGCTGTCTTAGATACCTCTTCTTGGGGGGTGGGGGGGGGAGGTGGGGATGTTACTTACTATCTACCCTAACCATGCCTCTTATCACTTTGTCACTATATCACTGTCAGGTCCCTCAGGTCCCCCTCAGTCTCCTCTGTTCCAGGGCAACAAACCCAGCCTATCCAGTCTCTCTTCGTAACTGAAACATTCCATCCCAGGAAACATCTTGCTGAATGTTCTCTACAAGCTCTCCAGAGCAATCATGTCCTTGCTATCGTGTGGCGACCAGTCTGCATACAGTATTCCAGGAACATTACCTTCAGCTTCTCAACCCATCTAAATGTTGTCTAAGTTTTGCTGCATGCAGGCAAGGACTCTTTCATTTTTCAAACATTGTGCAATCATCAGCAAAAATTCCCACTACTGACCTAAACATGGAAGGAACATCATTGATGAAGTTGGTTAATATGATTAGCCCAGCATGATTTGCTCTAAGGAAGTCCTGTAGCAATGTCCTGGAGCTGGGATGACTGATCTCCTATGATCACAACCAACTTCCTTTGTACGAGGTTTGATTGCAACCATTGGTGTGTTTTATTCCTTAATATCGATTGAGCAAAGAGCTGAATTCCGGAGTGGAGGTGTGACAGAGTGTCGCATTCCAGAAATACAAGGCATGAGAATGCTAGCCAAGCTCTGATGAAGTGAACAAGCTTCATTCGAGCTTAAAACAAAAAGAGAAATCGAGAGCAGTTCAGTTATCATTAGCAAGGATTTTTGGGGGTCTTTTATGGTGATTGTGCTACTTGTAATATTTCTCTTTATCACTCATGTCTTGCAGATTTTCCCTCTCATTCCCACCTGCTCCCTCTTTTTCCAGGCTTTACCTGCAGGTACTCTATTTAAGGATACCTGCACTTGATGCCACTGGAAAAATACTCATGTCAGTACAACGTATTTGCTTGGATGGGCTGGACTGGGAGCAGCAGTGAAGACTCAGTGAAAGGAAACACAATATTTATTGACAACACTACATTAGTGACGAGTAGGAATGAGAACAGGGCAGTGTGAAGGATGGTTACATGTAACTTAGGTACATAATCGGCACATCTTTGTGGGCCGAAGGGCCTGAATTGTGCTGTAGTTTTTCTATGTTTCTAAAAACAAAACTGAAGTCAATGGGCATCAAGAGGATAGCATTCCAGTGACTGGAGTCATACCTCACACAAAGGAAGACGGTTGTAGTTATAGACAGTCAATCAGCACTGCTATAGGACATTGTGGTAGGAGTTGCTCAGGACAGGAACTTGGGCCCAACCCTCTTTAGCTGCTTCACCAATGACTTTCCTTCCATCATAAGGTCAGAAGTGGGAAGGTTCACTGTTGATTGCACAATGTTGAATTCATTTCACAAATCCTCAGAAAATGGAGCAAACAGCAAGATCTGGACAACATTCAGGCATGGGCTGATCAGTGGCACAAAGTGTGCTACAAATCGGCCAGGAAACAATCACATCCAACAACAGAGTCTGCCCACTTACTCTTAACATGCAATGGCATTACCATTGCTGAGCTCTCCACCATTGACATCTTCTGTTGTATGTTACCATATAACAGAAACTAAGTCTACAACAGCAGGCTGGCTATGCTGTGGGGAGTGACTCCTCTTGATGCCCAAAGTCTTTTCAACATCTACAGGGCACAGCAGGAGCGTTATGGCATTCCTGCTACTTGCCTGATGAGTGCAACTCCTACAACTCTCAAAGCTCAACACCATCCAGGACAAAGCAGTCCAGTTGACTGGCACAGCACACATAAAAGTGTTTGATGCCAAAAAATAACCTGTGGTCAAGGATATGAGAGATCTTGTGTTGTATCCTGGCTACATTGTGGACCATCTGCAAAATGCTTGCAGGTACACACTTAGAATTCACCAACAGTGCCTCCCATACTTGTCCTCCTTGATCATATAGTTTACAAGGGCAGAGAATGCAAAGGAAAACCATCATTTCCTTGTTTTCACCCAAGTTGCGCACGCTGTCTTGAATTGGAAATATTCAGCCACAATGAAGGAATGGCAAAATCTAATTCCTGGAACTCTCCTAGTTAATGGGTTCTTCTTGTGGGAGTATCTTCACCAGAAGGATTGCACTGATTCAAGGTGGTGATTTGCCACCACTCAAGGCCAATCAGGGATATGTAGCCTTGCCTGCATGCTCCACGTCCCAAAAAAATGAATAAATGAAAAAGAAAGGCCCTTGAATTTTAAAAAAATGCATTAATATAAATATAGCTAGTTCAAACTTTTAAAAAATTCTAAACATAGAAAGATAGTAGCAAATAATATAACATTTTGAGGCAAGGCCTAATAATTCAAACACTTCCATTTCTCTGACATCTGAAATGAGCTGAACAGTGAACTGTAGAATTGCTGGTTTCAGTCAGTTTGATTTGGCTGATTGTTGTGTGTCACTCTGGAGGTGAGAGAGGGGTCAATTTGAAGAGTGTTCCTCCCTCCGACCCCAGCATTCATCTAATTTGCTGTTCTCAAGTTAACTGTTGCTTTTGTCTGTAACTCAGTAGTTTATTGGCCGTGAAATGCACTGGAACATTGGGGACCAGAATGTGTTCCCGAGTTGGCTGTAAATTAAAACAACATGCTGGAACTAGACAGCAGGTCAGGCTGCATCTGTGGACAGTGAGAAACGGTTAACAATTTAGGTTGATGACCTTTCAAAACTGGAATAAGTTTGAGGTGGAACTGATTAAAGTACAATTGTGGCTGGTGCCTGAAAGGAGGAAAAGTCAATGATTGGGTTAAGGTCAGTGTGATTTGACAACAACAGGAAAGTAGACGTGAAGCAGGAAGTAGCCCATAGAACAATGACCATTATCTAAAAGAAAAAGGGGCAGTGGTTAAGATCTTAAATTGTTGGAATTAGGTGTTCGGTCTGGAAGGTTGTAAAATGGCTTACTAAAAGATGGGCTTCATTTGAACAGAAGGGAGGGCAAGGATAGAGGTCAGATTTAGAATGGGACAGAGAATTCAAGTAGCAAGTGACAGGAAACTGCAAATCTCTCATGATCTGAGTGGAGATGTTCCAACAGTGCAGTCATCCAGTCTGCATTTGGTCTTGTGAATATAAAGGAGACTATCCTAAACAGTGACTTTGCATACTAAATTGAAAGGTAAATTGGTTTATTACTGTCATATGTACTGAGGTAAAGTGAAGATCTTGTTTTGTATGCTGTCCATACAGATCATTTCATTACAACAGTGCATTTAGGTAGTACAAGGGAAAACAATAACAGAATGCAGATGATGCAGTGTTACAGTTACAGAGAAAGTGCAGTGCTGGTAGATAATAAGGTGCAAGGTCATAACGAGGTAGATTGAGGTCAAGGGACCATTTTATCGTACTAGGGAACTGTTCAATAGTCTTATAACAGTGGGATAGCAGCTGTCCTTGAGCTTGGTGGTACATGTTTTCAGGCCTTTGTATCTTCTGCCTGATGGGAGGTGGGAGGAGAATGTCCAGTGTGGGTGGGGTCTTTGATTATGTTGGCTGCTTTACTGAGGCAGCAAGAAGTGTAGACCAAGTCTGTGGAGGGGAGGCTGGTTTCCGTGATGTGCTGAGCTGTGTCTACAACTCTCTGCAGTTTCTTGCAGTCCTGGGCAGAGCAGTTGCCATACCAAGCTGTGATGCATCCAGATAGGATGCTTTCTATGGTGCATCGATAGAAATTGGTGATTGTCAAAGGGGACATACCAAATTTTTTCAGCTCCCTGAGGAAGTAGAGGCATTGGTGAGCTTTCTTGGCTGTGGTGTCTACATGGTTGAACCAGGACAGGCTATTGGTGATGTTCACTCCTAGGAACTCGAAGCTCTCAACCCTCCTGACCTCAGCGCTGTTGACGTAAACAGGAGTATGTGAGCACCCCCCACCCCCCGACCCTTCCTGAGGTCAATGACGAACTCTTTTGTTTTGCTGACATTGAGGGAAAGGTTGTTATCATGACACTATGTCACTAGGCTGTCTATCTCCTTCCTGTACTCCCACTCATTGTTACTTGAGATTTGGACCACCACGGTGGTATCGTGTGCAAATCTGTAGATGGAATTAGAGTAGAATCTAGCCACACAGTTGTGAGTATATAGGGGCTGAGGATGCAGCCTTGTGGGGCACCAGTGTTGAGAACAATGAGGTGTTGCTGCCTGTCCTTACTGACTGCGGACTGTTGGTCAGGAAATCAAGGATCCAGTTGCAAAGGGAGGTGTTGAGTCCCAGGTCTAGGAGTTTGGAGATGAGTTTGCTTGGAATTATAGTATTGAAGATGGAGCTGTAGTCAGTAAACAATAGTCTTAACATAGGTGTCTTCACTGTACAATTAAGTCAGTGTTTCACCTGACAGGAGTTTCTGGCACTCCTGGCCAGTGGAAAGCAGTGTTGCATGTCTTGATCCAAACTGGAAAATTGCATCAATTTTATTTCCAATTATTAGCCCTCCATCTCCTTTATATAGTCCATCTTTGATCCTTCCTTTCCTTGAATTTGCAATACTTTTGGAAATGTATGTTGCCTAAAATAAGGGAAAGGAAGGGCAGCAAGTGTCAGCAGGTATCAATGTCATGAAGTGATGATGCAGCTTTACAAAACTCCAGTTAGACCACACTTAGAGTACTGTGTTCAGTTCTGGTCACCGCATTATAGGAAGGATGTGGAGGCGTTGGAGAGGGTGCAGAGGAGACTTACCAGGATGCTGCCTGGATTAGAGCATATGGAATATGAGGAGAGGCTTAAGATGCTAGGGCTTTATTCACTGGAACGGAGGAGGATGAGAGGAGACATGATAGAGGTATATAAAATATTGAGAGGAATAGATAGACAGTCAGCGCCTCCTTCCCAGGGCACCAATGCTGAAGACAAGAGGGCATGGCTTTAAGGTTATGGTTGGGAGGTTCAGCGGAGATGTTAGGGGGAGGTTTTTTCACCCAGAGAGTCGTTGGTGCATGGAATGCACTGTCTGGGGTGGTGGTGGAGGCAGATACATTGGACAGGTTCAACAGTTTGTTGGATAGGCATATGGAGGAATGTGAGATAGAGGGATACGTGGGAGGAAAGGGTTAGATAGTGTGAGGGTGGTTTGATGGATGGCACAACATGGTGGGCCAAAGGGCCTGTTTTGTGCTGTATGGTTCTATGGTTCAGGTGTTGGGCTGGAGTTTCCTATCCTCCCAGTTAGGCAAGTTAGAGTGATTGAGGGGGAAAAGTCAAGACAGCTGATGCCACACTGGCAGTCGCCAATGGAAAAAAGACTAAGGTTGGAGGCTATTGAGGGTCTGGTTGTTCTGAGAGCAGGCGATGTGACCACGCTGGTATTAAGGAGTAAGGGCAGGGAAAGTTTGGATTTTGAGGGTGGGGGTTGATGCTGGGTGGGAGAAAAACTCTGCAACTCCACCCTTCCCCCAGAAGAGGCAGGTACAGAGGTGAAGAAAGTGGGACTCAGCAGCTGAGGCTTAGATTTATTGAGATGCTGGTGCAAGGGAATGAAGTAAAGGGCCTACTGTTCAGAAGCAGGAGAGGATGGTGATAGCTGGGCAGAGGGAGAGATGAGATGGAAACCAGAAAGCCAAGGGTATTAGTGCCATTTGTTGAAGATCATGGTTTAGGGTCTGAAAATGTTTCGTAACAGCAGGCATGGTTAAAGGTGAAAATGTGGACCAGCACAACTCTGGTGCTGGTCCACACTAGGAAGATGTGCACACTATTGCTGAGGCACAGAGACTGCAAAAATGCTGAAAACATGGAGATATCCATGAACATGATGGAATTAGCTTGGAATAAGTTGGAGCCAGTTGCAACAGAAGAGAATGCTTGTGAAAGCACCTTTTAGTAGAAATGGAGTGAGCCAGATGGAAATAGCAGAGAGAAAAGCAGAACTTCAAGGTAGCTATATCTGAAAGTGAAACAGTGAGCTGAAACACTAGTGGATAGAGAAAACATTGTCGATACTGGAAACCTGGGGGAAAAATGCAAAGGCTGAAAATCTCAGGTTGGGCTGCAATTTGTTCATTTTCCACAACCTATAATAATTATACCCAGAGATTCATAACAATCAGGCAATGTGCCAGGCTCTCACACAGTCCCTGGGAACACCTTGCCCCATTGGTAGGACAGATCAACCAGATGTGGTGGCTTGTTTGGCCAATCAATTTTAATTACAGTTACCTGACTTTTAAGAAATATCTGCCTGCAGGCCATTCAATAATGTAGGGCATTTCAACCAAGCCAGTTCTTCTTCTCAGCTGGCATTTGTGAACAGGTTTCAGTGGGGACAGCTACTTGTTTAGGAGGGAACCAACATTGGTTTTCTTTCTCACCTGCCTCCCTATCTCCAGTGCTATAAATACGCCCTCTGGTTAAATTGTTGGACTATCAATCCAGAACTCTGCATGTAGTCCAAAGACGCAAGTTCCAATCCTGCCACAGCATCTGGAGATTTTAAATTCTTAATTAAATAAAATTAGAATTAAAAAGCTAGTATCAATAAGGGTGGCTTTGGAACTATAGATTGTCATTAAAAATACATCGTGTTTGTTCATGTCCTTCAAGAAAGGAAATCTACTACCTTTTTGGACCTAGATATCATTCTAGAATCATACAGCACTGAAGCAGACCCTTCGGCCCAACTGGTCCATGCTGAACAAGATGCCCATCTAAGCTGGTTCCGTTTGCCAATGCTTGATCCATATCCCCCTAAACCTTTCCTATCCATGTACCTGTCCAAGTGCTCTTTAAATGTTGTTGTGCCTGCCTCGACCACTTGCTCTGGCTGCTCGTTCCACGTACACACCACCCTCTGCGTGAAGATGTTGCCCCTTGGGTGAGGTTTAAAGGTCGGCACAACATGGTGGGCTAAAGGGCCTGTATTGTGCTGTGCTGTTCTGTTCTATGGTTCTATAATTTACAACCCTGGAAAATGGTGCAGTTAGGAATTCATGATTCACTGACCTGTAAAATATTCTTGTGCTCACCATGTATTGACTGCTGGAGGAGGACATGGAATAGTTTAGTTGAAGAATATACAATGACAAAAGTTACTTAAATCAATTCATTTCCTCATTTTCAGAAACCGATTCCTTAAAAATAAGGGGCTCTTGTTTCTTCACAGGAATGGTTATCCTGACCCAGGCTACTTGAGGAAAGTTCTGGCAGCTTTGGCGAAGCATGGGCTTCAATGAAATCACATGTATCACCACCCAGCTTGAAGTTTTTGCATTGTACAAGTTTTGCTGTGAGTTTATTTCAGTGTGCTTTCTCTTTTCAAATTCTGCATTCAGGATAAACAAGATACTGACCAAAGTCAGTTATTTCAACACTGGCTCATTTGGGTGAATTGCTTTGGATGCTTTTGAATATGCACTTGGGGATTGAAGTTTAATATCATGAGTAGTTTCCAGATGTTTAACACATTCCACTGTCTAATTTTACAGCAAATCTTTATTTTTTAAATAAATCACTATACATAAGCATCATTGTTTGGTTTGTGAAGTGGTGTAAAATCAGATGCATACAACATTTCAATTCTACTTTATGGTCAGGTTGCAACATATATTAAAAAAAAATCATCACCTAAATCACAATGTGGAAACATTTCATTATTCCCTAGATCTGTAACTTGTCAAGGAAATCTATGGAGGAGGTAGACTTTGCATTCCTGCATCACAGTTTGAGGATTGCAAGATCTGGCCACTTGCACTTCCTTAATGACCCATCATGTGGTTAGAAATGTGGGGGCAAAAAACAAAGTATTACAGATGCTAAAAAATCTGAGACCACCAAGATCTGGGAAAGAAATGAAACAAATTAAATTGCAGAGGAAGTTATGTGGTGGTAGGGGAAAAGAAACCACAAGGGAAGGTCTGATAGGGTGGAGACCAGATTGAATAGTATGTGGTGGTTGAGAGGGTTATCAAAGTACATGTGAAGAAGCTGCAAATAGACAAATGAAGTTTGAAACAGGACACAAAATAAACAATGCTGGAAATACAAGAGTGGAATGGCCAGTTGTCTGATATTGTTGAATTTGATGTGGCATCCTGAAGCTGGTAATGTGGTGCCATTCCCAAAGCTTCCATTGCCCTTTGCTGCATTGCATTTGGTCTACCAATTTATAAATGCACTCAAGCCTCCTCCATTCATCCAAATCCTTCAGCTTAACCTGCTGTTTCTTTGCTTCACAAGTTTGTCCAATCTTTGCTTGAGGAATTTTCCCTGGTACATAGAACTTTCCATTTCTGGAGTGATCCTTGTAAACCTTCTCTGTAGGACCTATTATTAGAAATGACTGGATCTGTACATCTTTGTCCAACAGAGGTTTGAAACAAATTTGGCTTATTTTTCCAATCCTACACTTCTAAGAAATCAAACCAGGTATGAGTTTCTCTCACCACTCACCCCAAAAGGGAAGATCATTTGAAGTGACTGGTATATTTGTACTTAATGATCCTTTTGTTTTTCTATTGCCCCTGTACTCTCTCACTTTCCAAATGGCTTTTACACCTACCACTAAATCATACCACTTATTAGTCTGTGCTGAAGACCAAAACACACAGGTTGGAATGGGGTGGAGCGTTACAGGGACTATGTGACTGGAAGCTTGGGGTCACTCTTCCAGGGTGAAAAAGCTTTCTGCAATGTCAAAGAGTGTGTAGTTTCCTTAACGTACAGGAGACCAGGCTGCAAGCGTAACAGAATTGCTACTTCTGCAAGTGGTTGGGTCTGTGGATGATGCAAGGGGGAACAGATGTTGCTTTGATTGCAATTGCAAGGGTGGACAGCAAGAGATGGAAGGGCAAAGCAGAATTGTGTAGAACTGTCAAAGAACCAATTGACCCTGCTGGTCTCATCATAGGCTCCCTCCTCCCAACCTCTATTGCAGATTGGTCTACTTACACCTCCTCCAGCCATACATTCACTACCACTTCCCACACCCTTCCTTTCTCCTCTTCTTGACCAAGCACCACCCCCCCCCAAGTCAGCACTATCACCCTTATTGCCACTACCAGGCTCTACCACTGCTTTCTTCCTTTCCACCCCACACAAAAAGCTTCTCTGCAACCAAATGCCTTATTTGCCCAGTTCTGATGAATAGGTCAGTGTTCATCAATGGATGCTGCCTAGCCTGCTGAGTAATTTCCGCATTATTTTTGAAGGCAGGAGAATGTTACTCAAGGTTAAGCAACAATAATAAATTGTAGTACTCCCAATTTTTTTCAAGGGCAAGTCTGCAACTGAATCATGAAAATTCAGTTGCATTTGAAACAAAACTGACCAGAAAGCAGCTTGCAACTAACCCAGCACTTGTACCAATGTGTGTTACAATGTCAAAGTGAACCCTGCTGAACAGATTTGAGAACAGGCTGAGGACTGTGGCCAGTTTTCATTCCCATGGCTGTGCATGTTCAGTAGCTGTTCAAAGATTCTCAAACTTGTTGACAAACTCTCACTAAGATAGGGTCTTGACTTACTTGCACAATGACCCATCAAAAAAAGTGAACTTGCTGGTTGTAAGGCTTTTGACTATGTAGCTTCCAGTTGAGAATGCAAAAGATTTTTGAAATGTTAGATGCCCAGCAAGTTTTTCCCAATTTGGAGATCTTGGTTAAACAACTTAAAATGCAGTGTGCATACTTGTATTTAGTTTAATCCTTTTACAATTACACAAAGGCAGGGAATCAAACCACAAGAGACCAACATGTACATACAAAAACATGTAATTTGGAGTCATCAGTATGCATTTTATTAAACATTTAAGGCATATGGTAATACCTGGCATAAACAGCATTACATTTCATTGTAGAATCCATCTAAACAGCAACTGCCTCACATGTACAAAAGCAGCTTTGATGAGATTAAAACACCAAATAATCAAGCACAGTTAACATTTGACCTGTTCTCCCCCACCAAAAAGGACAATTCTTACCTTCAATGAATTTACAGTTGCAAGACCCTTCTAAAAGACATTTCCAAATGAACTCAATACACAAGCTGCAATAGAGATGCTTAAATACACGAACTGTTGCATTGAATGAGTTTACTGTTCAACATTTGGAATAAAACTTGTCCTCTCTTCTAATAGATCATCCAATCAGAATTAAAGATGGAAGTTATCATCCATTAAATTCCTTCAAGTCCAACACTAGTGAAAGTTAAGCAATAGCACATTTCAATTTAAAGCCAGACTCAACATCAGCTTTTCAAATTTGTTGCATACTCTCTGGGAAAACATTGAACTGCAAATGCTATCAACAGGATCATCCTGTTATTGAGATAATAACTGCTAGTCTCGCAGCAGTTTCCAAACAGAAAACAAAATGCCTCACTTAAGATGCATTACCAATGAGTCAGTCAAGGGAGGGCCAATGGGACTGCACTTAATCTTTCCTGCAATTTTACAGCTGAATTTACAATATCACTGCCAAGTGCATGCTAACAGCTACCTTTTGAAGCTAGTTGAATCTCAAAACACTTTGCAAATTCTCCATTTGGCAGGCATAGAGTTTGCATGCACCAATGGGGGAGGGGAGAAGTGAGGTGCAGAGGAATGCATCTTTTAATTGTCACACCCAACAAATCAGTCAAGTAATGGATTCGCATTTTTCTTGCAGCTCAGCAAGTTGCAAAGCAAAACATCTGCGTAACAGACGACAAGCAGAAGGCTGTGATTTTGCATTGCCTTTACAAAAAGTCCTCCCCATAACTGGGGCTGGACTACATACATTCAGGGCCACACCATACATTATCAACTTTAACAGTGAACCAAAGTACCTTGCTAGGAAGCTCAAAGATCAGGACAAATTAATGGGAAACAATTACTCACCTTGCCAGCAAAAGTGACATAAAGCATCCTCCCTCTGGATTCAGCCATCACCCTGCAACTGGCAATTTGAGAGAACTGCAAGAGCAGATTTCATTTGCTTGTTGCTGTATGTTAAAACTCTATGGCAGAAGTTCTATAATGCACTATGGTAAATCTCAAAAAAAATCCAGCTTCAGAATGGGACAAATGGGTACAAGGCCTCAGTGCAGCCAACATTTAGCAACTCAAGCACCAAGCGGTCAGGACATCTGCCAACATCTTTCATTAAAAAGTCACCCATTGATGGATGCTGTAGTCTCTTCTCATATGTTGTTACAAGTCACAGCTACCACAGCCCAATACTCCTATTGTAACCCTAGCTAGACAAGTGCCAGAAAACAGCAGGACCTCCCAGTCCAGGTGACTGAATACTGCAAGGCAACTGTTACACCCAAAGTTTATTTTCAACAACCTCCTCCCCCCAAATTAAACACAGTCTCTAAAACTGTAGTGGTAATGCAAATTAAGAGGCAAGATATTAAATCTTTGTGGCTCCAGAGTCTGGAAAGGGTGTACATTAAACATTTGGCAGAGTATTTGCTCCTGTCCTACAGTTCAGGATGTTTAAAATACTGGTGTTCTTGCATTTGTTTTTAAATAGAAAAAAAAGCAGGGTCAAACTCAATTAAACTCAAGATTAAGCCAACATTCTGATTCAGCTTGTATTAAAATACAAGAGCAGCCTTTAGTTATTAAGTTTCAGTCAAGCTACTTCTGCTCAAAACTGGACATCTTCCTACAAGTGCCTGTTACTGGAGTGACTTATCTGACAGCCATCTTAATCCACAGAATTTATGTTAAAGTAACATTTTATTTGCCTCTTGACAGAATCTCAATGGTAGACCCACAATGAGAAGGCTCCTCTGGATCCAACAAGCACCTCTGACATTTGATTGTTGGTCAAAAGTTGAAGGACAAGAGATTTTCTTTGGTCCTCATTAGTGCCCGTAGTTAAACTGTTGGATCAATCCACTTCAAAAACTTGCAATAGGTTTTCAAAAGATTGGATGTAAACAAGAAAGCTTAAGACAATTTCAAATGTGAGCTTTTTAAATACTCAAGTCAAGAAAACAAACCTCGACTTCCAGTTCAAGGCTTCCTACTCCAAAAAAAAGGAATGTTTTTCCATTAAGTGCTCAGCTGCATTTCTATCCAAAGTTAATGTTTTCAGTTTAGAATGAATTACCTGAAGACCCTCAGCAGCCAGTGTATGTGAACAAAGGATTTGCAACTGTAAATCAAAGGCAGGTTGAGCCACATTAAGGCTGATTCAACTCTAAATCCAGACAAATGGTGAGTTTTATTGGAATATCCTTCATAATCTTTTCCTTTGACATCAACCACTTAACTGGATAAATTACATCATTTCATTCCAGTCATATTCAGAACCATTGGTCCACTGGCTTTAAGTCATATTGGCACATTTTCTAAGCTAGAAGATAAGACATTAGAGCTGCTGCTCAGGCTCAGTTTTGAATAAGGCAGTGTGTATTGTGAATGTTCAAACACCAGCTTAGTGGACAGATGAATGGATGCCAAATCCATCTAGCTTTAATTCTTTATTTCACATGTTAACTATTCTTGGGGGCAGGGTTGGAATTGGGAAGTGAAGCTCTGACTACAGAAAGGTTTGCAGCCCCATGAGTTTCTAGCAGTAGCAGGAACCTTGGCTGATTATCCCTTCTATAACAGAGGACAAAATTACATCCCTCCCGAGCAACTTAGCTCAGATGCAAGAGCCAAACGCAGAAAAAAAAAGTTATACTAACTGCAAAATAGATTACAGTGTTAAGTGTAATCTCAATTGGACAGTGCAGGGCAAGATCTTCCAAAAGTGGAATGGTTCTCAACCAATTCAAAAACATTAAAACAGGATGGAAGAATCTGACAGGAAGTGCATTGGAAGTATGATGGCCAATAACAATTAAAAGGAATATTTTATTTGAAGTATGCTCAATTACTAGAAAATTGGCAAATTTGCAGGCAAAGTTAACAATTACATTGCCACCAAAATTATTCCATAGGGCAGCAACAAAAAGATTGCTCTTTGGCTAACATGCACATGTCAACTCTAACTTTATATTTATACACAAGGCAAAGGATCATTTGTCCACCTGGGTAATGAGATTCCTTCAGCTCTTTGGTCCCAAGTTATTTATGCAAGATTGTAGACCTTAAGCATTTCCCTTCCACATCATATTTGACATGAAATTTCAAGATTTAAACCTTTATGGAATTTCCAAGAAACTGGAAATATTTCCATTTCACATCATTAAAGGGCTAAAATAAGGCCACAGTGACAATACAGCATAACAGATTATCCCAGTGAAGCACATGTTCCCCCCCCTCCTCCCACCAAATTAACACCAAGAATGTGTGGTAGGACAGTAGAGGCACTCTGCCACCTCTTGCCATTTCTAAATCATTCCCCCCTCTCCCAAACAGGAATGGCATCCCAGAGCCCACAAGTAGATCAATTCTTATAAATAGAACACTTAATGGCATTTTGAAATCCACACTTCGAATTTAGACTAAATGTATGGTCACCAGTACACCGAAGCCCACATTATGCACAAAATATAGAGGACAAGTTAGACAAACCCATCTTTAATCAATTATTGGAAATATCAGAATTCCATGCAAAGGCTTCCTCTTAGTTAAACCAAATGTTAACAGCAGGCATTTGGGTTATTTAGTAGGGACCAGGTTCTGATGAACTCAAGGTTTCAAATAAAATTCACTGGTTCAAAAATATTCAGTGCTGTAAACTAATCAGATTATAGTGTAGGTGTCACACTCTCCCTACTACTTGCAAAAGAAACTGATTCACCATATCCAATCATATATATCCAGACAAAGAAGAGAAGATAAATGGTTTTTACTACTTTGTATGTACGACACTCGTAGAGTCTAGATATTAAACTGTGGGTTTCTAGGCAAGAGGGAACATACCAAATTGAAGCCAAGTAATTACATGTTCCTTAAAAAGTGTAGAACAGTTTCATTAGATGCAATCATATCTACAAGAGGCTAATACTACAACTGAATGCATTAAATATCACTTGCCACATTTAAAAGACTTTCATCTTGGAATCTGAAAAGAAACATCTGCAGAATTATCCAAGGAGAAAGTGGGAATTAAACAAGTTGAAAATTCAAGGCACTGGATTTTGTATTCTGGTTTGTCTGGCAACTATGGTTTGATAGGCAGAGCTACCATTGGTTTGTTACCCCAGATATATGGCACCATCAGTGAAAATACAAATATGAATACTTGAAACTCAGGCAAAAGGACAAAAATCAGACTTGGTTACCAAGCAAGATGCAAGTGTCCTTTGCAGAATTAAAAAATGTTTAAAAACTACTGGGAGCTGTGGAAATATTTAGTTTACAACCTTATTGGGTAATGGAGCTCAACACGTCCAGATACCATCTGTGTTAACCCAAAAGTTATCAGCTGGTGCAGGAATAAAAAAAAGTACCAAGTTTGAATCATTGAAGCAAGGCAACATTGTTAGTGCTACTGCCGATCTGCTTCATGATTGAGTTGGTGTACACAAGTTGGATGGAGCTCCAGCATCACAGAAATCAGGTTTACAACTCGCGATGCAAGCTAAACAAGACATTTAAATTGAATAATTCACATTGGTCTTCGTGGCTCAAATCAAGTGAATCAGTTTTGTATTACCTTATCAATTCTTGAAAAGTTCATCCTGGGCGTCTGCAGATTTGCATTTGGCTTCAAAATGAGATTACTTTCTCCTCCATGAGGAAACAATGGAATTGGTCATAACACTCCAGGATAGATCAGTTTCTGGAGCCTATAATCCAGAAGGTTTGGTTAGAGAAGCCCAAATGGCAAAAGTGGAACTAGATTGGAGTGTGCAAGTCACTTACTCCATGCTTCCCCCCAGTGCACCTGATACTGAGGGGGGGAGGGAGAGAAGAGTTTATTTTCTAGCCAGAGGATAAAAAGTGGAATCCATTTTAAACAGTAGCTATGCTAAACTGGAGCACATACCTGGCAAGTTTAGTTACTTTTGCACATATTTGAATACGGCAGCAGACCAAAATTAAGAGGATTGTGGATGCTATTCCAGGTTAGACCAACACACAAAGAAACCTTGCCTTTAGCAAGGTTATATTTGGTGGGGGAAAGTGGGGTTATTCTATGATTTGATCATTCCAGAACATCCCATCATGCAAGAGTTGGTAGCTCCACCTTGTTGAGAGTGAGACTTAGTGCTATTCTTTTAAGAGGGGAACATTTCTACAATTTAAAATTGACAAAGCTCAAATAGCTTCCAGTGGAAACCACCATCATTCAACCCAAAGAAAAAGCAACTCATGTAGAATTAAGTGGTTTCCATTTCCTCAAATGACACCTTTAGTCTAGAAACAGTTTCTCCTAAAGTTTTACTACTTGTCAAGCCAAATCAACTGGCCAAGAACTTTGCACAACCCTAATAAAATTTTGTCTCATCAATTGGCACCTTCAAAAGAATCCCTAGACCCATGGGTTCAAGGGACTAGCTGAGAATCAAATCAGTACCAACCCAGTTCAGGATTTTATAGAATCTTAAGTTTCTGGGGGAAAAAAAACCACAGTTCAATATGAAACTGTGGAAAGGGATGGCTACTGCAGACAATACATCAAGTGCACCATTTCCAGAACAGCCATTTGGAGTAAGCCTATTGATTACAAGTGGCTTAATGCATTTTTACCATTACCCAATACATGCTGTCCACAGCAAGTGGCTGAGCCCTTGCCTCTAGCCAAAGGAGGCCTGTTAGACAGTGTGAATCAGCTAGTTACTTCATGGAGCTTTGTAGGGCCATAAGGACTATTCATAGTAATGATCTGAAAAGGAAAAAAGTGCAGAGTTTACTGTGTCAATTGTTCTATGCATTTAAAAAAAGTTTCTGACAGAACTTGGATGGGGGGTGGGTGGGTAAGGTGGTAAAATGTGAAGGGAAAATACAAAAACACATTGCAACAAATGTCACAAGCAACAAACTCAAGTCCAATTACAGGAGTAAATCAGTCAGGAGTCACTTCCCTATTTCAGCCCTCAAACTATCAAATCTATCTTCAGGTCAAAAAAGGTTAAGAGTTTTAGCTAATTCATGAGGTTATCCCTGCCTTACAGATACACTTAATTTTCAGTTGTGGCATCAGTTGTCTTGACCTCAGGGACCAGAATGATTTTTCCAATGTTTTTGTGCTCCTGCATATGCTTCATAGCATCACCAACCTGCAAGAGAGAAATTCACACTTAGGAATTGGCACCAAGGTGGTAACATTAAACCCAATTTATTCTGGTTAAAGATTACAAAAGCAGACAACATTTTAGCAGGAAAGATTCTTGTCATCCAGGCAACAAATCCTACCGAAGTGCCAATATTTGATCCACCAGAAATATTAAAATAATTGCTTGTCCCTAAATGACAACTGCAGTTGCTCTGCCAAGTAGATGGTCATGCTTTAAGGACTAGGTCACTTGAAACAAGGGAGTACAGAACAAAATGCCATCTTGACCTCACTATTTTTCCAGTTGAATCATACTTTTAAATCAAAAAAAGTCTGTTACTTCAATTAAATCTAGTGTAATGATGGGAGTAAAATACTAGACAAAAGGACACTCCAGATTACCATCATTCAAAATTCTTCCAATATCATTCGAAAAAACAAGCAGGAGAATTTCCTCTCCTGGTATGGAGAATTGTTATCACAAAGATCAATTTTACCTTCGAGTAACTCATTGTGCTATTGACTTTCAATTTGCATTTTATTAAACTGGCTGTTAGTATAAATAGCATCAAATATATTTAAGCAGCATACAATGCCAATGTGCATGTTTTTCAATTTGTTGTAAATAACTACGATAGAGTTTGAATATCCATTTAAAGTATAAAACAATTTTGGTGGACAAGATCCAGTGTGCACAGGAACATCTGCAATTTATTAGTGTAATAACCACTTCCCAGATCTGGAAAAGTTATGCTATAATCAATGCTAAGTACAAGCTCATCTGACAGGAAACCTAGTGTTGAAGTCACCACTTGATGGCATCTTACACAGAATTTGGGAAACCAAGTCAAACATTTACTAACCATAATACAATGTCACCCACTCCAAAAAGAACACAGTAAATTGCAGTGATTAAAAACTTTGGTCTGATTTACAATTGCATCATTTCATCCATTAACTATTCTGTAGAGACCAAATATTTAATGCATGCTTTAGAAGGAACAGATTACAGATAAAACCATTAGCAAGACATTTTATGCTGCTGTTGTTGCTGCCAGAGACCAACTGTAAAATAGATTTGTCAAATACAGGATTAGATTTAATGCAAGTCTAGGATTACATACCACGAGTCAAAACACTTCTGGACATGGAAGCAGTCGTTCACAAACAGTCCCACTCCCTAATTGTTCAACTGGAGCTCAACATCGCACTCCATTGAATGAGCACTTGGTATCCAACTGCTAAAGGTAGACTCATTGCACTGCTGAGCGCTATGTTAAGGGCCATACCCGATTAACGGATTAAACTGATTCAGTCATCTTCAACTCAAATGAAACTAAAGAAGCCAACATTGTAAAGAGAAAATGTCAAATAATCCAATGCAAATAGTTTAAGATGGGGGTGGGATTTCCAGTCAGGGGAACAAAAACTAAAGATTAAATTGTCATTGCCATGTGATTGATTTTCATTAGGATAATGGTTATCTAGCCAGAAAGCTGGTGGATATAAAAAGAGTGGAGAAGGTTGTCAAAGAAAGCAGCAGGATATAGATCAGTTGGAAATTTGGGTGGAGAAGTGGCAGATGGAGTTTAATCAGGACAAGTGTGAAGTGACACATTGAGAGATCAAGTGCAAGAGGAAAGTATACAGTAAATGGCAGAATCTGGAGGAACACTAACAAGGGACCTTGGGATACAGGTCCCTAGCTCTCAAAGTAGCAACACAAGTGGATGGATGGTAAAAGGTTGTGTACAGCATGCTTGCTTTTAATTGGTCAGGACACAGTATGAAGTTGGGAAGTCAGATTGCAGCTGTACAAAATATTGTTTAATCCACATTTGGAGTACAGTACACATTTCTGGTCACCATACTATAGGAAGGATATGGAGGCTTTGGAGAGGGTGAAGAAGAGGTTCATTAGGATGTTGAATAGATTGGGGTACAAGGAGAGAATAGACAAATTTGAATTTCCCTGAAGCATTGGAGGCCAAGTGATGTGTACAAAATTATTAAAATTAAAATGTAGATCATCCCTCCCCACCAGGATGGGAATGTCAAATAATGGAGGGCATAAGAGGGAGAATGTTTAAAGATTTGCGACACATAGTGGTAGGTGCCTAGAATAGTCTGCCAGGTGAGGTGGTAGAAAGCAGATATGATGGCAATGTTTAAGAGACATTTAAACAGACATGAACAGGTAGAGAATGAAGGCTTACATATCATGTGCAGACAGATGGGGTTAATTTAGACTGGCATCATGTTTGGTGCAGACATGGTGGGCTGAAGGGCATGTTCTATGTTCATAAATGGACAAATTAAGGGGACAGGAAGCAGACCATGACAAAGGTGTTGCTTGTTACCCAAGTCAATAATAGCCAAATGTGCAACAAGCCAAGTAACCAGCAGTTGGATTCAAAGCAAGTGCGAAGTGAGTATGGCAGTACAGTAAATTTTTACCAAAAGCAAGAGTGATATTTTAAGCTAACTATTCAGTTTGGAAATTGCAATTTCATTCAATCTTGCCAGGTTACGGCTGTTCTTGCAGTTTGTAGAACTTCATTTACAGTGAAGCAGCAGCTTGGAAAACCCAAAAGAACAAGTCCAGGCCCAATAGATACTCAACAGCCAAACCACTTATTCACTCCACAATTTTTTTTAAAAAGATCCCTGCAGCTTCTTGTCATTTCTAATCTTCCCCCTACTCAGCCAATGTCCAATTACAACACTATTTCTGGTCTTATTTATTCAAAGTTAAAGTTATAGGTTGTGCTTTCAGTGGCCAAGGCCCAAATAAATTCCCACCCTAAAGAACACTTCCTCCCAGATACTCAAAATGCACCACTGTCCACTGGCATGTGTCCCTTTAAAATCTGTGGCTTTATGTCCAACTATTTTGGGTAACAAGCAACACCTTGGGACAGTCCATCACCTTAAAGGATGTAGAAATAGGGATGACTGGAACCCGTAGCACAGAATGCTGGTATTGCAGAGGCAGTGTTTGTAGATGATTAACATTTCAGATTGCTATAATATTCTGATGAAAAGTCATCAACTCCAAATATTAAATTTCTCCACATATTGTTCACCCTCATTTCTTAAAGTTTTTAAGATTTCAAATCCACAGCATTTTGATGTTATTGTTCATCCAACCAGCTATTCAAAACTTGTTCCATTCCTACCAATACTTCAGCTGACTATATTCACAACAGGTTGCGAAGGTTGAGTAGGGAGACTGCAGCATCTGGACAAACAAATGAGCTTGGTTAAACAGAAGAAACACTAACCTGGCTTAAAAATTTAGGAAGTTGCTCAGACCAGAGACTATTTAATTCAAATTTAGTAAGGTGTTAGACAAGTCCCACATGGGAGGCAGGTCAGCTAATGGAATCCAAAATTGGCTTGGTAATAGGAGGCAAAGGGTAGTGGTGGAAGGATGCTTTTCTTATTGGAATTCTGATGCTGGCACCCTAGTTTGCAATATATATTAATGGCTTCTTCATGAAGATGGAGGCATGATTAGCAAGTTTGCTGATGATATGAAAATTGGTGGTGTGCATAACAAGGAAAGTTGTCCAAGAACAGATCAGATGGAAAGTTGGGTAGAGTGCTGGCAGATGGAATTTAATACTGACAAGTGTGAGGCAATGCATGGGGGGGGGTGGGGGGGGGCACACACAGGGGAAGGGAGTCAAATAGGGGCATGACATGTATAGTAAAATGGTAGGGAAATCAAGGATTGTTGGTGAACAGAGGAACCTTGGGTTCAAGTCCATAGTTCCCCAGTGATACGAGTAGATAGGTGGTGAAGCAGGCACATTGTATGCTTGCCTTCATAGGTTAGAGCTGAGAATATAAAGGTTGGGAGGTTACATTGCAAACTCACAAATCACTTGTAAGAGTGCACTTGATTATAGGCTGCAGTTCTGCACACCACTATACAGGAAGGATGTGTTTGCAATGGAGAGTGCATACTAGGACGTTGCCCAAATTAGATGACTTTGCTCGAAGGAAGACAGGCTCAACCAATTTCACTCTCCCCATAACCAAAGGGAGCTGAAAAGGTGACTTGTTAGAGGTATATGACAGGCATAGTCAGTCAGGATCCTTTTGCACACAATAGGGGTGTCAAAAGCAAGAGGGCATGGGTTTGAAGGTAAGAGAGAGGACTTTCGGAGGGGACCTGAGGGGAAAAGTTCTAATATCTGGAACTTGCTGCCAGAGGGTGGGAGGAATCAGATGCAATTGTGTTTAAAAGAGACATTTAAAGAGGTATTTGAATAGGCAAGGCATAGAAGGATAGAAACAATGTGAGAAAACGGGATTGTGGATGGGCAAAGAGGTCAGTATGGACTTGGTGGGCTGAAGGGCCATGTGTTGTACAGCTATACAGACTAACATTTATGTGGAAGCAAAGAAAGCACACTGCTTCTAGGTTAGAAGTGGGGATATTTGCTCATGGTTGTGCAAATTCAATTCTTTTCACAACATGGTAGAAATGAAACAATCCATACATACTGTAGCTAAACTTCCAGTATATTCAGGCATGGGCCTATTTGTGGCATGAATATTACCTGCCTCGTGGCAATACCCAATTGTCTAACTACTTTATAGCCAAATGGCATTACCATCAAAGTTATTGGCTGATGTCCCTGGGAGAGGGTGGGATTGCAGGCAAGAGGTGGGATGTCACTATTTAGAAACTTGGGCAGTGATAAAACACTGTTGCTACAGAGCAGAAGGGTTGGGTAACCTGTGCCTGAAGAGTGACTCCCCTTCTAAAGCTACTCCACCAGTCTGCAAGTTCAGGAGCATGGCCTATACAGCAAGTGCAGCTTCAAGATCCCACCATCTGGGGCAAAGCAGTCCATCCGGGTGCCTTAAACATGTACTCTGCTTCCATAATATACAAAAGTGAACAGTTTTGATTAAGGGTCTTCATCCTGAAATGTTAACCATTCCTCTCCCTACAGATGCTGCCTGATCAAGTATTTCCAGCATTTATTTTAGTATTTCCACCATCTGCAGTTTTTATTTTTAACCCTCTACTCTTATTAGCTGCAGTTCATATCTACAATGTACACTATGGTTACCCACCTAAACAACCAACAGCACCTACCAAACCCACCTCTACCAAAATGAGGACAGGAGCAGCAGGCACCCAAGAACATTATCTACAGATTCCACACGTCACAATCTATCCAGACTTGGAAATACCAGTTCCTTCATTACTGTCTAAATCCTGGAATTCTGTATCCAACAAAACCGTAGGATTACCTTCACTAGAAGATCCATTACAATTCTTAGATGGTGATTCACCATCAAGGGCAAGGTGGGAATTGGCAACAAATGGTGGCCTTGCCAATGCCCATGTTCCAACTAAAATGAAAATGTGGCTAAATGCTGACATTTAAAGAGGTCCTACAGGGAGTTTAGTGAAGCATCAGTGAGGTTCAGGAAAGAAATCTTGATCCAGGGTCTAGACTGCAGAAGTCAAGGAGATCAATGATAGGATTTAAAGAGAAATGGCATATGTAAGCATAGTTAAAAAGGGGAATATTCAGAGGGGTGAGAGAGTTCAGAAATCAGTAGGTGTGTGATAATGAGGTAGGCAGTTTTCATCCATAAAAACAAGTTGGTAAGTGGTTGAGAAGTGGCAAATAGAATTTCAATCCTATAAAATGAGTTACATTTTTGGGAGGACTAAAAAAAAGCAAGAATATACAAAATGAATGGCAAGACCCTGGATATACTAAGGAATGAAGGGATCTGGTGTACATGTCAAAAGGTTCCCTCAAAAGGTGGCAGCAGCACAGATTGATAAGGTGGCTAAGAGACCATACCAGATTCAGATCACTGGAGGTTAAAGTCCTTTCCTTCCCCCACCTGATAAATGGGCATGATGTGCTACAAGTTTCAGACTTGAAGGTCCTGCAAATAAAGGCCACAAGGACTGGTAGTAGACTTTCATTTCCTGCAGCTTCAAGATTCGAAGTTAATTTGCTCATTGGGCTACGGGCTTTATAGAGGCAGATGTGGAATCAATGGCACTTGTGCAGGGGAAAGGCCAGATGGATTAGTTTGTGTCTTAATGGTTGTGCAGGTGGTGGTAAAAGAGAAGAGAATGGACTGGTGTGTGGGAAGGAGAAGTAAGAGTTGAGAAGTTAATGGAAGGACAAATTGGTAGAGTAAATGCCTTCTTATAACCGTAGGACAATTAAGTGAAAGACAAGCATCAGATATTAAAATTAATGTACCAGTCTAGTTAACATCCTAATACAAGTAATGTTTGTATCAGGGGAATCTAACAGAGCGTGACAGTTTTTCCCCAGAATTCAGAAAATGGGATCATTTTAAATCTGACCAAAAACCAATTTAATGAAGGGGTGGGGGACCAACACGGAATTAGAAAGCTTTTCTCACTGTGACTTCCTCGTCTAAGATTGTGCTTTTCAGAAAACGTGTCCCATACATTTGATGCAAATAATGGGGACATGTACAGAATTTCTTAATGACTTCATTTAGTCAATACACTTTCCCCACCCCTCCCCCAGACCTGTCAATCAACCAACTACAGACTTAAAAAGCAGTGACTTCCAAGTGAAAACAAACCTTAAACACCAGATGCTTTAAATCCAGTGCATTGCACACTGAATTTTACATCAGTAAACTGTGCCTTCCAATTGTCGAGTGTTAAAAACATCTGTCCTGACATTAAGCATTTGTTCCATACTCTGAAGTAAACAGGCTTATTGAGGGGTGATGCCCAAGGTGTTAATGCACAGCTCCTCACTACTAAGGAAGAGGCTGCTCTACAACAGCTGACAACCATTTGTCCTTTAACCTTTAGCATCAACTTTGATACCACTAAGCATCAAAGCACCCTTCCATTTGGTTTTCAGTGGCACAATAAACCACTAAAGATTGAATACCTCCCAAAACAGCATGAGAATATTTCACAAACTCATTTGTTCACAGTGGCTTCCTTCAGAAGACAAATGGCTTGTGGCCTTGCAGCAGTTCCCAGTACAAGAACCTCAGCTGCCTGCCCAGACCCTTTGACTCCTTTCCTGCAGAGATAAAGTTGCTGTAAAAAAAAATAAACGGGAGATGCATCGACAGAGGAGGAGAGAGGACTCCAATGCCAGTATAAGTTGGCAGGAATGCAAAATCCACCTCTGAAAAATAGTTATAAACAGAAACAAGCAAAGCAATCTTCAGCATTCTTTTCAAATAACTGGGGGTGTGGAGTGAAGTCTTTTACACCTACACTGCACTACTGGGGTCTCCCTCAGAAAAGGCACCTCTAACTGCAGCTTTTCAGTTCTGCAATGGGGGAATGTCATGCTGGATTTGTACTCAAGTATCTTCAACTCAGGCGTGTGCTGCCAAAACAAAAGTGCAGCCAACAATAGCAGGAAGTTTCTCTCAAGTTCCTCTTATTGAAATAATGCATAGCATAGAATATTTATACCAGGCAGGCCATTGTAACCAGTAAATGTTTAACTGCAGACAAAAAGCCTACAAATTGCATTTTCAGCTGGTGAACATTCCTCAAAAACAAAATCAAAGAGTATACAGATAGAACTGTCACTTCATTGCAATCCTCCTGCTCCGTGTTAGTGTGCACTTGACTCAAAGGCATACAGTAGCAGTGGTCAAGTTACTGACTTACTCAAGGGCTGGAACCAAACCAGAGAAGTTCAAATTCCACTAAGGCACCTGGGCAAATTATAAAAATATAGTAATATGAAGTTACTGGATTTCTGTTTAAAAATAAAATGGCATATGAGGGCCATTCTCCCTACATGCTCAAGACAATTAGAAATTCTACTCACAGAAATACTACTAATTGCACAAGTTTCACAGGAAGTTAAATGCTTCACAATTCTTAAAATTGCAGGTTTCTAGAGGTTGTATCCATAAAACTGCCAAATCAACTGCTGGAGTCCAATTATTCTCATCATACAATTATGCAGAGAAGCTACTTAAAATGTTTTGGGACTATGAATCTTGCATACAAGTCTCTTGCCTCAACTCTGCCCACAACACAATGTGTAGACTTCTGCAAGAGCTTAGAGAAGGGCTACTAGAGTCTTTCAGCAAGAGGCTAATCAAGCCATTTGGTTTCAGATTTTTGTGAATACATAGGAGGATTTTAGGCAGTTTGTGTTCTACACATTTGTGCTCTCATATTAAAATCAGTGCAGTATTTGAAACAGCATGTTTGCTGGCTTGGAATGGAGCTTAACAACAAGATTTAGAAAGATAAGCAGCTACTTTGAACTTTTGTAAATGACTAAAATATGAAGCAAAATTAAAATTTACAGATTATTTGACCAGGTAAACAGCCAATACAAGCTTGTGATCAAGGTCATGCTCAATGCTGTTGTATGCAAGCTGCCAAACCTCTGGTATTCCAAGGCTACAGTACTAAAGCTGTCAATGTGCACAGAAAGTTTCCAGTGGCCAATGGAATATTTTCAGTCTGCAGTTACTTCCAAACATGGCAGTCAGTATGGAAGATACAAAATGGGCACAAGCTGGTTTAATGACATGAGGGATATGTATTAGGCAGGAAACCAAGGGAGAATTATTATATCCCAAAGCACAAAATATTGCAGATAGTGGAAATCCAAAGGAACAAAATGCTGGGAATACTCAGGTCAGGTAGCATCAGGTGAAAGTTAATGTCACAGGTCAATGGGATTTTGAAGGTCAGCATGATGAAATGAATGATCTGGAGTTTTTATTTTACATCCACCCAAGGTGGTGGTCTCAGCTGATAAAGCCAAGGAAGTGATGACAAGTGGTCCATTTGGATTCTTGTGCCTACACCACCATTCAATATCTGATCAAATCATTTACCTCAGCACCACTCTTTTTAGTATTAACCTAGTCTAAAACACCTAAATTCTGGTGAACCACAAGGTTTTAATTTGGGGGAGGGGAGTGGTTAGAAATGGAAGTACACTTACCATCTTTGACTCATTGTTCTAAGTTACCTCCATCACAGCTGCTCCAGAGCTATAGTTAGAGGTCCTGGCATGACAGGAGATTGCATTTCTTGCATGACTTTGCCACTTGTGATTTCTGCTTGGTACTCTCGATATAAGGTGCATCACAAAATCAATGTATCTGCTGCCTTGCAGAAGTAGCACATACACCTTAAAAGTGCTGCTTTAGCAGAGATTAGAGGCAAGGTATTTGTATACACCCATCAGAGTACCACTTGGTCTTGGAATGCCCTAGTCAGTTTTAGGTTGCCTTATATAATTTCCTTATGTAGTTAGCTGCTGGAAGCTCAGGGCATCAGTCTCCAGATGCAAGGGTGTAACTTGAAATATACCTAACCAGAAAGTAACAAATTCTTCTAAATATGCTTAAAAGAAAATGCAATATACACCAGGATCCACTGAAGTCCAATGTTTCAAAAGCATAGTACTTTGCAACTTGAATCAACAGCACATCATAGCGATTGTGCAGAATGTATTAAAATAGGGTAGTAATTGAATGTTCAAGAAGTAGTTGTCAAAATTAAAGTTCTAATTAAAATAAAAGTTTCCATGCTTGATAAATCAGTGATGAGGGAGCCATTAGTAGTTTAAGGTATTTTATTATAGGGTCATGCTTTAGACTGTCTCAATAGTCACCATTTAAAATGAATCATTTGTTATCTAGATTCCAGCAGTAATCACAAGTAAACAACAACAGTTAGGAGTCATTTCAGGTAGAGGAGCACTTGTTTTTTTTTAAAAAACCCAACTCAGAATGTCTCAACCATACTGTGTATTTAGCCAGAGCTCCAGAAGGCAGCTTTAAAGGAATTCTGTCCCAAAATGGATAGAATTCTCCCAATCTGCTGGCTTTAGACAATCCAAAAAATTCCATTTCACTACTTTATCAAGCAAGCCAAACATGGATTTAGACAGACCTCCGTCCCTTTCACACACACAAGGGAGCAGCAGCTGGATTAAATTTCAGATTCTCAGGATTTCCCCACAGTACTTTTCACCCATTTACTGTCAAGTGTAGTCAGAACATTGGATCATATTCTAATGCTTAAAATCACAACCAGATAAAAGACAGAACAAAAAAAACTAAGTTTGGCCTCCTTTCTGGCAACATCACAAACCAACACAGAATAGATTCCAAAATATTGCCAACACAAGTCTGCAGAGGTAGTAATCAGAGTCCCGATCTGAAATGAGAACCATCCCTCTGCTTCCACAGATGCTGTCTGACTCCAGCACTTTTTGCTTGGTTCAAAATACTGCCATTGTTTTGCAAACTAGAGCTGACTAAGCTGCTATTTCCAATAGTAAATTAGTGTTGTTGGTTTGGGGGAGGGGGAGCAGGGTTTGCAGAGGATGGGCAGCAAGGCAAGATTAGTATAGGGAAATAAGTCTCAAACCTTCCACCACCAATTCCATCCCTGTGAAGATTTAATATGCATTGTCAAAATTTGATTCTAGGGTTCAGTGCTCCAATATGATTTCCTTACAGATCTACAAGGTGCCCTCTTCAAATGGCCCAGAAATTCTGCAGTATTAAAACATCACTGGCCTGTTACTGCAAACTCCAGGAGCCAAGGCCAACTGAATCCCTGTGGAACTGCAGGGAATTAAAAAAAATAAAGCAGCCCTCCTGGATCAGGTCCCCCAGCTTGGGTGAGAATCTGCTCCAGGAGGACCCTTTAATACCACTCTGGCATTGTGCCAGACTGATTATCAATGTGCACCCCTTGGAATGATCTAGTCCCTGGGCAGTGCTCTAGGGATGGATATCATCCTTTGAAGCAGAATATCTTGAATCACTGTTGCAGACAATTCGGAAAAATCACAACAATGTTCCATTCACAACCTAAGCAATTTTTAGGTGCTAACCGCTAAGAGTTTTCTATGCAAGTTAATCTTAGGCACTTCTCTGCAGTCCCTCAGAGATTATGGTAACTGCATTTCAATGTATTTCAGTCAGCACAGAACAGAGGACTTTTGGTCTTAAAGTTGGTAATACATAATGCAAAGGATTCTAGACTGGCATCTGAATCAAGGGACTGGCATTAAATGAAGTGACAGAACCAGAGTGTTCTCACTACAATGTAGAAAAACTCAAGTTTTGATTAAATCAAGAAATGGCTTTCAATAGAGGGCATGAATACAAGTATTTTTAAAATTAATCTGTGATCTGAAATGCACTTCACAACATTCAATTACTTTGCTAACAGAGAGGAGCAGCTGACCAATTGTTGAAGTGTTGGGCAGAATGGCTTGTCCTGTATGGTTATAAATTCCAGCCTCTTACATGTTTCATTTGAAACCAATAGCATTGACAGACTAAAACTAGGAGCAACATGGTTGAGTCCAGTCCCAACTGCTGATTTTGCACTGTACATACAGTGGAAACAATGGCTCACTTCTCTTCCCTGGCTTAAATACATCCAAGTCCAGCACTGACAATATACCATGGACTTTAATACAAGTCTTTTATTCATTACAAGTTAGGTGGTGTTGAATAAGTTCAAAATAAAACTTCTACACAAGTCAAAATGTTGATCTTGCGGCCACTTAGTCTACCAGCAATCACTACACGGCCAATACAATAAAACCAATAATCTGACACCCTTTGGACTTTGATAGTGCCAGACCAGCAGGATTTTTCAGACTAGACCAATATAGCACAGATACAAGCCCTTTAGCCCAATGAGTCCATGACAACCATGTTGTCCACCTAGCCAGTCACAATTTCCTGTGTTCAGCACATATTCCTCCATGTATCCATCCAAGTGCTTCTTAAATACTATTGCACCTGCCTCAACCATCTCCTCTGGCAGCTCATTCCACATAGTCATGACCCCATGTAAAAAGGTTGCCCCTCAAGTTTCTTTTAAATTTATTGTTACTGCTATTAATACTGAAACTTTAACATGTTGCATAATAAAAAATTCCAGTGAAAATAGTGAGTTTAAAGGAAGCAGGAAATACAAGTACTCTAAACCCTGACTGACTACAAACCTACCCATCTTCCCGTGCCCTGGTGTTCTGGACCCCAACCCTTGCTCTGGTTCTACACACAGTCCATCATCTGGACTCCAGCTGCCAACCCATTTGCACACATGCTGGACTAATGAGTGAGCCAGATGCCAGACCAACAGGATTTCCAAACAAGATGCTGGATGGTTAGAGTTTTACTGTACTTAAGACACTGGTATCCAAAACCCACCCATGTCACGTGGAGACAGTTACAAACCAGTGAAAGCAGATGTGGATGAGTGACTATGATATCAAACTTGGAGGTGGTAATGAATTTGCTTACCTGCTCAAATGACCATTGAGAATCCACTTTAGGTTTGATTTTCCCTTCAGCATACAGCAAAATCAGCTTGCCAATAACTTCTGCAACCTGTTCAGGGTCTGCACGGCCCAGCTGATAGCCACACACAGCTTTGTTGCTGTTCATTAACTGGACAGCATCAATGTTGAACTTGTGCCACCAGACCTTTGCTGTGGCTATTGGACTGCGTTTTGGTGCAGTCAAGAGATTTGCAGCACCTGTTTCAAAAAAACAATGCAATCTCTTTAGAATTAATGGATGTATGTAGGAGAGAACAATGCAACAAAGCTTCAAGTGGTTTTAAAATCAGACACTCTGCCTGGTCTGTAGCTATTGACATTCAAGTACTTCCCACCTTTCAAGACGTCATGCCATCTGAAGGCTGGACTGAAGGAAACTTTCCTCCTTTCTTCATGCTCCTCCTCCCCCCCCCCCCCAAATATCTGAAGTAGATAAACTAAGTGGACAGATTTAGGGCAAGGGAGTCAGAGGGAGATTTTTCCCATGCAGAGAGCATGGCAAGTACCTGGACTACACTGCCCAAGAGGATGGAGGAAGAAAAATCACCAACCACAATCAAATGGAGATAAACAGTCACATTGCAAAGCAATTGAAGGCTATGGGCCAAGTGCTGGAAAATGGATTAATATGGTTGGATGCCTCCTGGTCAGTATGAATATGGTGGGTTGAATGGCTAATTTCCATGCTGTATTACTGACAGCAGAGCATGTACACACTATAAACAGTTGTAAACATTGCAATATAAACCACTCCACATTTCCACCCAGCCAGCAATATAACAGCCTTTGTCTGCTTGCTACAAGCAACACAATCCAGAGACTATTCTACTCCTCCGCCATGCCATTCTTCTTGTATTAATGAGGAAAGAACAAACACTGCACTTTTACAAAACTGGATTCATTTGCAAGTAATTGTGCTTGGAACATCCACTATATACGCACAGGGCTGAAGATCAATGTTAAATAGTTTAGAAGGACAAGGGAATAAACATTGACCATGTACTGTTGAGTAACATGGAGATGAGTAATTCAAAAGCCTGTAGGAGTTGAACATTTAGGTCATACTGTTGACCAACACTCAGTATTTAGCTCTGGAGAGTCACATTCAAGATGTGTCAGGTAAAGCAATAATTTGGTCTACCTGCAAAAATATCTTCAGGTCTTAGAAGTGTTTAGCTAGTACAATCATCTTTTTTTGTGCATTCAATTAAATATACATTGTAAAAAGTATCATATTAACAGTGGAGAAAAGTCACTGGACCTCAGCTGGCAGAGAAGCCTAGAGGTTTGGTGGGGTGAGGACAAATAGCAAGAAATAGCATAGATTGGGGTAAAGGGGAGATGGGGGGGGGGTGGCAGAAAAGATGAGGGAGGGAAAGATCATGTCAGTGCCAATATCAACTGGGAGGGATAGATATTCAGGAGATAAAATTTCAGACTTCGCCAATTTCTCCAAAGGAACTCCAGCATAACTATTAAAGGTGTACTGTTGCTATTCTAGGGTTTTAAGATAACTTTAGTCATGTACATCAAAACAATGAAATGCATCGTGTTATTTTGGTGGCAGCCTGCAAGCGTTGCCATGCATCCAGTGGCAACATAGCATGCCCAAAGCTTCCTAGCCTGTACATCTTTGGAATGAGAGGGGAAGCCCACAGAAACAGGGTAAACAACCTCCTTACAGATAGTGGCTGGAATTGAACTCAGGTCACCTGTGCTGTCATAGCATTACACTAGCCACTACATTATTGTAGCTTGTGAATTATCCACTTACAAACATGCCTTGCTAGGGAGGCCACAGTTATTGACCATTGCCAGTTCAGATTGATGACTCCATGACTGTGACAAAGTATTATTAACCCATTTATAAGCATAGGCAAGAGTCAGACTGGAACGATGGCAGATTCCCTTCCCTGCACTCGAAGTGCAGTGTCAGCTAGATAGACATCTGTGGCAGAGAAACAAAGGACTGCAGATGCCGGAATATCTAGATGAAAAACATTGATGCTGGAGGAACTCAGCAGGCCAGGGAGCATCCATGGAGAAAAGCAGGCAGTCAACGTTTCAGGTCAGGACCCTTCTTCAGGACTGAAGATGGGAAAAAGGGGAAACTCAATACGTAGGAGGGAAAAAGCAAAGTGGTGATAGTTGAACAAAAGAGGGGGAGGTGGGGTGGGCACAAGGTTTGATAGGTCGATACAGGTAAGAGTGGTGATAGGAGGTGCAGGGGAGGGGAGAGCAGATCCACCAGGTGATGGATCAAAGGAGGAAAAGAGGGTAGAAAAAGTGGTAGGAAAGGGAAAGTGGCATGGTTGGGGTGGGGGTTTTGAGGGATAACAGTGGGAGAATTCAATATTCATGCCATTATGCTGCAAGGTTTCAAGATGGAAAATGGGGTGCTGTTCCTCCAGTTTGTACTTGGACTTCTGGTAGTGGAGGAGGCAGAGGACTGATATCTGTGATGGAGTGGGGGGGGGGGGGTAGTTGAAGTGACTGGCAATGAGGAGATGCAGGTCATGGTTATGGACAGAACACAGATGTTCTGTGAAGTGGTCACCTAGTCTGCATTTGGTCTCAATGTAGGGTGTCTCTTGCAAGGACACTATTCATTTTTCCTCAATTTTTTGCCTCATCTGCTCCCATGAGGCTTTCCTCTCCAAGACTGATGTCCAACTTCTTTACTAATTGTTGTTTACCTTGTGATCGAGAGAGCTCACCCCTGCATCTTTGCCATTTCCTGCACCTCTACTCACCCCCACCCCTCCCAGACCCAACAGGGATAGGACCCCCTCCCTCACCCTCATTTCATCCTAAATATCCACACTTTCTGCCACTTCTGCAATCACCAATGGGACCCCACCACCAAGCACATCTTTCCCTCCCCACCCCTTTCTGCCTTTTACAGGTACTGCTCTCTGCGACTCCCTGGTTCACTCCTCCCTCCCCAGGGATGTTCCACTGGCCCCTGCCATAGGTGTAACACCTGCCCTTACACCACCTCCATTCAGGGATGGAAACAGTCCTTTCAGATGAGATAGATTTACCTACACCTCCCTTAATATCATCTACTGCATTTGGTGCTTCAAGTGTGGCCTCTTCTACATTGGTGAGACCAAACACAAACTAAGTGACTGTTTTGCAGAACACCTGCGCTCTGTCTGTAACCACGATCAGCATCTCCCCATTGCTGGTCACTTCAACTCCCCTTCCATCACCGATATGTCAGTCCTCAGCCTCCTCCACTGCCAGAAGTTCAAGTGCAAACTGGAGGAACAGCACCTCATTTTCCATCTTGGAACCTTGCAGCCTAATGGCATGAACATTGAATTCTCCCACTTTAAGTAATCCCCTCAACCATACCTCATTTTGTCCTTTTCCTAGACTTTCTACCCCTTTTTCCTCCTTACCTTTGACCCATCCCCTGGTGGATCTATTCTCCCCCACACCTGCCTATCACCATCTCTTACCTGCATCTATCTATCACCACCTTGTGCCCACCCCACCTCCCCCGTCCACCTATCACTGCTCTGCTTTTCCCTCATATTGGGCTCCCCACCCCATCTTCAATCCTGAAGGATCCTGACCCAAAATGTCGACCACCTGCTTTTCTCCACAGTTGCTGCCTGGCCTGGATCATAGACATTTGTGGCAATCTGATGAATTCAAGGCTGGAATAATTTAAAATCTATTATTAAAATGGAGAGATTTGAAGATCTCCAGATTGTTGGTCCAAGCTGACATTCAAACCATTTAAGGATTAAATACAAACTAGCTTAAACCATGTTCAACACTGAGTTTAATGCCAAATTTAAGATTTGTTGGTTGCCGGCTTGTGCCAAGAAAGGGGAGGAAATCATTCAAGCATCTACTGTAATGTCACAAGTGGACTGACTCATTTCAACTGTCAAATTGAAATTAGAGCAATGGGGGAAAATAGTTAATGTTCGGCCATGGTATTTCATCATCCCTTTTCTCCAAAGAATGTTAGAGCACTTCAATGATTCCTTACACACCAAATTTTAGTGTACAAAATGGATTCCCAGTTTTGAATCAATTGACCCTGGCATGCATTTCTTCTCAGTACAGATCACCCATGCTTAAACAATCCCAGGGATGTCATGAATAAGCCACAAGGTTAGTTCAGGTCAAATCATCCATTGGAACACTTCAACTCTGTTTAAAATGCAAAAGACAATTCATGCCCGACAGGTTTTAACCAAGAGTCATTAGTGGTTCCAGTTTGTCACTGTGGGATTTAGCAAGGAATTTAAATGCAATTCTGGCCAGAAGCCAGTTTTACATTTACAGCACCTTATGCTTCAATGTTCTGAAATGTTTCCCAGCCAGTGAAATACAGAAGTGCAGTCACTCTTAAAATCCTGCAGTTTGTGAAATCTTGCCATGCAAAGCAAATTTACCAGATAATTTAACAAAGGAAGAATATTAACCAGTGCCTCTGACATCTCATCTACTTAAATTTCATTACCCAGCAGTTTTGATGGCACCTTCTAAACAGGCCTCTTAAAGACACAGGCAATTGGCACATGGCAACACCACTCAGCTGCAGATTCCCCAAGTCACATACCATTATAATATGCAAACATTTTGCAGTTCCTTCATTGTCACTGGGTCCAAACCCCAAAGCCATTTGGTCAATAGCACTGAGGAATACCTTAACCCGAAGGACTGCCAGAGTTCAATGCAGCAGCTTGCTTTCCATTGAAAGGGCATGCGGGAACTTGGCTTGCAAATAGAAGTGAAGAATTTTTTTTAAAACAGCCAGCCAAAACTGTGGAAAATGTATTCAGAAATAGATAATGAATCAGATTATTGGGCGACTGTACAACTTATACCAAGTACTAAATTGCTTTGGTTTCAAAAGTTATGATTCAGTAACTGGAGAATGTGTTAGAATGAGGGGCCAGGGATCCAGCAAAGGCAGGTCACATTCTAACTCGGATGTAAAACAGATGTCCTTGTCAAACCATGTAAGAAAATTCACTGGGTGACCAAGGGAAAAAGTACACTGCATTGGCCATGCAGAGCAAGTACATTTTGAAAGTGGAAGACCCACAGAATGTTTGGGTAGTAGGAAATCCGCATAACAATTTCAGTTTAAAGCATTATTAATCCAAAATTAATGCCATCATAGAAAAAGGTCAGGTTTTTCTCCCTCCCTCATCCCCCACCCCCCCATTACATTTTAAAATTGGCTCTCAAAGTGTTTGGCTGAAGTTAACATTAAAATGTTTTTATTTTGATCTTAACTACAAAACCTAACTTTACTGCACAAGATATCTTGGTGTCACATACAGCTGTCTGAGAAATATTTTCCTGGCTCAATTTCAAACTGGAGAAGTCACATTTTTCCTTTGCTACAGTGCTGGATCAGTTTGCATACAAGGTTTCTCTCCACACTGCCATTTGATTTAACAGCTTTGGCAATTACTTGAGGAGAGTCAAATACAGTTTGCAGACTCCCATTCCACATTTTTCCTGTTACTTTTACAGTGCATTCATTTTTAGAAACAACAATTCTACTTGCTCCTCTCCCATATGAATGTTGGCTTAAGCAGAAGCAAAAGCATCCTGTACACACCATTGCAGAGGAAACTCCAGATGCAGCAAGGGCAGTTATTAGGTAGTGGACTGGTAAAGTTCCACACCATTTGTTTGGTCAGGAGGAAATGGGCTTGCATTTGTACTGGGCTTCACAATACTGACAACCACCATGCATCATCTCTTCCTCTTAAGTGGTTTGAAAAAAAACATTGCTAACGATCTGCTTTTAAATTACCTGATCATAGTTGTAATAGTACAGATAGACCAAAACTAAATAGATAAGTAATTTATCACAAATTGCTGTAGGGAAATATTCTGCAGAGTGCTTGGTTACATTAATAGGGTTTGCACTCAACTTGACATCTCACCAACAATGCAGACAACATTTGAGTTCTCTTTGAGGGTCTGTTGCCTGAAACAATGTTTAAAGCTCAAACTTGCACATTTTATAGTGCACATCCTGCCCGACTACAAGGCTTTTGTTCCCCCTCAAAACTGCTGCTTTAGGAAATCCTGCCCAGTTATACAAAACAGTTCCGGTAGCCAAGTGTTTAAGCAAACAGGAACAGCTTTTGTAATGGCAAATTCAGAGCAGAGGAAAAGAATGTCAGTTAGGATGAATGATTTCCAACCCTTATTTTGACTGGCCTCTGCAACACCACCTGCATCTCAACCAGAGGATAACAGCAAATGAGAATGGACCACCTGTAAATTCCAAGTTAAACCCTGACTGGCAAAAACAAAAATCAGTGTTTTTCATTGTTATTGGGACTACACTTTGCAGCCATCTATTCAACAGCACTGACAGTACCAAATACACTGTTGCAGTTCAAGGCTACAATAAATTGGCTAGAAATATTCACTTCTGCAAATTAAATGGAGCAATCCAGAAATCCAAGTCCTCTCCCCACACCCCCCCCCCCCCCAAGATACCAGCACAGTAATGTAGCAGTTAAAATAATGAACCCAGGTTCAATTCCTGCCACTGTCTGTAAGGAGTTCGTACATCCCACCAGCCCCCCCCCCCCCCCCCCCCCCCCCCCCCCCCCCCCGCCGTGTCTGCATGGGTTTCTTCCAGGTGCTCTCGTTTCCTCCCACATTCCAAAGACGTACAGGTTAGGAGCTGTATGTTGGCACCAGAAGAGTGTCGACACTTGCGGGCTGCCCCCAGCACATTCTCAGTAATGAGAAAAGACATTTCACTGTGTTTTGATGTACATGAGACTAATAAATACCTAAATATCTAATTACAAAATTATCTTTAGGAAAAGAAATCCCCAGGGCTGGGAACTCAAGAATTAGAGGGCATAGGTTTAAGGTGGGGGGTGGAAAGGGAGAAGAAAGGACATCTAATAGGAACCCAAGGAGAAACTTTTTCTACCCAAAGGGTGGTCCATACATGGAATGAGCTGCTGGGGGATTGGGGGGGGGGGGGGGTGGAAGGAGGAGTGGCTGAGGCAGGTACATTAACATTTAAAAAAAAAGCATTTGGACAGGTACATGGATAGGAAAAGGTTTAGAGGAATATGGGCCAAATGGGACTAGCTTAGATGGGAATCTTGGTCATCATGGACCAGTTGGGCTGAAGGGCCCATTTCCATGCTGTATGACAGAGCGAATCTACCACTTTTTTTTAAAAAAAAACAGTAAAATGACGAATTTGAAGTTGGGATCTGTGACCATACAGGTTTCTCCAAATGTGCTGGTTAGTTGGTTAATTGGCTGCTGTAAAAATCACCCCTGGAGAGTGACAAGAGAATGGTGATTTTTGGGGGAGGAGAGAAGTTGACGGGCATGTATGAGAATAGATTACACTGAAGCAAGTGGGGGGAGGGAGTGGGATTGCTCAGAATTGAGACTCATTGGGCTGAATTTGCTTTCATTAGAAAAAATATAGTTAGCATTTTTCTGAAGGGAAATGAATACAAACATAGGGAGATTTTGCTTTATGTAGGGTTTGAGAGACCACATCTGTAGCACTATACATACGTCTCATTTAGGGAAACAGTTTAAAGACAGCTTAGTAGGTTGATACCTGGAATGGGTAGGTTGAAATAAAGGTCGAGTAGACTAGGCTTGTATCTGCTAAAAAGAGCAAGAAGCCACCCCATTGCAACCCACAGTTTTCCATATACCCTACAGATATGGAGATGCTTCTCCTGGCTAGGGTGTCAAGAACCAGCAGGGGAAGGACATCTCAAACAGACAGCTAGTCAAGATAGAAGGAATTTCTTCACCCAGAGAGAAGAAAATTGAAAATTCTTAACACAAGAGGACCATGCAAGCTCAATCACCAAGTATATGCAAAAGACTTAAGATCAAAACATAAGGGGTTAGATTCAGGAAAATCATACCAAGTTTTTAAAAAAAAAATCACCCATGATCTTACTGAATGGCAGAGCAGGCAATAAAGTCTACTTCCATATGGTATTACATCCATTTAACCCTCTGGCATCGTGTCATAGTCAGAGCTATATGGCACATCCATGCTGACCAAATTACCTACTTCTAGTCTCATTCCCTCAAAACCTTTCCTATCCATGTATCTCATCTAAATGTCTTTCAGGCATTGTAATTATACCTGCCCTTACCACTTCCTCTGGCAGCTTGTTCCATATACCTGCCACCTTCTATGAAGTAGTTACCCCTCAGGACCCTTTTAAATCTCCTCCACAACCCCACCCCCCCCCCAACCCAACTTAAATCCATGCCCTCCATTTTAAGATTCCCCTATAGTGGGAAAAATACTTCATTCACCTCATCCATGTCCTCATGATTTTATAAACCCCTACAAGGTCACCCATCAGCCTCCTGTGCTCTGGGAGCAGTCCCAGCCTACCTAGTCTCTGCTTTAGCTCAAGTCCTTCAATCCCAGTAACATCTTCATCCAAGATATATCACTGCTCAGGCAAATTAGCAGAGAGGTCAGTTAGGTTAGACACTAAAGCAGCAATCCATCAAGGTCACCCAACTCTACACAAGACATAGCAACAGCAAAATAGTTATGGAGCAGACACTTTCTAGGGAGCGAAAAATTTAATGAAGTAATGCATTAATTTGTGGATGCAGTGTTGAAAGTTAGAATGCATCAGTACCAAGGCAGACACAAGCTACTTTTATGGTTTTGTTTTAATTTGAGAGAGTCTAATGAAAGGCTTCAGTACATAATCTGCAGAAGGACTGATGAAGGGTCTTGGCCTGAAAAGTCAACTATTCACTTCCCTCCTGTCAACTATTCACTTAGATGCTGCCTGACCTGCTGAGTTCCTCCAGCATTGTGTGTTGCTGCTTTGTTGTAGTAGTAACAAGGAATTTATAAACCACACTATGATATCTTGCTTAAAGGTAGTTCAGTAAATGCCGTGACCCAGAAAAACAAGTTCTATTGTGGAAAACCCAATATACCTCAGAAAATTCAAATTTGTAGTTTGAACTATTTCACCAGTCCCAAACAATGTCAACTTCAAGTGTCCCAATATTAGTCAAATTCCAGGAACCAGAAGTACTGTGCAGGTCAACATTCCCTTCCTCCTTTGACCTCCACCCCCACACAAAACATCCCAAGAATCAAAATTATTTAAGAACTTAAAACTTGCAAGTAGTCAGGTCACTGGGGCCGCAATAACTAAAGATTACTAAAATCTCAGCAACAGTGGCTTGAGAAGATCACCTTTGTTTTCTCTCAAATGTATTGCTCATTTTTATAGTTGAATTGCCAGGGTCCTAGAACCACAGAAAGTGTGCTGCAAGAGAATATTTAGATCTTGCTATGCGCAGTAACTAAAGCAATTCTTTCAATTTGGTATTTTAGATTGGAGCAATGCTACTTACCATACAAGACAAGTTTTCCCAATGGTTTGAGCAAACCAAAGCCTTTAGAGTTGTCAGCTCCTCCCAGGGGATCCAGGACAACATCAACACCTTTGGAGAAGAGTATAAAGCACTGAAATCTTAGCACTTATACTATGATAATTAATTCTAATATTGCAAAAATGTTCTGACTCATATGCAGGAATGAGGTTGAATGAAAACCAATGACTTAAAATAGAGAGAATACCAAAACTAAGTGCAAGTAAATGTTTGTATCTGAACAACAGTTGTTCTAGCTACTATTTAATGCTTTTTTTCTGAAGGCAACTTTAAAATTCCGAGGTAGCCTACAGGTCAACTTCAAAGTTAGGCAATGAATTAACCTTATTTATTCAACACCATTACCTTTGGGGGCAATCTTGCGAACTTCTTCAGCATAATCCAAAGTGGTATAGTCAATTGGGTGAGTCACACCATTTTCTTTGATAGCTTCATGTTTAGAGGCAGAGGCAGTACCAAAAATTGTCACATCTTTAACTAGCTTAGACAGCTGTGTTGCAGCAACCCCTACACCACCTGCAATGAGCAACACAAGATGATCACAAACAGGTTAATGCAGGTCAACAAAAGACATTAAACCCACATCAAGGCCACCTTCAGTATTTTACTCAAGCTTTAATTAGTCAGGAGAGCAGTCACAATCTGTCCTTTGGAATTTCTGAAGCTCCAGTGGATTTTGCCTAGTACATCTTCAAAGCACAATTTAACAAGGCAAGCAGTTATACAAGAACTGACCATTTCAAATAGTGCATCTCTAATTACACCCTTTCCACGATCAATGTAAACTTCCCAAAAGTTCTTAGAGAATTACTGGAATCTCTTGGAAGCAGGATGATGTTATTGGCAGTGAGAGAGTGGAAGTGGGAATGCTAGAGGAAAAAAGAATTCTTTATGGGTTCAGTATTTCAGTTAGGTGGTATCTGCTCAGGTTTAGGAAGTTAAAACCCACCAAATCTGAACCCAAGGGATTAGTTTTTTTTTGATAGCCTAGCCTACATGGTCAGTCTGAGGCTCAAGTACTCAGGATCTAGGGACAAGACTTGCACCACCCCTTCCCTCTACTTTAAAATATTGGCATCTCCCAGTCCAGATGAAGGACCTTAATCCAAAATGTCAACTGTCCATTTCCCTCTGTAGATGCTGCCTGACCTGCTGAGGTCCTCCAACACAAGAGCTGGAGGACCTCAGCAGGTCAGGCAGCATCTACACGAGGGAAATGGACAGTTGACATTTTGGATTAAGGTCCTTCACCTGGACTGGAAAGAAAGCAGGGAGATAACCAGTATAAAGGGGTGAAGCAAGAGCTGGGAGATGATTGGTGGATCTAGGTGAGGGAGGAAAGTAGAAGTGATCCAAGAAGCTGGGTGGTGATAGGTGGAAGTGACAAAGCTGAAGATAGGAATCTGATAGGAGAGGACAGTGGAACATGGAATAAGGGGAAGGGAGAGGGGAACCAGTGGGAGTGTGGGGGTGATGGGCAGATGGAGAAGGTTTTGGTGGGGGGGGGGGGGAGAGAGAATGGAAGGAGGGTAATGGGGACAGTTGGATCAGGAGGGGGAAGATATGGGGAAGGGACAGAGGGGAGCAGTTACTGGGAGTTAGACTTTCATGTTCATGCTGCCAGGTTGGAGACTACCCGGGCAGAATACAAGGTGCTGTTCCTCTAATTTCCATTTAGCCTTGACCTGGCAGTAGAGGTGGTCATGGGCAGACATATCCATGTGGAAATGGGAAGTGGAAAATAATCAGCCACCAGGAGATCCTGGCAGGCGCCACAGATGGAGCAAAGATGCTTGGCGAAGTGGTCACCTAATCTGTCAGGTCTCACTGATGTAGAGGCTGCACAGGGAGTACCACATGCAATAAACAGCACATTTGATTCACATGTGAACAACTACCCTCACCTGGAAGGACTGTTGAGGGCCCCGTATGGTGGCAAGGAAATTGTAGGGACAGGTGTAACACTTAGCACAGTTGCAGGAATAAGTGTCTAGAGGGGGATCAGTGGGGAGGGATGAATGGACAAGGGAGTTGAGAGTGATCCCTGCGGGAAGGGAGGACATGCATAGTGGTGGGATCCTATTGGAGATGACGGAAGTTGTGGAGAATAAGATGTTGGATGTGTAGGGTGGTAGGTGAGGACTAGGGGAACTCTATCCTGTTATGCCTGGGGAGGAAATGGGAGAATGGCTCCATTGATAGCATGGGGGGGGGGGGGGGGGAGAAAAGGAAAATAAAGGAGGGCATTTCAGATGTCCTAGAGTGCAAGGCCTCATCATGAGAGCAGATATGGAGGAGATAGAGGAACTACAAAAAGGGAATGGTGTCCTTTCAAGCAACAGGGTGGGAAGCAGTGTAGTTGAGGTAACTGTGGGTTTGACCCAGGATCTATTGTTGCCTTTAACTGGAAGGCACCATTGGAGCTGGATTCAAATAAAACCTGGTACCAGATTTACAGAGTTTTGGGAAAAGAAAGGCAATATTAGTTCGTTTTTTGGTTAAGGAATTGTTGAACTTTGGTCAACCTATTCAAAGATCTCAAAAAAATATCACTTGATTGGTATGTCATTCTTTCATTCCCCACTAAAGGATATTAACAGTTCACAATTCCTACTGGACCCAATCAATCCATGAAGGATTAGAAGCTCAAAAAAAAAATCAACTAGAATGATGGAATAGAAGTTTAAGCTGGAACGATCAGGAATTACATTCAAAATAATTCAGTTGGCTGTTAACCAACTCTCTTTCATGTGAAAGCTCAAGGAAAGTCAGTGTGTATCCAATGTCTGTAATTACTTTTAAGCATTTGTAAATAGAGATGGCGATAATCAGCAGCTGTTACCTTGGATTTTGCCAGAACTATTTTATAAAGTCTCAAAGCCCTTTACAGCAGAAGTTGTACTTTTAATGTTTGTTCACTGTTGTGGACACTTGTGTCTGTAAAGTTCCTACAACAGTCACTTGATAATGACCAAAGGATCTGTCCTAGTAAAATTCAAAGGATACATTTTGGTTGGGTCCCCATGAATTAATTCCCCTGCTCAGAGGCTTGGGACCTACAGTGTTCACCCAGAGCAGATGGGCTTGGTTTAATTTTTCCATGCAAAAGACAACAGGGAACCCATTTAGGACCATGCCAATAAAGCTGCCCAAAATTTTTTGCACTCATCTCAAAAGCAATCCAGGGCATTGTTAAAAAGCTAAACAAATGGTCATCATTCTGCTATCAATCCAAAACTCTGGTAATGCATAACATTTCATAACTATGCTTTTACAAAAATTTGCTAGACTTTACTTACTGCTCTTTTAATTCTACAGGAACCCATTTTTATGCAGCTTTGAACAATTTCTTGGAGCAAGCATAGATTCAGGAAAAGACAAATGGCTTATGACCAAAGAATATGTTTGAAAGTAAAACACCATTAATCCACAATGACAACCATCATCACACCAAAATTCAAACTAGTTCTGAAGAGTCAGGTTTCTAGGTTAAGTTGTCATCTTAGTTTGTGCAGCTTTACATACTAAAACCTATACAATTACTACTCATCTTAATGGCTTACTCCTTTCAGGGTACAGGATAAAGGGACTTTTCAGTGACTGATAATCTGGATTAAAACAGAACAACATTTAGACTCCACACTGCTTGTTTGTTGGGTTTATTAGAAAAGATAAAATAATTTGGCAGCTGTAACAAGTCACAACTTCCATTTGATATTCTTGCACTTATAACTTATCCTCCACCACACATTTTAACCTGGTTCCATCTCCCAATTTCTTTATTTAATGCAGTAATTCCCAGAGCAAATAGCCAACTCATACTTCAGTTAAGCATCTTATGAATTCTATTATTGGGCACCAGCAGTCTCATGGACAGAGCCAAGTGCTTCAACAAAAGTGTCCCTCTGACAACACACTAGATCTGACTCCTTGCCTATAGTATCCATGTGCCTGTTCATAGGCAGGTTGGATGCAAAGGGCTCATCTTACTGACACTGCACACCCAATTCAGGAACCCAGGGACAGACAGTGAGCTTAGTTCAGAAATCTCACCCTCCCTAACACTTGGCAGGCTATAGCCAGAAGGTGAAGCTGGGGCCAAAGCTTTTCATATTGCAAGAACTTTAAAAACCAAAAGCTTACTTTACCTTTTACCTCTATTTGCCAACCTAGAATCAATGGCACATGCAGGAGGGAAGGAGGAAGAGACATGTTGCTGGAGTGACTGGTACAGGATTTGAAAGACCACTCCCCAGCATCATTGGTCTGACGAGTAGCTACACATCCATCTTATCTGACAAGTCATCTGGAGATGAACTGAAGCGACATGCTAAGTTAAACTTGGTACAAGCCCCATTTCTGGAATGCACCCTTCGCAACCAGAGTTGTATTTTTGGCCTTCCAGGAATGATCACCAGAAGTGTTACAGTGGAGGATGGCCAACCATCCCACTTGGTTGGGACATTCCCAAGTGAAGATTTTCCATCTTTGTCCTGTGATTAAACCCAACATTTCTCCCACATCCTTTGAACCAGAAATTTGAAGAGTAAACCACTTGTGCTCACTATTGAGCTCAGACCTTGTAGTGTTCTTCAGACTTGGAACCAACTCCAGGCCATGGGGTGGGAGGAATAAGGCTCCAGGTGGCATCAGGGTCTCCTGCAATACAGTTATATGGGCAAGGCCAAAATGTACTTAGCCCGTGCACTAGTCAACCGATAGCTGGAAGAACCTTGTCCTCTTAGCCAAAAACTGAAGTGTTTGTCAAAACTAAGTACAATTTAAACAAATCCAAATTAAAATGTACTCAAATCCCTCAATTCAAAGAAGTGGAGAAGTCATTCTTGCACCAGGTTTCATTTGCCAGTTACTGGTGTGGATTTCCCACTAATTGTTTGGGAACTGCCACAACTCAGTCCCTTCACTGTAGTAGGATGCAGTGTAAATCGAGAGGAGCAGCTCAGCCCAGCTTCTGGGTTGGTGAAGGGGATGAAAATGCAGTTTCAGAGGTGCAGCCAGTGGTGCTCCTACCTCATAACTGCAGTGGCCCAGGTTCAGTACCAGAGGTTGGGATTATCTGTATGAAGTTTACATGTTGGTCCTGTGATCATGTTGGCTGTCTCGGGATGCTCTCATTTCCTCCCCCATCTTGTGTGGGTAGGTAGATTAAATTGGATGCTGTAAATTACCCCTAGTTATGTAGGCAAATGGTAGAAGCTGGGCAGACTTGATGGGAATGTAGGGAGAATAAAATGGGATTAGTGTGATGGGTGTTTGACCAATACAGACTTGGTGGACTGAAAGGCATGCTGTACTAAGCAGCTGTTTATAGTGTTGGCAAAAGGCAACAACTTCAGATTTCACTACAAAATCTGGGCCACTTACTACAATTGTGGATAACCAATTCGGATCAGTAGCAAGAACTTAGCTCAATCTTCATGGGTCAATCCTCTATGCTATTAAACTTTTACATAGGTAGGCTGTAGCAAGTGCATCCGTAATGGTGATTATTCCAATTGGCTTTTTATTTTACTTTAATTTTATCAATGGGAGTTCCCTACTCACAGCTGTAGCGGCTCATTGCATTCCACCCTGGTTTACAGAAGGATGCCTCATGATACAAAGGGAACTATTCCCAAAACACTGATAGAAGCGACTTCATACAAGGAATCCCACTAAACATCCAACTCTTGCTTCTTAAAATTTTTCTGATCTTATCCATCCTAAATCTTCCATTTTATAACAGTTGAAAGTATTTCAAATGGCTTGCCACTTTTGCAAAAGGAAACTATTAAATATTTCTAATGTTTGGGTTATGTTAAGGAATTGCTTCAGTACACTTCAAATTAGTCTGAATGATCCCAGCCTAAGAACTCTGATCCATGGAAAGTGGTCTTAAGTTGATGCACCTTGGCCTAAATAATGTTTAAGGGCAAAATACTGTGATCTTCCTTCATGCACTCAAAATTCATCTGCTGCCATTACTTAGAATTCTTTTAGAACATCTCATAGAAAGTCAAACCACAATATTTGTATTGCATCACTATTTGGAGCAGGCTGCCATTTGTAAAACCTTTGTGCAAATTAACTACTGCACTAAAAATATTTTAAGTATGGAAATTTGTACATGCGCGTTGCACAGTCCAAGTTCTAGCAAACTTTGCCGAGGTTTGCTGCTCAAACACCAAAAACCATTGATTAGTATTTAAAAGAACAAAATGGAAACAGATGAGATCAGAGAGCATCTGTGGAAAGAGTAGATTTAAGGTCAGAGACCCTTCATCAGAACTGTTGACTGGTCACCATTTTGTTGCCACTTTTAGGTTGTGTGCCAGTTGGCCTGCTGCATTACAACTTCAGAAATTACTCAGATTGCAATATGCATGTTTCACCAACAGAAGTTTCTTACCAGTTAACAGCAACAGTTGAGTCCATGAGGGAAGAAGTGTCCACTACACAACTGAATACCAAAAGGCAAACACAACTGGTAGCTGATAATCACATGCCCTTGGAGGAAAAATATCTATCACCACCCCTTTGTTCATGCAATAACTTGAATTTTTTTTTAATGAAAATCTCACTCATGGAGCTCAGACTCAACATGACAACTGAATGCATTTTGAAGTTGAAGGTTAGTGTTGAAGGAGAAAGGGTAACTGATGGTGTTTAGGATGATACAATGCTGCAGCTAGTAGGGCTATTGCCTCATAGCAGCGGAGACCTGGGTTCAATTACGACCTCAGACATAGAATGTTCTCCCCATGACTGCTCTGGTTTTCTCCTACATTCCAAAGATGTGCAGATTGGTAGGGTAATTGACCAGAGTAAGTTGCCCCTAGTGCATAGTGAAGAGGTAGAATTTGGGGCAGCTTATGATCAGCACAGACTCAATGCATTCAAGGGCCTATTTCTGTGCTGCAAGTCTCTAGTACCCAGGGATGATAGTTTAATATAATGTACATAAAACCAGAGAAAGAAACTTACCAGCTGCCATATGGATCAGAATGCTCTGATTTGGACGCAGATTTGCATAGTCATAGATCATCATGTATGCAACGACATAGTTGACTGAGATAGCAGCTGCATCTTGAAAACTCATCCCATCAGGCATCAAGAATGTATGATTGACTGTAGTTGCCACCAGTTCTGCCCAAAGTCCTCCATCAACATTCATCACAATTACCTTGTCACCAACCTTAGAAGAAATGGTCAGAGTTAAGAATAGACTTGGTAAACAGCTGCTAAAAAAGTGATCCAGGGACACAGGTTGAGGAGAATGGGTGGTGTGAAGTGGGTGGAAAGGGTGGGGATCCAGGGGTAGTGCAGGTACCACATCTTCCTCAGCTTCTCCATAGCATTTAAGCATTTGGGAGAAGAATTGCATTCCCCTTCCCAGGATTCTGCATTCAAAAGTATCAGGGAACACTTTAATGGATACTTCCAGATTACTTTACATCAAATACATGAGTGCTTTGGTGTCTGATGCAATTATCAGAACTGGGCATGGAATTATACCTTTCCTGTGCAGTACTCTTTTGGGACAGTTGCAGGGTAGATTAAAACAAGTAGTTGAAGCAATCATCCCTTGCACTCCCAGGACATTTAGACTTTTACTACTGCAGTGTGACAAATTAGAATTCTTGTAAAATCCATAATTAACTGCAATCCATTCCAATTCCTGGCCCCCATCTTTGGCCTTTGGCCAGTTTCCTCCCACAGGTGAGAAAAAAAGTGTAGTGCAGAAGTTTACAGCACCAGACTTATGAGCAAAATATTTGTTCGTGCATTACTGCAATGTCCATCCATCACTCCCACGTGAAGGCAGAATCTGTAAAGCACGAAGTATGTTCCTGTGCTATTTCTACTACAATCCAGTCATTCCCAATCCATTGTTCTTTCCTCATAGCTCCAAACCATTCTGCCTTCAAATATTTATCCAAATTAAAGCCACAAGGCAACATTTAAAGAGGAAATTGTTTCACCACAAAGCAGCACAGAGGAGCAACATCCATACTCCAAGTCTGTGATGATCTCTAGTCAAAACCTAGTGCTGGAAGACAAAATTGGTCCTTGTCCAAGATCACCCATGAGGCATAATCTGAGACTGGGCAGGCAGTCATAGTAACCAACCCATGGACTACATCCAAGCAGACATTGATATTTAACCAGTTTCAAGTTTTGTTTTTTGTTCAATTCTGGCCCAGGGAGTGTTTAGGTTTAATATGTAGCCGCACCTCTTACATTGAAAACTCTCATGACCATAAGACAAGAGCACAATTAAGTCATTTGGGCTGTCTCAAAAAAAACATTGAGTGGAGTAAGAGGTTTAAAGTAAGCCTGGAAATAGAATGCAAGCCACATTCCTTGTAATGTTCAAGGTGACTTAATTGTATTATTCATAGATGATACTAAATCATTGGGCTCAAATCCGACAGTATCAGTCCTACTAAGAAACAAATCAGCAATATTAGTACTAGCATTTGAGGTTTGCTAATATTCATAGCCCTTGAAGGCACTGCTACAAGGGACCAACAGTCCACAGTGAATGATGAAATAGTCCTTCATGCAGACTCCTTCCATATTGTTAATCTCAGACAGGACTATTAGAAGGAAATTTAGAAAAGTTAACTTCTCCCCCACCCTGCCCCCAAAAAGCAAATTCGTCCACAATTCAGTACCCTGAAGCAGCAAGTGTGTGTTTTTATGCAAAAAGAAAAGCCCTTTTCTTTCTCCTCAGTGCCCCTCCCCCAAGCAGCTGCACCCACGGCACATTCAGAAACAACTCCATCTTTAGTGACACTGACTCTATACCACTCGAGTCTGTAGAGATTTCTTCCAAATCTAATACTAGCATCTGTTCACGATAACGAGCTTACAATGATGAGTTGTTTAATGAGGGTCAAGGGACAGATCTATGAAAAATGTTTCAAATACAAGACTAGTTTTTAATCTGGTCTTTCTTTTACAAACCACAAATTGTGCATATTCAAAAGGTAGTATACAATTGGAATAGCTTTTGGACGATTTCACTTTAGGTACTACCCAAACTACAATACAAAATCCAACATAACTTTAATATTTCAAAGCACATCCTTGAATCAAAAAGCTTAGACTTAGCTAATGCTTCACAAAGCCAAAAAAAGTCTGTTTTTACACATCCAAAGACCATGATCTAGTTTTAAAGTAATAATGTTCCCATTTTGAATATTCAGGGATTTAGTCCAGGAACATCTAACTAATTTCATCCAACCTCCCCCCCCACCATAAAAGAGCTCAACATTCCACATTCAGGTTTCATCAACACACCAAGCCACTGAAAGCTCTGCTGCTCTCTCTTGTTTAATCCTAGGTTTTACCAACAACCAAATAAACAAGGGTGCATCATTATTTTAAAAAAAGCAGCAAGACAAAAAAACTAGACCCTTTTACAACTCAGACCTCAGCCCAGATTCACACTTATCCAAGAGTTAGGCAAAGTACTTGAATTTTTAAACAATTCTTTTCCTTAAGAAAAACTTTTGTCATTGGGTTTTCATATAGATTTCAACAACAGTGCCCCAACTGCATTGTGCAGACCAGACAAAATACTGTTTTAAAATTGTAGGTCACAAACCTGAACAGCAGAAGGCTAGAGTCCCTGAAGCCTGTTCTGCCTTTCAGTAAGATCATGGCTGATCTGATCATTTACCTCAACGCCATTCCTTCTGACCCTTAGTAACCTTCAATTTATCAAGAATCTACTTCTTCCTTTAAAATATTCCAAGACTCCACTTCAAACATCCTTAGAGGAAGGGTGTCATTGACCCAACTCAGGAAAAATTCCCCTTCATGAATAGTTGACCACATCATGTTTTATGTACACAAGTGATTCTCTCCACATCCACCCTGTCAAGACCCCACCCCTCAGAAACTTGCATTTCATTTATGTCCCTTCTTAGTTTTCCAGACTCCAGTGAATACAAGCCTAGATTGTCCAACATTTTTCCAACCCGCCCCCCCCAACCAAATAAGAGAATCCACCCTTTCCAGACAGTGCCTAGTAGATCTTTCCTGAATTGTTCAATGCATCTTCATCCTTTCAGGAGAATAAAAATATACACTGTATTGCAGGCCAAGCACAAGGGAATGTACAGATGCAATTACAAAGTTTAAGATGCATAGTTAAATAATTAACAACATTCTTTCTGAAGCAAAGTCAAAATTTGTAAGCAAAGGTTGAGTGGATGTACACAAAAAAAGTACCAAACTGCATTCAAACACAACACACCTGCAAGAGTGGACAAGACTGTCGAGGAAGTTAGGTGTAGGTGGCACCTATACTGTGAAGTAATCTTCCAGAATTTGAGCCACAGACCAATTTCCTAGCTCATTTCCTAATTGACCCATAGTTTTCCCCAGAAACAAAACTCACATGCATGAAGGTGTAGGGGCAGAGTAATAGGCCATGTTGTGTAGAGATTGCACGATGGATCAGGTTTAATGGACCAATCTTTTCCCACCCTTCATTTTGGAAATTTGAGCAACAAAGTGTGCACAAGCATAAATTTCTTCTACAAATCGTTCCATAATCCATTCCACAATGGTGGATAAAAGCCATGTCGGATGACTCAAACTTTGATCTTTCAGGGCAACAGGTGAGGAATTCAGACCCTCTTTCTTGCCCACTCAGCTCTATCCACAAAGCAGCACTGTATACACCTTCACTTTATACCATGCACATGTCTGTCACTGGAAGAACAAGGAGAAAAAATAGCCAGCTTTTTGCTTCAAGTTTTAATTACTGATGTATGGGCAGCAAAAAAAAGACTAATAGTCAAAGTCAAACACTTTATCCTAGAGCAAGGCTTGTTCAGGAGGTGAGTGTTATCTGGGCTCACCTCCTAATACAAAGTTCTTTCCCTACTTCTCACCTCCTCTGATCCCATAACCTATTCCTCCAAAACCTAATAATTCTACCCTCAAAGCCACTTCACGGGAGCTAGATTGCTGAATTCAGGTCAAGCACCAATTCCTTCCCCAAAGCTTCTGCCACACTCTCCTCTGAACCCCATTGCAACCCTCACCCATCCCCAAACATTTAAGATTTGGGCATCCCTAGCACTGGCTCAGTACTTTTGTTTTGACCTGACTACATACCTGCAGCTAATCACCATGATGTACTATATTAATCAAAAATAAAAGCCCCAGTTATATTAATAACCATAGATATACACCAGAAAGGAGCCAGCGTGCAAGCCCAGTGAAATAACACAAATTCAACAAGTGGAAAAATATCACTTTTTAATGGCAGAGAAAGCAACGTACAGTCTGCAAAAAAAAAAACCGCACTGCTGCAGGGAGTGGCCAGAGGTCAAGGAGATGAAGACTTGGGCACCTCCCACTGCAAGCAGCAAGTTAGTTGCTCTTTCACTCTCAAATCTTCTATCCATTAATCAAATTGCATATTAACAGCAAAGAAAAAGAAAATTAATTGTTTCAACCACAGGTATGGAATGAAATGGCAGTCGAGGCAAAAACAATCAAGTATCCAGATTAACATTATGTCAATAGTGCGGCAACAGGAGAATGCCGAAGTGTGAATAGAAAAAGAAAAGGTGAAATGCGTAATACGTTGGAACCTTTGCAGTAATATGGGACGGGAATGGAATTACAGAGGACAGGTCCCGTTAGTCAACTGAAAGGAAATGGAAGTGGTATCATTTCCAAACTTATTCAAAACATCTGGCGTTCCACTTTCTTTTAGGAACACGCGTAGTATTCTAATGCTTATCTATTGCTATTTTTAAAAACTCATCAACAAGCCAATTCTGTGGGACGGGGTACGTTTTCTAAATGCAAAACACCCCACATTCTCACCACACACACTCTCGATGTTATGAAGGACGGTGCTGGTGTTTGGTACAGAGATACTGATCGGAACACAACCAGGTGACCCCCGGGGTGGTGGTGGTGGTGGTGGAAGGTAGAGAAAGAAAAAAAGTTTTCTCTACGTTTCATTTAAAGTGAAACGGCACACAGGCTACAAACAAGTCGCTGGGTGCAAGGAAATTCATCCGCAGTCACCTCGACCCGTTGTTCTCAGAGAGAAGGGCGGTGGCTTTACTTATCAGCATAGCTGGACTCTTTCCTCCCCTAAAACTTAATTGTCAAAGGACTCGGAAGATGAAAATAATAATTTACAGGTAACACCTTACCTTTCTATCGGTCACATCGTCCCCGATGGCTTCAACAACACCAGCGCACTCACTGCCCACAGAAGAGTGTTTACTAATCGTACCCTGTCTGATCAGCAAATCGGAAAAATTCAAACCACAAGCCTGCACTCGGACTAGGATTTCACCTGATTTGAGAGTTGGAGCACCCTTCTTGACTTCTACCTTTAGTTTATCATAACCCCCAATGCCAGTGAGCACAATGGTTTTGTAGGAAATCTCTGGCTCCTGCTCTTTGGTTTCTTGATTAAGCTCCTGCTGCTCTTTCGTCTCTTTGACTTCTTCCCCAGTCATTTTCCCCCGGTTGCTTTCAAAAGCCCTTTTAATTAATGAAACACAAGACAACAAAAAAAACACTACACTGAATGCAGGCAGCAACAAAACAGATCTTCAGAGGAGCACCAGACCAGCTCTCCAGTTGCAAATACAGCGACTGAATTGCGGGAGTACAACCAATACTATTGACCGCAATGACAACATGGAGCTGAAATTTAAAGTGCACATAGAACGTCACTGAACCTTTAACCAGTAGTTTGATTTTTAAAGCACGTCACCCTTCTATTTTTTTAACCAACTACATGCAAGCGTTTCAGCCTAACTAAAGTACTGATTTTATGTAGTTAACCATTTTTTTTAAAAAAATGCAGATTATAGTGCCCAATTAATTAAGCAGAGCTGATACATTTGAAGGAACCGACCCTCCTCCCCCAGTTCTAATCTATGTCAAAATATGCCATTGGTCGCTCTGTGTGATCACATGACCATGCTGTATCTAGTTCAAACGAAGACCTATTAAATCGTGTTTACGCTCACCAAATATGATAATATGCCTCTGAAAAAATAATTAATACACTTTATTAAAAGCGATTTCCCAAGCACATTGAAGGCAAGGTTAAAAACCCAGTTTTGAAGCAGAATTTGATTTTTTATGGCAACAATGGGAAATATTAAAATGTAACTCAAGATAGTGGCTGTTGGAGTTACAGTAAATTATCAACATGGGACCATTCCCACTATAATTTCCCCCATATAGATTTAATTAAAACATAATTTGGCCTACTGTAGCTTATAACAAAAGACATTGCCAGGCCCATTATACTGCTTCCTGTGAATGGTTGGTGAGGATGTTTGCTGTGAATGTGGCTTGAGCAATTTTTCTTTGTCAATCCACGAAACAACGTGCACTCTACACAGTTTGTTTTACCGGTGGACTTCTGTTTTCTTGTGTGAATGCTGACAGTTCAGATTATTTCCTAGTGTCAATGCTGCGAGGTTACATTTATGCTGTAAAATTTGAGGAATTTTGGTGAATAGCCAGGGAAAACTGTAAGGGGAAGGCGTTCTGGTATTGGCACAGACTAAGACTAAACAGCTATTAAAAGGATTGTTTCTTCATAATGATTTAGAAAGAGGCCATTTGGTCCATTAATTCTATGCTGGCTCTTCGAGCAACCCCATCAATTCCATTCCCCTCCCCTCCATTCTATCACGTGACTGCACTAGAGGTAATTTACATTGGCCAACTAACTGACCAATCAGCACATCATTAGGATGGGGCTGGAAACTGGAGGAAGCCAATATGATTAAAGGGAGAACATGCAAACTCCGCACAGATGGTACTGGAGGTCAGGATTGAATCCGAGTCTCTGGAGCTATAAGGCAGCAGCATATCTACTGCAGCACTGTGCCATCCTCCCGTTCCCCTTTATTGAAGATACTGGGGCAGATTTTCATCATCCTTTGAGCATCAAGCCAATATTGTCGATTGGTTGCCTTTTCCAGAACCAGTTTGATGGTTAACTTGAGATCGTCTCAGTGTAAATTAAATTTTGGCTGTTTCTACCAATCTGCCACACCAGGCACTCCAGGCAGAAGGAATGCTACCCAATAAGTCTTTCTGGGCTCTTGCTGGAAATACTCAGCAGGTTGGGAACTCGTCTGAAACATTAGCTCTGCTTCTGTCTCCACAGATGCGGCATGATCTGCAGAGAATTTTGAATATTTTCTAATCTATTTCAGATATCTAGCATCTTCACTGTTTTGCTTTTGAACTCTTGCTGTGTATTGTTTTGGCAGGTGATGGGCCATTCTTCAGCAAAGCCCTCCAGTTACCATTTGTGAGGTGGGCACCTAGGGAATGAGCTTTGACAGGAAATTCCACCTCAGGGGTTATCACATCTTAACTCAATCCAGTCCACTATGATGCCTACAAGCTCGCTCTTTCCTTTTTTATAGGTTGGCTGACAGCAGCAGTCTAAAACAACAATTTCAACCAATGTTCTCTCACTTAGCTTGTGGATGTTCACATCAACTGTAACATTCAAGTGGTGTCACAGCAGTGATTGGATAATTCAGCACCATCTTGAACCTTCTATCTAAAGGAATTGAGTCCTGGGGCAGATCAGCCATGAATGAAGAGGCAGACTTGATAGGCCAGGTGCACTGTGATCTATGTCACTCAATACCTATTCAACTGAATGACTCCTGTGAGCTGTCACAGAATGAGTTCAAGTAAGGCCCAAATCTGTTGTGTCTCTACCACTATTTTACTGTGGCTATATATCACCAGAAGTTAGGCAAATGTTTTGCCTCTCTACACCCTTTCCCAGGCTGAGATCAAAACTGACAGGGTGTTCACTTTCAGAAATCCTGCCTATTCTACCTCCTTACTAAGCATGATTCGCTCGATAGCGCTCTTGCCCCTGAAAGTTGTGCATTCAAACTCCTCCCTGGAGGGCTGAGCATGTTTTCCAAGCTGACACTTCAGTGAAGTACTGAGGGTGCACTGCACTGCACAGTAGTCCTTCAATGAGATGTTAAACTAGAGGCCTGAGATCCCTCTCATATCGGTGGCGAGGATGCCATGGTGCTACATAACGCAGGTTTTCACATGCCAACATTTCTTTCTCAAGCATCAACACCAAACGAAAGTGTCTGCTGTTTCTTCCATCACCATGTTTTTGTGGGATCTTGTTGTGCATAAATTATCTGCCATATTCCGTACATCACTTCAGTGACCTGACCTCAAACCTTGCTAAATGACTCAAAACCTGATGCAGGGTCTTGACCCGAAACGTCGACTATTCCTCTGCCTCCACAGATGCTGCCTGACCTACTGAGTTCCTCCAGCAGTTTGTGTTTTGCTCCAGATTCCAGTGCCTGCAGTCTCTTGTGTCTCCATCCCTAAATGACTGTAATGTTCTCTGTCTTATCTCAAGTGTGTGATGGACATTGCGTTAATTCAATGACAGGATTGCTTGCATCCCATTGCAATATCTGGTGGAAGTATTCCCCAAAATATTGGGTTCCCAATGGAATTGCAAAAAATGGCAAGGGCAACTTAGAAATTCATGAATAGCTCCATAAGTATGGAAGGTGTGTGAGCATTGTAAAGGGTACGGACACCCACTCCTGACATGTACATGGTCAATCTCCAGGAACTGGGATGAAGTCAAGGCCAGGATTGGCTGGCCAGCTGATAGTCTGGACCTTTGCCTTCAGTGAATCAACATTGGTATTGGTATTGGTTTATTATTGTCACTTGTACTGAGGTACAGTGAAAAACTTGTCTTGCATACTGTTCATACAGATCAATTCATTACACAGTGCACTTAGGTCGTACAGGGTAAAAACAATAACAGAATACAGAGTAAAGTGCCACAGCTACAGGGAAGTGCATTGCAGGTAGACAATAAGGTGCAAGGTCATAACAAGGTAGATTGTGAGATCAAGGGTCCATCTCATCGTATAAGGGAACTGTTCAATAGTCTTATCACTGTGGGATAGAAGCTGTCCTTGATCCTGGTGGTATGTACCCTCAGGCTCCTGTATCTTCTGCCTGATGGGAAAGGAGAGAAGAGAGAATGACCCGGGTGGGTTGGGTCTTTGATTATGCTGGCTGCTTCACCAAGGCAGCGAGAGGTATAAACAGAGTCCATGGAGGGGAGGCTGGTGTCCGTGATGTGCTGGGCTGTGTCCACAATAGGAATTACAGGTCAGATACGTGGATTTCTTTCTTTATATTGAGTGGATTGGACTGTGAGTAAATACAAGCTTTCTTCATTAAAAATAAACTGGAAAATGTATAATCAAAAAACTCAGCATTTAGTTAGTGAAATGTTATTGGAAAAAGTAATTAAATGAATAAATAGTTATAGAAACATAGAAACTTACAGTATAGGAGGAGCAAATTGTGCCCATGTTGGCTCTCCTTAGTTGCACTTTTGGTCCATAATTCCATAAATTCCTTTTCCTGAAGTATCTGTCCAACTCCTTTATAAAATAAATCCTGGAATTGCCTTCCACATTTCAGAACCTGATGACCTACAGGATGAAAAAGCCTCCTCATCTCCTCTCCTGAGCTGTTGCCAAGGGTACTGATTCCATGTCCTTTATATACCAACCTGTTCATCAGAAGGAATAATTTTACATGGTCTATGTTACTAAAGTTTCTTATCATTTTGAAAAGTTTTATTGGATCATTTCTTATCCTTCTCCTAGAATTTCAGACTTAACTTTTCCAATATCTCCTCATTACTCAGGTCCCTTGTTCCCGGTAAAATTCTGGTAAATGAAAAGCAAAAAGCTGCAGATGCTGAAAATCAGAAATAGAAACCAAAAATGCTGGAAATTCTCAGCAGATCAGGCAGCATCTGTGGAAGGAGAAGCAGTTTCAGGTTGATGATCTTTTCCCAAATCTGATGAAAGATCATTGACCTATAATTTTTACTCTACTTCTCTTGTCACTGATGACATCTGACCAGCTGAGTATTTCTAACATTCTCTGTTTTGTTTTATCTTTCAATCTTCTTGGCTAACTGTCTGTGCACCTTTACTAGGTGATGTTGAATTGAATTGTGATGGCTTCAACAGTCCACAGTCCTACAGCTAAGGTGTAACTAATGATTTATATCATTTTGACAAGATTGCTTTGCCTTTTTTTCGATCAAAATGGAATATCCTTTATATTGTTGACCCACTGTACTCCTGCCTTTTTTGTTTAAATGAAAATCAAGGTACTTCTGTGTATCTATGCTTTTCAAAATAATGTGATTTACCATGTATTGAGCTATAAATGCTATTGTGTTGCACATTTTTTATGCACTACTCAATGGATTGGAAGCTGGAATCTAATCAGTAAATGTGATTAGCATCTCTGTGGTTCTTCATACAAGTGTCAAGCTTACAGTTAAACAATACTGAGCATCAGCAGAAACATTAATCAATGTGCAATACATGTTTGATGTTGCTGCTGCAACAAATGAGATTGCACACAATGTTTGAAAATCACATGGACTTCAGCTGGAAGTGCAGTCATTAATGGTAGGGGGGATGCACACTTGAGCATCAACTTAGAGGGCTCCCTTATCTGAGTCATTGTCGGGGCATTTTCCACCAAGATAACTATCCAAATGTATCTAATGTTCAATGTAGGGCTTACTTCCTGTGGTGGGGAGTGGGCAGCACCCTCAGCCTTCTAATGTTTTTTTCTTTCAATCCCATAGTGTCCCATCATCCATCAGAGACACTTGGTGACTGCTTCAATCCCCAGCTCGCCATTCCAAACAAGAACTGAAGTAAATGCAAGCCACTACTTGGAGCAGTTGTTTTCAGTGAGGACAGAACAGCCACTTTAAATACTTCTGCCATGGAAGAACATTGGTGTTTTAAGTTCGTGCTTCTTGCTCAACTGTTCATAACCGCATGGAAGACTTGGGATTCACAATGCCTCTCAACTGAGGAAATTGCTCCCTCATGACACCAAAAGAAACTGGAGAGGGTCACTTGTGTAGTGCTGGTGTGCATTTCAATGACCATTAGAACCTATGGCTCAATGTCTTTCTGTAATAGTCCTCTCAAAGAACTTCACAATTTCCATATTAAACACCATTTGCCATGTTTCTGACCACTTAACCACCCTCTTTTCTCCTCAGTGATATTGGGTCCATGCTTAGTCCATGTGTGTGGCACTTCAATCATTATCATGAGATTTATTAGGCAATTGGTCAGGTGGCTTCCAATTCACTTCTTCACTGTGTAAGGTACAGTGGAGCAGTTCCCTCCTGTCTGAGTCCTGCTGCTGAAGGGGTCCTGCCTTGTTGGAGGTGCCAAATGGAAATTCCTACCCTCACTGCCCTACCCCATCCAATCATAGAGGCCCTGCACACACATGATGTCCAGAATAATCAGATACAGGGAATTCGGACAGGGTCAGTGGGCACAATAGAAGTCCTGATTCTTTTTTTAGCCCCTCCCCCCCACCCCCCCATCCAAATATTTCACGTCCTTTGCCAAGTTGAGCAATGTCTGGAGAGAGCTCTTTGCACTATTTACATTGGTGGTATGAGCAGTTTTGTATGAAAAATAAACAGGAGGCTTTACCTATTGATATAATATTAAAACACACACTAATACATGTATTGAATTTCTTAATTCCCAGAATCATTTGTTATTCATCTCTATACTCTCTCAAGACAATAATATTTTTGCTATTTTTGGAAATGACAAAGAAATCAACTTCAAAAAATAATTAATGTGGAAACAAAGCAAGTTATTACATTAGGTGAATTAATGCAGAAATGAGGCAACTTATTACATTATATAAAGGTCACCTGCAGTACTTGTGTGTTTACTGCTAGTGAGTGTGCAACAGATTATTATTTTTGCTTATGATCACAATGTGAATGATAAATCTCTGACAGTTGTTTAATATAAATAATGAAAAAAAACAGTCTCTTTTATGACTTTATGTGTTTTAGACTAGTAGGTTTCAGTTTTATGAAGAAATCTCTACCACTACTGTTGCTTGTGTGACTTGGGAATAATTCATAATATTCTTGCTTATTTCTTCAGATTTATTAAAAACAAGTATTTACAATAATAAGAAAGATAAATTGGATTGAGCTTTGAAATACTGAAATATGGAATTGTGCAAAATTATAAAAGAGTAAAATCTATCTGATTCGTGGAGTAAAATCTATCTGATATGTTGCAACCCTCTTTCATATTTTCCTTAGTACTTCCTTAAGCTTGTCTGGCAGACTATAATTGCTTAACATTAACTATTTACTGAAAATGAAATTGAAAAGCTGCAATAATGAACACCAGTGCCTTACTTTACTGGTTTCACGGTGCTGACTGCCTTTAGTTTAGAGTGAGTACTGCTTGTAGTAAATACTCCACCATAAAGTGGGGAAAAAAATTTTGGGGCACACATGTGATGAATAATCCCTGGTACCAAAGCCAGTATTTATCCCCCAACCAATACTTCGAAGCTGATGATCTGGTTGATATCGGATTGCTATCTGTGGCTGCTTTCTGTGTGCAATTGTCCTGCTTTGTTTCCTTCATTACGATAGTAACTATATTTCCAATGTACTTTACTAGTTGCAAAGAGCTTTGGGATATCCTATGGTTGTTAAGGATACTATTTAAAAGCAACACTCTCTTTCTGTTGTACCTAGGGACAAAGTCCACTCTTAATACCTCCCTAGGTGTTAATCCCATTTATCCACACCCTTCCATGTAAAACAGTTAAATCTAAAATGTATTAACCCTCTAAATGCACAACTTGTAGCAGCCTTCTGAAGTCTGCCAAGAAGAAGGAGTTAGATATTATTCTTAAGACCAGAAGGATCAAGGGATATGGGAAGAAAACTGGAGCAGGATACTGAATTTGAAAGATCAGCCATGATCATATTGAATGGCAGAGCAGACTCAAGGAGTTGAATAGCCTACTCCTGCTCCTATTTTATGTTTCTGTGTATCTAGCATACATCCATAAGATGCTGACTGCATCTGTAGGATAGCCCTGTATCTTCAGCTTTGCATTGTAAGGATTCACCGCCTCAACATTCAGTCCTTCTAATTCAGGATCCTTTTGCCAGTTATTATTTAGTATTTGCTTCATAAATTTACATGTTGGGATCTGCACCAGCTCACCATTTGAAACCCAGGTTAGTGATAACGTAAGCCACAGGTTTACACTATTGCTACTTTCCCCTTTGATTTGCATGAAATGGTCAGAATTGGATCAGTATATTCTGACCTTGCATTGGTCATTTCCAAAAGATACACACTGATACTTTCAGCATGCTATGTTGGCACCAGAGCGTGGCGACACTTGCGGGCTGCCCCCAGAACATTCTACACAAAGATGTACTTCACTGTGTGTTTCGATGTACATGTGACTAATAAAGATATCTTATCTGGAGCAGGGAGATAAAAGAAAGCATGGACATCCCAGCAGTGCAGTTGAGGGTGTACACAGGGATATTGCATATACCCACTTTCAAGGTGTGCAGATGTTTACTTGGCCTTTTTTAGTGTAATGCAAATAATAGCCTTATGCAGGTCATAGAGAATTACAACATCATGGATTGGCTGCAGTATCAAAGAAGGCCAATTGGCAATTTTGTGTCTGCACTAGTTCTATGTGAGAGCAACCCAGTCACTCCTACTTCCCACCCTCTTCCAATAGTCCTGCTTCCCCACCCTCTCCCCGTAGTCCCCCTGATTTATCCACTTCCTGTGCAGTTAGCTTTACTGGTACATTTTCTTTATTAATTTTAAGTCATTTCATTTCCATAAGACCATAAGATAAAGGAGCAGAATTAGGCCATTTGGCCCATCGAATTTGCTCTGCCATTCAATAACGGCTGATTTTTTTTTCAACCCAATTCTCCTGCCTTCTCCCTGTAACCCTTAAGCCCCCTTACCAATCATGAACCTATCAATCTCTGCCTTAAATACACCCAATGACTTGGCCTCCACTGCCCTCTGTGACAAGAAATTCCATAGATTCACTACCTTCTGGCTGAAGAAGTTCCTTCTCTTCTCAATTTTAAAGCTATGCCCTTGGACCCTAGACTCTCCTAGTAATGGAAACATCCTCTTCATATCCACTCTATCCAGGCATTTTGGTATCCGGTAAGTTTCAATGAGATCTCCCCTCAATCTTCTGAACTCCATCAAGTACAGGCCCAGAGCCATCAAAGCTCCTTATACATTAAGCCTTTCATTCCTGAGATCATTCTTGTGAACCTCCTCTGGACCCTCTCCAGGGCCAGCACATCTTTCCTTAGATACAGGGCCCAAAATTGCTCACAATGGTCCAAATTCCACTCTGGAAGGTCAAACTGAAGCTTTCGGGCATATCAGATTTGCATCTCTGATGTGATTTCCACTTCCTAGTTACATAGGAAGTCATCATTACTCCTACTGGAGAATAGCAGGAGAACCTGGGCCCTGGATCCATGACTCCACCCCAATGAAAACCGCTGTCTCCAGGGGCACGACTTAATAGAAGAATGTTCATCCCCTTTCCAGTCTCTCAATCCAATCCCCAACTATTGGCTTAACACCCCCTCTTCACCCTGCCACTCTGGAACCCTCCAATCTCTAGAACTTTCACAGGCTTGACTGGGCCTATTTCCAATGAGCCCTGGATCCTATCCACCAAAAGAACACTGAGCAACACATTCTCAGTGCCAAAAATGTGCAATGTCCAGTTCCCTGGGGCTTAAGCACAAATGAAGTTCTCAGCAAAGGACCAACAACCAAACTGGTGACAGGCATCCTCGTCAAGTTGACCTTGCTTCTCCATATTAGACCAAATGCATCTCCTGGATTTGCTAACTTGAGCATATCAGTGTTCATCCGATTTGGTCTGGCTTCACACTGATGCTACGGTTATAATTTAAGCACACAACAATCTTGGTACCAAAAACAGAAGAACTCAGCCAGTCAAGCAGCATCTGTAGAAAGAGGAACCAGTTAACGCTTCAGGTCAGTGACTCTCTCTTCTGTTTCTGTTTCAAATTCCATCATCCGCAGTTTCATTTGTTGTCCACAATTTTGGTACCAACTATGTGACCAATTTTTGGCATCAGTAAATACCAGAGTGGATTTTCTACCTACTGAAGTTCACCACAGCTTGAGAAGGAAAAGAGTGACTGGATGTCAAAGGGGTGAAGAACATTGACAGAGGTGCACAACATGGGTGTGAGGCACAGGTAAGTTATTCTACAAACTATGTTGTATTCTATCTCTTTTACCTATAATTTTCGATATTCTCTCCAGTGATCTGTTCCAGAGCTGTATTGCCACCTGGCATTGCATCTTGTGCTGATTTTGCCTCCCTCACACCTGGTCTCCCACTCCTGTCAACGTCTAGCAGCAGATTCAGATGTTGCTCTTCCCACTACTCTGGTGCTGCCTCCCTTAGCCCTGCCTCCTCACCTCCACCTTCTGCCTCCTTCAAGACATTCTGCATGTAACCTGGGAGAGCCTCACTTAATCTTTGCGTTCTGGGAAGTCCAAGAAAAACAGGAAAGACGTTCACACATGCTGGTATAGCCAGGTGCTCCCAATTAACACACTTATACCAGTCTGAGCTGGGCTGCCAACAATGGAGATTAAAAAGCTTATTAATGTGGTCTTGAAACCAGATAATGAGATATTGGAACAGAACTGATACCATAAAGTATGTCTCCTTATCAAGGCTTAAGTGATTATAAAGAAGAAACAGAAAAAATGTTTAAAATCAGGATCTCCTGTCCATCAGACTAATTAAAATGTGGCAATTATTGGCCTAGTAATATGACCTTGCATTGCTGTTTATTTCAGTCCCACATGGTTAAGAATGTACCCTTCCTAGAGTGAAATTCAATAATGACCTTTTCTGGATTGTTTGGTATGACTCTGAAATTTGCTGGCACTCGTTGTGATGGCACAAGCTAATTGACGCCATTTCCTGTGTGGTGCTCCATTTGGAATATTGCACGGAAAATTAGCCCAGGTTGTCCTATGAATGATCATTATTAGTCATTGCCAGGACAATTGTGTTTTCTTAGAACACCACCAGACTGGGACCTTACTTCAGTCATTCTGCTATCTGTCTTCTATACTTCAGGTCTTACCCTTGTGATACTAACCTCCGCCCAAACCATTAATCTCACCCTACCATTATCCCCAGTGTCAATCCATCCTACTGCCTGATTCCCCAGTGTCCTAGTTTTCCACACTGTTGAACACATTGATGGTCCAATTGCCCCAACACTTTGTTTGTCCCACGGAGGTCCCAATCTCCACCCTCTAGCTCCTCTCTTGAAAATTAGTCATGTACCTTAATTTAATTCATTGTGGTAATTGTTTGGGTCCTTTGGATGATGATACAGTGACCCAATTCAGAAACCTTTCAGCAAGGCCAGAAGGTTTTGCTACATGGTGGTATCAGAAAGAATTATAATATGAGGAGATGGTTTTAGGACCCTGTCATCAAAAGCTGAGAAGGCATTTCACAACAAATATTGGAACATTTATGATAAGTTATATGTTTAATTAAAAGGACATGCTGAGATCTCTGGGTGTATCTTAACATTTGGTTTATTAGCCTCAGTTTCAAACAGGAAGAGTATATGCATCACCACAGGGAAAGGTTGTACAGTGAAAGCTAGGAAGAAGAAGAAGCTGAGTGAAGAAAAAAGGCAATGATCACACATAGCAGCTCGTAACTGGAGTTTGCCCGGATGAGCATCCCAGAGGGAAGTAGAGCTGTCTGGTGCCATGGCAACCAGCCTACGTTAAGGGAAAGGTTGATCAAGTGCTCACAAATGGCAAATTTTAAGACTAAGAAATATCTTTAAAGCAAACCATTCTAAATCTATACTGCAGTCTCTGTGTACTGCAATGACTGTGTTGAATGGAGTTTCATTATCCACTTAAAGGATGGCTATAGTAGTTATCCACAAATTGAATATGGTGATGATCTGTGGACTGTCTGTTATTTTTATTTATTTTTGGAATGTGGGTGTCACTGGCAAGGGCAACACTTATTGTCCCAGTTTAATTGCCCCCAAAAAGATTGTAGTAAGCCACTTCCTGAACTGCTGCGGTTACAGTGAACATGCTGTCCAATATTTAAATCCAATGACAATAAAGAAAAGGCAATATACTTCTAAATTGTGTGTAAATTGGAGGCAAATTTGAAGATGGGGGTGTTCCCATACTTCTGTGCCTTTAGGCTTCCAGATGGTACAAATAGATTTGGAAGATGCTTTTAAGAATGCCATGGCAAGTTGTGCATTCTGTAGGTAGAACACTCTTGAGAAGTGGTGTGTAAGTGGTGGATGGGGTATCACTTGGCTTGGAGGACTGAGTGCCTAACACACTCGAGGCTTTATTCTAAGTGATGTCAAGCTTCTCCAGTTCTCTTGGAGCTGAACTACATCAAACAAGAGGAGACTATTCCATTACACTTGTATGAATCTGATGGAAGTGAGTCCTACCCTGATCTTCTCTTGAAGACATAATATTTAAGTAGGTGGTTGGTTAAGCTCCTGCTCAATGATGATAGTTAGAACGTCATTTTTTAATGGACATATTGGGGAACTTCTGTCAAGGGAGAGTAGTAGAGTTTCTCTTATTGGAGGTTGCCAGACTACCATTTGTATGGCAGATAATCTGCCAATTATCAGTGCTGTGTGCTAACTGTGATCTGACTTGGACTCACTGCATGCTGTCTGTGGAGCAACTGGAAGCTTCCTATAGATTGAGTGTAGGCAAATTGACAGTGGGATGACTGTGGACTAATGGTAGGTTGTCTGCAGATTGACTGTAAATTGACCGTGAGCTGACCATAGACCAACCATAAGCTGACTGTGGACAGTCTGTGGCTGACTGTAAGTTGACTTTGATCAGACTGAGGACTGACTTACATTGATCGTCGACCATCAGTGGGCTGATTGTGAACCAACAATAGATCAATTGTGAGCTGACCATAGTCTGACTGTGATTTGACTGGAGTTTGCCTGGATGAGCATCCTAGATTTGACGATCTTCTGACCAAGAATTGACTGCCCTTCCTTGTATATATGATTCAGCTCATCCATACATGCACAGGCCATCAGGGAAAATGAGTTAGTGCATTTTGCTTTGCACAACGTAAGTTGGTTATATTGTCATTAAACAGTTTGGTATCAGCCTACTCTAAGTCATTAGCAATACATCAAATCCACTGTAAATCCATCATATTTTTCACTTCCATAGATTCTCCCTACCATTCATCAGCCTGGAAATAAAATCTTCGACATCATTTACACCATTTTTATTTCTCAGTTGTCACACTATAGTGGTCACTGCTCACTGCTAATTATCCGTGCAACATCTGTAGGAAGAGAAACAGAGTTAATGCTTCAGGTTGAAGACCCTTTGTTGCTGCTGGGAAGGAGAGAAGACAAGTGGTTCTAAATTGCAGAGAGGATGGGACTCATTATTCACCTCAGGACCCACAGAACTGGAGTCATCCTTAATCCTGTGTGTGTGTGTGTGTGTGTGTGTGTGTGTGTGTGTGTGTGTGTGTGTGTGTGTGTGTGTGTGTGTGTGTGTGTGTGTGTGTGTGTGTGTGTGATATGTGTCCGTGTGTGTGCCTGCATGTGTATGAGTTGATGCATCTACATTTGTCATTGTGTCTTGTGAATGTATTTGTCTCTATGTGTTTCCTATCTCTGTTGTAGTTAAAACTGCTATTTTCTTTTGCAGCTCTCTGCAGAATTCAGTGAAGTAAAAGAAAAATAAACCAATGTAAGGTTATGAAGCAGCTGCAATGAGTTAGGGAGGCGGCAACCATGTCTCCAGGGGCATGAGATGTGACAGCACAATCGCATCTTCTTTTAAGCAGGCAACGAACTCCCAAACTCCAGGTTGCTTTAATGATTTTGGCATCGGTTTGCTTTATTTTTACTGCTATCATCACCCATATGGTACCCCCCAGTGCAGATGGCATCAGACAGTGCAGAGCAAACAAACTCGACGCCTGTGAGATAATCCAACACATGAATTTTCATGTCTGCTGAGATGTGCCGTTAAGCTACCGTGTTTATTGGTCCTGCAAAGGGACTGCTGCATTATGTGAGCAAAACCAGAGAGAATAACAGTCATAGGTCAGGATCTCCATCTGAGAGCTGTAACCACAGCACAGAAGTAAATGAAACTATGAACAATGATTGAGATGAAGCACAGTGGTTAGGATCAGATTGTTTAGAATTCAAAAGGATGTTTGATTCAGCAGATTAACATATGAATCTGATTGTCTTTTGGAATAATAAATGAACTGTTGGCTTCTTTAAGTTGGCCTTTTGTGCAAATGGACCAATGCACTCCTGCTGCTCTTATCTGCATGCTTTCGATGCGTATAATGGCTAACGTCAGCTATGTTAGTGATGTGCCCACCACCCATAGATTTCCAGCACTTGAATCTGAGCTTTGAAGGTAAACAGAGAGGAAAGTTTTATTTAATGCAAATGTGATTGCCTAATTAATTTATTTTTACTATTGTGTTTTGCTCAGATTTAAAGTTTAAGCCTATTAATATTTAAAACATCAGACTAAAGGAAAGAAAGCCATGTACTTGGTTATAAATAGATTGCAAGCTATTAGTGGGGAATAGGACAGCTCATTTTACAGACCCATTACGAAGGTAGGTGAAGAGTGTCTGCTTCAGACAAAATCAAGAAATTGCACCCAAAGAGCACCCAAAATTGCTGCTGCTTTGGATACAATTCCACTTTCTGCTGAAAAATAGATTTGCATAATAATTAACATAAGTAAATAGAAATTGGGTTCATTTGCACAAGTCTTTACGCATAAATCACATACTAAAGCTGTTTGTGTATATTAAATTGTGCTAGCAATCATTTCTGAGTCAATTAGTGACCATAGAGAATTAGCCTGTGCACTTCTGGACTCGTAGCATGTCTGACATTTGCCTGGTGTCAGATGCATATCTAATAGCGTCATTGGTGCATTCATTCCTGCAGCAACATCCATGCCCGTATTCACCGACAGAAATTATAAAGTGCAATCTAACAACCTGCATTTATAACACACAACAAAACATGGAGTGAACCTGCATCAGATCAGCAAGGAGATGTGATACAAAGGATCTCCGCTGTTCCATCGACATACTGCTCTCTGCATCTGCCTGCTTTAGTTTTTATTCATTAGCTTATCTCTAACAGCATCGCAGGGTGTGCCACAGCTCCCTTTCCACATAATTCACTGCACAGATACAAGCTGTGATCTCTGCCAGCACGATGGGCACATGCTTCGCACTGGCATGGGGCCACTCTTGGCACAGGATTCAATCTGTCTGCACAATCATGTGGTAGAGGGGGAGGGGCTTGGCCAGACACACTGGAGTCACGTGTGGCCCTTTCCCCTTGGTTTTCCTCATCTCTTCCTCTGCACCCCTTTTGTGGCTGTCATAGGGAGAGGTTCTTTAAGGCTCTGATTACCTATGCATGCTTCATAAGGACAATGATATGGCAGCTGCAAACAGCTGCTCTTGGGAGCCAAGCAGGTGAAGTTTTGTACATGAATCTGAGTGAAAAACCACCCTTATTATTTTATAACTGGGTTTTATATCCTGTTGTATTGGTGAATCAGTTCACCAAAGAAGAATGAATTGCAGTTTCTAGGCAAAACTCTTGTATACACACACACACACACACACACACACACACACACACACACACACACACACACACACACACACACACACACACACACACACACACACACACAGACACACACACACACACACAGACACACACACACACACACACACCCCCAGATAATGAGCTGGTTCTGATTTTCCAGATGTTCATAAGTTGGAAAATACACAGAAATCTCTCATATCTCCACAGTATTGTAAGGAATGTCATCAAAAGCACACAAGACTGATAAGAAAGAACAAACTGGAAAGAGAGGGGAAACTAGTACTGCCATTTGTAGGAAGGAATATACATACATACAGTATGTCAGACTTTTGAATTTAATATCATGGGAGCTTGCTTGTATGTAGAGGGGTCCATAAATTGCACGTTCATAACCTGGGGATGGCCTGTAATCAGGAAAATAATACCTAATTATTTTTGCTTCCTTTTAAAAGTCATCCCCGATACATGGGAGGGTTGTAAGAAATCCAGTTTTGTTGAGATGGAACAAATGACTCTATAAACAAATATTAGCTTTGTTAATAAAGTTGTCCAGTCCTCCACAAATGTGCCACCTTCTTGAAATTACTCAGTGATTTTATAAAAACTGTGATAAGCCATTTAATACTGGAGGTCACTGGCAAAGGCCAGAGGTCTCTAACTTCTCTTCTGCACCATCCCACATCAGAGAGATTTGTTTTGTCTGCGCCCCTCTCCCCAATTCAACTCACCTCCATTCTTCTCTCTGTTAAAAACATTCTTGATAATGTTACGGACTCGGTGAATGTCCCTTTAAGATAGAATTAGGTGTGTGTGTGTGTGTGTGTGTGTGTGTGTGTGTGTGTGTGTGTGTGTGTGTGTGTGTGTGTGTGTGTGTGTGTGTGTGTGTGTGTGTGTGGTGTGTTTACGTCACCCAAAGATAAAGGACGTAATGATGTTGTTGAAGAAGTCAGTCGAAGTCAGTCAGAGGAGAGAGAGAGAGAGAAAAGGGAGAGAGACACCAGCCTGCTAGTTTCTCTACTGATGGATGAGAAACAATAACTGTGTCTGTTACTACAATCCACGTATGGAAATTGGAAGTAATCCGGTGGAGTTCGCTTTGTTGCTGACCTGTAGAAGGAAACAGGTATTTGTGTGGACGGCCACGATTCGGATGCTTTTTGGGGTGAGGGAGTCACTACCGAGTAAACACTGAGGTGTCGTTTGGGTTCCATCGTGGAACATTTGGATTTCGTAATTACTCTCTCTATGTTCTCTACATCTACATCTTATCTTCAGACAACGGTGGTTGTTGAAGAAGCCTTTGTTCATGTTTTACCTTACGGCTTGCTGAACTGAACTTTAAGATTCCTGGACTTGGAGTTTGGGACTTTGCCACACACACACGACGAGTTTAGTTTTTGGGGTTAATGTTCAAGGTTTAACATTTTTACTTCTAACATACTAACATTTTTACTTTTATTTTTCTTATTATCATAAATAGTTATTAATAACGTAGTTTTTAACACTGAATCATGACTCAGTGTGTTTCTTTTGTTGCTGGTTCGTGACAATAACGATTGTGATCCCATAGTGACGGTCAGTGGTGGTGTACTGCACAGCTTGAAAATCAAGGATGTACGTTTGTCGTGTTCATTTTAATATGACAATGAGACGAAATGAGTGGTTTAATGAGCCATTTTGGACCAGCACAATCTCATAATTTCAACCTGGACATTTGGTTAGCTTGGCTGCCCAGAGACGATGTAGGCTTACAACAGTGTGTAAAAAAAAATCACCAAACATAGAAAGTTCTAGGCATGACTTGCATTTAAATTCCCCAGTCTTGTGCACTTGTTTAGTTGATTGAGCTGTAATCATTAGTGTCCACACTAGAAGTGAGACTCTGCCTTTCACGGTTCCTCCCTGCAGTGCAATATTAGTCTTACAGCCATTGTGCCTGTCTCTTAACAGCACCCTCTGCAGCAGAAGTGTGAAGTTGCTATTTTCTACCAACATCAGTTCTCCCTGGCCAAGTGGTGTCAAACTACGAGCCATGAGAATTTCTAATGATAAGAAAATGCTAACATTTCTTAGACTGGCATTAGAGTCAATAGCAATAATTAGAGATTATTTTCTTTAATTGAAGAAACCATCTCTAAAGCACCTTTCATGACATATCAAACCACTTACAAACAATGGAGTACTTTTGAAGTGTAGTTGCTGTTGTAAATGCAGGAAAGACAGCAGCCAATCTGCACACAGCAAGATCCCACACAAATAATCAGGTTTACAGTTAATATTGAGGGATAATATTGAGTAGATTATTGGGGATATGTCCCTTGCTCTTCTTTGAAATAGTGCAGAGGATCTTTTATTTTCACCTTGAAAGGGTAATGAGGCTTCAGTTTAACATGAGTACAAATAGGAACAGGAATAACCATTTGGTCTCTTGAGCCTCCTCCCTAGTTTAATAAGGTGATGGGTGATTGAATCTTTGGCTTCAATTTCATCCTTTTGACCAAACCCCATGAGCCTTGATTCACCTGCAGTCCAGAAGTGTCCTACCTGAAAGACAGCATCTTCAGCAGCGCTGCACTGTAGGGTCAGCCAAGATTTTTGGGTGTATAACAGAGTTATAGAGTTGTACAGCACAGAAACAGGCCCTTTGGCCCACCAGGTCCATGCCCGACTTTTCTGCCCATTTACACTAATCCCGTTTACCTGCATTAAGTCTGTATCCTTCGATGTCTTGCTTATTTCAGTGCCAGTCTAGATGTCTAAATGGACTCCACACTTCCCTGACTAGAAAAGCTAATGGTTCTGTTATAATTCCATTGCATTTCTTCTTCTTAGGCAGTGCCTCTGAATCAAGGGTGACTTGTTTCCATGTCAGCTCTGAGGAGCAGAAAATGCCGATGTGTGAATTCTTTGACCACGAGATGACTGTTGCACACCAATCACCACACAGTTTTAACAGAGCAGGATCTTGGTCCAAAGACAAGGAGGTCCATACCCCCTAATACTGTTCAATGGTTCTCTCAAACTATATCATGTTTAAACTTGGAAAAAATTAAGAGTGGTACTGTTGATCCTTCGCTTAAATTTAAAGATATTTGGAGTCCAGTTATTCAATATTTTCACATGATATAGATCCCTTTTCAATAACTTTCCAATTTAGAGGAACGGAGTTGACGACATAATATTGCTCTGTTTCTACTGAGAAATTTCAGTCCAGTCTTTTTTTTTCTTTTTTTTGTCTTTTTAAAATTTTTTTTTCAGTTTGGTTTGATATATTGTTTATAATTTTTCTTATTGATTTAGGGATTTTGTTTTCCTTTCTTTTATATACACAATAAATCCTTTTCTTTCCTTTCTTTTATATTATATTCATTTACTAAGAGATCGTTGGATCTACAGATTTTTTTTATATTTTATTGTTCTTTAGGATTATCTATGCCATGATTGTTCTCCTGATCTCTTCGTATTACATGTACAAACATTGATGTTTTGTATTTAATCTGTATTAATTTGGAAACTAATAAAAAGATTGAAAAAGAAAGATAAGGAGGTCCAAGTCAAATGCACGTCAGGCTCTATTGCTCAGGCTTTACTACGTACTCACGCATTTTAAATATACATAGATGACTCTGACCAAACACACACAAATACAGACAAATGATCTAACCCGCACACTTTTCTTCAAAACCCCCTCCCTCTGTTTCCCCACCTCTGACCCTCTTTCTCAAACTGCCTACCTCAGTCTCCCCTTTCCTTTCAAGTCAAGTCGAGTTTATTGCCAGAGGTCCTCACCTCCTTCACTCACATCCTTCCGTCTTAGACCTTTCCTTTACTCCATTGTTCACCGTGGTCCCACTTCTATACCCTGTGTTTTCCTTGCTATGCTCTCACAGTTTGCACTTCCAGAAAATTTCTGGGTCCACCTTTTTTTTCCTGAAGCTTCAGACCTGCATGAACAACATCGACTATTCCAGTAAACCACAAGATGTCTTGTTCCAGAATAATCAGGCCTATCATATTCCATTGGAACCTTGTTCAAATCAGTCAATTTCCAGACATAAAGAACTGTCAGAATTCCACAAATGTTTGCATCAGATATTTTCAGTCTTTGAAAGCTCTCCACTTTTTAAGCTTTCCACTTTTTAAGCTCTCGACATGGTCCAAGTAATATTTTCATAGAGTCATAGAGAGATACAGCACAGAAACAAGGCCTTTGGCTCATTGAGTCTGCTCCAATTTTTACTCTAATCCTCCCCAGCCATTTTATCTCCCCACATTCCCGACACTCCTCCCAGATTCACTCACTACACACTAGGGGCCATTTAGAATAGGCAATTAACCTTCCAACCTCACATTTTTGGGATGTGGGAGAAAGCTGAACCACCTGGAGGAAACCCACGTGGTCACAGGGAGAACGTACAAATTTAAAATTTTAGTTTTAAATTGTAGTGCATGCATTTGGCATGGGGTTTATGCTAATTAGTGGCCTTCAATGAATCTCAATTGGTCAATTGTACTATGAAATGAACAGAAAATGGCCAATTCCCCACTGAACAGATCATATAATGTGTTACAACACAAAAGGCACTGGAGGAACTCAGCGAGCTAGGCAGCACCTATGGAGGGAAGTGGACAGCCTGAGCTGCTGAGTTCCTCCAGCGCCTTTTGTGATGCTCCAGATTCCAGCATCTGCAGTTTCTTGTGTCTCCATGTAATGTGTTACAATGGATTGCTTATCCTAACATCACACATGTTGCTTAACCCTTGTCACCACCTTACAAATAGCTGTATGCCATCCAGAAGCAAAACTGTTGTATTTACAGATCCTTATTCTGGACATCTCAACTGTTGGAAATGGTCAATTTCTATATTAAATAAATAAAGAAAATACTCGAAACACTCAGCAGGTTAGACATTATCCATGGAAAGAGAAACAGGGTTAACATCTCGCGTCTGAGCCCCTTCGCCTGAGTTCAGATTTCCAGCACCGACAATTGTCTTGATCTTCAGTTATTGCTTCTCATTAACCTGTCATAAACATTCAGAATTTCTAACACGTCACTCCATATTTGTATTTCTTTTCAAAAAAACATAAGTCTTTCAAATCTTTCCTATGTTGTTTCTTCCATTACACCAAGGGGAACATTGGAAAATCTGCAACATATCACTTGCTGAGGGTAATTTCAGCCTGGCTCTGTGTAGAGACAATGCCATTCACAGAAAGATTGGGTAATTCCACTGTCAGTTAGTGGATGGTGACTGCAGTGCTGTGAGTGACTGAATTTGATGTTGTGCATGTCACTCGCATGTAACTATCCAGAGTTTTTCTTATCAGCCTGCGTGCTATCTTTAATGTCCTGTGAACACTTTATAACAAATAGTAGTATCATATTCCTATCTCTGATCTAAAAGCAAGCTTGAAGCCACATGTGTTTGGTTAAAACAGTTACTACTCCACAGTTTAGAAATGATTTAAGTACAATTATTTAACACACAGCGATTACAACTGTAGAATATTCAGGTGCATTGATCAAACTATGGGGCTGAATTTAGGAAGAAAAATTAACCCCCACAATTGTAGATCTACTACCAGATTTGATCAGCTAGACCTATGCAAACATGCATTAGAATTGACATAAATACAACACCATTATAATTTGGTTTTAACACTGAAACATGGATTTTCTGACACAGAATTTAAAAGAAAAGAAGAATAATGTGAAAGTTTGGAAGCTGGATAATAACATATCTATTATTTAATGTTGATTGCTCTATAAGCCGTTAATTACTCCAAAACATGAAAAATTGGAAAAGGACAATGAATGACTCATGAGTCTACAAACCCATCTAGTTTGTTCTTGCCAACATAAACCCACGCACACTCCAACCAGGCAATGTCCAGATAAGAAAAAAAGGGAAAAATGTATGGGCCAGAGAAAAGGGGGGTAGGAAGCATAAAGAATTTAGAAACAGCAAACACTGGAGAGTTATTCTATAGCTCACAGAGGTGATTAAGCAGATTCCAGGTGACTTCAGTAATTTATACAGTACACTAATCATATCTAGCTTCTCCTACTTTTTATATTCATGCAGATGTTGCTGGCAAGGCCAACATTAATTGTCCATCTCTACTTGGCTTTGATGTTAAATGGTTGCTCCATAGTACACCAACTGCTTTGGTCATAACCCCATTACTTTGAAAGTCAATAGCACCTGAGGTCCAAGGTGTAGGTTGCCACTAAACTGACTTCATGTGAGGCAAGGCATTTCTCATACAGCCTGCCCCAGTTCAAAGTATCTGAAGGATATCGTGTGATTGTGACCAGGGGTGGGGGTTAGGTCAAGGATAAGAAGTGGAGGGAAGCTTGATTGTCAGTGACCCGTAGTGGTGGGGGCAGGAGGGGCAGCCTGTGATCAGTAGTAGGAGATGTGTGTGTGTGTGTGTGTGTGTGTGTGTGTGTGTGTGTTTGGGGGGGGGGGGGGGTGTTAGGTGGTCAAAGGATGGAGACCATTAATCAGTGTGCCAGTGTTGGTTCATAGATGAGAGGTACAGTAGCTTGAGGATCTCATATCTGGGGGCTGGCAGTCTGCTACCAAAACTTTGGAGCTGCTAAGTATCTTGAAGGGAACCTAGCTGAGTTGGGTTCCCAGTACTAGGCTAGGATCTGCTCAAGGAGGCCTTCCTTAAGCCACACAGAAACATGCCTGAATGCATCACAAGCCTGCTCCTGCAGGAATGACCTTGGATGGCATGAGTCACTCAAGCAAGAATGAAAATCCTGAAGTGACAATGATGTGTGAAAGCCATTGCACATGTTCAGTGTGCTTCAGGCATTTGACACAGAACAATAAGCAATGAAAGTCGCAGACCTCACAATAAGGCCATAATGTCCATTCACAATTTATTTTTCATAGATACATGTCACTATGCATCTGATTTCTAGACAAACCACTTTGCAATGAGTATGGAGTCACAAGGGACCAGACTGATTAAGGATGATAGAATTCCTTTCCTGAGGACCATTCCACATCTCATAAAGTCCTCTCCTTGCATAAAGCCACAAAGCCTTCAGGATGGCAGAGTCTGTATTTGCTAACAGGTCCTTATAGGTCTGCATTTTTATGACATCTTTCAGTATACCCCAAAGTACCTTATAGCCAATGAAGCACTTACTGATGAGTGGATGATGTTTTGGGAAATATAACAGCGAAATTTTATAAGACAAGTTCCAACAGGTAACAATGTTGTTATGACCTAATAATCTGATTTCATTAATTTGATTGTGGGATAAATATTAACCAAGAAGCCAGGATAACTAATCTGCTCTATTTCAGAACAGCACCGTGGAATCACATGTGCTCATTGACAAAGTCAACGGTTTAATCTCTCACTCGGAACATTGATTAATGCAATGATCAACTAGATTATTATGCTAACCTAGATTTTTATGCTAAAGTCTCTTAAACCCTGAACCTAGTCAATAAAGACAAGAGCAATTGTCTTTAGGGTTGGACTCAATTGGCTGGACTCAGTGCAACAGAAGTGTCCCAACAGAAGACTGGAGGGACACTTCTGTTGCACTGAGTCCAGCTATGACTCAGTTGGGACCCAGTGCAACAGAAGTGGCCACCAGCCCACACTTAAAACCACATAAGGCTAACAGAAACATGAAGAAGTGTTGCCATAATACAAACACCTAAAAGCTTGAGGATAAACATTATCTGGGATAAAAACTCAATTCATTTTAAATGAATGGTGTCAGCAAGTGCTAATTTTGCATTAGTTTCTGCAGAGACCATTTTGACATCAAACATATCTATCAGCTCCAAAAAATCCAGCAGTGAAAACAGATGTAAAGTAATCACTCAGCAATAACACCAGATGTTGAGACTCTGTGCAAGTATTTCCTGCAGAGTCGCTCCAAAACCTTTCTGTGGTCTATGTTTCCCCTCTGACTCCCGACACAAACAGAAAAAATCAAAATAATTACTCCCAGAATACCTTAGCCAAATACTCTTTGGACTGACCTGATGGTAGAATTTGTTAAACTCAGCCAACCTCTATACCCCTATTAGTTTGATTAAAAAAAGCTTCCTTGAATCTGATACAACATATGCAGTGATTTAACTTATCTCCAAATATCTCCCTTAGATTGTATTGATTTAATATTACCAATTTCATCCTTTTAATCTGAGGGACATATGTGGATTTCTTAACAAAATATAAACCCTAAGAACCCTTATTTTATCGTCTGCATCAAAATTATTGATTGATATTAGTCACATTCTTTCCAATATCGCCTTTGGGAAACTAAGACCTTTGCTCTGTTGACAAACTAATATATTCATTGGAATTTGTAAGTTTAATGAGATGAACTATATATTTTAGAAAATGGCACATACGATAGCTAACTTCCTGTAATTTTATAGAAAGATTCTTGTTTTCCTTTGTTCAGCCAATACCTAGACTAGATCAACCTTTAAATAAGTAAACGTAGAATGGGTTTAAATTGAGATTAACAAAATGAAACCATTTTTATCTTCACCCATTGTTTTAAGCATTCTATCCAATTATCTCTTGCTAATTGACTGCTTTGTTTGGGTCAGATTTTTAATTGAGACCATGTAACCCATCAAATTACACAAGTGCCTTTCTCTTCATGCACCATACAACACAAACTCACTTGTGAAATTAGACCAAATACCCAGGGTAACATGAAACTAATACAGAACGTTGTTTCATCCTATCTTCTGCTGCACTGGAGAAACTTTCCATTGTACACAAAAACAGTAAGAAATTGTACTTCATAAAATTCCACAAATTCTTTTGTTCCATTTTGAATGAGAAGTATTTTCTAGGAATTTCACTAATCACAGGAAGAGCATTACAATGACAATATAATTTTTGGTTGAAGGACAGAACTATGTTATTCCTACTGGAATCCATTTCATATTCTCACACAAGTTAAAGCCAAGAAATGATAAGAAATTTTGGACTAAAAAGTCATGTGCTCAAAACAAATAAGTTAACATTGGCTTTTCCTCAAACTTTTAAACTATGTTTACAGCAACACACCAGTTTACATAAAGCTATACAGATGATCTCATTGCTAAATTGAAATGCATTACCCATTTTATGTAGAAAGTAGGGAAATTTCTACCCCAGTATTCCTGAATTAAATCATTCTCCGAGGGAATTATACCTCAAGATGGAATATTTACAAGGGTCTGGTTTCTGCAATAGGACGTGAGTGCATAACCTAGGCAGATACATTAGTGTAACTCTGAGGGAGTGCAGGAGAGTTTAAAGAGCTATATTTCAATTGAGACCCTTACATTAAGCTAAAGGAACACATAGCACTTTTTGAAAAAGTAAAGGAAGTTCTATGCCCCATCCAAAACTAATTCTGCAACAGGACGTGAGCGCATAAACCTAGGCGGATTAGTAAATTTGCAGATGACACGAAAATTGGTGGAGCTGTGGATAGTCAGGAAGGTTGTCAAGGTTACAGCAGGATATAGATCAGTTGGAAATTTGGATGGAGAAGTGGCAGATGGAGTTTAATCAGGGCAAGTGTGAGGTGATGCATTTTAGGAGGTCAAATGCAAGAGGAAAATATACAGTAAATGGCAGGACCCTTTGGAGCATTGATGTACAGAAGGATGTTGGGGTGCAAGTTTATAACTCCCTGAAAGTGGCAATGCAAGTGAATAGGTGGGTAAAAAAGGCACACGACATGGTTGCCTTCATCGGTCAGGATGTTGAGTGTAAAAGTTGAGAACTTCGTGTTGCAGCTGTGCAAAACTTTGATTAGGCCACATTTGGAGTATTGTGTGCAGTTCTGGTTGCCAAGGGTGTGGAGGCTTTGGAGAGGGTGCAGACAAAGTTCACCAGGATGTTGACTGGATTGGAGTGTATTAGCTATAAGGAGAATTTGAACAAACTTGGATTGTTTTCTCTGGAGCATCAGAGGCTGAGTAGTGTATAAAATTATGAGAGCCGTAGGTAGGGAATATAGTCAGAGTTTTTTCCCAGGTGGAAATGTCAAATACTAGAAGGCATAGGTTTAAGGGGAAAGTTTGCAAAGCTTTTGTTTTACACAGAGAGTGGTAGGTCTCAGGGGAGGTGGTGGCTGCTGATGCGATAGCAACACTTAAGAGGTAGTTACACAGGCACATGAAGAGGTAGGGAATGGGGGGGATACGAACCATGTGCAGGCTGATGGGATTAGTTGGATTGGTATCATGGTCAGCACAGATACAGTGGGCCAAAGGGCCTGTTCCTGTGCTGTAGTGTTCTATGTCCTGCGTTCTATGCCGCCTCACAGAAAGCTGTCATTGAACATGGACCATGGACTCTGCAACTGATCCGCAATTGGCTGCCTAGAGGTCCTGATCAGGCAGGTTGGTGATGAAGGTGCTGGATTGAGAGTCCTGCAACTAACTGCACCCAAATGCTTGTCTTCAGCACCTTGCTGCAGGGTAGGCAACAAACTGACCGTGGGCAGGGGATCCAGATGCTCCCAACCTGGAGTGGACTCGAAATGCAGCGCTGGAAATCTGAAGTAAAAACAGAAAACGCTGGAAATACTCAGCAGGTCAAGCGGCATCCATGGAGAGAGATGATCAGAGTGCAGCGCTTCTGTTTGCTGACTGGGTAGAAGGGGCCCAAGAAGCTAACTTGCTACCTAATTGCTCATTTCAATGACCATTTCCAGAAAGTTGCCCTATATTGACTGCCCTTCAAAATTAAGTAATTGACTGCAATGTACTTTGAGGCATCCTTAGGAAGCAGTAAAAGCTGGCCAAATACAATGCCCCTCTTTCTAGTTTTTCACTCAGCAAATGATTAAAAATAAAACATTCTGCATTGAATTGCTCTGCCACCAACTTTTGAAATGCCATTAAAGTGCATAGAATTAAGGAGCAAATTGCATTCTGTCTGCTACATATTCTAATTGAAAGAACATCATCTAACTCCAATCATTACAAGCAAACAATGTTCAGTTCAAATGTAGGGGTCAAGATGAAAGGTCTTCAACCTGGCATCTTAACTCTGTTTCACATCTTCAAAGATGCTGCCTAACCTGCTGGATATTTCCAATGTTTAGCATCAGCAAAATTTTGCCCACTAACCAGTTAATCAGATCCAAATTCTTGTCAAACTGAAATATAAGATAAGGTATTAGTCACATGTACATTGAAACACACAGTAATATGCATATTTTGTGTAGAGTGTTCTGGGGGCAGCCCGCAAGTGTTGCCACGCTTCCAGCTCCAAGATAACAAGCCCACAACTTCCTAACTGTATGTCTTTGGAATGTGGGAGGAAACCGGAGCACCCAGATGAAACCCATGAAGACATGGGGAGAATGTACAAACTCCTTACAGATAGCGGCCGGAATTGAACCCGGGTTGCTGGCACTGTAATAGCGTTATGCTAACCGCTACACTACCATGCCTGCCCTACACTACTGTGCCTGCCCTAATCTAAATAATATAGTTAGAGTATGTGTACTAGACTCAACAAAAATGACAAACTTTCTAACTTTTTAATGTTTTTTTCCTTCCAGATTAAGCTCACTGATCTAATTTGCAGCTTTGCATTTGTAATTATCTTCATTGCAGGCACCATGTCTTGCAGGCTTTTATATTTTTTGGCATTTCTAATTATAATCGTCAGTTTCATCTATAGTTTTTTTGTCAGCATTGTGCTTTTTTTCTGTCATCTTGCATATCTGAATCATTCCTGGTGTAACACAGAAGAGAAAAAGCTATTCCCTCTTATTCTTCTTATCAGTTACTGATTAACCTTGCCCACTTGACAGAGGTCCTGTCTTGTGTTTTCTCCCTATGACATTTCTGTACTAGGATTCAGGATTTTTTTCCAACACATTTTTTGTTAGCCTTCCTCCCTTTATTTCAATGTCATTGCACAATCCTCTTGAACTCTTGATTACTTATGTTCCCCTTTAGATCATTTCACTCATCTTTCTCTTCACTTCTGTCTTTCCAAGATCTCTGCACTGTAGTCTCCGTTCTAGAACTCCATTCTTATCCTGGCTGCTTGCTCATTCTGGTCCTCATGGAGTCCCAGTCACTTTGTTCTGCTGGATGTTGAGCTGACCATCAAATCCATCACAATTGCCATTACCAAGATCAGCTCTTTCTAGCACTGTATCATCACTTGCCTCCTCCTCAACCACTGCTGATGAAAACCTCACTCTTGTCTTCATCACCTGCAGACGCATTTAGTCCAATGTCTCCTTTGACAGCCTGTCACCCTTCTGTCTGACACCTCCCTTCCTGCCCCTCTACCTTTATCCACTGGTCCTAAGTCTTGGCCCTCCCTGACCAAGGTTATATCTCTTTCCACCTTACACCCCACCCCATTGCTTCTCATCTGTAACCCCGTCATTTCTCTTTGTCCAGCTGGCTATGGATTCTTTTTATATTACAATGGGTAAGTGGCTTGGAAATGACCAATCAGCTCAACCAAACAATGTAAGTTGTTGCTCTCTCCTATATATATCCAATGAAGATCAAAAGAGATACAAGTGAGAAATGTTTCACCCAAATAAGAAATGTAAGATACACAAGGACTGCTTCCAAACTCTGTATAGAGTCCTGATGCAGGATCTCCACTTGAAACATTGACAATTCCTTCTCCCCCTACAGATGCTGTTCGAGATCCTCCAGCAGTTGTTATTTTTCGCTCCATATTCCATTATCTACAGTCTTGTGTATAAAGATTGTTAGCTCCCTAGTATCAACCGCCTCTGGTCTCTTCTTCCTCTGTGAAACACTGAGGGACAATTCTCCAATTACAGATGACATAAAAATGTAAATAATTAATGCAGCATTTTTTATTAAGCTGAAATTGATATGTATTTTCCCCTTACTCAAAAGCATAGGAGACATGTGTCAGCACCAGTTTAACAGAACGGTGATCGTACATACATATTTTCCCTGGATGGAGGACAGGTAGTTTTCACTGTGACTGAAAGTGATGAATTACTACCCTACCTTTAATTTTCACTTTCTGGCTTTGTTCTCATCCTGTGGGCAGAACTTGGCCATTGGCACTGAAGCGGGAACAAAAGATGTAAGTCCACCTTCCACCACTTTGGGGCACTGTATGTTGGTGTCGAAACACTCACGGTTCTGCTGGTTCCTTTCCAATGTATATAGCTAGTAGGGGTGCCTTATAATACCATGATTTTATGCCATATTGTTTATATTTGCATTTCGCTTTACACTAAAGTTTCAAAAATTGACGGCAGATCATTCATATAAATTCCAGACCAGGTTTTCTGTCACGATCTATCCTGGTTCTGAAACATTTCTCATCAAAATTACTACTTTGCAGTCTGCCGTTTACAGTTTTTCGAGTAAAGTTGGAGACTTGATTCAGTTTGTCTTAATCGATTCATTTTAATCTAGTGATGTTGCAATTTAAGGCCACGCCCAGATGTCGCTCTTTATTTGCATATCAGTGGAACCCTGGCACTGATTGGTGATTCGCATCTGAATGAGGCGCTCCCGGCTCATAGTCTGAGAGCCCCGAGAGAGCAAGTCAGTCAGGTTGAAGCAGGGAAGTATAGGGAACCACGGTAAAGGGAGCTCCTCTACCGCAGTCTGGATTCTGCTGGATAGCTATTTGTTGATAAAAGGAGGCTCCGGCCACCAGGGCCAGAATCAAACCATGGAGAGTCAGATCGCTCGCTGCAAGATTGTTGTGGTTGGTGATGCACAGTGTGGAAAAACTACTTTATTGCACGTTTTTGCCAAGGATTGTTATCCAGAGGTTGGTATTTTTTTTACACGGGAGTAAAGGGGATTTAAGAAGGGGAGTAAAGAACATAATTCTTTACACGGGAGTAAAGGGGATTTGAACGCGCAATCTGGTTCATTGAGTAACCAGTTCACATTACGCAAGAAGGGGAACTCACGAAGTAAATGCGTCCCAAACTGGTATACAGATGCTGCAATATTACGTTCTCGGTGCACGAGCCCCTTCTATTTTAATTCACTAATGATAGTTGCACCAAAGAACTTTAAAAAAAATACGGAACTGTGAGGGATATATAAAATATGGAAATTTAGATTGAAGAATTACCTAACTTGCATTTTGCAAGTGGTGATCTTCCAATTGCACGGTAGCGCTCTATAGCAAGTTTTTAATACACTTGAGTGTTCTGGAATTAAGTCCTATCTTCACGTTAAATGAATTTGCTACAGATAGCTGTTAAATATTTAACTGCTTTTTTTAGAGTCACTTTATATGTTCTTTAATCTCATTTTTAATGCCATGTGTTGCGTCTTTCATTCCAGAATTATGTCCCCACTGTGTTTGAGAACTATACGGCGAGTTTTGAAATTGACAAGCAAAGGATCGAACTAAACATGTGGGATACTTCAGGTCAGTGAACTGTTTAGTTGATAGGTAGTCCTGTTTTAATAAGGACCAGTGCCTCTCTAGCCCAGTGTCTCTGCGCTGCTGTAACCTAGTTCCTGAGTGACTACTTGTCTCCGTGCTGACTTGTATTGGTTCAGCTAAGCTGAACGCAGACCCTGTGCGCCACTGCGCAAATTCAGCGCAACTCCCGTACCCTTTCAGAGGCAGATGCTGCAAATCAGTTCACTCTCCGCTTATTCCAACTGATTGGGGATCGTGTATCTCAAGACTTTTCTTTTGATGACATTAGGCAGAGTTAAACCATCTGACACAGTCACCGACAGGGCGTGCAACCGGCTCCCTTGTGGAGTACATCTGAACCCTTCCATTAATTTGATTGTGGTTTACATTAATCTGACGGGTGGGCAGATTGGCATTAAAGAGTCAATGCAGATGTGCAATGAATATTTTAGTAGATGATCATTGATAATCAAGAGGGATATTACTTAATTCATTAAAACAATCCCTGGGCATTTTGGATAGTAGAGAGTGATAAACGTCTCTCAATGATCCAGCAGGTTGCTTCAGTTCGGTTGTACAGACCGGGGTTGCGTTTAGCGGTGTCCTTGCCAGTGGGCTGGTGTTTGGTCTGTTCGACCAGACTCTGGGCTTTGCCGGAATGGGACTTGGGACAAAACGTGTAACAAAATGATTTCGCTTTTTTCATCCCAAGGCTTAGGATGGGGGAGATGTTGAGGGAGCGGGTTGGTAGTGAACGAGTAGAGACTGAGATCTATTGAAAGATTCACAGTGGAGACAGGAGGCAAACGTTGCTCTTGTGGCACGGTGTCCGCTCCATTCTCTCCCCAAACAGTAAAGACATTTCCCGAGACACAAGGGACTGCAGATGCTGGAATCTGGACATATCCCGAGCTCATTTCATGAAAACTTGAAGAGGACAATAATTTACGAAAACGAACTATTAAACCATTAGGCGCACCAAAGGTATTTTTGGTGTACTCTGCAATGGTGCAACCGGTTTTGTTTCCCAAGCGTCAGCAGTACAGCTCCGAAACTGGCCACAGAGAGGCGGTCGAGTGACTGTGAGGGGCATTTGGTGATGCATAGCCCTACTGGCACTGGATGGGAGCGTGACTTGGCGTGGCTGAGATTAGGGAAAGAGCTCCTCGTGGTTCTCCTTCAAAAATTATTAATGTTTCCTGCAACTCTTGGGGTATTCCAAAAGGAAGTCTTCTGGATTTGTGGGCTACATCCTTTATTGCCCCTCCTAAACTTCCCACGAGTTAGGCATTGAAGGAAGCTGTGAATAAATCCGACTGACCAGCATTGTCTTTGGACAGTGGGGCTGTTTAATTGTCAAACTCTTCCTGTTATTACATCAAATATATCGCACAACGATAACTTGTAACACAAAACGTGCAGTATAAGAGAAGAAAGTCCCAAACAGCATCATTTAAAAAAAACTTCAAATCACCTAGGGTGACATAAAATGGATGACAAGCCAGCAGGTTCGAAGGGGTGTCTTAAAGGAAGAAAGGGAGGCTGAGAGGATTAGGGAGGGGCCCTATAAGGTGCCTTGGTAGCTGACAATCTGGAGTGACTAAATCTGGGAGTTTACAAAAACCTGAGACTAAAGGAGTTTAGTGACCTCAGAGTTCTGTTGAACTGGAGGGAGTTACCCAGAAGCAAGCCAGTGCAGGTATTCAAAAACAAGAATGAGGATTTTGAAAGTTGTGGTGGTGCCAATCAGGGATCCGATGGTGCAGAGGTTTTTGACTTTAGGAGACTGGCCAGAAGAGAATTGCAATAGTCGGATTGAGCAGTGGAAAACTCACAGCAGCAGATGAGCTGAGACAGGAGTCTCCTTTAGCCCATAATCTGGTGTCATATGGAAGCCTTTTGGTAATATCCATCATTTAAACCACAAAGTATACGATTTAATTCTTTTGTATTCTCATAAAGGCCATGGGCTGTCCAACTTGCCCTTCATTCAACAGCTACTTCAAGGCCCAATCTCAACATTTTTTATTGTAACTCTCTATCCCTCTAGTCTAGAAAGTGAGCTTGGTTTGATTATTTGCCCCACTGTAGATGTTGATTCAAGTGTCCAGACAGATCTTGGGTAAAATAAATTTCTGGCACTCTGATAACCTGACTAAATAGTCACAAAGCCAGTACCTTTAACATTGCATGTATTTTTTTGGTTTGATGGTCAATTGCAAATGATATAAATGTTCCCATGCATTACAATAACCTTGCCATTCAGTTGGACTTCCTGCCCTCTGTGGCCTTCAACTCAATGACCTGCTGGCTAGAACCTGTCAATGGCTGCACTCCACAATGATTTAGAAAACAGGAGCAGGCTCCTATGGGCTGATAACTTGCAGCTGAGTATTCCCAGTCTAGAGTAAAATGGAAAAGGTGGTACTGAGAGAGCAGTTGATGGCCTCTGTTCCCAAAGGGGAAACAGAATCCTCCCTCTGCGAATTCTAAAGCTTGGTGTCTCCTAAAGACAATGTATTGATTTGCTTAATGTTTTCAACCTTGAGGATCCCTTTCCTGTGGCCAGTTGTCCTTCATCCTGGATGTTCAATAAATTATTTGAAAGAGCATTTTTAATTTTGGGGGAAACATAATGAATTTTGGGTCAGTGGCAAAATTATTAGTGTGTTCTTATCCTGAAAACTCATTTGCTGTACTTTTTATTATAAGCAAAGATACAATTGTGATTTTACGGTTAATGATTATTTTCATGCAGTATGATCTAGTGAATGATTTTCACCTCTAGTGGCTGCTATTTAGAGCATCTCTCTATAAAAAGAGACCTGCAATCAGGAATTAGGACCCAACAGAGGTCTCTTCCAGTGTAGCTGCTCCCTGCTGTCTCTTTCAGTGCTCTTTCATATGAGGAGTATTGTCTGAAGCTACAATGAGCCTTTCCAAAGATGAATTCCTGCATCAATAGCCTAAAGAGAGCTTGAAACCACTGCTTTTGCCCTTGAAGATCATCTTTCATGTTTAAAGTGCCTGATGTGTGTCATGCTGAAAGCAAAGGCTGCACTTTTCCATGTTTTTCTTCTCTGTCACTAGGGATTTATTTTGCAGGAAATATGAACTGCAAGGATTTGCATTGATTTACTTGGATTCAATGACCATAAAACCTGTTAGACCATAAGAGGGGAAATACTCTGTTACCCAGCCATGTTTAATAGGGTGAATTAGAGCAGTTGTAATTGATTTATAAAACAAGGTCCTAATTAAATTTAATAGATTTATAAAGGAGCTCTACAGCCTTTTTTTTCCCCACTAGGAGTTTTCAGTTAAACCAAATGCAACTCGATGTTTTACCTGTTCCTGTGACCGTTAGTGTAGCACTTACTAGGGATGGGTTACTCAGTTTCAGAGCTTTCCTTTCTAAAATGTTTACTCATTGATTAAATCAAGGTTAACTTCTAAAAACAGAAATAATCAGAATCAAATGATTATAACTACTCACTTTAAACTGGAAAAAAACATTTATTTATTAAATAAATATAATCTGACAATGCTGAAAATACACAACTGGTGAATAGGTGATTGAAAGGAGTAAAATTGGTCTGTTCTAACTGTGTCTGTGGTCAATATGCTAGACTGTCTTTTCTCATTACTTTACTGTTGAAAGAGCCATCAGTTTTTTGCTATTAATATTGCAGTTTCATCCTATGGTAGATTTCAATGAAACCCTTTTAATACATCAATGGCTTCCAATTAAATACAATGAATTTTGTACAAATGAACTATTAATTGCTTCATTGCCTAACATTCCAAATTATATAAGTACATTTGTTGTTTTAGTCTGTCTGCTACATCTAATTGCTTTTGTGTAATGTAACCACACAAATTACTTTTTTAAATTCTCTAAACACTGCAATAAATTAAACCTAGCTGCTATTTTCATTCATATAATGTTTTAAAAGCCCAAGTAAAACAGCTGAATTAAAAGTGTGCTACTATAATTTAAAAGTTCCATAAGGGAATTTGGTAGCACATGTGAGTGCACTGCATCATTTTCAGTGAAATGGGAAAATAATTGAATGTGTTTTCATCTTTCTGTAAACAAGGAGATTATTTTGGGACAGGCCCTCGCCTCACACAGGATTCTATAGTGTGGGAACCTGTGGTTTCTGATAACAAATTTCCTCGCTTTCTCTGCAGCTTGAGGAATGTTGATGAGATTTGGTACATGAATAGACTAGGGCTTAATTCTGACCTCTTGTTAGTTCCCAGAGCTATAGGCACCCAGTGTTGATAGAAGATTGATTGAAAGGGGATGCTAATAAACACAACTTCCATTTTAACTGCATTCCTCCCAACTTGCATTTTCATTAATCCAAAATCATACTGTAACTTCTTTGGAATGATTACTTTTAATCTTGAAAGAGTTTGGCAGGTACATGATGCAGCAATTTATTTGGGAATTGCACTAGCTTTTGTCACTTTTACTAACTCCTGTTTCTCATCATAGATGCAATGCAATGTTTTTTTCTAATGACCTTAGATTTCAAAATGCACTGAACTTACATTGCTATAGTTTTTACTTAATATAATTCTGGAATGTTGCCTAGATTTGTCAGAGAGTTAATGTTAATCAAATTCAGTTTGCAAAGGACCTAGAATTCTAATTTTAATGAGGTCACCCTGTACGTCCCTGATGCAGAAATCAAGTTGGGGGCACTAAGGGTGATTTGCACATAGAAATAACAGGGTGAATTTCCGGAGTGACACAAAATGACCCAGAAATAGTGTCTCACTTTGGAAAATATTGAGCTTTCAACTCATAATGTCAATAAAAGCAGCTTTATGCAATTGAATTTCCAGGGAATACTCATAGAGAGAAGTAGCATGGAAACAGGCCTTTCGGCCTATCGAGTCCATGCTGATCATTAACTGCCCATTTACACTAATAAGATAAGACTAGTCACATGTACATCGAAACACACAGTGAAATGCATCTTTTGCGTAGAGTGTTCTGGGGGCAGCCCACAAGTGTCACCACGCTTCCGGTGCCAACACAGCATGCCCACAACTTCCTAACTCGTAGGTCTTTGGAATGTGGGAGGAAACCGGAGAATGTGGAGGAAACCCACGCGGACACAGGGAGGACGTACAAATTCCTTACAGACAGCGGCCGGAATTGAACCCGGGTCACTGGCGCTGTAAAGTGTTATGCTAACTGCTACACTACCGTGCCTGCCCTACACTGCTGTGCCTGCCCACATAATCCTGCATTAACCTCGTTGTTTTTATTCTCCCCACATTCACATCTGCTCCCTCCAGCTTCTATCATTCACCTACATACTAGGGGCAATTACAGTGGCCAATCATCCAACCAACATGCACATCCTTCAGATGAAAATGGCAAAGCCAGAGGAAATCCAAGCGATCACAGGGAAAACATGCAAATTCCACACAGACAGCACCCGAGGTCAGGATTGAACCCAGGCCTTCTACACTGTGAGGCAGTGGCTCTACAGCTGTACCACGGTTCCACTAGTTGGCTGGAATTAACTAGCTGGTGATCTGCATCTCTCTGTTGCCAGTCACTTCAACTCCCCCTCCCACACTATCACTGATACGTCAGTCCTCGGCCTTCTCCACTGCCAGGAGAATTCCAAGCACAAACTAGAGGAACAGCACCTCATTTTCCATCTTGGAACCTTGCAGCCTAATGACATGAACATTGAATTCTCCCACTTTAAGTAATCCCCCCCCTTCCCCACAACCCCACCCCCCCCCCCCCACCATACTTCTTCCCTTTCCTAGCCTCTTTTATTTCTACCTCTTTTTCCCTTCTCTCCTTACCTTTGACCCATCCCCAGTGGATCTGCTCTCCCCTCCTCTCCCGCACCTGCCTATCACTATCCCTTAACTACATCTACCTATCACCACCCTGTGCCCACCCCGCCTCCCCTCTTTTGCCCACCTATCACTGCTCTGCTTTTCCCTCTTATATATTGGGTCTCCCCTTTTCCTATCTTCAGTCCTGAAGAAGAGTCCTGACCCAAAACGTTGACTGTCTGCTTTTCTCCACGGATGCTGCCTGGCCTCCTGAGTTCCTCCAGCATCATTGTGTTTTTCATCTAGATTCCAGCATCTGCCGTCCTTTGTCTCCCTAGTTGGCTAGAATTAGCTAGGATCATACTAACACATTGTAATGAGTTGATGCAGGCCTGAGCATGTGTTGTATCCTTCTCAGCATGTGTCTGGATGTTGGGACTAGGACTTGCTGGGGTGTCATAGAATTCCTTGGCTTCCAAATATGTATGCAGTAGGCCTTCCCATGAAGAATATGGGTTAGGCCCTGAAGAGCACTACATCCTATAGAACCACATTGCAGCACAACTTGTGCACAGAAGAGGAAAAGGTGGAAATAAAAGGTGTCAGAAAAATCAAACAAAAATACTATTTGGGTGTTTTAAATTACGATAATTACAAATGGTGCATTTCTCCCAACAAACCCACTTTCCCCTCTCTCCTGGCCCTTTTCCTGCTGCCTTCTCTCCACATGATGGGTCTCGTATTACGCCCCATGTCACATCTGGGCTGCTTCAGGAATTGATTGATTTGCTTTGGCCAAAACAGTGAGAAATCTTAACCTCGGAGAGTGGGTGGGTTTTGTGATGGCAGGAGATTAAATTCAGGAAAGCAGGCAGTAATTCAGATCTGCTTTATGGGTTTACTAACTTCCAAATTTAACTTGAGTATATCTGACAGCAATTGGGAAATCCCTGCCAGGGAGGTGTGTTGTTAATTTAAATATATTAATCCCTTATTAGGAGCAGCCCTGCTCCCCAAGCTCTATGAAACTCATGAGAAACAGAATGACGTTAGATGGGGGTTGAGAAGCTGAAAATATAATCTTACAATAAATTCCCTAGCTTCACATCTACTCTCCTAAGTGACTGTGAAAGATTTTCTTCAGAGGCATTGTGTTGGTTTTTTCCCTTGGTAAACTTTGGTGAAAGCATTGTTGTTCAGCGTCCACATTTTTGAGATGGCTTTGGAACTTGCCTACTGCAGTTGGCTGGTCTCCAACAAGATTGGAAGGTGGTGCTGCTCAGATTGTAATATTGCCCGACCCTGAGGAAGAATGGACCAAGTTATCACAGGAGCCTTAGGGTCGGCAGGAGTCACCTGCTGACCCAGCTGCGGCTGTAACAAAGAGCTTGTGTCAGAGAAGAGCTCAAAGGAAGTGACGCCCTACACATGGTATATTCAGAACAAGGCTCACTTTCCCCTATGTGCTGCAACAATAATATCCCAGGAGGCTTAGACCAGAGACTGGCAGATCTCCACACTGGCCTACTGCCATCCAGTTTTGGTGTTGACTGCAGTCTTTTCCTTCCCATGAACAGGGAAGATTATGGGCCTGTCCCTGTGAATCCATATGGCGTAACATCAAGCAGCAGAAGTCAACAACAGAGGAAATGGATTTAAGTTCATCGGTGGATGGATTAGAGGTGTGGGGGGGGGGGGATGTTGAGGAAATGTTTTTCACTTGAAGACTATCTGGTCTGGTGCTCTCCCTGGAAGTCTGAAAGATGCCGAAACCTTTAACACATTTAAAAGGTATGTGGATGAACAGTTGAAGAGCCATGTCTTTACCAATATTGTTTATCAGTTAGCATTGATGGTTCACCTTAGAAATACTTCAATTCTTCTGATCTTCGTCTCCCACTCCACATAAAGTCATAGAATTGTTATTGCAAAGTAGGAGGCCATTTGATCCACTGACTTCATGCTGTCTCCATTTACAGCAAAATCACCATTCTAGTTCCCTGGCACTATCCTGATTGTCCTAGAACTTATTCGCTATCAAGTGCCTTTCCAATTCCCTTTCAGAGGCACTGATTGATTCTGTCCCCACCATCCTTGCAGGCAGTGAATTTCATAACTACATCCTGCTTTTTTTTTAATTTATTTTTTTTCTCCCACTGTACATTTTGCTAAAAATTTAAATTGTGCCCTTTGGTTTATGAACCAGTTGGTAATGGGAGCAACTTCCCTCCATTTATCCTGTCTAAACCAGTCCTAATCTTTCACCCTTTTGTCAAATCCCTTTCAACTTTCTTTGCCCCATGGAGAAAGACCACAGCTTCTCCCGAAAACTGAAATCCCTCATCCCTGGACCCATTCCAGTGAATGTTTTCTGTTCTCTTACTGGAACCTTCACATGCTCCTTAAAGTTAGGTGACCAGAATTGGATGCAAAACTCCAATTTAGCTTAACCAATGTTTTATTCTGGTTTGACCTAACTTCCCCAACTATTGTGCTCTAAGCTTGTAGTTATGAATGCCAGAATGCTACATAATCTCACTTTTGGGGCAGTCAATAGACAGAATTGGGAAGTATATGTTGGCGCCGGAAGCGTGGCAACACTTGTGGGCTGCCCCCAGAACATTTTATGCAAGGACACATTTCACTGTGTCTCTCACTGTATATGTGACTAATAAAGAAATCTTATCTTGTATAAAAAGTAATTCCATCATTTTAGACAAATGTACAGTTCTGTTCTTTCCATCTATCATAAGTTGCTGCCATATCACTTTCTTTTAAGAATATAACCAAATGCTGATAGCTATGCAGGGACATAAAATCTGTTCCATTAACAGTATCTGTTGATGCCTTTTTAAACTATTTTTTTTCTAAACATTAATGACAAGCCTAACCCTGATTCTACTATGAATTACACTTGGGAGGCTGAGGGAGGTGGGTGAAGGGGGCCACAGAGAGGGAAGTCAATTGGGAGCTTACATAAGCAAGACAAGATAGGCATCCCCTCCACAGAGCACCCGGTGACGGCAAAAGCAGCACTTTGACCTGCTGCTAAGGTGCCCTAATGCTCCCATTGATGCATTTGTTTAAATGAGCTTCTCTGTTATCTCTAGTGGACAGGCAGTTACTTAATTTTTATCGAGGCACTCTCCACAGCCCAATCCAACCAAGGCATGGTCTGGCTCAGTTTTTTCCATAATAAACCAAACCAACTCCCACATGATTTCTGTGCTGTTTCATTCTGGGCTAACTGTCTGAACGTAACATCAGAACATGTGGAGTGAATTCCATTGACTATTGCAGTTATCACTTTGTTTTTTCCAACCGTTTTTTCCAACCATTTTTTCATTCACTTGATCAAGATAGTCACTTCCAGACTGCCGGGGTCCCAGAGCTGAGTGTGAGCAGCTTGCTATCAGAGCAGCTTTATCCAGGATTTTGTACACAAGCTGCTTATGTGTCCTGTCAGTTTGAGAACCTACAAAGGTCACAACCCCTTGATCCCTCCATGTGGCCTGTGTCATTCTGAAGCCAGATAACAGACTGAGCTTTTGCGCTCTTGATGAGCAATCCCGATTAATTGATCAAGGGCTTGGAATGCAGATTAATAAAGAGGAGCCAAACCCAAGAACAGTGGCTCAATTATTAGTGCATTGGAAGCAGCATAAACCACTTTAGCCCACACACAATCAATGCTCCACTTACTGAAAAAGATTGAATTGTGCTTTAATAAATCATAATCCTGCGGCAGAACCAAATGACACTAATGTCAATTTAACAGCAATGACCCTCTCCAGACTCTGACCCACACAGGAAATGTTACGAGGACAATACAACCCCTATTATGGTTTTCATTGGTCTCATTATTTTCACATGGAGTTTAAAAATCCTCTTGGCATTCTTAGTTGCTCACAGATTCTATAGCTTAAGACTTGAGCCTGGGACATAAAAAATAAGGGAATTCCTATGGTTAACTATATGACTGTGGCAATATTTGCAGATGGGTACTTAATATAATGTTCTTCTATATGATATTTTAGTGAGGTATTTAGTAATAGATTGTTGGATGTGAACACCTTCAGGTGTGAGTCAGTGGGTAGCTCTTTCTCAGAAGGTTGTGGGTTCAAATCCCTTTGCAGTTCCACTTAGAAATCTAGACTAATGTTCCTGTGCAATACTGAGAGGGTTCTGCACTGTCAGAATTGCTGCTCCCTGACAATAAAAAGAGGATCTGTCTGCTCTCTGGAGTGGATATAAAAGATATGAAGAAGAGAATGGGGTGTATTACTGATGTCCTGGGCAGTATTTATCCCTAAATCAAAATGATAAAAATGTCACTTAGTCCTTATTGCTATGCTGTTTCTGGGAGCTTGCTGTGCACAAATTGATGTGTTCCCTATGTAACAAGTGTTACTATACTTCGAAACTACTTCATGGGCTCTAAGGCAGTTTGGGATAACTTGAGGCCATGAAATGTGCAGCATCTCTGACGCTGCTGTACTTTCAGTACTGCACTGGCCTAGATTTCTAAATGAGACTGGAGAAGGATTTGAGCCCACAACCTTTGGAGAAAGAAAGTTTTTTACATATTACAAGTCCATCTACTAATGTAGTTATTGATTATTTCCAGCCTGATAAACTGCAAAGACATAAGTACATCTGTAGAGAATAATCTTGCTGAATGTGCCAAAGCAAGGAAGCTTTCACAAATGTATTTAGAGTGCTGCCCTACTCAACAACCACAGTATTTTTTAATCCTAAAATACAAGACCAAATCTGTAATGATGTGCATGTCAGAACATTGTGGAGATGCTACTACAATGTAATCACAGGTATTGGCTGTCGGTGAGATGTCATGCAAAGTCTTACTTTTTACAATGTAATCAAAAAGTTAAACAAAATCAGATTTTCCTATCCCATGGTGATGGTAGCAACTTATTTATTGATGTCCAAACTTTGGAGCCAGATTATGGTATTTGGTGTGCCTGCGTGATTGGCCATGTATCCTTTAACAGATTGGAGGGGGCAGTCTTTACAATGTGTTCCATTGTTTGGCTTTCATTGCTGCAGTGACAACTAGGATTGGATTTGGGTTTCCATCAGTGTATAAGGTGACCATATTTTCTTTGTCTGGTTCATATTTGGCTCTCCACATGCTGTGTAGAGGATAAAAAAGGAAATTATGAGTGGTGTAAATCTGTAATAAAAATAGAAAATTCTCTGAATGTTCAAGAGGTTGTTCAGTTTATGAAAGTGAATATGAGACAGTAGGTTAACATTTGGAATGGAATCTGCCTTGTTGCTTGCTGTCTGACCTGCTGTACATATATAGCACATTCTGTGTTGATTTAATTTACACCTGCTGAATTCCACATTTCATTATTTTGTTGAACTGGCTGTCTGTACAAAAGATGTTATGATGTTGAATACACCAATTTATTCATTCATAAGAAGCTTGCTGTGGATACAATTTACAATCACATTAAAACTAACTGCAAATAATTCAAATGGATTGCATGTTTTTACTTCGGGGAGTTTTGAAATAGCCTTCATTTCTGGGAGTACCAGACAGTTTGTTTTCTAAAATAAAAATTAAAGATGTAAATATAATAAGGGAATTCTTTCTGTCTAATCTTTACAGCTCAATGTTGCTTCAGCCTATGGCTGGATCAGCTGGAGTAATACATACACTAAGAAGCCTTTTACATCTGTCACTGTCATTGTGTAATGTGGTGTCTGGGAACTGGGGTGTGAGTTGCAGGTGGGCAGTAAGATACAGCTGCAGAGGACTGTGCACAGCTTGGCCCCATTCAATGTTCCAGTCCTAGTGAGTTATCAAATGCTATTCCACGGCAAGTTAATCTAAAGGGACTTTGCCACTAACCAAGTTGAATTAATGCATGTGTTCCCTTCAACTTAGAAAATTTTCTCTCCCCTCTCTTGCTATAAAGCAACCCCCTAACTTTTTTTAAAAAATTAATCATTGTCAGTGTGTGATGGAGGGAGAGTGAAGCTGATGGGGGGGAAAGGTGTTATGTTGTAGTACCAATCTTTTTTTTTATCCAAAGGATTTTACCTTTGATCCATAATCCCACTCAACGTGGCTGTAGGCCACAAATGGCTTTGAGTTTATCTCAAGAGTGCTGAGCAAAATCACAGTATTTATTACAAGAAGAGGAAGGCACACCCTAAAAATACAGTGTCCCTCAAAGATGTCTGCTTCAATTTTCTAATAAATCATCACCAAAGTGAGGGAATTATTTTCAGAGTACCTCATTTTTGCTTTTCTGTTCCTTTCCTCTTTGTCTTCATCTAAACAGGAGCATAAACTGTGGAAATTACCATAATATCTATGGTGGTGAGAGGATTTGTGATATCGGTGAAATACAACAACTTCAGGTTATATAGCACCTTTAACGTGGTACGACAACACCAAGGTGTTTCATTAATCAAAAATTGATGTGGAACTGCAGGGTTCACGGCAGATGTTCCAAAACTCAATCAAACATGTAGCTTTACGGAGTATACTGGAGGAGGAGGGAGAGTTAGAGTGGGTTGGAGGCCTAACTCCAGAGTCTTGGCAGCGATGGCATGGCTACCAGTGGTGGGGCAACTAAATTTGTCGATGATCAAGTAGCTAGAATTGAAAGAGGTCCGATATCTCAGTGGGTTATTGGACTGGAGTAGAATTACTGAGGTAGGGAGGTAGAATGTCAGCTGCAATCCTCCTTTATCTGGCCTCACCCCACAAAAGTTACTCATGAGTGAATTTTGTCTGTAATTAATTTGGCAACAGATCTTCTGTAAATAGGCTGTCTGTCTGTCTGTTTACACTGTCAGATCCTAATTAACGTTAACTGAAAACGTGCAGCATGAGTCCTCATTTAAGTTGTGCAGAGTTTGTCACTGTGGAGTGATAATACTAATTTGTGGAAATGCTTTGAAAAGCAATCAGCAGTGTGGATACTTGCTTCAGACTGAGTTTGAATGAATCTATTGTTTTTGGTTTAAAATAATGGGGAAAACCTTGCTTGCTGGAGTTGACAGATTTTTGCCATAGAAACTTTAGTAATTCTTGGGATTTTCATTCATGCACTGTTGTATGTGAAAGACTGAGACTTGCTGTGTAACAGATGGTATTGCATCTATCGCTATGATCGACTGCTAGACTCTCCGTGGAGTCTAGCAGAGGAGATCAGTCTTGTTGGGATTCCCCAGTTTAATGCTGCAAAATCACCTCTCCAATCCTTTGCCAGGCCATAGATTAGAGGCATAGGGGTAGGTATACTATTTTTAAAAGATATTTTATTTCAGTTTATTTTTTTAAAATTATTTAACTTTTTTATTTACCTCAATTTTAATAATTATTTAATGTCTCTAAGTGTTGGGGTGAGGCATCAGCAGTAGGCCACCTAAGGCCTGGTCATCACTGAGATCTCACCGTCAGTCTCCAGGATATGGAAAGCCACCAACGTTGGCTGTCCATATCTGGAACTGGTGAGTACAGGAGCACAGGGATTGCAGGCTGTTATTCCAGGCTCCTGGATGGACCAATGCATTACATACCAATGCCACAGAATAGGAACTGACTTTGAGCCAGAATACTGGCAAATATTATTGTAAATAACCACTGCACTACGTTCTCAGTGATAAGTTGCATAGAATTCTGGTTTAAATCCTACCATGGTAGATTGTGAATTTGTTTTAAGATTTAAAAAGAAATTGGACAAATCCAAGTTGATGTTATCATTGTTGTTGTAACTGTTGGCATAACTATGTCTTGAAGGGAAAATCTCATTATTAAAGCAACAAATTATTGAGATCCTATTGAGCCCTTGTTGGTTATAATTGAGTTTCTGCCAAGGTTTAAAAGGTTAAAATCACAAGATTGGACTACATAAACCAACTTTTTCACTACCATATTAATGGAAAAAAATTTTTTTAATTGTCAAGTATATGATAAACTGTCATTGCATCTGAATGTTTATGGGTACAGGAGAACTAATCAGTTTATAGAAAATTGTGCAAAAGCCAAAAAGCTACACTGTGATGCTAAAATGTGTGACAGAGTAATACATGCAAAAGGAAAAATAAAATCTCTTTGGAGATAGCAACTTAATTTCCTTGTGCCAGTGGAGATCTTGAGTTATGTAGCTCAGCACTATTCTTCAATTTCTTTTCCCAATCTATCACTGTCAGCTATTTACACTCAATTTTTAAAAAATGCTGCACTGGAATTTTAGAATGCTTGAGTATTCTAGAATACCATGAGAATAAAGTAGGCAGTGCTGTAAATAGCTCTCTATATATAGTTGGACTGGGAAAAGTGAAAAGCTCAGTCTGGTATTTTACTGAAGTCATCCAGTAAAGATTTAATAATGTTCTGACATGGCCTTTCCTCCTTCGGACTAAATTTGGAAAATGCATCTATTGGCTGCAGATATGCACTGTAAAGATTTTACATCTAAAATCTTTCTCCCACCCATTTAGGTTGTTTAGCCTGTTAAGAACATTATGACATTCATGAAGCCATAGGACTTTGGGAAAAGAATATTGTGTTTCCTCATGTTGAAAGCATTCTGTTCACTAAATGATTGATTCCCTACTTCCCAAGCTCGTAGACATTAAAAATCAATAAAGAAATTGTAATGAAGCACAACCATTTGTGTTTTTTTTCTGCAGATCTCATTTGTTATGTTTTAATTATGTATAAATGTGAAGTTGATGGTAACATATTCAGTGACTTAATGACTCGTGTGCTGTGGAGTCTCCGTTCCACCAAATCAGAAGGGCTCAAAACATTGGCCTAAATCTGCAGCTTCAGTCAAGCCGAACCCCCTGACGGTTTCAGTAAGGTTTACTGCATTTTTCGCTATGTCTAATTTCACACTTACAATTGTATGAAGAACATCAAATGCTAAGAAGCTACATGGTTGAAATGATTCTTGGGACAAAGCCCTTTATAAGTAGCCCCTTCGTATATGCTTACAGGGATATTAATCTTTTGTCATAGTACCTGCGTAGGTGTGTTGGGTGGAGCTAGAAGTAACCTCTTCAAAAAGCAACTGCTGGATTATGTCTTAACTAATTAAGTATTATAGATTCTGCAATGCAATGTGTTTTTCATGAGAACTGTAGGAGAGTGCAGAGGATGTGAAGGAAGATTAATTGACTGACCTCTACCAATGACAGCAGGTGCATGGACCACAACACAGTAAAGTCCATACAGCAGAGCAGCATTTTCACCAATGCCAAGTTAGAGGGAAGCCATCAGCACACAGTAGGATATGGGAGAGTTTGGAGAGAAAAAGATCTCGGTGTTAAAAAGTATCATTAACGTAGCCCGCCACATATGAAGATTCTCACTTACTAAACAGGCTCTAATTATAACTATATTATAGATGTCAGGAATAGTTGCTTTAGTGCATCATTGTACTTAACTCAAATTAATTAGTTATATTCTCTGAATACAACACAAATGGAATTAACAATTAGGAGACAATATCAGAGAATCTAGAATGATGGAGCTAAGAACAATTGAAGCCTATTCTGACCATTTCAGGTACTCAGCCAAATCTCAAATGTTCCCATTAACTCTCTGTGTGCTTGGGGTGTGGCTTGCCTCACAATCAAAAGGTAGTTATGGAACGAGCAAGCCTAGTGACTCACCCACCTGGAAAGATTCTTAAATTCACCCGATTTGGCACCCAATTGTTTTCGATGTGTTATCTTCACCCTATCTTCAGATCTCCTTTGCCTGAAGGCAGCAGACCTAAACTGATGTTTTACTAGCCTGAAGCTAAATAACGTTCTAAATGTGTCTCATCCATTCTCTTGACGATCTATGTATCTTTGTAAGATCACCTTTTCAGACATTTCTCTTCCAGTTCAGTAAGATTTGTCAATCTTGCCTCTTCACCCTAACTTCTGATGCTCTGGATTAGTTGTTGTCTATTTATCTCCGCAAACAGATCTGCCCAAAATAAAAACAGTCTTGCATTTGAAAAACATGTTTCCTATTCTTTTCAAACATTCCAGAGGAATACTTCAAAACTGTAGTCACTGCTGTAAAGTAGGGAACATGGCAACCAATTTGTGTTTTGCAAGATTTTGCAGTCAGTATGGAATTGCTAAAGGACAACATGAGGCCATTCAGCCCATCAAAACCATGCAAGCTTCTTGAAGAGCAATCTGTTCATTCCCATGCTCTCTCCATGTAGCCTTTCTAGTTATTTTCTCATGAATGTGATAATGACCAGTTAATCTGTTTAAGTGATGTTAGTTCATGGATTAAATATAGTCCAGGACACAACGAATCCTCCCTACTGCTTCTTTGAAATACTAGCTAAAGGATCATTTAAGTCCACCAAGGGAGCAGATTGGTTTAACATCTCATCCAAAAGATAGTATCTCCAACAGTGCAGTAGTCCCTCAGCACTGGACTAGATGATCAACCCAGATTCTGTAATTTATTCCGTTGCCAAAATATTTGCCAGTTCAGTATGATTTTCTTTGCCTTGTATAGGAAGGAGATGAGTGGAAGAACCAAGCAACCTTGACAGTTTGCGTGTATATCAGCTGGAACAGAAATTATATCTGTGCCAATTGTTCCTAAAATAGTTAAATTTCTGGACTGAGCATTGGGATTAATGAATTTATTAACACGCAACAACAATGTTACATTGTGCGGTGGAGTGAAGCTCAGCTACCTCAGTTTGTCAACTTCACCACAACATCATGATGCAAGTCTGCTCCAGATATTAGATTAGCATGGATAATATCCAAGGAACCTGATCACTTTGACCTTCCCAGTGACTAATTTACACATTTACTGTATGATTGGATGCCTCTTGCTCTTAATTGCTGGGACAAGATCAGAGATTTCTTGCAAGTAAGAACAAAGACTAGAATAGTTCTATATTTTAAAATATTTCATTATGACTTTGAAATAAACAGAGTTGATAATAAATATACATTCTGAAATTCTTGGCTGAAATCTCGCCTCCAGTTGCAGAATTGGATGAATACTGTGTGACTTAATACTAATGTATCAAACACTTAAACATGTGAACATTATGCTGCTGGTTTGAACAAATGTTAATCTCCCTTCCCTCGTAGTCTTCACCCCACCTCACGATTTTGCCTGCGGCGCACACCTGTCTGTTTTGCTTTTGTTCATTTCTGGGATGTAGTTGTTGCTGGCACAGCCAACTTTGATGGCCCATCCCAAATTACCCTTAAGTAATTGGTGGTGAGCCATCTTATTAGAACTGCTACTGTCCTTCTGATAATTGTTGTTGGGTGCAAGGTTCCTGGGCCCAGCAAAGGTGAAAGTCAAGCAATATATTTTAAAATTAGAATTGGTGAGGAATCTGGAATGGTGGTGTTCCAGTGCCTCTGCTGCCATTGTACTCCTTGGTGATAAAGTTATTATTTAAGAGTAGAATAATATCTGTTGTGCGGTCTGTAGATGCAAAATAAATGACATCCCAAATACTCCGCTAATAAGAGGGCTTAGTGCAATGCAACTATTGATTCTACACTTTCTTAGATTAAAATATTCAGCATCAAATCCGAACACTAGTGGGTAAGTACATGATTTTCTTTTAGAAAAAGATGCATGTGCTAACTAATATGATAATAAATCAGATTGGTGTTTTTATCTTTCTGTTTACTTGTCAAATGCTGGATTAGTATTTTTGTACCAGTGCCATTTGGCAATTGTTTCAGTTAGCTAATGTTAAAAAAATTGTTCCCAGAAAGGATGGTAGTTTGTGGTTTACTTTATGCTGTCATGCTGATTAGTTAAATATTAATTTATGAAAGAGCTTATGTCTGTACTTCAGCTTGAAAAGGAGTGGATCTTTCAGAATTTACTAAAATACTGTTTTTTTTTGTTTGAAGTATGCAGGCAGAATGTAAATGTTCACACTTGCAACTTTTTAAATAATGTTACAGAAAGTGAATGCTCTGCAGATTTGGGAATTATGCTGTAAGATAAATGGGAGAGAATCTCAGTCCTTTTGTCCATCTTGAGTGGTTCTAAATTGAACAGAATTAGTTTAATAACATGTTCTGTTACGATAGCTATCCCATTAAATTGGCTTGGATCTCCTTGTCATTGGATTAGACCTCATTCTGTCAAGACTGTGTGGTAGCTGGTGTGCACAACCATCCCATGTTAATAGTATTCACATTTTCTACATAGTGGATGAAAGCCATCCTTACCTGAGGGACTGCCAAAGAAGGAGAAAAGGATTGAAAGCTAAATCCCAATTACGTTTTTTAAATTCCAAAATCATTGGCTAAATCACTTGAAAGTTCTTTGATATTCAAAGTAAGTTGTTGCGTCCGTCAGTAACATTCCAACCGACAGATTAAAGAAGAGTTAGAGAAAGCCACGTGCTTAAATGTGTAGGCTCAAGAATATTCATTTCGGGTGCAATTGATTATCCAGGTGCAAATTGCATTCTAGCTGCACCAATCTTGAGGAGTGTTAGGAGGAAGGATTGTCACTAGCACATTGAGGCTTGTAAATCCATTACTGCGTAGCATGTCAATGACTCTGCCGGTTGTGGGCCAACTGCATAAAGAGTCAATATCTCCTGAGGCTGGGCCTGAGATGCTTTTCCTTTACTGCACCATTAAAAGACTGTGCAAAAAATAACAGATTAGCCCAGGATCACGGGGTGGTGAAAGGAGGAGGCCTGGCATTTGTGCATCAAATCTTCCACTGGGGGTTTGGTGTCATGAAGGACCTGATCTGGGGAAATTGGCATTTTGGCTGAGAGTCTTGAGTTGGAGTGTGGGAGACCTGGACAGTGGGAGTGGGATGGTGAGGGAGTGAGGGTTGAAGTTCAGCTTGATAAATAAAGAGGACCATTCAGAGTCTGATTCTTAGAGTGAGGCTAAGGTCTGTTCAGGAAGCCTCCTTTTAAATGGCGCTGATGCAAAGCAAATAGCTCTATAAAACCCTGGCTGTTCTCTGGTTTGCTTGAATTAAAGTAACACTCTGGGGCAGAAACCTTGCCCTTCCCACCAGCATAACGTGGGATTGGAAATGCCCTCCCGAATTTCCAGAATGGTACAATTGGACTTTGAATCATGTCTATTCCAGGAGAAAAATGATTTTCATATATGCAGTGCTGCAATCAAAAGCAGCCCTGGGCCTCTGAATTTCTAGGCTGTTACATTTCAGGTTTTTACTAAAGCTTCAAAACGAAACTGTCAAAAATAAAATCTGCCATGAACAAGCAACATTGAGTACTGTTTTAAAACAAATGGTTTAATAAGTGTCTATTTGCTTTAAAAATATTTCTTGATATAGTTGAGAATGGAACCTGGTGCAGTTTAACTAATACAGCTGATAAGGGGCTTATCACAAAGAAAATTTAGGCCTTTGAATTGGAGGGTCTAGTTCACAACCTGTGAATAACTGGGACTCAAGTGCTGAAAATATCTCCAAAAACATCTTCAAAATCAGTTGCTAGTCACATTGGCGTTTTGTATTCAATTTTTTTAAAATGTTAAATTAAAAAGACATTTTAAAGTACTCTGCTACAGCTTTAAAACAAAAGCTCTTTATGCCTGCAAATGGGCACAGTTGACAGAAATATGCAAAGGTGATTTACCTGATCTGAAATCAAAAGGAGCTTGTGGGCTTTCAATTGTGATATTTCTTAAACTAATGCACAGAAATAGTGTCATCTATTGTATCAATGATTTAGTCTATGAAATGTATGAACTGTGCATAAAAATGTAAGATGTAGGAGCTGCTGTCAGCATCTGCAATTTTGTCTGCAAGTCTGGACTCCCTATCCAAGCAAGGAAAGCCTTGCGAGAGAGGGACTGCAGCAAAAAGGTTCAGCATATTGATCCATGGGATGGAAAATTTGTCATATGAAGAGAGATTAAGCAGACTGGGTCTTTATTGTCTTGAGTTTAAAGAATGAGAGGTGCTCTCATTGAAAGGTACAAAGCTCATACAGGACTTGATGTAGTAGATGCGGAATCAATATTTCCCCTGTCTGGTGTGTCCAGAACCAAGGGCTAGACTCAAAATGGGTGGTAGGCCATCCAGGGCTATGAAGAAAAGAAACTTCTTCACTCAGATGGGGTGAATCTCTGGAATTCTGTACCCAAGAGATTCAGTCACTGAGTATATTCAGGAAAGAGTTCGATAGATATTAAGGGATAGTGAGGTTAGTGTAGGAACGTGACAAAATCAGTCATGATCTTATTGAATGCCAAAGCTGGCATGAAAGGTCAAGTGGCCAACTCCTGCTTCTATTTCTTATGTTCTCACTTGGCCTATTGAGCCTACTCCTCCAGTCAATAAGATTCTTGCTGATCTCATCTGCCCCAGCTCCACTTCTCTGCTGTTCCTCACAACCCCTGATTCCACTATAGTCAAAATTCAGCCTCGCCCTTGATAATATTGAGTGACTCTGCCTCGACATCTCTCTGGGGTAGAGAAATCCAATAAGTCACAGCCGTTTCAGAAAATAAATTTCTCTTCATTTCAGTTTTAAGTGAGTGATCCATTATCCTGAGGCTTGCCCCCTACATTTTCCCACTATTCTCTTATAATATTGCAAATAATGACAAACTATCTGAATGGATATTGTATTAGTAAGCAGAATATTAAGGTTGATAACTGTTGCCCACTGTTACATCATAAGAAATAGGTTTAACACAGTTTTATAAAAGTTATTTGAATTAATTCAACTTAATGAAACTTTGAAGTCAATCCAAAATCCTTCTGGCATGAAATTGCATTGAGATGATTCATTGTAAATGCAGGTGTATATGTGCCAGATTGCACACCTGTTCTAACCTTGCATCTGAATCATTTTGTTCGTCTTGGGCTTAATCAGATAGTAACTTCATTGTGATAAACTGAATGCATGGACTTTTCCTTGGGTTCTTCCATTACTGAGATTTATCTCTCCAAAGGCCATTACACCCATACATTGTGAAAAAAAATTCTCAGCTTTTTAAAAAATATATGATGGTAATACTTTGAAATCCTTTGGTTTGGAAAACTTGGTTATAGCAAATCTGACATTCAACCAAATGGTCAAGCCTAGAAACTAATGTATTAAGGTGGCGTTCAGTGGGGAGCCTGTGCCACTTTTGTGACAAGTCCCTCTGAAGCATTCAGCTATTGTGCTCCATAGAGTCAGCTTCATCTGCTAAAAAGCCTTTCATCTGAGAGCTTCTACTATTGGGAAAAGAGGATATAGCAGAGGAGGTTGACTTCTGGAGTGAGGCTGATGAAAAAGGGGGAGAGAGGTAATGTTGGGGGTAGGGTTTGGAGTAAATCCAACAGTTAGGTGCAGCTTAGTTGGGGAGAGGGCTGGAAGATGCCAGAGCTAGGTACCTAAGAATGTTGTCAGTGAGGTGGGCTGGCAGCTAGCGCCAAGAAAGAATGCTGAAAGAAGAATGCATCAGCAAAATGGACATCATAGTGTAATGCCATGTGCCAGTGATGCTGCTGCAAGTAAGTTTTTCATTGCACCTGTGTATACATGTACTTGTGCAGATGACAGTGAGCTTGACTGTGACGTTGACTTTGACATCTCACATACGCCAACAGTGGGCCAGTTATGGTCAGGTCCCCTTTGATAACATTGAAATGAGTCTCAACTCTCTGATTGTAAGAACTTCACTGAATCTGCCAGCTGCCTACCCATGGATGCACGTCATTGGCATGGAAGGCAGGAGGGCTTTTGAAGAAACTCTGCCTTGTAGTGTGTAATGATATTACAGTACATCAAAGAATACCTTGTAGTGCATTATATATGGTGCATAATGGAATTTCTAGGTCTCTCTATTTTGGAGCAGAGGAGTTTGATGGGATTGTTAATAATCAGGAGGGGTTTTGGTAAATGGAGAGAAACTGTTTCTATCGGCGGGAGAGTTGGTGCACAATGGACATAATAGGCAGAAGAATCCACAGGGAGGTGAGAACTTTTTTCTTTGCACTCACTGTGATGTGGAATGTGATGTGTGAAAGGTTAAACAGCAAGTTTCAAAAAGGGAATTGGATAAATACTTAAAAAGGAAAAAAAAATGCAGGACTTTCAGACGCTAATTGGATAGTTTGTTCAAGCCACTGCAGGGATGATGGGGATAACGGCCACCTCCTGCTTTGTGGTTCATCATGAATGAGATTATACTACAAAAATCAAATTTTGCTGTTGGTTTCAAATCCATTGTTGCACAAACCTTGTGGTCCTATTGTGCTTACTACTGATGTAACATTTCTCACTGATTTGAACTTTAATGCTTGCGTGATTTCTGGACTCCAGATCAAACAGGGGCCCAACTGCATCTAGGCAAGGCATATTAAACAGGGGAAACAAATAAAAGAGAAAAAATTCACAAATTGCAAATTTGAGAAAGCCAAATATTAATGCACCACCCCCCCCCCCCCCCCCAACCTCCTGGCCCCCTCTATTTCTCACAATCCCTCACCCTGACACAAGTCAGCTGCACTGAGGATAATTCCAGCAAACAAATGTCGCATCATTGATTTACTTTATAGCTTGGATGACCCTTGCCTGTTTACTGTTTAGTTGGAAAGCTGAGAAGTCCCTGTTTCTAAGTAGTAATTCCAAAATTCAGCTTGTAAGTATATGCTTCAAAACTTTCCCCACCAACCCCTCAAAAAACCAGGGTTTGTGATCCTTTAAGCAAAACCTAAAGCAGTTCATCATTGGGAATAGCATCAAATCATCTGACACCAAAACTGTACCGATGTCCCCTAGCTCTCCGCTGAGTGAGTGAAATAGGGTCTTTCCCTTTTCAGTCTATCTAGGCCCCTCATAATTTAATGCACTTTGATTTAAGTCTGTCCTCAGCCTCCTTCTCTCCAATAACAACTCCAGCCTAGTCAGTCTCACCTCACAGCAACATCTGGCAGCATCTTTTCAAATCTCTGCTCCCCCACACCCCCCCCCCCCCCCCCAATCACATCTTTTCTGTATTGTGTTGCCCAGAACTGTGCACAGTAACTCAGCATGGCTTCCCTGCTCCTATTATCTATGTGTCAACCAATTAAAGCACTTATCCTGTGTGCCTTTTTAACCACCTTTACGTGGACATGCACTCCAAAGTCCCTCTACACTGCTGTATCAAATCTCATCCCTTTCTTCACATTACTGATTTTGAAAGCTTGTTTCTGGGCACACACAGACTCACTCTTTTGTTCTTCCCGCTGTGCGTAAACTTCAACTCTGTGTGTATTTCTAAGGAATTGTATGCTGGGCCAGAACATGGTTATTTTTTCTCTCAGGAGCTAAGTGCTGCTTTCAGATGTCAGATCTAAACCTTCACATGCCGATCTAAAGTAATAAGATCTGTGTTGATGTTGGCAGCCGGAAAGATAGAGATGATTGTGAAAGAAATTCTGAGTGAAACTCAGCTTGGGACTCTGATTCAAATGGAGTATTTATACTGACATTTAAGAGGGACAACGATGGCTGTTATTGTTGGGGGATATTGGGATGATTGCCAGGTGCTTTAATCCATCTGTCTGTAATCCAAGATTGAACAGTGGCTTTCTTTTCTAACATTCAGACGATACAAACACATTAGGTGTTATTCATGCGCATATCATTCTTAGTTTCATCAACGGGTTATGTATGCTCTCTAGTTTTAACATATCCCATTTTGTGATTTGGTTTGCTTGCACTGATATATATTTTAAGCTTGTTACTTTTATGGGATTTTTACTGAGTTTGGGAAACAAATAGAAAGACTAAGAGAATTAAAAGAACATGTAGATCAGTGTGTGGCTGAGTACAGTAAACCAGCAAGTTAAATTATTGGACCAGTAGGAAGGGCCTGGATCATTGATTTTGGAGATGAGCATGGGAATTTAAATTCAAGTAATTGATTAAAACTAGAATTAAAAGACTATCTATAATTGTCGTCATAAATCTATTGGATTGTCATTGAAAACTTACCTGGTTTGCTATCTCTTCCAGGGAAGGAAATCTACCATTCTTATCTGGTCTGGCCACATGTGACTCCATATTCCCATTTCTCTTGACAATTGGCAACGCTGGCCTTGTGTATCAGGTTCTCAAAGATTTGTTCAGTAATGGATTTGAAACACAAAGTAACAACAAGTAGTTAGGAAGGCAAATACAGTACGTGTTGACTTTATTTCAAGGGGTGGTGTCAAAAGTAGGGAAGTCTTGACTCAGTGGAATATTTTGTACAATTTAGACTTTTTTAAGAAAGGATATACTTGCCTTGGAGGCAGTGCAGAGAAGACTCACTAGGTTCATTCCTGGCATGAAGGAGTTGTCTAATGACGAAACATATACCAGATTAAGCCTACGTTCTCTGCAGTTTAGAAAGATGAGAGACAATCTGACTGAAATATACAAGATCCTGAGGTGGTGAATGGGCTAAACAGGGTGGATGCTGAGGGAAGGTTTCCTTTGGTGGGTGATCTAGAAAGAGGTTTAATTTCAGAAGGAAGGATTGGCCATTTAATGGTGATGAGGAGGAATAGCTTCTCCGAGGGTTGGGGAGTCTTTAGAATTCTCTACGCCAGAGAGCTGTGGAGTCCAAGTCATTGAATACTTTGAAGTCATTGAATACAGTGAAGGTTATGGTGACCAGGAAGGAAACTGGAGTTGGGGGCCAAGCCACTGTCAGTCATTTGGCCTATTCTGCTCCTATTTTCTTACGTTTCTAGCTATGGACATTCCAAATCCTGTAAGTGAATAATAAATTTTAAAAACTGATTTGAAGAGATTATACAAGGAATGGAAGAGGCAGTTATGAGGTGACTCCAATGAGTTTATTGCAGAAGATAAACTTTATGACCAGCAACCTCAGGAAAGAGGACATGCCAGGAGATTGGTGTAGGGGCTTCTGTGCCTCACACATTTGGCAGAAAGGGCAATTGCGTGATTTACACTGGATTGTAGAGGACGGACCTCCCATATGGTAAGAGGTGAACTCTTGATCTCCAATCTACCTCATCATGGCCCTTGCACTTTATTTGTCTAATTGCACTGCACTTTCTCTGTAACTGTAATGCTATATTCTGCATCTTGTTTTCCTTTTTACTACCTCACTGTAATTCTGTATGGTATGATCTGTGTGGATGCCACACAACAAAAGCTTTTCACTGTACCTTAGTACATGTGACAATAATAAACCAATTCCATTTCCAATTTCTTGCATGTCCTGATCTGTGCTCCCATGATGTGATGTTCAACTTGGACATCACCAAAGACTGAACACCTATTCTCCTATGGTCAAAGCAATGATCATACTTGTGCTTTATGGAAGCTTGAATGAAATCTTCTCAGTGATTTAAGTGAGGGTATAAATTGAATGGTGTATCACAGGGAATTTCCTGTTTTACCACATACACTTCTATTGAAGGTAAACGGAATTTACACATTTCCATCAAAACAGAATGGTAAAATAATGAAACTGCACTTAGTTAAGTTTTCACAACTTCAAGCTATTCCAAAGGATTACACCAACAATGAAGTACTTTTTGAAGGGTAATCATTGTTGCAAAGCAAAGTCTCTCATTTGGCATCAAGATTAAGATCAGATAATCTATTTCAGGCATTTGTTGAAGAAATGAATGTTGGCCAGGAAATCAGAGGAAACTCTCCAATCTTTGAATAGATTTTTAGAGTATCATATGTCCATGTGAGAGGACAGGCAAAGCTTCAGTTTGATGCTGCTTGCAAGACAAGGGATCTGTGACAGTGTAGCATAGCTCCAGCATTGAAGTGCTCGTCCACATGAGTGGGAATTGAACTTCTGAGCCTTCAGTGTGAGAGATAAGACTGCTACTATTGTGTGATAGCTGCCAAACTATAAAAGCTAATGCAGCCAGTCAGGAAAGTCTGCAAGGAGATCTCCACCAATGTTCCTGGACAGCAAAAGAAGGTGGGAAAGAATATTTTGATATAATTTCTGCAGTGCCATCAAATGAATAATTTGTAAAGTGGTGTAGGTCTGTCTTTTGATTTTTTTTCAAATCTAAATCAATCTGGATCCAGGAACAATAAAGGAATGGTAAAATATTTCCAAGTTAAGATGGTGATTGATTTGGAAGGGAATGCGTAGATGGTGACTTTCCATGTGCTTTTGCCCATGAACTTTGAAGTGGTGGAGATGTGCAATTGAAGAAGACTTGGCAAGTGTAATTTGTAGATGGTATACAGTGGAGAGAGTGATTGCTTAGGGGGAACTGGGTGCCAATCAAGTGAACTACTTTATCCTAGATAGTGTTGAGCTTTGGGAGCAGTAAAAATCCTTTCACATTATATTTTCTTTTCACATTATGCACCATGCATTGTGATCAAATTTCTCTTTCCTGCAAATTGCTTCTCTCCAAAGGCAAACTTCCAGTTAAAGAAGAGAGACACAATTATGGTAATCACAACAATCTTAATAGGTTATTGAAAGGCAGATATTGGGAATTTCTATATTAGAAACAGTCCAATGTGACAGATGATACTTCCCTGTGCCATAGTCAAAGCCACTTGTAATTCTCATTATTGTGTCTCTGAGTACACCATTTGTAAGACACTAGGCATGACCAGCAGCGAAAGAGTGGAAACAGTTTGCCCCAAACTGTAGCCTCTCGGTGTCAATAACATCAGCCGAACATCACAAAAAAAAATCAACCCAACAAGAGAAGGCTATTCAAAACACCACCTGCAATTACAGTGACTGAATACAACTTGATTCATGTTGAGATATATCCTTGGCATTTTGTCAGTTTTTAATCTTTTAATAGCAGGATGTTGGTGGCAATCATGTGAATTACCAAGGAATTATAAATATCTGAGGGTAAAATCTCTTCACTCAGTTTCTCATGCTCATTGTTGAGTTTGGTCAACAGTTGGTTTGGGAGGACTTTTCTCAAGGCTGACCCTCCCCAACATCATACTTTCTCTCCACCAACCCTGCCTATTTTCCCCAGCATCCCCCAAATGTAAATTGTACATGTGTGGGAGTGGGGTACAACCCTGAGGGCTGTTTGGACAAGTTGCTGGAAGGTTGCCAGTGCTCTGGTAATGCACTACCAGAATGCAAAGCCTGAACAGCCATTGCCTTCAGAAAAGCGTGATAAACAATGAGTGGATTGTCTTTTACTGACCTTCTGGAAAACTTGTGAGGGGACAGTGGACAATGTTTTGCATTCTCAGTGTGTGAGTTCACTATAAACCCAATTCTGCCTAAAGTCTCTTTGATGCATGGTGGGATCCTCATCAGAAATATATTAATCATCTTCTATTGTAAGCCGGATTTTTCAGACTTGCAGAGACTGCTCTTGTTAGGTGCACTGGTCAGAATATTCTAACTGGTCCAAGCTCCTTGAAACTCAAGACACCAATATATATACCACCTTCCTTTGACCTACCACTGTCATTGAATGATGATCAAAGTGGCTATTTGGCTCATCATGGCTGTAATGGCTTTTGATTTTTTTGAAAAGTTAAACAGTGTCCATTTACAAAAGGCACATGGTGCCGTATGTACTTACATACAGTCATGTTCAAGGTCCCCCCACCCCCTGATCCATGGGGATCCTGCATCTGTAACAAGTTACATTGACAGAGCACCTTTAAGAAAAGGTCCTAAAACTCTTCATGGGGTTAGGAAAGAGAAATAGTAGGAAACCATGAAGAGAGAGATTAGAGGGCATGTAAATTTGGATTCTGTGAGGTTAAAATGAGACCCATAGAAATGAACCATTATGACTAAAGATGCTGCCACCAATCGTGGAGTGGATAGCAGAGTAAACCTTCTGTTAAAAATGGTGTAATGTTTGAGGTCGCAATTTTAGCCAACATGCACTCTTGTAATGAGGGTATCATCTGTAAATTTGTCTCTTGATGACAGGATAGCATGAATGTTGGCAGCTGTTCATTAGAAGAACATTGAAATGAAGAGAAAAAGAGACATATGTATTTGTATTATGAAAATTAGCTTTAATGAGATTTGATTGCCAACTGCTTTGACAGTCGCATTCCACACATGAAAGGCTAAAACTTCTTAAAAGAACCATGATTAAACTGGCACCTGCCTTCTGTGGTAAACTTCAGTCAATCTATCACTGAGAAGTCTGCATTCAGTCACACGAGGCAATACCATATTACTGTGTACCACTGTATGAAAAAGCATGCACATCACTTCCTTCTCATGCATATTTCATAAGAAAGATCATTGGTATCTGTACATTGGTATCTGTATCTGATTTGGAGAGTGACCCAAGATTGGAGACATAGAACTATATTTTTCAGCAAATTGAGCTATGTTTTATTTATTTTCAAATACCCCTCCAATTCCTAACTGGTTGTTTGTTAACCTCTGGAAACCAATCAATAAATGCACGGTAGATTTACTGTGTGAATTCCTTAAAACATATCTACTGCTTTGTTAAACTTCCTAGTTTTACAACACATTTATAGAACAGTACAGCACAGAAATGGGCCCTTCAGCCCACAATGTCTGTGCCGACCATGATGCCAATTTAAACAATGTCTGCATATACATGGTCTATGTCCCTCCATTCTCTGCTTGTTCTTATGCTTGTCTAAATGCCTTTTAAATGTTGCTATCATATCTGCTTCCATCACCTTCCCTGACAGTGCATTCCAGGCACCTACCACTGTCTGTGTCCTCCTCTCACCTTAAAGCTATACCCTCTAGTATTTGACATTTCCACCCTGGGAAAAAGACCCTGACTATCTATGCCTCTCATAATTTTACATACTTATTGAGTAAACTTATTGTTAATACACTCAGGAAGTACTGCAGTTTGCTTTTAATAAAATTCTCATCATAGTAATTGCTAAAAGGTATCTCATCGCTCATTTAAGATTCTTTTACCAGCTCAGCTGATTTAGTATTAAAAGTACATTCAAAGGTATTACCAGTCTTACTGTTTGGAATGGCTTTGTCTGTTATAGATCTTTCATCTCTACAGTCTGTCCATGGCTTTCTTCATTAAGACTGTGCTTTCTCATAATGTTCAGGTGCTAGATGTAACAGTCTCACACTCCCAGCACACTCCAATCCCATTAGGCACTGATAATGAGAGCCAAATTAAATCATGTTTTTGGACAGTTGCCAAATTAAAAGATTATTTGGATGTATCATGCGCTTTAATTATTTCTTGCCCACACAAAAACACATATGTGCATGCACGTGCAGTCACACGTGCATACACCCACACATGTAGTTCTAAGACTAGTTCTGGTTTGACTGTTCAATCATATTGTAACTAATCTCAGATTTCTATTTGTCATCTATTTGTTTGCAAGCCAGTCAGACAGGCCTGTCAGTCAGTGCAATCTTTAACGTTGCCAAGTGACAGATATGACTGTCCTTTCTGCCAAGTCATGTAATTATCAGATTTGTTGGGAATAAGGTTTTTTCCTCGTTATTCACTGGGTGTTGTGGGGGGTTGGTTTTAGCAGTAATGACCCAGTAGGCTTTTATTTCAATCAGCTGTGAAATCATCAAAAACAGGAGGTAATTTCTATTGTTTGCACTTATTGTATTTCACAGCTCTGAAATCCTTTTTAATATTTATTTCTTTCAAGAAATACCTTTGTTGATGGTGTATAAAATCATGTCTCTCAGCTGTGACTGCCTCATTTGAAGAAAACTGACACACTGCGACAAGCTTTTTGTTTTAATGAGTGATTTAAGGGAAATGTTTTAACATTAGCTGAATTTTGCAATGAATGTATCAGCATGAGTCATTCGGTTGGTGCTGAGTTGGTTGGTCTTAGCAAGTGGTGACAGAAAGAGACCCTGCAGTTGGTGTTAAGTGTATACAGCTTCCCCTCTAGGATATAGTGGGAGTAACAGCATCTTTGATTCTTGCTGGATAATGCCTGAAGCACTCATCATTCTCAGCTGGAACACCACATGGGATGAAATTGCCTTCCAAGACTCATTTTCAATCACTGTCTATGGTTACTGGTCCATACATTTAGTGAAGATAGCAATGAGTGTCCAGAAACCATGGAATTGCAGGGCAGAATTAATGCATTCAGGAAAGGAGAAATATTGTATTTTTGGTTTCAGTACACTTACAGCAAAGAATAATCATTTGTCCCAGTTGATACATGTTTATGCCACAGAAGCCTTCTCCCACTCTACCTCATTCTAACCTGGCAGTTTGTCTTTCCATTCCTTTTTCCCTCATGTACTTATCCAGCTTTCTCTGAAATGCAGGTATGTGCAGGGCGGTTTAAGTTTGCTGGGTTTTTATTGAGGACCATTTTGTGTGTTCTGTAATGTTAATGTTTGTGCACTTCATGTATAGCTCATGTTATTTGGATCATTTAGGGTGGGGTGGATTTCCATGCCCTTGATAACCTCATCCTTGTACCTGAACTGGCATTGATGGCATTTGCCTTGTTACAGTTCACTGGATAAAAAAAAAATGGATACATGAGGTAAGGCAATGGTAAAATTGGCATTCATAGTCTTTAGACACCACTGGTACCCCAGGCTTCTGAGATCTGTTCAATGGTTTAAATAATTTTAAATGTTTGGTAACATGATAATGCCAATGTATGTTGGATGCCACAAATACCAATGGTGCCAGTAACACTCCAGGTGCTCATTGCTGTCTGCCACTTCAAGCAAAATAGTAAAGGAGATTGCAGATGCTGAAGTCTGGAGCAACCAACTGCTGGAGGAACTCAGAAGTTTGAGCAGTGTCTCGACTGAAAACGTCCACGACTCCTTCCCTTCCACAGATGCTGCTCGACCCGTTGAGTTCCTCCAGCAAATTGTTTGTTGCTTTATTGCAACAACAGGATTAAACGTTTGTTATAAATTAAGTTTATTTTTTCTTGACCATGCTCTTTAACGGGCATTTAACATACAAGACTAATCCAGAGTTTATTGAAGTTCCCCTTTCTGCAAGAAAAAGTGCCCTTTGCGGTGTAGTGTCCAAATCAATGAAGAAACAAATGCAGAAATAAATACTACCTACAGGGGGCAGGTGTGAACTCAGAAGTCCATCTGCCATCATATAGGGTTGCCCTGTGGTCTGGATGTGTTCCTCGTCTTACAAAGTGTCTCTGCAGTTCTGGCTGATAAAATTCAGCTGTGCTGCAGCTTTACATCTGCAAAGGCTCTGTGGTGAAGGACCACAGTTTAGCGTTCGTCAGCTACTGGACATCGAGGAGCTGAGTCCGGCCAGGAAGCCCCTCAAACAGTGGAAGGGTGTATCACGCCAGGGAGCCACGTGAGTGGCAATGGTGCTATGTAAACGGGAGACACAGGAGGGACTGCAGACGCTGGAAATCTGGAGCAACGCATACAAATCGCTGGGGGAACTCAGCAGGTCGGGCGGAGACCTTTAGTTTGATATTTCGGGCTGAGACCCTTGATCAGGACAGGAAACAGAAGGGTCTCGGCCCGAAACGTCGACTGTTCATTTCCCTCCATAGATGCTGCCTGACCTGCTGACTTCCTCCAGTAATTTGTGTGATGCTATGTAAAAATATGATTTAACACTACTGAATGCATTGACCAAACTACACGAAGAATGTTAAGAGTTTTGCATTGTTTATTCTTTTGTATATATTTTTTATTACGAATAAAATTTAATTTTGGAAATAAAAATATTTGCATCTGCCACACTATCTCGAGCAGTCACTATGGAGGTTCTCTGAGTCAGCCGGAGATTGGGGGTCTGAGCAGAGGAAGAGGGGCCCGTTACTGGCTGCTTGTCCCTCCAACCCTAGAACCACCCGCTTCCAGCTGCAGGACCTCAGCGGGCCCAGCAGCATCTGTGGGGCGGAAGGAATTGGCGACGCTTGGAGTCGAGACCCTGATTTTTTTTTCTTTACTCCCAGATTATAGCATCTGCAGTCTCTTGTGTCTCTGTGCCAGAGTCCCTGAGGGAGCAGCGACAGTCGATCCAAGAGGCAACAGAATTGGCCCAGTTTCCCAGGCCCCGATCCCCTGATGGTTTTAAAAGCAGAACAGGCGAGGGTAGCAGGTCAAACTTCCTGCCGGGGGTGGGAGAGGAAAATTCTCTGCCTCTTTGCTTGAGGGAGCAGGCGTTGCCTCCGTATGCTATTTCCATATCTCAAACTCTTGATTTTGGGTCGTACCACGAAGGAAAATCCAGCCCCAAGCAGTGACATTCCCATGGGATGCGCTACTGCTGTCTGCGTGTGGGAACCAGTCCGCCTTTGTTTCACCCCAGTCACTGGGACCACCGCAGCTACAGCTCGCATTTACAATGCGAGTTTGTTGTATCAAAGTCTCACGCCAGTCCCAAGACAAGCTTTAGCAAAATCTTAATATTAGGAAAGATCATCAAAAAAATTGTTACAAGGGGTAGATTTTAAGGCAATTGAAGGTAGTGTGTTAAGGGAGGAGGGAGAGGTTCTGAGTCTGCAGGTTGAGGTGAGGAAGTCCGGAGTTTCAGCCACGGAATGATCCTCGGGAAAATCAGCAGAATGTAAAACTATTGTGAAGTTCTGTTCAAATCCGCAGTGTCTGCAGAAGCACAGAGACTTCGTGTAGGGTTGGAGTACACCGAGCGGTAATGGGATCTAAACACAACGGTGAAAGTTTTAAAACTAAACACCAGACTAGAAATGGGGAAACTAAAGTACCTTATTTCTTAAATGAAACGCCTTATGACATAATTTTCGTCAGTAATCCAAAGCGGTAATAATTGACAGTGTCTGGTATTATTGCGCTTGTTTCGGTTCAGTGGTGCCCCAACACTGTGAGGTATACTGTGCCATTGTTGCTCCTGGCCCCCGATACTCTGCGGAGATGCAGCCGGGGGCACCCAGTCTCACAGGAGTTCCAGGCTTCAGCAGAATGGTTTCACTGGTTGTGCGTCTATTTTCCATTCTGCCGGGCCTCCTCGCGCTATTCACTCCACCTTCCCACAAAGGAACAATTTTATACATTATTATCCGGTAGAAAGAGTGTTGCTATGGCACGCCGCGGAAGAAATCCAGCAACTCAAAGCGGTCCAACTCTCTCTTTAACAATGATGACGGGTCACATGCGCTTAATTGAATTACTGGAAGTTGGAAAACTAATGAATTTGCAGAGACGTTAAATATTCAGTTAATTGAAAAAAAATCCTTTCCCTCACCGTTGTTACTGCCCTCCCTTCTCCCCTCTTACACTCACACGCTCTCTCTCTCTCTCCCTCCCTCCATTTCCAGTTGTCAGTTCTACTTTAACATTGGCAAGGAACTGCTGGGAAGATAAATGCATTGGTTTGTGTCCTCGGACCGCGAGTGGGGTGTTGGCCTTTTGTTCAACTGCAGCAGCTGGAGCTGCTTCAGTTTCAGCGCTCACTGAATAGTTTAGTTATAACTGGTATGGCAGATTAAAATGATCCCACTCAATCACTGTTTTGTGAAGGATTACTTGGATCTGCAGTGCGTCACTGGCACGGCTCCACTTTCTTTACAAAGTGTTGCACGTTCCCAAATAACACTGTTACAATACTTTCAGAAATTTCTCATGCGTAGCGGTGGAACAATTGCCATTCCTCTTACTCCGAGGGAAATGAAAACAGTTTCATTATTGTAAAGATAAATTTCAGTGAGATACGGCTCGGTAAATGGAATCGTTTAAAATCAAGTTTGGTTCCTCATGAGGGTCAAACGATTTTACAAGGGTCGACCTGCTTGGTATAAGCCTGTTTCATTACTGAGGACAATAGTTTTCCAAAAGTATGTTTTATGTAATAAAAGCAATTGGAAATGCTTGTTCAGAGATTTTAAACATTTGAAGACTCAACAGGACAAATCATTGTGTGCAGTTATGGCAAGCCATCCAAACTGAAGTTGCTTGCTTTTCAAGGAATATTTTATTTGTTGTCTGAAATCTGTAGGCCAGGATTGGGAAATTTTGCTGCTGTTTGGACATTATATTTCTGAGTGGGAAAGGTGGGCCTGGCTCAATGATTGGGTCCACAGAATGTTGATTCTGCTACTCCTGTTTTTTTTATTCTGTTTCCTTTGATGTTATGTGGTTTAACACCACTGAGATACTTGTTGTAGCACTAGTCAATGTGAGGTGGACCTGGGCAACAGCTTCCCAGGAATTAGTGTTGAAATTGCAAATCTTAACGTTTGGCTTAAGGACAACCTGAATGATGTGCTGATTCGGATCCTGATGTAGGGTCTTCACCTGAAACATCGACCACAGGTGCTGCTTGACCCACTGAGTTCTTTCAGCGTTCTGTTTCTTGTTCCAGATTCCAGCATCTGAATTCTCTTTTGTCTTCACAGTATGCTGATTATTGTGTGATGCTTGGAGCTGTGATGTGTGCTGTTACATTGCATCAGGATTCCTGTTTCTGCTATTTACAGGTCCCCCTTAGAAAAGGACATGGTTCCAGACATTTTTTTAAATTTTATTTACAGCGTGGTAATAGGCCCTTCCGGCCCAACAAGTCCGCGCCGCCCATTTTAAACCCAAATTAACCTACCCGTACGTCTTTTGGAATGTGGGAGGAAACTGGAGCACCCGGAGGAAACCCACGCAGACACGGGAGAACGTACAAACTCCTTACAGATAGCGACGGGAATCGAACCCCGATCACTGGCGCTGTAATAGTGTCGCGCTAACTGCCACGCTACCGTGCCACCCCTAACAAGCATGTAGGAAAATTGATATTTGTCACAGGCCCCTTCCCCCCCCATCACCCTTACTGATCTGCTATATCCCCGCCTGCCCCATCTCCTCTCCCACCAACCTCACATCCCTTCTCTCCCTCATATCTCTGCCTCCACCCCCCCTTCCCCCCACCTCATCAGCCATCAGATTCTACCCTGGCCCCTGCCTGTTTCCTTCATGTGCTTTGTACAGGCACAGCGCACAGAGGATAGGACTTCTCTCCGGATGCTGTGTGCTCAGGCAATACTGAAATTACAAGTGGCAGACCCCAAGCAAAGCAGTCACTGGGGTGCCACATGGTGACTGATTAATGCATCATTACAATGTATTCCTGGGCAACGCTTAATAAGTTCAGAGCTGGAATCTGCTGACTGACAGAATCTTTATGTTTGCACCTCAGTACTTTAAGGCGAGGTGACATGGGTTTTCCTATATCTGTAGCATTCCAATATAAAGTGGCATCTTCAATTCTGGACTAAGAAGGAAGGAAGTTTCATTATTAAGAAATGCAGTGGAACAGCTATTCAACTCTGTGAATTTGTTCACCATTTGGTTGGATCATGACTAATCTGCAGCTGAGTCCTATTTACCTTTGCTGTATATCTCTGTAAATATACTTAAACATTTTTGAATTTTTTAAAGAACTCAGCTCCTACAGCCCTTTGAAGGAGAATGTTCTAGCTTGACATTAGCCTTGGTGGTTCCTAATTTCAATCCTGAATGGGTCTATCTAATTTTAAGATCATGGTCTCTTGTTCTAAATCACTGTCAGAGGAAGCAATTGTTCTCTATCCACCGGATTCTGTCTTACCATTTAAATACAACTCCACTAAGTTGGAGTTCACTAACTCCACTAATACTCAATCCACTAAACTCAAGGGAATACATCCAGGCCTCATAATTTAACCCTTAGTGTTCCAGTGTAATTCTTTTGCAGTACATCTTTTCCAAGGCCAAGGCATCCAATCCAAAATTCCAAGCCCAGACCAAACACACTACTTCAAAGCTGTCTGACCATGTTTCTATAGAACTGAAGCGTCACTTCATTGGTTTTATAATCCAAACCCCTTGAGATAAAGGGCAACATTCCATTAGTCTTTTTGATTACTTTATGTACCAGTGCACTAGCTTGTAGTAATTTGTGTCCATGGATACCTAAATCCCTTGATCCTGTTTCCAACAACTCTAATATATGTTCCCTGTTCCAAAGTCCATGACCTCACATTTTCTCATGTTGAATTCTGTTTGCCCTAGATTTGCCCATGTTCAATGTCTAATCAAAGACAACTAAATGCATGGAAATTAAATATTAACAGAATTAATTTTCTGTGTAATTGAAGCTCTTAAATTTTATTTTACACGTTTTGTATTTATAGACTGTTTGTCATGAAATTTTGTTGATCTTTTCCCACATTCAAAGTCAGCCCAGTGAAAGATGAGGAAGAAATTCATTCCTGGTTACTTGTTCTACATGTACAACATGGTAGTAGCTGCACATTGTACTTAGCTTTGAAAATTCTTTTCCATTGAAATCAATAGAATTGTATTTCCATGCAAAAAGAATGTTTTACCATATTGTGCATTTGGCACAAGTGACTGAGAACAGGTTTCTATCGAACCGATCCTACATGTAGGTGTAAACCATCAATAAAAATTTCTTGTCTGCAGCCATTTGCACATAAAAATATGTACAGTTGGACCCATTCAACAAAACCAGGGGAACAATAAAAATACACAATACATCAGCAATATAACTGCCAACCCACAAGTGTTTTGCTGGAGTGTGCAGTATTTCTCCCATCCTTTAGCTTTCAAGTTCTAACATTTATTTTGTTTCGTGGACAATAATAAATGCCACAAGGAAAGGTCTACCTGGTGCTGACTGGCTTTTTCTGTAGCCAGGGTAAAGACTATAAATTCATCATACAATGAGTGAGAAATGGCTCTCTTTAAAGTGCTGACCACTGAAGAATGAAAAGACTATTAACATTCCAATCAAGCCTTTCCAGACCTCCAGCATTGCCGTGCAGGATGGTTGATGCTGCGGAGAGAGCAAATAAAGGTGAACTTCAAGCATCTCCCCAGCAAGCCAGAGTGTTTGTGTGTGAGCCTTTCAGGAAAGACTAGTTGACTTCTTGAGGTACTGCAGGTAATCTGTGGCTTGCTGATGTTTAACTGATAACCTGGTCTGTTCCTTTGAGACCACCTCTCAGGTACCCACTGTGAAGAATTGTGCAAATAGATTGTGAGGTCAGCCAGAGTTTAATTTCTGGTCGGTGGAGCAAGATATAAAGAAAACAATTAGAGAGAAGTTCAGGGGAAAGATAGTTGCCCAAAGAGTTGTGTGGCAGATAGAACTCCCTCATCACATTTCCATCTGGATTTTATGTTGCCAGTGATCCAGCAGATTATGGAATTAAGTCCCACTCTAGCCACTTGTGCACATTAGATAGAGTGAGAGTAGTGCGTACTGAAGGAGTATTGCCCTGGCAGTGGTGTGTTGGAGTTGGATTTCACGCTTAACTGAATCCTTGTGTACTCTGTCAGATGGATGTAAAAATCACATGGTGGCATTTTGAAAGAGAGCAGTGGGATTATCCCTGGTGTCCTAACCAATATTTATCCCTTAATCAACACCACCAAAAATAGATTATCTGGTAATGTTGCTGTTTGTGCGTGTACTTCATTGGTTATAAAGTGTTTTCAGCTGTGCTGAGGTTATGAGGGGTGCTATAGAAATGCCAGTCATTGTTTCTTTATTTCTTTCCATCCAGTGACTATGAATGAGTGGTATTCAGCGATGATTCCTTCTGTAAGAAGATTAAGAATAGAATAAAAGCCCTGAGGCTGATACTGCAATATGGCTGCCATTAGCATCTTTCTTGATTAGCACATTATGAATATTTAAATTAATAATCTATTGAAATCTCAAATTTTATATTTACAGAATTGTGCATTTGTTTATTCATTGATGGTATAGGAAAAAATAACTCTCAGCAATACCACATTATGAATTCTTGTGTTTGCCTAACTTTCTCAGTCCAGTCCTTTAACAGAGACTTTTGTAGCTCCAGTTAAGAAAGGAATATGATACAGGATTAGCACTGATGGCAGTCATTTCACTGACAGTCATTTATATAATTATTTTTTTTTGTACTTGATTGATGTTGGAATGGTTTAGTAAAGTTTTGTTAACAGCTCTCATTTTTTTTTATAATAATTAAATGTGCACATAACATCTCAAGGCCCTGAAATAAAAAATCTGCAGATCCTGGAATCTGGAGCAATACACAAAAAGTTCTAGAGGAACTCAGCAGGTCAGGCAGCATCCATGGAGGGGAAAAAAGTTGACATTTCAGGCCGAGACCCTTCATCAGGACCCTTCTCAAGGCTCTGCATTCCTCTAAAATACTGATGTTGCTCATTAAAGAAAACTTGACTTAAAAATGCCTAGAATTGGACAGCATTTCTTTATCACTGCACTCCTAACAGTCATGGAAATCTCTTGTTTTTTAAATGTATGAAATACAAACTCATCCTATATGAATTATTTCACTGAGCTAATTAAATTGAATTTAGCTCTTCTTGCATATGCTTACTGATGCAGAAGAGCGGAGTGTTTAAAGGGTTAATTGAAATTGGATCTACATTGAAGTTTTTTTAGTTTGTAAACAACCAATGGAAATATATTTACCTGCAAAATTATTTTATTTTACCTGCCACTATCTTGGTGTCAGAATTAATTCATTGTCCCATGCATACATATATTTTCTTCAGCCTCTCAAACAAGATTTCCTTTATGTGTAGCTGCCACACATATATAGCTTAGAACTCATTAGTTTTTAAGTTTTATGGCGTGGTCCCAAGATCTCATTCCACTGAAACCACTACAAATAGCTAAGGTTGTGTTTATTGGACTAAGGTATTCTGTATGAAGTTTTAAAATTTATTTTAGACAAAGACAACTTTGATCTTTGATGCAGTCATAAAATATTCTGATGTTATCTCTGTCTTTAAAAAGCAAATTATTGAATTTTCAAAGAACCAGTTCCTCTAAAATGTAGATTTGAAACTCTAACAATTGGGTATCCAATATGTATATTTTAGCGGCTGCTGTGAAATTAATCATTGTTCTATTCCGCCCTGCACCCGAAATCCTGGCCTATTGCCCAGTACCCTCCCATGTTAGTGTACAGACTTCAGTTATAGTGAAATTAAGTAAATGAATGATTTATGATGCCACTCTGATTGCTCTTGCCTGATATGTGTTCTGGCACTCCACAAACTTACCTTTGTACTTGTCTTGCATTTAGCTTTGTGTTAGCACTCTCATCTTTAACCTGATTAGTTCTAGATACCACAGTTAGGTATTGCAGTGTTTTTGCTGGATTTAGGGTTCTGTACTGAGGAACCATAGTTTCCAGCAGTCTGATCTCAGACTTGAGAAGTAGACTTTTGTCTCTATCCTGATGACACTGTAGAAAATAAATTCTTGGAAAGCAAAGGTTTGGAATCTCCAACAGCAGCTGTAGTATGTTCCTTGCATTTAATGTAGTCTGCACTGCTAATTCGCTTTTTCCAACCAAGCAATGCTTAAGACTTGGGCAGTAAAAGCAAAAATCTTTCCCCAGAAGTCAAAGTACATAATAAATCAATACTGCCTTAACTGCATTGTGCAAATTGTGTGATGCTATCAGTTTTACCAAATATACTTAAGGAAGACCATCTATATATAATGAACCAAAAGCAGTTCTGTTGAAACATTAACCTGAAACATTAACTATGTTTCCCTCTCCAGAGATATGGCCTGATCTGGTGACTGTTTCCAGTATTTTCTGTTTTTATCACGTATTATGAGTCTTCTCTATCCTTCCTGCAATGGAGCTGTTCAAATAATTTCCCTAAATTCCACAATTCACCATCCATTGGATTTTTGGATTACATGACTAGATCTAAAATCTCCTTAGACTTTGCAATCCAGCTGGTCAGACAGCTCAGACAGATATATCTAAAGTTACCTAAAGATAGACAACACATGTCAAAGATGGATTTTTCTCTCTCCAGTGCTGCCTATTTAGTTGCCCAACCCCAGTCTCCTATTGAATGAATCTCATAAAATATGATGTATTTTTGTACCAAAATCACTCGTATGTCAGTTTACTCAGCAAAGTTGCTGTCAGAGTTAAATCCATAATAGATTTGTTTTGAGAAGATTTCCAATATCCAGTAATTCTGTGTAAATAGCAAGTTATCTAGAACTGGCCTTTTTGCTGCAGTCTTCCCTGGAGGTTGTCAAAAATGACCTTGACGAAGAATAATGCAGCCTGTTTTTCACTTCCAAGTGAAAATAAATGCTTCATTTAATGGTTTCAAGGAAAGTACTCTTCATCGCGTAGGGTAATATATTGGGGGAAAAAAATCTCCTTTTCTAATTTCATGAGTTTGTTAGAAAACTAGATTTTTTGGTTATCTGTTATTTGAAATTGCAAAGTTATTTTAATCCACGGGTATTAATAAGAGAGATGGAGTGTAATATTTAGTTCACTAAGGCATCATGTTAGTTCTGATAACATTGTCTTCATCTTTTCAATATCATCTTCAGCTTCTCTGCATTTATTGGAGTTAGCTTTGGATCAGTGGTAGCATTCTGAGCAGCTTGATAGGCTATTTACATTACAACACATTCATCTCCCATTCCTTAGTCTATTTGCATCCAATTCCACTGAATGCCAATTTCTGAATTATATGAACTAGAGGACACCAAGGAATGATAAGGGCTCTGAACCACAGATCTGGACTCATCCTGATGAGAGAGGAGCAGTAAATGCTGTCATCTAAAGTGAATGGCTTTTCTTTTAGTTCTTAGGCCCTTCAGCCCATGAAAGTCCGTGCCGACTATCAACCACCCATTTACACTAATCCTACTCTATCCTATTTTATTCTCCCCACATTCCCATCCACTCTCCCAGGTTCTACCACTCACCCACACATAACTTACACTAGCCGAATTCACCTACTAACCCTCTCTTTAAAGGAATGAAGGTCCTATTCACCTTCAGAACATAAAATAATTCAAACTGGATCAATATTTTGTGACAGGTCTTTGCACTCCTTAATCAATAATATTATTTTCCACATTGATTGCTTCAGTTTATCTGAAATAAGAGAAAACTAGCCTCTCTGTCGGAAGAACATAAACTAACCAATACCAATAGACCTGATGTGGTAGTGCTGGCTGGTAGACCTTTGTGGTTTTTTGATTATAATCCAGTTTATACTTTGAAGGCTGTGGTCCGTATTCCAAATAGGCAAGTTGTCAAAATAGACTCTCTTAAGTAAAGTATTATTGGTAGAATTTTTGTGAATGGTTTTACTTCTCTTTTTCTGAGGGTGGTGAATCTCTGGAATTGTCTACCCTAGAGGGCTGTGGAGGCTAGATCAGTGGGGATTTATTTAAAGAGGAAATAAATAAAGATTTGAAAGATCAGGTAATAGAGAGCTCTGGGGAACTGGAAAAGAAAAGGAACTGAGGCCTGGGACAGATCAACCATGAACATCTGAATGACTGGACAGACATGAAGGGTGAGAATGACCTACTCCTGCTCCTATTTTCTTGTGTTCTTATGTTCTCTGGAGGGATAGACCAGATTCCTCAGGATCAGAAAAAAGTCTCCCATAAATGCCTGGCTTTAGTTTGCAATTTTTGCACAAGTCCTAAGCATGCCGGTTGTGATTTACTGCCTTACACAGAGTGACATCTGGAGTGTGATGCCCATCATGAAAATCTTCAGATGACTGGATTGTTGATGACTTTGATTGTAGTTTGACAACCTTCAGCAATCATTTACATTGGCCAGAATCTAGTAGTGAAATGGTAGTGAAAACAAAAATGGCTTTGATATAAATGGAAAAACTTTGTTAATAAACAGCTGCCCAGCTAGATGTAAAATGGTGGTTAGTTACAGCACCTTGTCTAAACTCTATATGCCTCATTGTGCATTGTACAAAGTATGGTACTGGGAAGGTCTAGATGCAATGTTGCAATAACAGAATTTGGTTGCACCTCAGGCCTCTGTCACACCATTGGATGATGCACGTTTTCACATTTGAATGGAGACGCGAGACTGCAGATGCTGGAATCTAGAGCAAAAAACAAGCAACCACCGATCCTGCTCTGCCAATGCTGAGTTTTGGTTTGGTCAGGCAAGGGGGCTGGGGGAGTTGGTGGGAAGCAAATTCATTGGAGACAGCAAGAAGAACAAGTAGTGTTCTTCTTGCTGAAATGTTCTGACATTCTCCTGTGTGCGGGTAGTTGGGGTGGGGAGGGACTAGTAATACTGCAGATGAGTGTTTGAGGGAGGTGGGAATGAAGGTCCAGGAGATCAGCTTGGTTTGGGAGGGGAAAAAAAATTGGGGATTTTGCAGGTTGCAGAGTCCGGGGCTTGCTGGAGACCAGACTGGTGGGAGGGGGTGGGTGATGATGAGGTATGCAGTTGAATTTAATGCAGGGAAGGATCAAAGGTTTGGGTAGACATTCCACTTACCTGGTAGTCATTCCCATCCAGTTTTGTGCTGCAAGACCATGGTATCCCAGGGGCATCCAGTGATGGCACTTTGCAGGAAATGTACTCGGCTTTCCTTGCACTGCTCCAAAAACAAAATGATGTCATCGCATGCACTCCTGATGGAGAAATCTTATCACCACTGGAAGGGTGACTCACTGGGATGTGGCTGGTCAGATTCTTCAAGTGTAAAAAGCAACCTGGACACATTCGATGTCGTGCTTCACTCATAAGTTTTCCCATTAGATGACATGTCAACAAAGGCCATCTTAGTGTTTACCAAATGCCTGTTAATGTGGGTGGCAAACTTGGAAACTGTCATCTTGGCTGGAGATTGCTGATGGCAGATCTTAACTACCCTTGGCATGTAAAAGGTGAGGTGCACTGTTCATTTGAATTTGATTCTGGTCTTCCTAAGCTCCAAAACATTACGGTTTCCAGCAGCAATTATTAAAATGTCTTGGCTACTGGATCATTGGCTGTGGTCGCCATATTTAATTTTGTTTGCCTGGAACTGGATTACGTAATGCCATGTCTTCCTACACAAGAGGTTCAATTTCAATGAAAGGTCAGGTATAAAGAAAAGGTTGACTTTTCTTTCCATGTCGTTCCTGCTTCAGACATGCCGGAAATTGGAGGAGGGGAGGAGGCTGGATATGATAAGATAGATAAGATATATCTTTATTCATCACATGTACATCGAAGCACACAGTGAAATGCATCTTTTGCGAAGTGTTCTGGAGGCAGCCCGCAAGCGTCGCCACGCTTTCCGGGTGCTCCAGTTTCCTCCCACATTCCAAAAGATATATGGGTTAGGAAGTTGTGGGCATGCTATATTGCAGTAACATCCAGAGGTATACAAGGCATTCTCCAACATCACTTCTGTGATCTTGGATTTTTAGATCACTGATGTCCAGCTTTGTGCAGTGTCTGATCTATCCCATTCCCCGGTTCTCTCTCCTGAGCCACATTCCCCCTCCCACAGTCCTTCCCCCAACTTGAACCAGTATTTAATTTCCTTGGTCTGCTTCACATTGGGTTTCAAGTGCCTCTGAATCTAAGGTGATGGTCCTCTGAGCAGAACATTAGCATGTTTTCATTAGCATACCTTCTTTACTGGAGCTTTTAAAGGCATCCAGGATGCCTTTACTGGAGCTGTTATGGTGAATGGTAGAAAAAAGAAAACCTATGATTTGATAAAGTGGATTTTATTTCACTTTCTTATTTTTCAAACTCTCTTCCTCATTATAAACAATTGCATCTATTAGCCAGCCAATATAATCGTGTAATTTGATGTGCCATTCACTTGCTGTTTTACAGGTGTACTCATCCAAGCATAAAGCTTTCTGACAAATGATATGCTCAGCAGTTTTCTGTTTTGCTGATGTCTACATCCTGCTGTGGAAAATTTCTGTTTAGTGCATTTGTTTTATTAATAAACTATATATCGCTTAGTCATGACAGGGCCTGCATAAAATAACTCACCTTCTACATCCCATTTTGACATCTTTGCTTTTTTTGTCCCCTCCAGGATCAGCATATTATGACAACGTTCGCCCGCTGGCCTATCCTGACTCAGATGCAGTGCTAATCTGTTTTGACATCAGTCGTCCGGAGACTCTAGACAGTGTTTTAAAGAAGGTTGGTGTCTGCCTCTGGTTGTTTGAAGGAAGTAGTCCAGTTGAGTTGCACTTGTATTTTAAAGGAGTTTAAAGGAAAAGTATTAGCACTGCTGGAAGGCAGAAGTTACCTTCTGTATATGTTTTAGCAACATTGATTTGCACAATTGGGTGAAACTTCTGTCTGTGCTATTTTTATCTAGATTTTACTCCGAGGAATTTGTGTTCAAGCAATGTTAAAGTAGTGAACCTAGATACCTAATCAAACCAGATAACCAATTCATTTCTACAGAGTAATCTTTAAGGTATTGCTTTTGAACATCCTAGTAATTTGAAGCATTAAAAATACAAAGCTTCAGGAAAGAAAAGCATTTAGAATTAATATTGGAATACTTTCGTAAAGTCCAGCTCAGAAGCACAGACATAATGGACCAAATGATAAGTGAAAAGTCTGATATTAAACAGAATGTATTTTTCCTTCCAGGTCCTCTCTGAGTCAGACATGCTAGTGAATGGAAGTGGTCAGATATTGTTACTTCCATAATTCTGCAGCTAAAATTTAGTTTTTTCTTTTAAACAAGATCTTAAAACTGGAAAAATGTCCTCTTTCCAGAGGATGGTTGCATGTGTGAACCTGCAAGAATAAATTTTACAATATAATCTTGGAACCCATCACGAATAAGGTTCAAAGGTAATGATAAATACCCTTGAACTATATGCTTGAAGCCCAAGCAGATTTTGAGGTCCAAACTTCAATTTGTAATTGAAAGTTGTGTTGGCCTGAGAGAACGCAGCACTGTCAGAACTGCTGTCATTCAAATGAGATGATAAAATTAGATTTTATGAAAATTAATGTTTGAATGTAATTCACAAGAGGGGACAGATAAAAATTGATAATTGGGGAAAGGAGTGAGTCAGAAAGCAAATTTCAAGCTATAATATCTCAGTGACATGTTTTATAGGGTCATGTTTTGAACTTTTTGTAATACCCACTGATTCAAATCGATGGTTTCCTTGGCATTCAAATGTGTCAGTCACAGCTTTAATAAGGGTAAAAACTCTAAGGCTAGAAACCAGAAAATGTTGCATTCTGGCAAAAGGTCAGATCTTAAATGTTAATTTCTCTTTTTGCATCTGTGTTTTTCTGGGACTTCTTGTTTTTGTCACAGTTGTGATGGTGGTCACTAGGCATATATTTTTTTACCCTCTTGTTCAGGACTCAAATCCTGAACTCATGAAAGCTCCCCACAGGGAGGGAGCAATATTTGAAGTTGAGAGTTTCATGCTATTTTAACCCTACATAAGAGCAGCATAGTCTGGTAGAAAGTTATCTGAACTCTTGATAAAGGAATAAATGTGTGATGTGGGAAGTGGCAACAGGTCTTAAAGGATGAGAAATTCATCCTTGGTCGCATGCATCAAACATGCAGCTTGTAGCATTAACCTGTAGAATCACATCTCTGCAGTTTGGTTCTATTGTTTTCAATGGAACCAAATTTTTAGAAGCAGAGTGAAGATTGAGAACAGTATTGCATCATGTATCCAAGGGCAACTTTTTACCTTAGACGTTTTCTTTAAACATGGAAGTGATTACAGTGGCTAAATACCTTGTCATTTTGGAATAGAAAGACTTCATCTTTAAATTGTTGCTGTTTTTATATTTTAGAAGACTTTGCTGATTCATGTTGCTGAGGAAATACCTTGCCTTAAACTGTAAATCATGGAATCAAAATCAACCCAAATTTTGCTTTTCAGTAATGCAGGCAGGAGAATCTCTGGCCTATTGATCCAGTTAATCCCGCCAACTGAATCTGTAGAAAATCCTTCTTGCCCAATCATTCCCACTATACTGCAATTTACAATAAAAAGTGTGATACTAAGCAGCAGACAAAGAGTGTTCAGATCAATGGTGCATGTTTCAAACATGAGTGAATATAACTCCCTTGTGACAGGCATTTTAGGATTAGTAGTTTGAGTTGTGGTAGTCTCCCTGACACAACTAACATCTGAGAACACTTTTTTTTCTTGCAAGATTGTCTCATTATCTCATGTCTAGCATGTCTCTCTGCTTTTTATGAGATTCATTTTTCCCTGAAGATTATCCTGCTCTTTAGTAGAATTTTGATAGCATGGTAAAATCATACCATGTTAGCGTTTGATGCTCTTACAACCTGCATAAATCTAATGTAAAATTGCAGTAAATGACACAGCACTGACAGCATTTGTGAGCATTCTAAAAAAAATGGATATTGAAATGTGTTTTTAAAAAATGATATTTTAAGACCAACTTATTTTCTAATTGGCGTTGTTAGAATAGTAAGATTATAACATTTTCCAGTCTTTCAAGAAAAAGAACACTGAAGTTAAACTAATTCACATAACTGATCAGGAAGTCCTGCTAATTTGAGTATACCTGCATTGTACAGTTGCTTTGGAAAGCCAAATCTTTGGGGAAAAAATGATTGAAGTCAGCCACAAATGAGTGTGAAGTGAGCCTCTATCTTAAGGTGAAAGTAGGCACCTCACATGTGGTTATTCTTCTGTGCAATCTCTTGCAGATTGTACATTCCTCTACCCAGTATATTTATGTGTGCTGTCCAAATTGGTATATGAGCAGATGGCCATATTTTGAAAGGATATGTTGATGATATTATACCACAGTTACTATAGCTGCCTCTTGTCACTAATGATGAGTTACTGTATATTATTGAGACATTTGGAAGTTATGTACTTTCAATGCTGGGGCTGTGTGTGGTGGGGGAGACAAGGGGATGGTGTTTGAGTGTGTGTACATGTGCAAAATCAAATCTGTCAGCTTTCCAGCAAATAAACCAAACCACCTCCCTCAGCTCGCCTTTGAAAATGGTGCCAGTGTTTACTAAGAATTTCCATTGTAAATGCCAGCTGCACTGATGATCAGGATGGTCTTAATCTGAAAGGGCTTTTGCTCCTATTGAAATTGATGAGAAAAGAAGTCTTGGCAGTTTTTGCATGTACCACTGTGATGTTAGCACTGGCATACTAAAAACGTATGCCACCATTTCTTCTTGCAGTAATTCTAATTAAATTTTTATTTAAATTTTTCAGAAGAGTACTAATGTATTAAATTTGCTAAACTTGTCGAAATATAAAGTTGCTCAAAAGCTAATCAACTTTTTCATTCATGCAATTGAAAATTTACTGCATATGCATTATGGGGAATATATTCTGGTAGGTGGCATATCCAGGACACACATCAACTCTGATCTCATACTTGAGATCTGTCAAGATGTCTAACCGAGCTAGTTAGACATCCTGACATAGCAATAAAATGCCAATAATCCACTATCTGACTATTCAGAAATCCCATCTGGCTCACTGGATGATATTTCCCTTGCTCCCTTTCCACTTGCCAGAGCCTCAGGTCACCTATATAAAAACGAGAAATACTCAGCGGGCCAGGCTGCATCTGTGGGAAGGGAAACAGAGCTAATATTTTAGGTTGAAGACCCTTTGTCAGTTCCCTTGCTCCCTTTCCACACACACAGACCCCAGTTTCTGCACTCCCTTTACTTTTACCTGGTTCATTGGAAAATTTTTTGTAATACTGTGTAACATCTAAAATGAAAGTGAAGGTGTGTTGGGGTATTAAGAAAAACAACGTACAATAGAGCAGAAAGTCTGCTAGTCCAGCATCGCAAATTCCCAAATGTGCCTGATCATCAGAGTTGCACTTTACTGTTAGTGTTATACTATTCACTACCTAAAGTTTTTCATGTATTGGAGAAGGGGATGGGGGTGCAGTGGGAGGATGGTGGGGAAAATTAGCTGGGTTTCCTGACCTTGCTAGCTGTCCAGGAACCCCAAATATAAAATGTCAGAAGTAGATGGCATTTCACCCCAGATCCCACCAGCGGTGGGCAAATCGCTGGTGCTCTCTTTCATTGGTTGAATTAAAATTGTAGCCTGTGGATGACCTATTGAAGGGCAATAGGCAATGTAAATCTGTAGCATAGCAAGGGGCTATTTCTTAAAGATGGGAGGGAGATGGATAAACTTAACTGCAGACAATTGATGCCAGTTGCAAATAACATACAATTTAATGAAATTCTGCTGTGTGATTAAAATGGAGTTTTGGAGGGACTAGAGAGAAGCAAACTGTGGAGAATCTCCTTACTGGCCAACACTTAAAGAAAGAATTGCACTCTGTATGAACTTGGGATGTGCTAAACGCATTGGATTATCACTGGCGTAATATAAGTTCTTTGCAATTTAGCTCTGTGCGAATCATTGTTTCAGTCCCACTGTTTGAATTTTTCAGCTTTTAAAACTCAGAAAAGTTGGCCTTGTATTGATCCAGCCCTAGTGGTCTGCTGCATTGGTTTTGACTGGTTAAAGGAGTCGGAGTGGAGTTTTTAAATCTACCCCCTTACCCTCCACCTCTGGTATCCCCACTAATTAGCCATGGGGTTCTGTTTCTTGCCAGGATATCCCATTGCTTTTGTGCGGAATGAGGAGTGTAGGTATTGTGATGCTCAAAGCATTACAATTATGTGGGACATGCTGGATGGGGCACAGGACCTTTTCCTGCCTGTCAATTCTTGCGTGATTTCAGACCTGTTGTTTGTGTCTAGAAACGTGGAAACCAGTATTGTGAACTTGAAATTCCCAGGTTGGGGTGGGCGGTGCTGCATCTCGAGTGTTTAAAGGCTTTCTATTTAAGTTTTGTTGGTAATGGAATTGGGTGCCTCCATCCTGTGCAGATGTTGTTTGGAGATGCAGATAGTCTTGGCTGGTGGGAATGATTCCTGGTGAAGTTGCCATCAATTCAAGTTTTCCAAGTATCAGTTTCTTCCACAGTTGCTGCTTCAGTCAAAAGTTCCTATACCATGTCAGCAATACACCATCCTAAGATTCCTGAGTCCCACCATCACTACCATCATTGAAGTGGACAATCCAAATAACATGGCAAATAATGAGTAGGACCACATCCCCATCAAAACATATGATATAGAGCTGACAAGTTCTCCTCAAAGGCATTTCCAATAGTGAAGCTAAGGCCCAGGATATTCCAACCCCATATTTTTTATATTTCAATCCAAGCGTATTATCTGTGCTTGTACGTGTGCTAAACGTATTCAGTAAGTGTTGGTCAGCTCATGCAAGGATGTTGCTCATGCACTGAGAAAAGACCAGCTTTCTCCAAGACCACCTATTTCACCCTCCTTGACACTTGGCCCTTTTCCAGTTCTGCCTTATTCCTTGTCATCTTCTGAATCCCTCACCTGCCTTCAGATTAGATTAATCTAATGATTACCTGGTGAGCCTCAAATTTTCCTTTATAAACAAAATGTCGTCAAAAGCTCTGCCTCTCTCTGAATTCACATCATGCCCTGTTCAACAATCATCCCTTTACTTTCTGCTTTCCATTGTCTCTTGGCCAGGAATGTCTTCATTTTAAAATTCTCATTTCCGTTTTTAAATCCCTCGTCACTATCTTTCCTCTATCTTTGTAACCTCCTCCAAATCTACAACCCTCTGAGATCTCTATACTTGCATCTGCAGTATTTTGAGCATTCCTGATATTAATTGTTCTGCTGTCAGCGAACATGCTTTCAGTGGTCGTCTTCTGTAATTCCTACATTTAATCTCTTTGTCTTGCTACCTTGCTTTTCTCCTCATGCCACCCCTTAAAACCTAACCCTTTGATCAAGTTTTTGGTTGTCTGTCATAATTGTTTATATCTGGGTCACTATCAAAGTTTTGTTTCCTAATACTTTTGTGAAGCACTTTGGGATGGTTTGCTGTAATAAGGACATTGTGTAAATGTAAGTTGTTGTGAGTCTGGACTTCTTGGACTGACAAGAAGACTGTTGACTCAAAGAAGTAAATGATCTGTCAGAGTAGGGAAGAAATATCCAAATTACATTAGCTGTACAGTCAGCTGCAGGCAAGTTCAGAGCTATTTATGTAAAAAGGGCAGGCACATTGGGACAATATTTAATAGTTCTGCTATATTCCAATAAGCACAGAGCATCTATCACACCACAGATAAGTCTTCCCTACCCTGAAATGAAGTCTTAAAGCACATTGTAAAGTTAGCACGCAGGCTGCTCTAGATTACTCCTGCCTACACAACTTCGCTTATACTCAGTGTATTACTGGCTGGAGACCCTTCAGTGATGTAGGCTCCACTTTAAGTCTTCGATCTCACAAAGTTTTGTTTTACCACTTCTTCCAATTTTCATTGCTGATATCTAAAACCAAATGCACTGGCCAGCTGTTATAAAATGAACATTTTTTGTAGATCTTCGAGTTGTTTTGATTTTGCTTTTCACTTGTGAAGTTAACTAAACTTCTTTACTTCATGGTCACTTACAGATCATTCATTGGCTTCAGCTCATTGGAGTAATTATACCCCAGAAATCTATAAGTATCCTTGACACCTCTATTCATTTGTGCCAAAACTTAACACTGAAAACATAATAAGGGCTTACTCCAAATAATATTCCTCATTCAAAGTCCAGCGTATCTCTGACAGGCTTTGCATATCCCCATAAGGCTCAGCAAAGGCAATACATAAACATGGGCTTAAACTGTTGCTTAGGCAACTGTGAGCAAACCTTAGTTCCCACCAGCAGTTCGATTCAGTGTGGGGCCAGTAAGTTGCTTTTCCCATGGCTGAGTTGGTTTGCTGGGGTCTCCCAAGATCTGGTTAGATTAGAAGCTTCGACGATGTTGAGGCAAGGGAAACAGGTGAATAATGAGCAGTGGGCCAGTGTGGAGAGGAGGAGGTGGGCATTTATTTCCTCTATTCTCTTGTTGGTAATCATGAATTACCTTTCCCTCTGTGTTAATCTCCTTTAACAGCTGGTGTTGCTTTCTGGATTTAGCCTGAGCTCTGTTTTTCTGTAATGAGGCTTCTGCTCAGCTTCCCTGTGTGATAAAACATACCAGAAACAGACAATGGTTGGATCTGTTCTCCACATCCTTTTTCTCTGATCCGTAAATCACTTTAGTTCAACCTTTTGGTTGCAAGTAAATGAGCCTTGTCTCATCTGACATCAGTCAGCATAAAAACTGTACTGTAGACTAGACATTAACATTTGACCTGGTTTTTCAGTGCAACTATGAACAGTCCTCTTAACCATTCTGGCTTGATTCTCTGAAATTGCAAATGTGCTGCAGGCTGTTTCTCAAACTCACTTTGACACACAGTCTCCTGTTCCAACTCTATCCTTACTAGGCCCTCAGCACTTTGGAGTTCCTTATTTTTTTCCATGATTTGAAACCAAAGTGTGTCAGCTAAAGACTGCTTCCTGATTTATCATGTCTTTTGTCTTTTGATGCCTTTAAGTCATCCTTTTACCTAGGATCTTCAGTGTCAAAGAATGACTAACCACTTGAAGGCTTGAAGTGAATGCCTAGGTAGAGGCTCATTTAACAAATGAGAGAGGTTTTCAATCCCAGTCAAGACCAAGATAACAGTGGTGCAGCAGTTAGGTCTGCTGCCTCGCAGCTCCAGATACCCAGTTCCCGAGTTCTGGCACTCTCCTTGCAGGGTTTGCATTTTCTACCTGTGACTACATGGGTTTCCTTTAGGTGCTCCAGTTTCCTCCTTCATCCTGAAGACATGCTGATAGTTTCTGTAAATTGCCCCTGGTGTAGGTGTGTGACAGGAGAATTGGGAGGAGTTGATGGGTACATTACAAAAAGTAGGTTACAGGGAGGTAAGTGCCGCAGTGGGACTGATGGAAATGTTCTGAGAGCTAGCATAGACTTCATGGGCGGAATGGCTCCTTCTATGTTGTCAGAAAGTATAGAAATAAGGGTGCTGCAAGTTGGCCTCAGTACCATATATTACTCAGAATTCCTCTTATTCTCCCACCTCGCCTACCACCTTTACTGGAAATGCATGGACGTCTGGCTGTCTGATGCCCTCTGCAGTCAAATAGACTGATGATGTCATTTTATTTCCAAATAATGGCTACATGTGAAACACAAGAAGATCAGTCCCAAGAAACCTGTAACTCGCTTTAGCACAAGAGGTTTATCTGTGCAGAACAGTTGACTGGTCAAGATAATTAGCAATGTCTATGAAATTCCATAGTTAAAATCTTGTAATGGAGTGACCGGGTGGATGATGAGCTTTCAGAAGCAGGGGTCATAGTCTCAGGATAAGCAGAAAACTTTTAGAACTGAGATGAAAATAGAGTTCTTTGTGCAAAGGGTTGTTACTGTTAGGAATTCTCTACTTCCAAGTACCGTGGATCCTCGACCACTGGTTATATTCATGGCTGACATGAATGGATTTCCAGACAATAAGAGTATCAGAAAATACATAGATTTACTTTCCCAGGACAAATGAAGATCCTTTATGAACGTTTGAATTCTGATCTGTCACAGGCCTTCACTGGCAGGCATTCCAAAGCCTTACATCATTTACTTATAACCAGTAGATGTCATAATAATTAGTGTTGATGGAATAAATCAAATTATGAGCTTTAATCATGTGGGATTCTGGCCATTGTATGAAAGCAGTAAATTAATGACCTAGATAACAGCCTAGCAACAGTTACAGAGAAGAGCAATCTGTCGGACGCTAAGCTGGGAAAGAGCGTTTGTATAAATTGCACCTTTCTAATACAAAAGACAAAACATTCTGAATCTGGTGTTTAAATGTGGAAGGTTAATCAAAATGGCTTCAGTGGTTTGTGAATGGATGGCCTTGTTGTCCCACACATGAAAGAAACTGCCTGCTCCAGTTGATATATTTTACAACCATTTTTACTGTTCTGTTACAAGTCCATTCCACAAAGGCAGTCTGCACCCAGCCAGCCTGTGGATACCATAGAAAAAGTCAGGAATTCGATAGTGGTGGTCAAGGATCACGTATAGTGGGGTTGGTTTGTCATTGATGTATGTCTGACCTCTTCTGCACACCCCTCATTTTCTTTTACTTCCTTGGGATTCAAACAGATTCCTGGAGATTGTCACTTTATTGTTGGATTGGCTTGAGCACAATTTGCTTATATTCATTGAGTTTAGAAATAAGGAGGTTGAGCTCATTTGATGTGCAAGATTGAGAAGGAATTAAAATGGATAATTCTAAGATGGATGTTGAGAGACTCTACCCTATAGCTGGAAAGGGTTAAAGATTATAATCTCAGGGTAAGGGGGTCAGACATTAGGACTGAGATGAAAAGATGTGAGTAAGTACAAAGGGTTCTAAAACTTTGATATAAAAACAAAAAAGCTGGTGACACTCAAAGGGGCAGGCAGCATCGGTAGAGGGAAAAGCAGAATTAATGTTTCAGGTCAATGATCCATCATCAGAACTGTAAATCTTTGGCATTTTCTACCAGAAGGAACTGTGGATACTCAGATTCAGTATATTCAAGGCTGAGATTGGTAGATTCAAGGAAATCAGAGGATATGAGGATCAGGTGGCAAACTGGACTTGATCATCCACAAGCTTACTGAATGGTGAAGCAGACTCGAGGTGTCTTTTGGATTTTCTTGATCGTGTTCTTACCTGCTTCATTGTGGGTGTTACTTTGGGATTGAGGATGACTTGCTTTCTCTCCAGTTCTGAGGTGATTGATGAGGCAAATCTGGGGCTTGCAGGTTCTGCCGCATGTGGAGTTGGAAGTCTTTGACCAGGCAGGTGGTGAGCATTTTGTGAGGTGGTGGACTCTTTACGCCAAGCTTCTGTGTGTTCCTGACGCATGAGCTCAAGGTTCTCCATTCCATCCTGAATGCTCCTCCTTGCCATCTGTTCTTACCAATGAAAGTAACAACAGCAACGTGACTGGCAAGAGTTAATACATGTTCCAGATGAGCTTGGTGATATTGGTCTCAGCCTTTGTTGTTCATTTTGATCTTCTCTTCTCCCACTCTACTTTATATTTCTTGCCAGCTTGGCTGGGAACAATCAGCGAACCATAGCAGGAGTATTTGACTGACAGGCTGGACTTTGAATCAAACTCAATAAATCTGAGCCTGTTGCTGATTGGTTTAATTAATGTTTGGCAATTTTCATTGAGCCTCGGTTGCAATTACCAGGAAAATATTTAGATTTCTAATATTTCAGTTGTGGTTTTGAACGCAATTCAGCAGTTATGTTCCTGTAAGTTGGAATTGGTTGAAGCTGTGTAAACTGAACTTTTAGTCAGCGCAAGGTGGCTGTCCTTAATTGTCTGTTCATCTGTGTGCGGGAAAATGCATCAAGGCAGTGTGCGATGAACTTCAGATTCAACAATGGTTCAGTGAAGTGACAGCCTCCGAGAATGTGTCTGAAGCCCAAGGTATTTGGGAGTAAAGGAAAATGATGAGGAGTGTGTGGAAAGGGTCAGGCACACAGTGATAACAAATCAACCCCACTATACATGATCCGTGACCCATCATTGGCAAATTCCTGACTCAAATGCCCCTCTCTACAGGGGTCACAGTAACTCTAATCCTTATCCAACTTCCCGAACTGTCAACACTTATGGGAACCAACATCAGGAAAACTGAGGGCTTGGATCATTTATACAGGTCACAGTTCACATGGTAGGGTGTCCTTTGGGGCCACACCATGCAAACTACATTTAGTGGTATGAGAAAGTAGAGCTGCAGAAAATGGTAGGGACATGTTCATTACCAGTGAGCGAGTTGATTTACATTCATCCTCTAACAGGGTAAAACCAAAGCAAATTATGTTAAATAACATTATCTAATAACTGATAAAGCAACAAAGACATTGTCCCTTATTAATTTTATCAGAGTGAGGGCAGGATTCTTTTAACAACAGAAAGAAGGCTCTCCTGTTTTGTATGCGTCTATTCTACTTTCAAAACACATGCTTTGTAGGAAACGTAATTATAACACTATTAGATTATAAAGACACAAAGTTCTTTCAGTTAAAAGGGGAGGGTTTGGGGGCACACGTGTGGATCATTAAAATAGTTGATGTGGCGCACCTACACTGATACCAGTGTCATCCTGTTGTTTCCAGTTTGACCTGCTCTTCTGGGTAAAGAGCATTTGTTGGAAAGTAATGGGGCTGCCATTTTAAATATGAAAATTGGATCTTCATGATGTCATTGAGTTGACTGTAACGCTCAGAGTAAGGACTTGAATTGGAAGCTAATTTGAGCCCTTCCTTGACCCATTGACACCCGTGGTTTCCACATCCCAAGTTTTTCTCCCTTACGTGAAGCCCACCCCACTTCACCCCTCCACTTTGCTGAGTGTCAGAGACCACTTCTTTGATGCCTCACCAGTCACACAAACCTCAATGTTGCCCCAAGCAGGTGTTGGGGTGGGGTGGCAAAGGGTTAAAATCCCTGCCTCACACTGGGTAGGGCCACTCTGTGTGCTGTTGGCCTCCTTCTGCAGTGTCTGTTTTACTGTTCTTTCACCTTTGTGGTAGTGTTGTATGGTATGTAGCAACTTGCATTCATAGAGTCATAGAGCAATACAGCACGGATACAGGCCCTTCAGTCCAACCAGTCCATGCTGACCATGGCGTCCACCCAGCTAGTTCCAACTTCCTGCATTCGGCCCATATCCCTCTAAGCCCTGCCCCTCCATGTACCTATCTTAAATGATACCATTGTACCTGCCTCAACCACTTCCTCTAGCAGCTCGTTCCATATACTTGCCACCCTCTGTGTGAAAAAGTTGCCCCTCAGGTCCCTTTTAAATCTTTCCCCTCTCACCCTGAACCTATGCCCCCTAGTTTTGGACTCCCCTACCCTGGGGAAAAGACTGTTACCATCCACCTTATCTATGCCTCTCATAAGGTCACCCCCATTCTCCTATGTTCCAAAAAATAAAGACCTAGCCTGGTCAACTTCTCCCTATGACTCAGGCCCTCGAATCCTGGCAACATTCTCGTAAATCTTTTCTGCACTCTTTCCAGTTTAACCATGTCTTTTCCATAACAGAATGACCAAAACCTTACACAGTAATTCAAGTGCGGCCTCACCAATGACTTGTGCATCTGCAACATAATGTCCCAACTCCTCTACTCAGTGCCCTGACGGATGGAAGGCCAACATGCTAAATGCCTTTTTCACCATCCTGTCTACCTGTGATGCCACTTTCAATGAACTATGCACTTGTACTCCCAGGTCCCTCTGTTCCATTACACTCCCTAGTGCACTACCATTCATAGTACAAGTCCTACGCTGGTTTGACTTTCCGAAATGCATCACCTCACACTTATCTGTATAGAAATCCATTTGCCACTCCTTGGTCCACTTCCCTAACTAGTCAAGATGTGTCATCTGCAAACTTACTGATCAAGCCTTGTGCATTAGCATCCAATTCATTTATATAACTAACAAATAACAAGGCTCTCAACACCGACCCCTGCAGCACACCAGAAGTAACCGGTCTCCATTCTGAGAACAACCCTCAACCGTCACACTCTACTTCCTAGCTCCGAGCCAATTTTGAACCTATCTAATTAGCTCTCCCTGGATTCCATGGAACCCAACTTTCCAGACCAGCCTACCATGCGGAACCTTCATTTACATTTCATATATAAATAAAATGCCTTTAGCTGCAATCCTTCAGATCTTTATTATCCTGTCATTTTAAGCAAATGATCACTTTAGAATAAAGTCTCTTTTTAAGCAACAAACAATCTGCTGGAGGAGCTCAGAGGTTTGAGTTGCATGAGGATTTCAGCTTGCAACATCGACAATTCCTTTCCTCCCACAGATGCTGCTCGTACCTCTGAGTTCCTCCAGCAGATTGTTTGTTGCTCCAGACTCCAGCATCTGCATTCTCTTGTGTCTTCATTTTTTTAAAGTCTTCATTTCTTGAAAATCCCATGGGTTAATTGGCTTGGTGTCTGTAATCCACAAATCTGATCAGCAGTAGTATACAAGTCTATTTTAAGAAAGTTGAAACACTGTTCACGTTAACTGAACCAGACAATGGAATATCTTTATCTAGTCTTGAGACTCCATATAAACACAAGCAACAGATAGGTAGTTGCTGGTTTAAATTATAGAATTTATTCTTCCAATTAGCGATTATGCCTCATGCTCAAAGTCAGGAGGACTGGGTGATCAAGACTTGACCTGGAATATGTGGCTCCTTCCCAGAACATTCCCTCAAAAGAGTCATTTTCAAAAAGATTAAAAATCACCAAATCATTATCGGAGCACTGCAACGTTTTTGCGGTTTGTGAACAATTTGGAGATTTGTTATTTCATTGCCCTCTCAAATGGTCTGATGCACATTTTGCTTCTTTTTCCTTTCAGTGGCAAAGTGAGACCCAGGAGTTCTGTCCCAGTGCCAAAGTGTTGGTGGTTGGGTGTAAGATTGACATGAGGACAGATCTGAATGTCCTGAGGGAACTCTCCAAGCAGAGGCTTATTCCAGTTACACATGAACAGGTACGTACATACTATGATAGAAGAGGAGGTTATTTGGCCCATTGGTTCCATGCTGTCTCTCAGCAGAGCAACCCTATCAGTCCCATATTTCCCTGTAACCTATTCCCTCTCACATGCCCATCATCTCCCCTTAGATTCTTTTGTTGCTTACCTACAGTCATTAATTAACCTCTCGGCACATCTTTGGGGTGTGGGTGAAATCTGGAGTATGGGCAAAAGTGCAACCATAGGGAGAATGTGGAAACTCCACACAGATAGCACCCAAGTCTCAATTGAGCCCAGGTCTCTGGAGCTGAGAGGCAGCAGCACAAACTGCTGTTCCGCACTAGATTATTTCTCTTTATGCACTTGAGGTGGCTGAACTTTGATGAGTATACCCGACCTTAAAAGTGAGTTTTATATAGAAAAGGTTGTACATTAAGTAAGACAACTGGAGAGCCAACAAAGACCATATGGGGCAGTGGGGGTGGAGGTCATCGTCTGCATTCCGTTGGAAATCAGGACCTATTCCAGAGAGATAGATGACATGAGCAAGTAAGAAGTAGTACTGACTACTGTATACACTTCAGTCCACTGAAGGTCCCATTGATTCTATAGACTTCAACACTGTTTGAAACATATTCTAAACCACTTAATTCAGTTGCTGAGGGAAACGCATACACCACTTGAAAGTTGTGAAGAACCTTGAGTACCTGAAGTTAATCCATAATGGGCAGATGTTTCTGTTACTGCTTTTAATTTTTTTTCTTTACAATGAACTCATGGTTGCCTGGTCACTGAAGTCACTTTTTCAATGGAGCAGAGTTTCTGAAGCTGAAATGGTTCAGGAAGCTTGAAGTGCTGCACATATTCTTTCATTAATCTGAGAAACCACAATGACATGGCTGGCTTCACAATCCCTGCAGGACAAGCCCTATGTGATCGTCTCACACACCAAATAACAAAAACCTTTGACTCTCTTCACCACCCACACCTCTCCCCTTGCAGCAAACAGATTTGTGGAAGGAACCACTCACTGCTCTGAAGTACATTACCTTGGCTTTGGTTAAACAAGATAGCTGTGGGATTTACCATCTGAATCACAAGAAGAGATTAGATTATGCATTTACTATAATTTCTGTCAGAGTGTTAAATAATCATAGACTCTTACAGGACAGAAAGGGTTACTTGACCCACTTGTGAAAGAGCTTTTTAATTAGTCCCACTTCCCTGCCCCACACAGATCCTGGAGTCTGGGCTATTCAGTATGCTCCGTATGTCAGTGAAAGGTGTTATTTTTGACATCAGCACTATCAATAAAAGATTTACCTGTTCTGATTTGATAACTGCAAATTTATTGTGTTAAACAGCACCTAGTTCCTGAAAAATAGGTGTATCAACCATATTAATTGCTGTCATTTTTAAAGTCCCAATCAGTGTGTAATGGTATCGATTGGGAATTCATTGGTTACCTCTTTTATCACACTGCTTTGTGTCTCTTTGTTTCCTGGTAAAGCTTCACAAAACAGCACAATTTACAGAACTGGTTCTATCATGTTCTACAATTAACAAAGCATGTGGCTGTATTACATTCCATCTACTTAACTCAAACAGCTGCAACAGTACCTGATAGTCCACAGGTGGCTGTTTGTCTTTAATTATACTAATATTGTTACACTGGGTACCAAATCTCTTTGCACAAAGGCTGGGCCTTATTTATATACCAGACTGCCTTTCACAACTCAATGCTTGGATTAAAGACTGTTCTGTCTTTTGCAGATCAGTATGAAATTAAATAGCTGTTCCCTTAACAGGCATGAGGTTGATTGAAAGGATTCAAACAATAATTTGATGTAACATGTCTAGAATACTTAGAACTTCAATGTAATCTATTGAAGAGCTAAGTTGTTCCTCTGTTTAAACATTAATTATTTTCTTCATTTGTCATGAGAGAATCCTTTCTGAGATGCAGCCTTTAAGAAACTACCCAATCGTATGCGAGATGAGATGTTTAGAGGTCTCTAATGAGGTGTTCAACCTCACAATGGCCTCTTCTCCCTTCCCCAATACCCTCACAACCCCCAAGCATTGAATTACATTCACACATGAAAGCCAAATGGTTCCTTAATGATGTTTATGTTTGCAGGGAGGTTTCTTGAAGGGGAAGGAGAAACAAGAGCAAGAGGCAGATTGGAGGGAAAGACTCAGTTTGACTTTATCTGAATTTTCACAGTAATACATTTCTCACAAATGAGCTTCTGTTCTCTTCAAAAAAAAACCCACAAAGGTCATCTAGTTCCAAAAGCAGCACTTAAAACACAGTGAAGCTAAGCCTTACTTTGGCTATTTTGACATGCTTTTGAATTAATGTTGTTTGGATGCCGTTTCATGCTGTGCTCAAGTTACTTGTATTGGACAACATAATGGATGAAGGTTAATTAAATGTGAAGCACACATTTCATGCTTTTCTTTATGCTGTGAAGGTTAATATTATGACTTCTATCCCCCTCCCTCCCTTTTGTAGGGCAGTACAGTGGCTCGGCAAATAGGAGCAACGGCCTATGTGGAATGTTCATCTAAAGCTTCTGAGAACAGTGTCCGTGATGTATTTCATGTTACAACCCTGGCTTCTGTAAATAAGATGCAAAAAAATCTGAAACGCAGTAATTCCAAGCGGGGGTTAAAGAGGGTATCGCAAATGCCTGCAAGGACAGACTTACTGGATGATTCGGAGATCAGAAAGGACCGTGCTAAAAGCTGCTCAGTAATGTGAAGAACGGACACAAAATTATTTGTATTTATTCTGCATTTTGTACAGTAACTGGCACAGGAACAACAGGATTGTTGCCAAGTCCAAGGTCGGTATCCAAGGCTTTTCCTGGAGCCTCGGCCTCAAAACTGGCGATTTCTGAATCCAGAGAGCTGTTGCTTATTTATGAGGCTTGCAGATTGACTGTTGCTGTGTTGGCTTCTTGTGGAAAGGAACTAATGAAGAGGAAGATTAACCAAGTGTTTGAATGTTTGTGAAGCTGTGTTGCTAAGGGAGATGTGGGCTGTTTGTATTGAGAACTGAATTTCTACAGGGACTGTAGGAAAGATTGATGGCAGTGATAGTTTTTGTGTTGTGAAGTAAAAATGTATGACAGTCACTTTGGATATTGCCTTTTAAAACAAACTCTATATAGGACTCTAACAAATGCACACCAAATATAATATTCCCATTTTTTCATTACCTTCAGAATTTTAGCATTACATCAGTGTTTGCACTAAACTTTCATAGACTCTGATAGGGAATGTTGTACACATTTGGAATTCTTATGGATTAGGAGACATTGCATTCCTCATCCATTATAAAGAAATTATGTAAAGAACTAAAATTCCCTCTTGTCAAATTGTGCCTTCATCCCCTGGTATTGGAGGATTTGCTGCTGATGCTGTTACACAGCTACCCAGAGCTACAGAGAAATGACATAGTGCTGGGGTTTCTAGTGTTTCCTAATGTGAAGCTGAAAAGCTCTCTTATGGAAAATTAAAGTACTTAATAGGAATTCATCCTTGGTTGTACGTGCTGAAAGGATTCTCTGGTATCATCTGTGCATTTAATTTACTTCTGAAATTCAATTCCATTGACTTCAAAGGAACCGAATGTTGGATACTGACTCCAAAATACACACATTACATTGCCTTTTACCACATCGGTTGTTTAGTACATACAACAGAGGATGAATTTCAGCTCCATGTAAAAATTTTAACGTGTGTAAATTAACACTCTTTCCAAATGGAAAGAGACCAGGACAGATTTTCTGTGATTGCGTGTCTCACCAAAATCATTACTGGTTCAGTCAGACAACAGCTGAGGGTCAATCTTCACCTTTCACCTTGTCCTTTCTCAAAATATTATGTTATGCTCCATACCACAGTTCAAATAGAATGAGTTTAACACTGTCCATTGATGGGTTTGCCCTTTGTACAATCCTTACAGAGAGTCTCCAATACTTTGAAGCAATTGGTTGGATTCCTCTCACCATCCAGCATTTGTGAATGGCCTTTTTGAATACTTCTGGAAGTGTCCAATTCATCATTTGTCAAAAATAGTTAATGAGCAGTTCGTAGTTAGATTCACCACATTTTTTATAACTCGCCTTAAGGCGCTTCTGTACTTCAACGGCAACTGAAGGAAAAATCAAAGTTGACCTTATAGGTAATCTAAGCTTCCTGTGACAGTCAATTCTAGGTTTGCTCCACTGGGATGAAGTTCTGTGATCATTTTATGATGTACTTGATCTGAGTATTGAACCACCTTGTCATTCTCCTAGGGGACATGTAGAGAGGCTCAAATGGTTGTATCCTCTGCTGCTATAAGTGGTTCAGCATAAAGGTGACAAAGTGCTGGAGATACTCAGCAGTTTGGGTACCTTCTGTGGAGTGAAAAATGCAGGGAAGGGGCAAGGGGGGAAGGAACAAAAGAGAAGGCGTGTGATAAAGTATCAGCAAAAGTGAGATTAATGATACAAAGTAAAAGGTGATAATGGGACGTAAAACACGCAATATAGTTCTAAAGGAAGTGTAGATGGAAATAGATGAATTGTATGTTTCATTTCCCACACTTTCATACTCGCCCCCTTCCCTTCCCTCCCAGAAACATAATAGGTTCCTTTGCCTTTCCATCCCATTGGCTTTTACATTCAGTGAATCATCCTCCACCGTTCCTGCCACTCCAGTTTTGTAACATTCTCCCTTCCTTCTACCTATTGCTCAACTTTCTCTCTCTCTCTTTTGTTTTTTCTTTTGCTTTCTCATTCTCTGGATGCTGTCTGATCTGCAGAAGGTTCCCAGAACTTCCTTCCTTTAATTTCAGGTTTCCAACTTCTGTGGTATTTTGTAAGAATTCTGACATTGGACCGAAATAGACAGCATTCCTTCGGTTTATCCCAAATTGCATTAATATTTTCCATTTTACAAGAAATTTATTATCTTATCAGTTACATGATCTTGGTCATAAACTAGAATGGCATTAACCAAGGAATTATTGCAATGGAATCGCTGGCCCTGTTATGAGAATGTGGCTTGACACAAATTCATATTCATGCATCTTCAATAAAATAACAATTGAGAATTTCCAGCATTTTCTGTCTTTATAACAAGTGACTGGAGTTATGAATCATTTCATCATACTAGATGGTGCTACCTTGGACTGGGAAATGGCTCCATGAGCAATAACGACCCTTGAATGCACTACCATAGCACTAAGTCTTGGCCTGCGAACCAAGATAGTGACTGTTGGTGGATAACTGGATATGAGAGGCTTCACAATTGCTTCTGGTTCCCACTTTTGTCCAACATTAACACTGTTGTCCTTTCCAACCCTGCCGCAAAAGAAGAAAAAGGAGGAAATACACATGGCACCTGACCCCACTTACATGTAAGTCTATCTTTAATTCACATGACATTCAAAAGCCACTCCCAGATATTCATTGTTCTTTCCATGCCTGAAAGTCCCCTGTAGCACAATCCTGATTATTCATGGCACATGACAGCTCGTCAACACATACATTCCATTGTAATCACTCTTCATGAGTTTACGAAACAATCACCTGTTAGCACTTGCTTTGTATGAGTAGACCTGCTCTGCTTTCCCACAGAATTGTGCTGTTAATTGGAGTGTATTGTAAATTTAGAAAAGCTATTAAGACTGCAAGCCCTTGCAATAAGTACAATTTGCAGGTGGGGATAGGTGTGCGTTATTATACGTCTATGCAATTTGAGTCAAACAAAGGCCATTTTAACTAGAGCAGGATTTTGGAAATGCCACTCCCACAGTTGGACAATGTGAATCGAGTTTTGCCTCAGTGGAGCAAGACTGAGGTCCATGGAAGAGCCAACTGAAAATCATAAGCACATTCATGCAGAACGAATTTAAGTTTCTACTATAGATAGGGACAGGAAACATTAAACCTCAAACAAGAGAGACTGCAGATGCAGGAAATCTGGAGCAACACACACAGTCCTGATGAAGGGTCTCGGCCCGAAACATCGACTGTTCATTTCCCTCCAATAGCTGCTGCCTGACCTGCTGAGTTCCTCCAGCATTTCGTGTGTGTAACCTCAAATATGTCACGGGGCCCAAACACTCAATTACAAGTCCCATCCAGTATGATGAAATATGTTCATTAAACTTGAGTGTTTTAAAAATCATTTTCATAAATGACAAAAATCACTCATCTTGTCCTAAGTTGTGGCTTTCTGATGAATGTTACCTTGACTTTGTTTAATGCTGCTCTGTCAACGCATGCTCTTAATTCTTAGGCAGTCCCTTGAGATTGAGGATGACTTGCTTCCACCATTGTTTAGGAATGACTAATAAGGCCAGATTGGGACCCACAGATTCTGCCAACATTTTGTGCAGGAGGTACGCCCATGGTCTCAAAGAAGATGCTTTTCAAAGCATTTCCTTTTCTCCAGTGACTAAAACATTCAGAACTACAATCACCACATTTCAATCATCTTAAAAGATTTCGTGCACATTGAAAGCTTTCCCTTTAACTTGGTCCGGAGCTACTGCCAATTCAAATTAGTTCAAATGGGAATGAGATCGCTCTCAAATGGAAGCAGATCAATTTGAGAGCACCATCCCTTCTGCTTCTGCACAGGCTCCATTTAATAATAGGCCAGTCTGAGTTGAAATCCCATTTTTTCACTCCCCACTTACAGAATCAATCAATCTTAACATTAATCTTTCAACAAAGTCTGATCTTTTGAGAGGGTTAAAGACCCCTTGTTCATTTTTGTAACTTTTTTTTCCCCTTTTACTTCAGAGTCACTTACAACATTGGTCTGATAATTTGATTTTCTTTTCGGATCATTTCATTACTTGGCTGTGTTATTTACATTACATAGTTACTGCACATTTCACTTTGTTCCAGTGCCAAAAGTCACTTGGTTTCCAGAAGTGATTTACTTTTTTCCTTTCATTCATGGGATGCAGAGATTACTGTCATTGCTAGAACTTATTATCCACCCCTTATTGTCCCATGAACCAAAGAGTTCATTAAGAGCTGTCCAGATTTGTGGGTCCAGAGGCACTTAATGGCCAGGACAGGTAAGGATGGCAGTTTTCTTTTACCAAAAGATATCAGTAAATTAATTGAAGTTAAAAACATCTAACATTACCTTGGTTCCTATCATTGTTATCCATTTTAATAAATCTTATTCAACTACTTGCTGAGCTGACACCATGAGATTTGAACTTGTGTCCCTGAATCATTAGTCTGGGCCTCTGGATGTTAGTCCTGTAACATAATCACTGTGCTACTTCTATGGTGAATTTGTATTCCACACATCTGCCTTTGGTGTGAAATTGAAAACTCTTTGCACTGCTGCTAAGCTTGACGGAGAGTAAAGCAGGTGTGAAAGCCTAATGTGAAGCACCCCGTAGTTCCTCTTTCGAAGAATTTTATTCTGGATTCTGGGGTTTTTATTTAGTGTTTAGGTGTACTGCTGGTGTGCCAGTGACAAGTAGAAGGTGGGGCTCTCACTTTAAATGTGCTCTGATGTCCCATTAAAGCCATCACCTGAAAGTATTTACCCTTTTTATGCTTTGAAGTGTCACCATATAATTCAGCATGAATCCTTCAATAACTGATGTCTGCCATTACTCCACCCACTATTTTAAAAAAGATATTAAGTTACTGAAAACAAAGAGATAAAAATAGTAGGCAGAGATATTTCAATACAAATTATTGAACTGTTACAACGCAGAAGGAGGTCTTTTGTCTCATTGGGTTTGTGCCAGGTCTTTGAGCAATTCATTCAGCTCATCTCTCACTCTTACATAGAAACATAGAAAACCTACCCCAAGCCTCTGCAATTTATTTTTCCTCAACTGCCTTTTGAAAGCTCAGAATCTGTCTCTACCACCCTTTTAGGCAGTGAATTCCCAATGGAACGTAGAATAGTACAGCACAGTACAGGTGCTTCGGCCCATGATGTTGTGCCAACCTATACAAACCTACCCCACGACTAATCTAACCCTTCCCTCCTACACAGCCCACAAGCCTCCTTTTTTCTTACATCCATGTGCCTATCCAAGAATCTTTTAAATGTCCCAATTGTATCAGCCTCTACCACCACTCCCGGCAGTGCGTTCTGCGCACCCACCACTCTCTGTGTGGGGGAAAAAAAACCTACCTCTGATATCTCTTAACCTTTATCCACTCACCTTAAACGGATGTCCTCTGGTATTGGCCATTACCGCCCTGGGAAAAAGGTGCTGGCTGTCCACTCTGTCTATACCTCTCATAATTTTATACATCTCTATCAAGTCGCCTCTCATCCTGCATTGCTCTAAAGAGAAAAGCCCTAGCTTGCTCAACCTTTCCTCATAGGACATGTTCTCTAATCCAAGAAACATCCTGGGAAATCTCCTCTGCACCATCTCTAAAGCTTCCACATCCTCAGAACAAGGTCATAAACACTCTTTTACAAAAAAAAATCACACCCTTTTTGTATCCTTTGCTCATCATTTTGAATTGGTGCTCTCTCCCCCCGCTCCCCTCAATCCACCTCTCTCCCCGACCTTCAACCATCATCTAAAGGGGACAGGTCTCCTCTACTTATTCTCTCCAAACTCATGGTTCTTAAACATTTCTGTTAAATTTCCTCTCAACCTTCACTCTGAAGAGGACAACCCTAGCTGTTCCAGTTTAACCATGTGGCTGAAATGCCTCCTCCCTAAACTACCCTATCAAATCTTTTCTGCAACTTTTCCAGGATCTTCACACCCTCTGTAAGGTGTTGGATGCAGTGCTCCAATTGTGGTCAAATCTGTGGTTTTTAAAGGTTTAACATAACCTCCCTGCTTATGTACTCTCTGCCTCTATTTAAGAGGCTCAGGATTCCATATATTTCACTGGCTGTTCTTTCAACACATCCTCCCACTTGCAAAGATTCGTGGACACGTACACACTGGTCTCTCTATTCCTGCACAGCTCAGGACAGTGCCATTTTCTCAGTATTATTTCATTCTACCAACATATATCACTTCACACTTCTCTGCATTAAATTTCACCTGCCACCTGTGTGTCCATCCTGCCAGCCTATTGCTTTCTTTTTGCAATCCATTACAAGCATCCAAATTTTCTGTCATTTGCAAATTACGAAATTTCATCCTGCACACCAGTTTCCAAGGCTTTCATATATTTCTTAAAACATAGTGGTATTGGCACTGATCTCTGGAGAACTCCACTGTCTGATATCATCCAGTCTGAGAAACAAAGGTTTACTCTGACTCTCCACCTTCTATCCTTAATCCACTTTCTTATCCATGCTGCCACTGACTCATAATTCCATGGGCTTCAATGCTGCTATCCAGAGATTCACCTAAAACCGTCTGAAAATCCACGTAACCCTCCTTTCTCTGTTCCCTCATCAAAAAATTTATTCTAGCTTGTCCAAAAAGAATTGCCTTTTCCCTGATCTAAGCCAGTTCTCCTTCAATAACACAGATTTCTCCAAGTGCTAATTAACTTTTTCTTCTTATTACCTCTAGATTAGGTTAAAAACTGAGGTTAAACTGGCTAGCCTGCAGATGCTGGACATGTACTTCATCCCTATTTGAAAAAGTGGATAACATTTACCATTTTCCAGTCCTCTGGCACCTCTCCTGAATGGGGAGGATCATTACCTTATGGCAAGTCTTTCTGCAATTTCCACCCTAGCTTCCCTCAGCAGCATAGAAGACATCTCATCAGGACCAGTATGCTTACTTTAAGAATACTCACCCCTTACTGTACCTCATCCTCATCAGTCTTCACCCCATTCATTATGTCTACTACCTGCTCTTCTGGGATTTTGACAGCATCCTCTTCCTCGATATAGATTGATACATTTTATACTCCAAGCGTGCACTCTGTCTCTATGCATAGATCAATTTATTGATCCCTGATTGACCCCACCACTTTCCTTATGACCTACTTATATTTACTTCCCCACAGAAAACGATTAGGTTCCCTTACATGTTAGCTGCCATTCCATTTACATACTTTGTTTTTGCCCTTCCTGTACTCATTTCACTTCCCCTCTCATGCTACATTCAGCTTGTTTCTCACTTGAATTTTTCATAGATTTGTGCTGCACAGAAACAACCCCTTCAGCCCACTATGTCCGTGCTGTTCCTTCAACCACCCATCTGAACTAATCCCACTCACAAGCACTTGGTCCATAGCCTTCCATGCCTTGGCTATTCACGTGCTTATCTCGTTCCTTCAATGTTATGAGAGTACCTGCGTCCATTACCCCTGTGAAGGCATTTTCACATGATACATCTTGTTTTCAATCCATCCTCTGTCTCCTTTCTGATCCAAGGAGCAATGGTTTTGCCTTCCTTACATTTCCTCCAATTGGGAATGTACCTCACCTGTACCTGAAACATCTATTTAAAGTCACCCATTGTTCAGTTGCTTTTTAATCTTTGGTTCCACTTTATCCTAGCTTTATCCCATTAAATTTAGTCCTTCTCCAAATGCAGCATTTAGATTACTTCTTGCCCTTCTCTGTTTGTAAACTAAACCTTTTCATAACCATCTCTCTTCAGCTGTTTACTCATTCTTTAGTGATTTCGGTGCAAAATCACGGCAGATGAGGGAACTTCTGCATGATGCCCACAGGCCACAAATCCAAACTCCCACTCACATTTGCTGCTTCTGCTTTAAGTGTCTTAGTTTCAGTTCTAATACCTACCAATAGTTACATCTTGCTCTCAGTTACAAGAGATAAAACCTGGAGATAAGATAGCAAAGTTAATGCATTATATTTTTGCACAGTTTTCGAAGGATGTGAGTTTTCTGGATTTATTAGAATTCCTTTCTAATATTTATCGTGATTGCAATATTGTAATACCCAATTTAAATTCTAGTGGTGAAATGAAGCAAATTTTAAGGGCCACAGAAATCAATCAGCTCCTTATCCAGTTATGACACTAAATGTCTGTGTTGGGAGCACTTGTCTTTGACAAGGATCTGCCCGAGATCATTTTATACTAGATTCCACTTTCTTATATGAACATGATAATTGCTGTAAATAGATATTCATCCCCATTTGATTAACTAGCTATTGAGATATGTGGTAATCACACTGGTGAGTGTGGTAATGTGGCTTGAAAGTTAAGATTGATTTGTTTGAATTAAGTGATTTGACTGGACCCGTAAAATATCTTGGCTGATTGCCAAATTTATTTAGGTGGCCAGCCCAGCTTCTGGTGGGGAAATCAGTAACCATTAGAAGTTTCTAACTTCTCCAGTATTGAGCTTCTCTGCAAAACAGTAGTATGATCTAAATTATGCAAGTTGAAAGTACCTCTAGTGTGGTAGGATTGGGAATTTGAGGAGGTGTGTCAGGTTTGTACACTTCTCAAGATGGTCCAAAGAGATGACATTTTTTTCTGCCCTCTATTGATGTCACTGGCATTTCATCCTGGTGTGTCCTCAGGAAATGGCTCAGATAATCCCATTGTAAATGAGCCCTCAATAGATTTCCAGTGTGGCCTGATTTTGGAAAGTGGAGCAGTATTCTATTGATAAAGGACTGACTGGTACACAGGAGCAACTTATTGTCCAAGGATAAATATCATCAGGGTCCATTCTCACAACTGCTTCTTACCCCCACCCCTGCTTGTTGGAAGAAATCCCATGTTGCTACACACTTAGTTAGATAATGGGATTGATCACCTATCTCATTCCCAGTATTTGACACATTGCTAGATTTAGAAGGGACTATGGGTAGGAACTCCACCCCATCACAATTTCCCACGGTGCTGTTGGAATCTTTACCCAAGTGGTTCATAAGACAGTTGAAGTGAAATGATCACTGTCAAACTTGGATTGCAGGATGTAGGAGCTTCAGGGTTTGAACACAGTTGAAGAGACACAAACTAAACACTTCATCTGCACTGGTAAATTATAAAATGGAAAAAAATTAATCAACTAGGGTTTGGATCCAAGGCTTGTCATTTCAGATTCATCCACGCCCACATATCCTCAAGACAGACATTACAATATCATGTTTCATCAAACACAATAAAATTAAATGGATACACACTCTTTGCTTCTTTGAGAACTAAAAAGTCAACGGGTTCCTCCAGTGAAAGCAGTTAACATTATGCTGCAACAATCACTTACAACAGTCACTGTTTTAAAGTCTGTGGATTCAGGCTCTACTCAGGCCTATATTCTAGAGAGACACTTCAGTGTATTACAAGGGAACGGAGGCCTTTGGATGAGTTGTTAATCCGTGAACTTCTCAGATAAACATAAAAATTCTAAGACACTATTTGAAAAAGAAAGACGGATCTCTTGGCATTCAGGACAGCACTTATTCTGCAAACAACATTACCAAAATATTACCTACTCATTTATCACATGCGGTGTGCAGTTGCCAACCATGCCACATTATAGGATAATGGTGGCCGTACTTCTAGAGTAATTCTTGGCCAGTAAAGCTCTCTGGGATATTATTCTTCCTTTTCTCAGCTCAAGTTCCTCATGAACTGGAGATTTCAACTAAGAAACCATAATGCCCCTATGGCATTTCACACATAATGTTGAAGCTGCATCATTTGAATTTCTTTTAAAACTTAACGTCCATTTAGGTTTTCAGCTGTGACTTCTCGTATAATACAGATTTACATAATAAGTTCATTTGGCTGTTACTCAGCACCATTTTGTCAATTGTAAAATTATTTTCATTAAGATTCCTGATTTAACAATTATAGCCATGCCATTGTGTAACATGTTGTGCAGTGAGTTAGCACATTAGCCATTAGCACCATAATCATTCTACAGGGTTATACTCATCTGATTCTTCTTCTGGAATTCAAATTGCCACTGGGCATGTACAGATCCTATGCACTGTTGTCATTTATATCTGCGGTTGTGCGGTAAATGCCCTAATTTTCAACAGAAACTAGAAATACGTGCCCTTTGTCTCTATTAGTAGCACACATTAGTAGTACCTACTTTGACATGAATTTATCAGACTGAAATGATAGAGTAGGGGAACTTGTCACATAATTACTTTGCCCAATTCTGTAGTGCTAGATTACCCATTTAGGCGAATCTCACTATCTAGTTTAGTCACTGGGATAAACCAATTCATAATGTAACAATGTAAAATTCAAAGGTGAAATCCCTTGCTATGGACTGCATGTTAGTTAGCTACAGGCCTTTTATGCAAGGGGTAACTTTTCCCACAAATGCTGTAATATTTGGTTTTAAATGTAATACAACCTCCATAACTAGTGATTTGCTAGCACTGAGAAGCTGACTATTATATTTCTGGCAGAGCCTGTAGTGCTTATCCAGTGCCTCTATGTCTTTTCAAGGCACAAGCAACAAAAGGTTAGGCAGTGGCCATTGATAATATCCTCACTTGTTTACGTCTAACCCATGACAAAGTTTAAAATTGCTGCTGTCTATGGTTGATACCGAGCTGTGAAATCTTTCTACTTGTACTGATGCTGACTGACAGGATTTAACTAAGAAGAGGCTCGGGAAATCAACTGCTTTTGTATGTTGTGCTAGTTCCAAAAATAAATGTTTGCTGAAAAACAAGTGAGCTTTTCTTGTGCCAAATAAAAATGCTAAAACGATTGCTGTTGTATTTCCTGTCTCCGGGAATTATCCTCATCTTCAATACGCTAGTCTTTATGTGGTGCCTCTTCCCTTACTGTTAAAATCAATGGCTATAGAAATTGTCACATTAATCATACAAGTGTATAAAAAACCCTCACCATCCCTCTGTCCCATCTCCTACCAATTTAGCAAACACCTTTCTTGGAATGAAATCTTTAGGTCAAAAACTTTAAAAATTAATTCCACTGGTAACATACTGAATTATGTTTTACAGTGTCACTGTTTCAAGTAAACTTTCATAAAATATGGTCAGACGTGAAAAAGCAGATATCAGCAAGAGCATGTTCTGCAAGAGCATGTTCTTCAAAATAGACGTTGAATTCTACCAAGCCTAATTTCATCAAACACAATGGTGTAGAAATCACCACCTGCTCTCTCCTCATCTTCTTTGACTCTCCAGTAATGCACAGAAAGTTGACATATACTAATTTTACAACAATTACACCATCTCCTACTCTCATTCATTCGCTCCAGAACTTCAAAACTGTGATTCTTATTTCATGTTTTCTACTGTTTCTCCCACCTCTGCCAGAAGCCAATTCTACTTGGAGCCTAAATTTGACATCACCTAATTGTTATTTTCTGATTTAAACTCCCTCCCCAAGCTTGATGGTCCCCTGTACCATCGGCATTTTGTTTTATACAAACTAAACATATTGGAACTTTGTGGCAGGTCAGGCAGCATCTGTAGAGACAGATATGGTTAATGTTTCAGATTGATGACTTTCCTCAGGACAGATGAAAAGTCATCAACCTGAAACATTAACTCTGTTTCTCTGTCCACAGATGCTGATTGACCTTGTGTGTTTACAATGTTTTCTGTTTTTAGTTTAGATTTCCAGCATCTGTGGGGTTTTGTTTTTGCTTTTCCTTTATCTGTTTCTCTCAATATTTTCTTTAAGTGTTGCTTTGGGCTCAGTGAATTCTGGTTGAGACAAACTGTACGTGAACGATTGAAACTGCTAAGTTTATATTCACTTATTGCAGTACAATCAATGACATAAGCACAGCTAACTTAATGATTTAAGAATGTGCTAATTTGGCTAAACTCCTCACACTTGTTTAAGCCCCATACAAGGAATTGTGGAACTGATTGACTGTGGCACTCCACAGATACGTTGCTCTGCCAATGATATGCGAAATCCGGTTGCTGTCCACACAGGCATTTGGTAAAAGCGCTAATAAAAAGTCACAGGGTAGTCTGGAAGAGTGAGATAAAATGGGCCAAATGGCATTTGAATCTGTCTTCTGATCGAAGGAAAGAAATACATCAATGTGCCATTCTAAAAGAACTTGACCGCTGATACAGCATGCATTAATTATAGCTGTTGTGTGTGAAGGCATTAAAGACTGCTGCAGCAGCTGCTGAACATTATGATGCAGAACACTCGATGAGGATCCTTTGCATAGGAAATCTCTGAGCGAAATGAGAGGACACCCACATGCACTGCATACTAACTCATTAGAAAACAGCATCAGTGAAGACCTAGGACCTGGTTCACTAGCCACCCACTCATATGATGTTGATGGATACTTCAAGAAAGAAAAGAAATACATTTAAAATTTAAAGGAAATGTTAACTGCTGTATTAGAACCCTCTATGTACTATCCATTGTCTTTAAAAGAAAGGAAATTATTACAACAAGCTCGTTCAGTTCTTTAAATTTGCAGTTCATTATGTATTAATGACATTTTAGGACATTAACATAACCACAAAAACAAACCTATTTTAATGACTTACATTAATGCAGAAATGAATTCCTCAGGGAAGTCAACATTAGCACAGTAAATTGAAACAGACTATCATACATCCTATTGAGATGTCTGATAATTAGTTATTTTACAAATTATTTCACAGAAGAGTTGGCTTCTTAAGATTCAGAATAGATTGATATGATTTATCAGTTTAAATTTAGGTTTGCAATGTTCACATTTCTTCAAAATGATTGAGCAGAGAGATATACTATATAACAATATTTTGTCAATGGGATCATTGTGGTGCTAAAGGTTGTTTGTCATAAATTTTACAGCAGTCCAATAAAATATTATAACATCCATTAGTCTATTCAAACTGCAATCATTTTCCAGTGCAACCTTTGAAAATGTTACCTGGCTGAGATATAACAACAGTGAAATGGAAACAGCGACTTGAAAGTAAACATTGTTAGAGCAATGGGAGGCATTCAAGGAGTGTGTTGTAAGAGTCTAGAGGATTTCCAAATCTAGGCACCTCCACCCTGTGCCCAGTTTCTTTGTGTCCATCTACCAAAGTCATGGATCCTTCCACTGGGAGGCTAAAAGATATTGATTGACACAGTAAATGGTGATAGCAGGATCACTAGTCAGGAAGACTCCCAGCGATGTAATCTGCACCTCTTAACAGCACTGCACGTTGAGTAACATATAGGGCAAGACAAAAAAAGAAGAAAAGCTTACATCAACCACCAAGAGCTCAGTACCGCAAAAAACTTAGAGGAGAATTGAAGGCACTAAGTCAAATTTAAAAAGGAAATTAACCAGCAAAGAGCACAAAGAAAATGCAGCAAGGTAAAATCAAAATGTTTTGTCAATACCTAAAGGGCACAATAATAAAGAAAAGGGCAGGGCTAACTAGGGACCAAAATGGCAACCTGTCTGTTGAGGTTAAAAACATGGGTGTGGTTGGAAATGAATACTTTCCATCCGTCTTCACAAAAAGGACAGCACAGACATTATTGTTAAGGATGAAGGTTATGAAATATTGGACGTGATTAAAATAATGGAGAGAAGAAATACTGAGAAGTTGAACATCTTTAAAAGCAGATAAATCACAGGCCTGGATAAATGTATCCCAGGCTGTGAAAGAGCAAAAGAATAAAATACAGTGTCTCTGACCATTATTTCCCAACCCTCACTGGCTGGGCATGTTTCTGGAGTACAGGCTGGCTGTTAACATGCTGTTCTTGTTTAAACAGAGAGAAAAGGGTAGACGATAATTACAGATCAGTCATCCTAATATTAGTGGCGAGCGAATTATTGGAAGAGGTTTTCCTTCTTCCCTTTCTTAGGCAGTCCATCCGGATGAAGATTTTCCACTCCAGATCTGTGGGTTCTGGAGTGGCCGATAAGACCAAGCTGGAAACCACAGAGTCTTCCCCAGAAGGGGCAGAAGGTACTGAATGGGTGGGTAACTTGTGAAGTGCTGGTCTCTTTCTACCATTTATTGGCATTGGTTTATTATTGTCACTTGTACTGAGGTACAGTGAAAAACTTGTCTTGCATACCGATCGTACAGATCAATTCATTACACAGTGCAGTTACATTGAGTTGGTACAGAGTGCATTGAGGTAGTACAGGTAAAAACAATAACAGTACAGAGTAAAGTGTCACAGCTACAGAGAAAGTTCAGTGCAATAAGGTGCAAGGTCACAACAAGGTAGATCGTGAGGTCAAAGTCCATCTCATTGTATAGCCTTCAGTGTGTTCCTGATACAATTGCTCCTTCTTCACCTTGAGTGATCTGGGAGTCACTTAATGCCCAGGAGTCACTGAGGATGTCAGGTTTTGAGAATATTCCTGGATTTTTTTCTTTATCTGTCTGGCAATCTCTACCTATGACAGAGTCACAGAGTCAACTCATGCAGCATGGACACAGGCCTTTCACCTGCTATGTCTGGTTGACCATCAAGCATCCATCTATAGTAGCCAACATGAATCCCATTTTCCTCTTGCATCCCTATCAACACCTCCACCCTGCTTATTCTCCTTACACTTACCTACACTAGGGGCAACTTAAGGAAGCCAATTAACCAACTGATTGACATAAGGACATTAAAACACAAGAAGTCGGAGCGGGATTTGGCCACCTTGCTCTTCAACCTGCTCCACCATTTGTCAAAATCATGGCTGACCTTCTACCTCAAAGCCACTTTCCTGCAGTATCCCCATATTCCTTATTATCAAGAGATAATAATCTCTTATTATCAACCCCTGTTTTGAATGAACTGTATGACTGAGCCTCCACAACCCTTTGGGTCAGAGAATTCTAAAGATGAAGTGAAGAATTTTCTCCTCACTTCAGTCAGCAGTCTACCCCTTATTCTGAGACTGTGACCCCTGGTCCTAGACTCCTCGTCTAGGGAAAACAACTTCCCTGTCAAAAAACAACTTGCTGGAGGAACTCAGCAGGTCAAACAACATCTGTGGAGGGAAATGGACAGTTGATGTTTCAGGTTGAGACCAGATGAAGGGTCTTGACCCAAAATGTTGACTGTCCATTTCCCTCCACAGATGCTGATTGCAACAAGATTATCAATTAACCCTTTCTGTTTGCTCAAAACAAGAGCTAAAATAATCTTTCCTTTGGTTCCTCAACATATTGATCTAGAAAAAAATCTTACACACTTTCCATGAGTTCATCCTTTTCCTTATTACTGCTAATTTGACTTGTCCAGTTGATATGTAGATTAAAGTCGTTTATGATAACTGTATTACCCTGATTTATGCTCTGCCTAATATTGCATCTACTATGGAGGCTTCTACATAATTCCCACCAACGTTTTCTATGTTAGGTTAACCTAAATTGATCCTGAGGCACAGCTTAATCAAGAAAAGTTAACAGGGATCTGTTAAGGGCAAGCCATAAATGAATAACATGAATGAAAATTTTGAGGAGGCAACAAGAAGAGCCAATGAGGATGTTGCGTCTCATGGACTTTAATAAGGTCTTTGTTAAAGTCCCACATGTCAGTCTAATTGGAAACAGAAAAGGCCATGGAGCAAAGTGAAAGAAGCAAGCTGGATCTACATCAGCAGTGCTATGTCATTTGATTTTTTTGTGATATTGATCAATTTAGATGTAGAAAGCATGATTATTTTTTTAATGACCACACAAAATTGTCAGTGTAGTTGATAATGAGGAAGAAAGCTGTCAGCTGTCCAAAGGCATCAATAGACAAATAGAAGTGTGGCTATTGAAATTCAACACAGAGAAATGTGCAGTGATGGTCTTCAAGAAGAATAAACTAAACAGAAGGATGAGCAATGAATGGTAGGATACTGAGAAGTATAAAGGAATGGAGGGATCTTGGAAGTCCACAGGTCCCTAAAGGTAGCAAAGCCTGCAGACAAGGTGATAAATAACATTAATGGAAAGATTGCCTTTGTTGGTCAATGCATAGAACATAGGAGGAAAGAGAGCATGATAGAATTGTATGAAACACTAGTTAAGTCACAGATATAGTACTATGTATGGTTCTCGTCATCACACTACAGGTTGGATTTTATGGCCACTGGAGAGGATATAGAGGAGATTTATGAAGATACTGCAAGGGATAGAGAGTTTAGTTATGAGAAAAGATAAGAAGGTTGGGATTGTTTACTTGTTCTAAGGGGATATTGAAGAGATTTATTCAAAAGGCAAAGAATTATATAAGGTCTAGAAACGGGGAATAAGAAGAGTCTATTTCTCTTAGCAGTGGGGCAGTTTTGAGAGGATGTAGATTTAAGGTAATAGGATTAGAGGGGAGTTGAGGAAAGAATTTTTCACCCAAAGGATGCTTCAAATCTGGAACTCACTGCCTTAAAGGGGGGAAGATGGGAGGTGCAGAAAACCTCCTCACATAAAAGGTACCTGAATGAACACTTAACAGACTGTAGCTACAGGGTCATCCTGAATAACTTTGTCAACCAGCATGGAGCTGAATAGCCAAATGGCCTCCACACAATTCTTAGACCTTTCAAAAGTAAAGTTGCAATTTTTGTTCTTTAGCCCAGATTTCTCCACTCCTCAAGGGAAGATACTGCCTCTTGCTGGAGTGAATCCATGGGAGCAAAGCTACCTCCATTACCTCACCAAATCCCCAAACGCCTTCAAATTGAGCTTCGATAGGCCACTGCAATGTGGAAGCATTGAGATACACATGATTTTCAGTAAGGTAACTGGATGGGAATCAAAAACAGAAAGCAAGTCTGACATGTACCAAGATACTGAGGCCAAAATGAACTGCCCTGGCTACAACACAGGTTGAAGTATCCAAGCTGAGAACTTCCAAACACTATCAAACTATGTTCCATAAGAAGCAGTGTGTGTACCAACAGAACCATCATGGACTGCTCCCTATTGTCTGTTTTGGAAGCTAAAACCTATTGTGTCTACACTGCATTTAGTTCCATTTCCACCTGAAATTGGATAAGTTAGCCCTTTGGTTTCAATCCGAAAGGGATTCAATACAACAGGTGACAGCACTTATATAGTAACTTTAGCATTGTAAACCATGCCAATGTGCTTTGTCGGAACATTTCATCATATTTTCCGGGAGATAAATGAAAGGCATCACACTGGATGAAAAACTGAGCATATTTAAACCTCAGAAATGAACACAGCTTAAAAGCCCATCTCACTTGGATATTTTTGCCTTGATTGTGTTTTTAGAAAGAGATGACTATACTCAAGGATGAACAGAGAGAGCATGAAGATTAATTCCAGAGTTACTAAGGAACATGCACCTCAATCTTTTCAAAATATATTCATTACTATCAATAATCTCTGCAATTCCTTAGTTATCACTCCTCCTTTCAAAGACAAATTACATTTTGTAAGTTTTATAACCTCCTGGTGAGATAATGGAGCTCTCCAAATATCATTTTCTGTTTACTGGAAGATAAAACGATCCTAGGGGTGAGATTTATTTAACAACTATACCTGAAAAAAAAAGGCAAATTAAAATGGATCAATTTTTGTTTGTTCCAGCTTCACGTCCGCCCTTCCCTTCTGAAAGCAGTGATAGACTGTGCTCCTGTTTCACATAAGGCAGCTCCTTTAGGTATCCATTACTCATACATGTTAGTCGCTAGCTAGGCCAGTTTGCAAAGGTGGTGGAGAGCCAGATTCTTGAACCACTTTGTGATGAGGATATTCCTACTCCACAGTGTCATTAGCTGGAAAGATGCAGGATTCTGAGTCAGAGGTAGTACAGAGTCAGCAATATATTTTTCAAGCAGGATGGTTTTCAACTTGGGGGTGGGGAGTAATGATTGGTGGGGTTGGTGTGGATGGGGAGTTCTCAACTGCCCGTTGCCTATTCCTTTCTTTTTGTCCCTTTGTAAGGGTAGAATTTGCAGGTTTTTAAGATCCTGTCCAAGAAACATTTGCAAATGCATTTTGTAGACGGTGCACATTCCAAATGCATGAGCAGGAGTTGGAAGTGGTGAGTTTTTATGGTGATAACTTGATAAATGAAAGTGCCAATGTAGTGGGCTGCTTCATCTCAGAACGTGTTGAGCTGCTTCACCTCCACTTGTTGACCATGTTTCCAACCAAGATTTGGGGGGGCATCTCTGTGATCCCACTTTTGAAAGGAATGCACCATGTACAACCACAGATGTGCGGCCAAAAAAATAATGGGCTAAAAATGAGAGGTTGAGCACCACCAATAAATTCTGTGGGAGTCCAACTGATTACTGAAGGCACAGTTAATGGAACTGGCCCCAGCGAGCCAGCATTTGTGAATACATCAGAACAGTAAATACATTTGAACTTAGCAGAAACTGTCACTGAAGAACAATCAGAATTAAGTGCCCTAGCTGATTCTCTTTAGCTCCCATGGATACTGATAACTGAGGACTAAGTATTCCAACTGTCACACCACAAAGCATGAAATAGAACGTAGAACAGTACAGCACAGGAACAGGCCCTTCAGCCCACAATGTTGTGCTGAACTAATTAAACTAGTAATTAAATGCCTAACTGAACTAATCCCTTCTGTCTAGACAATGCCCATATCCCTCCATTTTCTGCACATTCATGTGCCTATCTAAGAGCCTCTATCATATTTGCCTCCACTGCCACCCTTGGCAGTGCATTCCAGGCACCCACCCTCTCTGTGTAAAATACTTGCCCCACGCATCTCCTTTGAACTTACCCCCTCTCATCTTAAATGCATGCCCTCTAGTATTGGATATCTTGACCCTGGGTAAAGGATACGGCTATCTACTCTATCTATGCCTCTCATAATCTTATAAACTTCTATCAGGTCTCCCCTCAGCCTCTGCTGCTCCAGAGAAAATAACCCAAGCTTGTTCAACCTCTCCCCATAGCACATGCCTTCTAATCCAGGCAGTATCCTGGCAAACCTATTCTGAACCCTCCAAAGCCTCCACATCCTTCTTATAATGAGGTGACCAGAATTGAATGCAGTACTCCAGATGCAGCCTAACCAGAGTTTTGTAAAGCTGCAACATCACTCCGTGACTCTTCAGAATCAGAATCAGAATCAGATTTATTATCACTGACATATGACGTGAAATTTGTTGTTTTGTGGCAGCAGTACAGTGCAAGACATAAAATTACCATAAAATTACAGAAGTAAGTAAATAGTGCAAAAAAAGAGGAATAACGAGGTAGTGTATATTGGTTCATAGACCATTCAGAAATCTGACGGCAGAGGAAAAGAAGCTATTTCTGAATCATTGAATGTGGGTCTTCAGGCTCCTGTACCTCCTCCCTGATGGTATTAACGAGAAGAGGGCATGTCCTGGATGGTGAGGTCCTTAGTGATGGATGCTGCCTTCTTGAGGCACCACCTCTTGAAGTCAGTGCTTCGACTAATATAGGCAAACATGCCACATGCCTTCTTTACCACCCTGTCAACCTGTGCAGCCACTTTCAGGCAGCTATGGACTTGGTCCCCAAGATCCCTCTGTACATCAACAAAAATGGACAATATTTATCAGCATGTCTCTGCATTGCACATCAGCCACAAACTCATCACGGGCACAATTAAATTATTTAATTTTACAAAGTATAATGTTGCTATAGTTCCTATCTCCACAACTTCTGATTGTCATAAAATATATATTACTGGAAGAATGCAATGTAGCAATAGTGCAAATGCTCCCAGAATGAAACTTGCATCCACAAAGATTATACAATAGGAAGAAAGACACGTAACTGGAAGATATATGAGGAAAATGGTTTTAAATGGAAAATCTCATCTGGTAAAATTCCTTGCAAAGCAAGTCATTGACTTCCAGAAGCGACATGCTGGTATTTTGTGTTTCATGCTGCTGTTATGCATTTAATGTGCACTGATCCCAGACAGCAAAGATGACATCTGACTTCTCTTCCCCATCGTCAGTTTGGAAATATGTTGCCATTCCTGTCACTGGTCAAAATCTCAGAACTCCCCACCTGACAGGCACGGTAGTGTAGTGGTTAGCGTGACGCTATTACCGCACAAACGACCCGGGTTCAATGCCCGCCACTGTCTGTAAGGAGTTTGTATGTTCTCCCCGTGTCTGCGTGGGTTTCCTCCGGGTGCTCCGGTTTCCTCCCACATTCCAAAGACGTACAGGTTAGGAAGTTGTGGGCATGATATGTTGGAGCCGGAAACGTGACGACACTTGCGGGGTACCCCCCGAACACTCTACGCAAAAGATGTATTTCACTGTGTGTTTTGATGTACATGTGACTAATAAAGATATCTTAATGGTGCTTTGGGACACTTTCATCACGCACAGGACTGTGGCAGTTCAAGCAAGCAACTTGCCCACTTCTCAAGGGCAGTTAGGAACAGATAATAATGTTGGTTTTGCCAGTGGTGCTGTAGCTCATGTAAGAGTCATTAAGAAAAATATTTAAATCTGTCTTGTTAAACATTAATTTCCTGACTTCTCCAGGACCAGTTCATAGAAGGAGCTCATGGACTTTATCGTAAATACTGAGACCATGCTTTCAATGGTTTCAGCTGCTTCTACCTCCACCCCCCAAGTAAAACAAGAGCCCTTCTTCCCTATCCCTGATTCAGTGCCTTCCAATTGTTTATATTATACCTTTTCCAAGATTATGTTGATTTTGAGACACATATCCTTACCTCAATTTCCCACTAAGCTCTTGACTACCCAACCACCCCACCCAATTCTCCTGGTAGCTGATATTGAAAAAGTTTTTCACATTTCAGGTAAAATTCCTCTGTCCTTGAAACCTCTAACATCACTCGTCTTCAAAAATGAACCTCTTCTACACCATCCCACCTCAGCAACCCTGTCCTTTTAAGTATCCTATCACCTACCTCCCTATCGCTTTACCCCCTTCTCAAACCCATGCCCAACTTTTCCCTAGCTCCATGATTGACACTCTCCAATTAGCCTTATGTATTTCCTTACACATTGAAATAATCATATTCAAAGTTAAAAATTACACTCCCCACTTTCCTTCCCTGTGCCCATTAATATGTCTTCAACCTTTGACAGAATTGACCATTCTAATTTTCTTCATCTTCCATGTCAGTGGGATATTTGGCTCCACTCTTACCTGTCCACTACAGCCAGAGAGTCACAAGCAAAGCTCTTCTGTGAAATCATCAAAAGACAAAGGGATTAAGTTCCAGAGGGAGCTGACAATGTCCAAGTGTACCTCTTTCAAAGTGGTTATGTGCTGTCAAGATGTCTGTCGGATAACTTGTCTCTGATGAGATGACAATTTATTCAGTTAAGTACTGGAGTGAGTGAGTGAGTTAGTAAGTGAGTGAGTGACTGAGTGAGTGAGGGAGTGAGTGCCTTCATTGTGATATCAATAACTTGCACATAACATCTAGTTTTCCATGGTCAGCATTATAGGAAAATGAATCAGTGGTTCTCCCTTCTGGGATCACAGACACTTTGCAGAAATCACATCTGATTTTCATGCTGTAATCACTGTCCTTTATCAACTTCCACCTCACAGTGACTTGGGATCACTCTTAGCAAAAGGCTCAATCAGACCAGGCCAACATGTGGGATGCCAGACACAAACAATAGATTGCAGTCTATCTCCCCTTTGATTCCCTCACTTCCATGGAGCCTTTTCTGCAGCTGTTCTGCGGTTACCATGGAGGGAGCACTTTCTCTGACTCACTTCCCGGAGATCAGCGTGGAAATGATGCAGTGATTGCAAACTCTTCATCTAGCCCTGGACAGGAAGCCCTGTTTTAGCACATGATCCTGTAGGCAAAACGTTCTTTATTCTTGCAAGGAATACAAACATTACTTCCTTACTTCTCCAAAAGAGGGTGAAATCCAATATCTAGTCTGGGTTGTTTTACAGGACAGATAAATCTTAAAACCAAGAAATTAGCTTACATTGAACTATGTCAGAAAGTAATAGTTTAAGTTCATATATACCTTAAGAAACAATTTCTGTGAACTTCCAGGTGCTAATAACAACTAATGTGCATCATCAGGATATTGAACCACCCCTCCACCCCCAACATAGCAAGACCCAGTCCTCCCACGGCCACTGATACCCATACTACCAATCCCCTCCTTGTCCCTGACCTTATGATCCCCCCATCTCCACAGCCCCTGATCCTCCAGTGACTAAAGTAACTCCCCTCATGTCCCATCCAACCTCCAATTAGGTGTCCAGTCTCCAGCACAATCTCCTCAAAAAATTGAGCTTTGAGCATCACTAAAAGTTGAAGCACCAAGCCCATAGCCAAACAATGGCCATGTTGTGTTCTTTAATTACACACTACAATTCCTATGCCCACAAGTTTAGACATCTGCTAATACAATTGTGGTCATAGGACTTATATTGGGATAAAGTTGATGTGAAAGCCTCAAAAACATTAGTTCTTAAATGTGTAGAAAAATACATCTTTACATCCCTCTTTTCAATTCTCATATTCCTTTTTAACCTGTTTTTAAGAAATTCCAGAATGAAATGTTCTGCTATTTCTCGATGTGCATGTTATCCAATCACTTCACAGGACCAGCTCCCAAAATGAATCATTCCTTAGGATGCTTGTCAAATGGATTCATCACTTTGATTTAGTGCAGTAACTGGTCATCACAATAATGATATTTCATGATGAATTGAAAATGACTTGCAAATGGGAAAAATAATGTAGTATTTAACAATTCAAATGTCTCTGAAATCCACTTTACATGAAAACAGCAAACTTCCTGTTTCATTGAAACTACGAAAGTAAACTGACAGGTAAAGTTTAAACAATCAGTATAATAGGTCGCTGATTTATTACATTACATCACAATCCAAACAATTGCTTCCCGTCACAGCCAAAATCTGTTAAAATCATTTGGCTAATACCGAAACTGCTTTTTGTCACAGAGTTTAAATATCCAGCATTAATCCCAATCATTTTGGTTCATCAGGGCATTATCACAACTGCTATACAACAGTCGTATCTGAATCTTGAGAAATGGATTTGCAATTCCTAGGAACTCTTGGGCTGCAAACTTCCACTGCATATTGGGTGCTACAGATCCCAAGTTGCTTCTAATAAGACAACCGATTGGTGTGTTCACATTTGTGAAATTAGGCGGTACTAGCAAGAGATGTGGTGTTTAAATCACCAGAGATTCTGGAATAAAGAGGAAGTGGGAAGTGAGGAGGATTAGTTGTGAGTACACTATCATCTATTATCTCAAGTTCTTCACAAGCCACAGGCTCTGTAATGACTGCTCCAATGTTGCTGGGCACTTTATCCCCCAGTGACAGGTAAGGTGGGGGCTGTGAGATGCTACAGCCATGCCAATGTCCCATGGGTTAGCTGGTGATGGGTCTGGATGTGAGCTGTCATCTATTCCTGCAAGTGATGGGGATGTGTGTCAGTGAGTGTCGGGTAGTATGTTTGGATGATGTTCTATGGTTTGACAGTGAGATATGAGTTTGAGTCTTGCAACAATTCTGAGGAAACATGAGCTCTGTTTCTCTGATATAGTCCTGACTTATTGCATTTTACCAGATTTTACTCTTTCCTATTTCTCCTCCTCTCTACCACCTGGGATATAGATAGGGTGAATACACAGTCTTTTCCCCAGGGTTGGGGAATCAAGAACTGGAAGGCATAGGTTTAAAGTGAGAGGGGAGAGATTTAATAGAAACCTGAGGGGCAACTTTTTCACCCAAAGGCTGTTCTGTATATGGAATGAGCTGCCAGAGGAAGTGGTTGAGGTAGGTATATTAACAACATTTAAAAGACACTTGGACATGGATAGGAAAGGTTCAGAGGGATATGGGCTAAACGCAAGCAAATGGGACTAACTTAGATGGGTGTCTTGGTCAGCATGGACCAGTTGGGCTGAAGGGCTTGTTTCCATGCTGTATGACTCTACCCCTCTTGTCTGCCACAGTACCACAGTGCCTGCTCTGTGCCATGAAGCTCGACAAGTTATGATACCCTCCCCAATGACTTCCATGTCCTGTTGCAGTTACAATGCACCTCCTATCTAAGAAGAGCAGGTCAGCTTGAAGCAGCATAGGATAGCTTGAACTGAAACCTTGCTGAGTCAATAATACAAGCTAAAGTGCTAGCTGCCTGCTGAAATCATGAGAATGAGAAGGCATCACGGGTTTGGTACATTGCAATGGGCAGGTTAACTGTGCATCCCAATCCCAAAGCTGGCTTATGTGCATTAACTAATTTAGTCCACATTGTCTGACTGAAGATATATCTTCACTTGACTGCATGCAGTGATAAAATATCTGCTGCACTGTTACAGTATAATTAACTGACATAAATTACAACCTATTTAGCAATATTATTTTCATCTTAATTTACAATTGCATGGTGGAAAGTTAAATATTGGCACTGTGTCAGGGCTGTCTGCTGAAATATGAAAGAAGGCAGCTGTGAGTAAATATGGTCAAAGAAAGAACATTTTCACCGGGCAACAGAATGCATGGATTTAACAGAGATATCTGTCAATGGGTAAGTGTTTACTGTGCAGCAGTCTACACTGAGCTCTGCTAATTCTTGTTGGACTAGGTCATAAGGAGGCATGGAGCCAGGACAGATCAGTCATGATTTGATTGAACAGTGGGATAGGGTGAGAGGCTGAATGACCTCCTCCATCCTGTGTTTAATGATTGCATTCATGGAGTTAATACAAGGAACAAAAGTGTGGGAGTTTAATTTCTGTCCATTAAAGAAAATTATTCATAATCTTTATCAGTGAGAAACTTTTGACCTGCTCTTAGATTATTTTGTACTTCTGTATTTGGAACGCTCCACTTATATTTTAAAATCATAGAAAAGTTAAAGTCAAGAAAATGAAGGTTATTCGAAGACTGTTGAAATGACTATGGATACTTGCTTGCCTTATTTATAGCATCCAGCTGCGCTCCTGTTTAAATTAAAAAGCCTGTAAGGACTATGCTAACGTCAGATCACATGAGACCTTAAAGGACAACTTAAAACTTTTATGAGATTTGAGCTAGAGTTCTCCAGCCACTTGGCAAGGTTGCAAGCACTCTTTGTAAATATTCAGCTTAAATGGCACCATGAATACTTTATGGACCTCACAAATATACATGTCAAATACTTGCAGTTCATTTGCCTGGCATTTATAATGGCTTAATCCTCATTATTAAGGCTGGGATTCTCAAAGAAGGAAGCAACACAACACAGTTCAATATTGGTTGCTTTCAGTCTCAGCAGCCTCAGCACAAGGGAGACTATTGCCTCTCCCATTGGTTGATGAGCAACTTCCTTAAACAGATGGGATTCTCATCTCCATTACCAGGAGGAGATTCACTTGTAGTTGGCTCACCAGGATGGTAATTAATCTTCAGTTAATGAAAGCCCTGGGAATCAAAACGTCGTGAGAGCTTTCATGGATGCTTTCCATAAGACATATCACCTTGGAAGGTCCTGTACTTAGGAGAGTTAATGATGTTGTGAATGCCAATTGATAGTTTTTTTATCGATTTGGTAAATCCGGTAACAACATTTATACTGGCCAACCCAAATGTATCCTTCTTTATTGAACCTTCCTAAATATAGAGTAAGCCTATTAGAATTCAGTCTCATTTGTAAACAATATCCATAGACTCTTCTAGACTGATGCATTAGCTGAGTTTTGTTGTCTTGTCCAATGAACAGACATTGAGATTAATTTTCTGTGAATCTCCTGTTCCACAACACAAGGCATTTGGAAGGACGAGAGGTGGGAATGTTCAATGTTTGAATACAATTACGTAAGGAAGGTTACCGTGTACACATATTCAGCTACAAAGCTGTGTATTTATGCAAAGAAGATATATTAATTATTAACAAACTCATGTATTTTTCAATGAATATCCTCTATCATGTTGTGAAGAGGGTGAAGTTGGTGACAAAAGGGATAGGAAGAAACATTACGACGTTTCTACTTTCTATTGAAAAGACACCTGCTTCCAATAAATACTTTGCATTTTTGGGCTTAATTTATTATCTGTTTCATATGCAGGCACCTTCCTTGAAGAGAAACTGGAGTCATTGTTTTCAACTACACCTCATTCTCTACAATGTGGTTTATGAAAGGCAGTCCAACAGTATAGAAACTGAACTGGTTGTTTCCTTGAGTTAGTCATGGCTTTTAATAGTGAGGATACAGAACTCCAAAGGTGAAGAAAATATTCAAGTTCTGTTAATTGTTCACTTCTTGTCAAAGTAACTCATAAATTTTTAAATTGTTATTAAAGGTTCATGTGATCTGACCTTGGGAATATTAAAGAGACCTTGCTTATTTATATCTAAACACACTAATTTTATCCAGAACTCTACTTTTTACCATGGGACAGTCCAGTAAGGAGCTTTTGCCTTTAGGTTAACTTTCTTGCTGCCATTCTGGTTTACATGTTATTACTCTGAAATATACAGAGAGACGGAAATAAAAAAATTCACACAATCTAATTACTTACCACATCTTCTGTGGGTTGAGAGGGTGGAGGTGCTAGTTGCTGGTGAGCAGACAATATCTTTGCTGTGTCCCTCCATGTCCCAAGGATATGGGACAGGTCCAACATCTTGTAGAATCTATAGATGAAAGTCCAACTCCAACTCAGTTCTTCAGAAAACTGGGATCTTAGAACTTACAACACACAAGTAGATAGTCCTAGAAAAGCCCATATTTAGTTTTTCCTTAATTTTCCATTGTTCTTATTTAGTTCCCCTTTAATTAACCTACATGGGCAGCCTCAATTCTCATCTTTTGTTTTTATTCTTAGCTGCTCAAAAAAAAGGAGGCAATGAGCTGCCTTTTCCGAGCAATCTCATGATCAATGGATCACATTGAAGCTCCACAGTCCTAGCACACCTGGTTGTCAGTGGTGATGAGCATCCTGTCCAGATGCATCACGGCTTGGTACGGCAACTGCTCTGCCCGAGACTGCAAGAAACTGCAGAGAGTTGTGGACGCAGCTCAGCACATCGCGGAAACCAGTCTTCTCTCCATGGACGCCATGGTCTACATTTCTCGCTGCCTCAGTAAAGCAGCCAACATAACCAAAGACCCCTCCCACCCCAGATATACTCTTTTCTCCCCCCTCCCATCAGGCAAAAGAAACAAAAGCCTGAAAGCACGTACCACTAGGCACTTGGACAGCTTCTATCCCGCTATTATAAGACTATTGAATGGGCCTCTTGTACAATAAACTGGACTCTTGACCTCATAACCTACCTCGTTATGACCTTGCACCTTATTGTCTGCCTGCACTGCACTTTGTCTGTAACTGTTAACATTATATTCTGCATTCTGTTATTGTTTTCCCTTGTACTACCTTGATGTACTAATACGGTGAAATGATCCAAATGCATGACATGCAAAACAAAGCTTTTCACTGTACCATGGTACATGCAACAAAAATAAACCAATTTAACATGTAAACAATGAAGAGTGGTGAAAGCACGCCCATGCTCCTACTAAGGAGTTGGTCATTCAGCATGGAAGCAGAGTCTTAACAGACTGCACTAATCCCACTTCTTCCCCTCGCACTCCAATCAATCTCTCTCTTCGGATTCTCCTGCCAACCCACTGGGGACAATTCTCATTTTCCAATGAACCTACTAACCAGCGCATGTGAGAGGAAGCTGGAACGGTCACAGGGTGAATGTGCAGACTCCACACGGACAGCACCGGAGGTCAGGATTAAACCTGCATTGCTGGAGCAGTAAGTAGCAGTGCTAACCATAGAACCACTGCGCTGCCCATGCTGGATTTGCTAGATTTGGCTCAGTGATGATGAATTTGAAGTAAACCATTCCATGTTCTTATCACTTGTTAAATGATAAGATATCTTTATTAGTCACATGTACATCAAAACACACAGTGAAATGCATCTTTTTGCGTAGAGTGTTCTGGAGGCAGCCCGCAAGTGTCGCCACACTTCCGTCTCTAAAATAGCATGCCCACAACTTCCTAACCCATATGTCTTTGGAATGTGGGAGGAAACTGGAGCACCCGGAGGAAACCCACGCAGTCATGGGGAGAACGTACCAACTCCTTACAGACAGCAGCAGGAATTGAACCTGGGTCACTGGCTCCGTAATAGCATTCTGCTAACCACTACACTACCATGCCTGCCCTATAAGGGACATCATCACCAATCTACTGTGGCATATGCATAAGTCCATGATGGTAACAGTAGAAATCCTTGTGGAGACAAAGGACAACACACCGAGAAAACCCTCTGGTGTGCTGTGTGATGCCAGAAATATGCTAAATAGGGTAATCTCAGAAGAGATGCGACAGCTCAAAACTGGGTATCATGAAACACTATGGACCATTAGCAGCAGCAGAAGTCTACCCCACCAGAATGGCCCAGCACATCCCTCACCCTACCTTTACTGTCAAGCCAGACAATCAACCCTGGTCTCCAGACATACCTAATCTGACTTGGTGGCAGCCTATTGAAGCTGCAATACATGCATGCTAAACAATAAAACATCTGGCAATAGGCAGAGCCAAGGGACCTCATAATCAACAGGTCAGATCAATGCCTAGCGATGAATCATGGACAATTAAACAGCAAACCAAGGAGAAGGTTCCAAGAACATTCCCAACATATGAGTGCTGTCATGTTCAGCCAAAAGGTCAGTTGATCCAATTCAGCCTCCTCCTGAGATCGCTGCCATTGCAGAAGGCAATCTTGAGCCAATTTGATTTACTCCATGTGATATCAAGAAACAGCTGAGAGCACTGAACACAGCAAGGGTTATATCATCAGGGAACATCCCAGCTGAGGTTCTGAAGAGCTGCACTCCAGAACTAGCTACATCTCTAGCCAAATTGTTCTGGTGCAATTACAATGCTGGAATCTTCCATATTCTACAATATGGAAGATACTTCCTGTTCAGGAAAATAGGACAAATCCAATCTAGCTACTTCCAGTGAATAAACACTTGGTTCCAATAGTTACCTTGCATTTCTGGGGTTAGTTTATTACTCAAGCATCAAGCTCAGGGACCTCTCTCAACTGGAAGAAGGAGTCATTAAGGCGTGGTTGAAACCTATACTTATGTGGTTTCATGAAAAGCAGGCCAATAGTATGGAAGCCAGATGCGTTGTTTCATTGAGTTAGAATTGGCTTTAAATATTAACAAACTAAAACCCTAAACTATTGAATATCTATATAAAGGAGGACAAAGCAGGCCACTTGACTGACACTCCCTCCACCTCTGTAAACATTTATTCCTGTGGCCGCCGATTCACCATGCGCAAAGTGAACAATCCACAAAATGCACTGCAATAACTCAACAGCATCACTCAACCCCACAACCTCAACTACCAAAATTGGCAAGGGCAGTCGGTGCATGGGAACATTGCTTCCTGCAAGATCCCCTCCAAGTTACACACCATCCTGACTTGGAAATACACCATTATTCTTTCAACACCACTGCATCTAAATCCTAGAGTTCCCTCCTCATATCTATCCTGATAGCACCTTCAAGCGAAGATTCAGAGACCCAAGAAGGTGGCTCAGCACCACCTTCTGAAGGGCATTTAAGAATGGACAATATATATCGCATTGCCAGCAATTCCTGCATCCCAAAAAGTGAATAAATGAAAAAAAACAGATACAAAACTGTTCTGCTTGATGGTAGGTTTGATTTTAAAATTCATTTAAGAACACAATATGTGGTGATTATGTTGAGAATCCGGCTTTTGAATTAGTGAAACCAATCATGGAAAACCTGAAATTCCTTTGAACCTTGTTGTTATATTAAGGATAAAAATAGTGAGTTGTTGATGCCAGCACTGGAATGTGGTTCAACAGTTATGGGAAATCGTTATGACTTTTCTCAAACAACCTGTTTTCATTCTGACCACGAGTATGAGTAGGCTGATGAAAGATCATTGACCTGAAATGTTAACTGTTTATTTCTCTTCAGATGCGATCTGACCCGCTGAGTACTTAAAGGACTTTTTTGTTTTTATTTCCACTTTCTGGCAGTCTTTTCTTTTTGCAACTGAGCTCTGCATTTTTGAGGTGAACTGGCAGTCAGAAGTCCTATTCTTCAATCCCTTGGCAATGAATGTAGAATTAGAGTTTTTGGCTCAGGAACAAATAAGGTAGCAGTGAGGAAAGGGGCCCTAAATAACCTCTACTAAAGCATGGCAATCCCCTGTGAAATTTCAGTCATGTCCTTCAGAGGAGATAGAGTCATAGGGTCATACAGCACGGAAGCAGGCCCTTCGGCCCAACTGATTCATGCAGACCAAGATTCCCATCTAAGCTAGTCCCATTTGATCGCGTTTGCCCCACATCACTTTAAACCTTTCCTATCCATGTACTTGCCCAAGTATCTCTTAAATGTTGTTAATGTAACTGCCTCAACCACTTCCTGTGTCAGCTCATTCCATACATGAGCCACACTCTGGGTGAAAAAGTTGCCTCTCAGGTTCCTATTAAATCTCTCCCTTCTCACCGTAAACCTGTGCCCTTTAGTTCTTGATTCCCCAACACTGGGAAAAAAGCTGTGTACATTCACCCTATCGAAGCTTCTCATGACTTTATATTCCTCTATAATATCACCCCTTATTATCCTAAGCTCCAATGAATAAAGTCCTAGCCTACTCAACCTCTCTCTATAAGTCCCTCGAGTCCCAACAACATCCTTCTAATTCTCCTCTGCACTCTTTCCAGCTTAATGGTATCTTTCCTATAGCAGGGTGACCAAAACTGAACACAATATTCCAACTGTGGCCTCACCAATGTCTTGTACAACTAGATAGTGAAAGGAGATCAAGTCCTTGCTCCAGGGAGGCAAGGAAAAGAATTGGCAGGCTGGTCAATGTGTTTACAGCTTTGGATAGAGAGAAGGACTGGTAACTCTCTGAGAGTATAAAAAGGGAGAAAGATGAAGGATAAAATAACTAGGGAGAGGTTAGTCAAAATGATTAGATGGAAAGCTTGGCTTTGAGTTTCTGCTTAATGTGGAGATGAAGTTAGGATTAGAAGTGGCAGATTTGGCTAAAGGAGTGAATGATAATGTGATGTGCAGTTGATACTCCCTCTGTTACTCCAGGATAGTCAGATCGTATAAAAAATCTTCCTTGCAAACTACAGTCGACTTCTCATGCTGGATCTCAGTATAGAAATGTCTTACAGAATGATTTGTGTTTACGTAGCACCTCATACTTCTACTTCTATATTTTCAAACATATTTTTACAGCCAGTGAAATGTTTCTTAAGTATAGTCACTGCTGTAATGCAAGAAATGTACATAGAACATAAAACATTACGGCACAGTCCAAGACCTCAATGGTGGAACAGGCGGATGAAGTTATTTCAAACTCAATGGCTGTGAAGGCAGATGAAGCCTGCAACAAATCCATCAGCTCCAATCGTCGTGGTTTCCATGCTATTGGAATCAGTTGGTTGATTTGTGAAGTATCGTGTGCTTTTTGCAGTGCAACATCAAGTACACGTTAAACAAATACACGCGCAGGCATCTTCGCTCTGTGGGCTACTTCTGATCAACGGAACGAAGACCATCATCCTCGACCTCGAGGGATAGCCACGATGACGACGATGACGACAGTACAGTACAGGCCTTTTGGCCCACAATGTTGATCCGAGAAATGTACAAGCTACGTTGCACACAGCAAGCTCCCCCAAAGAGCAATGTGATAATGTTCAGGTAATTGGATGTAGAAATATTGAGTGAAAGATTAATATTGATCAGGACACAGGGGATAAGTAAACCCCACCTCCTCTGCTCTCCACATCTTCTTTGTAGGATGCACAATCGGTGTCGATTTACTACTCCCAATGGAAATCATTCACCTTCTTCTCCTTTGTTTCTCTTTTCTAAGACACAAAAAGCCTAGAAATTCTGGTTAAGTGAAGCATCTATGAGGCCAAGCTTATAGAAATCACTTCACATTTGGGCACATCAATTACCTCAGTATAAATGCAGTCTCCACAAATTTCTGGTCTTGGTGGCTTAACCCAGGCTCGACCATTGAATTTATGATATTGAAGTGGAGCTGCTTCATTTTAGAAACACCTCCAGTAACTTTGACACTAGACATTTATCAGGAACTCAGTTGTGATAAGTACAGTTCTGGCAAGTCAATTTGTATTCAGGGCCACACACACAGGAAAGTTTCTCATTTATGATTTTATTGTTGTTTCCTCTCTCCTTTTCATTCACATTTGCTCAGACACATTATGATCATCTTCTTTAAATAGGAGATGACACATTCCTCAAATTTCCATCAAAATGTCATTGCAATGCTTACGCCCTTGCTGCAGGGTAGGACAGAAGAAAAGTCAGTGGGAAATCTCAGCTAAGTATGATAGCTTAGAAATCTTCATAGTTATAACTCACACATGTCAACAGACAGGGTGAACTCAGGTTGCCTCCAGGTTGTAATGAATTCATTGAATCCTCTTCATGCCTCAAAGGCACTTTAGACTTCCAACAGAGAGCACTATTGTTGCTGCTCTGTGGTCTGTGATGATAGTGTCCCACACCAGGTTGTCCACTTTCATCTCTTTCCCTACAGTTATCCACCATGTATCCTTGGATGATTCCTTTCCTAATTCCTATTTGGCATCCAGAATAGGCTGTTCTAAGCAGTGTGCCTTGTTGCCATTCAACACCTGTGTCCAAACCTTCTCCTCCTTTTCACTGCTTCTTAACTTAGGTTTCACATTTATCCTCCAATGCAGCTCTCGGTTTGAGATTCATCAGGCTCACAGAACTTTGAGGTAAAGGAAATATGTGGAGCTGAGTTAAGGTCATGGCACCCTTTGCAATCAATATTGAAGAGTGTTATGTGGATTAACTAAAAATATAGTTTGCAGGAGTAAACAAGGTCATTTTAACCCACCTGACAATGCACTGCACAACATAAAATATCGAAATCCATCATGATTCTTTCAGTTTTACTCAGAGTCTAAGAAGTGGGCACAATTATGAAAATGTCAAAGTAGAAGCAGAAAAAAATCTACATGCAGACCCAATTTCACAAAACATCAAATTCAACTAACTGAATGAATTTATTTCTCCCTGTGGAAACCATTCAGATTCATGTCTTTCAGTTCTCCACTCTTAAATAAGAAATGCTCACACACCGAGGCTCAGCTTGATACATGTTGATTCCTCTTTCCCAGTGCTTTTCCCCTTTTGTCTTCACTAAAGATGCAGCCTCAACCTGACTTATTGTTTTCCCATAACAGCTCCAAACAGGAAATCTTCATTCCCAGCCTATGGTCTTATTTCCTAAGCTTGAAAATAAAAGTGAAGACTTCTCGATTGCTTGCAGAAAGAGCTGGGGACAATTAAATACAGCAGGTGCAAAATGTGATCAAACTTCTGCTCTCAAGAGACTGAGGTTTGCCTTGTGACTTTATGTCTGGTCAGTGCAGACTCGGTGGGTGGAAGGGCCTGTTCTATGCTGTCTCTCTCTATGACACTTTGACTCAACGGGCTCACAAGAAACATCAAGAAAATATTGACCAGTCTATTACATTAAATAAAAGGCCTTGTTCAATGTAAAATACTTCACTAACCCTTCCATTCTCTTCAATGAAAATGAATTTGTGTTATTTTAAAATTTCCTAAAGTTTCACAATTAAGGTAAGTTAAATTTTGAAATTATATCTTCTAAAGAGCAGATAGAGAAACTGTAAATGTTCCTGTTTGGTTATACAGCAAAGTTACACCAGGGACTTTTCAAACTTTCACCCTTAAGATTAGCCCAAATTAGAAGTGACAAGATGTCCTACCCAAACTGCCAATCAAACTTCCTCTTCCAAGTGCAGAAAGTTTCTGCACTTAAAATATAAAAATAACGTTCATGTACTATCCCTCTAAATAACATTCTTGAAAACCTCCGCTATGTAATAATTCAATGAAAAAAATTTGCTGTTCCTATTCCCGGTACCGAAGAGAAGCAAGGTAATGTGCCTCAGTGACTACCGACCAGTGGCTCTGACACCCACCATCATGAAGTGCTTTGAGAGGCTGGTCATGGCACGCATCAACTCCAGCCTCCCAGACAATCTCAACCCAGTGCAATTCACCTATCGGCGAAACAGGTCTACAGTGGACACCATCTCCCTGGCCCTACACTCATCTCTGGAGCATCTGGACAGTAAAGGCATCTACGTTAGACTATTGTTTATTGACTACAGCTCCACCTTCAATACTATAATTCCAAGCAAACTCGTCACCAAAGTCCAAGACCTAAGACTCAACACCTCCCTCTGTAACTGGATTCTTGACTTTCTAACAAACAGACCGCAATCAGTGAGGATAGGCAGCAATACCTCTGGCATGATTATTCTCAACACTGGTGCCCCACAAGGCTGCATCCTCAGCCCTCTACTCTACTCCCTATACACTCACGACTGTGTGGCCAGATTCTGCTCTAACTCCATCTACAAGTTTGCAGATGATATCACTGTTGTAGGCTGTATCTCAAACAGCGATGAGTCGGAGTACAGGAAGGAGATAGAGAGCTTAGTGGAATGGTGTCATGACAACAACCTTTCCCTCAATGTCAACAAAACAAAAGAGCTGGTCATTGACTTCAGGAAAGGGGACGGTGTACATGCACCTGTCTACATCAACGGTGCTGAGGTTGAGAGGGTTAAGAGCTTCAAGTTCCTGAGAGTGAACATTACCAGTAGCCTGTCCTGGTCAAATCACGTAGATGCCATGGCCAAGAAAGCTCACCAGAGCCTCTACTTCCTCAGGAGGCTAAAGAAATTCAGTTTGTCCCCTTTGACACTCACCAACTTTCATCAATGCACCATAGAAAGCATCCTATCTGGATGCATCACGGCTTGGTACGGCAACTGCTCTGCCCAGGACCTCAAGAAACTGCAGAGAGCTGTGGACACAGCCCAGCGCGTCACAGACACCAGCCTCCCCTCCTTGGACTCCATCTTTACCTCTCCCTGCCTTGGTGAAGTAGCCAGCATAATCAAAGACCCCATCCACCCAGGACATTCTCTCTTCTCTCCTCTTCCATCAGGTAGAAGATACAGGAGCCTAAAGGCACGTACCACCAGACTTAAGGACAGCTTCTACCCCACTGCGATAAAACTATTGAACGGTTCCCTTATATGATGAGATGGACTCTGACCTCATGATCTACCTCGTTGTGACATTGCACCTTATTGCATTGCACTTTCTCTGTAGCTGTGACACTTTACTCTGTACTGTTATTGTTTTGTACTGCATCAATGCACTCTGTACTAACTCAATGTAACTGCACTGTGTAATGAATTGACCTGTATGATTGGTATGCAAGACAAGTTTTTCAGTGTACCTCGGTACAAGTGACAATAATGAACCAATACCAATACCAATATTTGGTGATCAATAAACTGATGTCTCATGCATAATAAAATTAGAAACAAGTGTTTTGAATAATGGGCAGGTAGTTGAAGCAGTTGGTCAGTACAGTGGATTATTGTTAGTTAAAAAGCAGCTGCTTCCTGGCAACTATTCCAATAACTTATTAGTAATCAACCTTTTTTAGAGAATCAGAAACATATTGGATACTTCTGTATCCTTGGGCTAAAAAAATGGTGAAATACATATTGAGAAAGAAATGGGGGCACCTATGGAGGTGAACACTAGGAGTGCAACCAACAGGAAGTTTACCTCATGGGTTAAATGATCTACCAAATGTTGTGGCCTATTGACTGATGCATTAAGTAGAAAATCAGCTTTTGACTTTCTTCATTTCCTTCATTTTATGGTGGATGTTGTGTTTTTTTTCTCCTTGCAATGTAATCTGGCTAAGTGATAACATCATGTCTGGGTGTAACAGTATCGCACTACTTTTGAAAATATCTTTGTGGACCTTGTTGGAAAAATAATGGTTTGCTTAATGAGGCAAGCTGCTATTTATCTGTCAATTGCTCAGCAAATTCTAGGGATTAGAAATTGAGATTCACCAGATTATGTTCAGTAGTTATGCCATTCTGAAGCTTGCTTCGTCCAAACAACATCTCGAACTTAACTTTCCTGTAGTATTTAGGAACTTGCATGATTCACACATTAGTTGCTCACTGAAATAGTTGGACAGAGAGCGGCATCATGTTACAGCTCATTGAGCAGCTCCCTCATAGCTCCAGCGATTAGAGTTCGGTCCTGACCTCCAATGCTGTCTGTGAGAAGTCTGGCTGCTCTCTCTGTGACCACATGGGTTTCCCCTGGGTGGTCTGGTTTCCTCCCACATCTCAAGGATATGCGGATTGGGAGGTGAATTTGTCACTGTCGGTGACCCCAAGTGGCAGGAGCATCAATTGATGGGAATGTGGGAAGAATAGATTGCAGAGAAAGTTATTTGGGAAATGGCATTGCTCTGTGGACTGGCCTCCTATACTGTAAGGAAGTATGGAAAAGATGTAACCAGTAATTTACATCTTTCTAATGACAAGTACTAAATAATCCTTCTAAACCAGAGAAATAAAGGACTGCAGATGCTGGAATCAGGATGAAAAACACAATGATGCTGGAGGAACTCAGCAGGCCAGGTAACATCCGTGGAAAACAGAAAGTGGTGAATGTTTCGGATCAGTACCCTTCTTCAGGCCAGAAAGTAAACAATTTCAACTAAGGAGACTTAGTCCTTCAAGTGATAAATCTTTCACAGAGACTTTAAAAATGTCATATTTTAAATGTCAGTTTATTTTCGTTCATTACCTCTCCATTTCTTTGAGCTCTTTCCCTTTTAATCCAATATTTCTTTACCTTCCTTTATTTTATTTTCTGTATCTATTCTGACTCTGATTTACTCCTTCTCAATCCACTTTTGTTTTTTTTTCCCCAGTCCTCAGTCTCATTGGTTATATCTGGTCAGGGTAGGTTGGCTGATGAGGAAAAGTTGGACCGCTTTCCATCCGCTGGAGAGGGGACTTGATTTTAACATATAAAATCCTGAAGGGTCTTGATGGGAGGAATGTGGAGAAGTTGCTTCCTCTTGTGGGGGAACTAAGGGTCACAGTTTAAACATTTAAGACAGAGATGAGGTGTGTTTTTTCTCTTGGAAGGTTGAGAGACCTTGGAAATCTCTTCCTCAAAGGGTGGTGGATGCAGTCTTTGAATATTTTTAAGGAAAAGTTGGATAGGATTTTGATAGGCGGGGGGGGTGAAAGGTTACCATGAGAAGGCAAGAAGGTAGAGCTGAGGTTATAATCATATCAGCCATGATCTTATTAAATGACGGAGCAGACTTGTGGTGCTGGTTGGCCCATTTTGCACTAATATGTATATTTATATTTAGAATGCTGATCCAACTATTCTGGCTGCTCATACTTCAAATTATGGCTCAAAAATATTTTCAATCAAATGGTGCAGGGAAGTTTAATGGGCATGGTACTTGGCAAGATCATACCAATACAGGAACCAAAATCATACAGAAGTCTTGTACTCCAGAAACTGTGAAATGTTGCCCTGATCATGCAAAGTGCATGGCAAAGAAAGGAAGTGTCATTCTCAAATGAGTCCTGAGTGCTGCTGTCAAGTAGGTTTATAACAACACTGCGTTCCTTTTCACATTATCCAGACTAACAAACAAATCACTGCATTCCTGCAACACAAAATGTTCACATTCCTTTTTTCATCTACTTTGTTTGCGAGCTGCAAATTGGCATATTTTCCTTTTTTGTTACCTTTTCAGGAGAAAGCCTTCTTTAAGATCCTGAACAATCAATGCTATTCACCTGGAGGAAGCCATTTACTATTAGGTTTCTCTCTCCCTCAACAGTTGAAAGCTTCACTGTTATTGACCTTGAGTTAGCTTTTTTATGGTTAACTCTGGAATTTGAAAGGGTTGCAGGGTGTGTCTGGCAGCCTTGGGACTTGAACCCATGACCTTCTGGCTAGTAGTCATGCACTTAACTCCTTCAGATACTTGGCTAGTCTTGGGTCAGGATTTTATCAATCTCAAATCATCAGACACCACGGACAGAGACTTTGAATGATTCAGAAAAAATGTTCCATGATCAGAACACTCAGGGCTGTCAGCTTTGTCCCCCATGAATAAATACAAGATGGTTGTTGGAAAGGGCTGAACATTTTTAATAATCTGTTCCTGAAGTTTCAAGTCATAAATCTGAATATGTGAGAATGTAGTTTAAAGTATTGGGGTATTTTGTATCAGAATATTTATGACTGAAGTAAAAAACAGACTGCTGGAGGAACTCACTAGGTTGAGCAGCACCTGTGGGGGGGTGGGGGGGAGGAATTGTCGACGTTTTGGGTCAGGAGTCTGCATCAAGCATTTGACTCAAAGACCCTGAGTTCCTTCAGCAGGTCTTTTTTGCTCCAGATTCCTGCATCTGCAGCCTTTTATATCTCCTTTATGACTGAAATAACTTTTGAAGCTTAGTAAACAACTCTCTCAGATACTGTGGGTTACTGGGAGGGTTACTGACTGTGACAATTCAATGATCCCAAAATGCACCATTTAGAAATGCATTATATCAGAACAAATAGCAAAATTCCGATGAGTCACAGGCAAGCATTGAGGAGCAATTTGTTTTTTTTCTACCATTGCCTGAATAAATGACCTGCCAAGAAAATATCTTTGGCAGTTGTGAATGAATATGATCTTTTTTTGTTAACTAGGCCAAAAGCACATTTACACACAATGGAGGATTAATAATGATGCCAAGGTGATGAGGAAATGAAGAACAGCTAGCAGGGAACAATACTGAATCCCAATCTTATATCACAGGGGCCATCAGAGGGCTAATGTAGTGACATTCCCAGCCTGTTCTATCAGCATCTAATTACTGCCATGAATGTCGGCAACTTCTACAGCCTGCAATACAAAAATAGCTTTTCCACTCAACCCTTTGTCAGGTATTTGGTTATGATAAAAAAAATACTTTCATGGTGATGCCCTAAGCCTTGTTTTGTCAACCTTGGGGTCATCGAGCCCACCCTCTGTAGACACTCCATCCAGTATGCAGAGCCACCTGAATAATGTGTAGTGATATTTTTCCTTTTGATTCCAACCTGAAGGTTAATAAACATATTGCTCATAGGCTAAGCATAATCCTAATAGGATCTCTCTTTTGTACCATTTATAATGGTTACTGATTGTTTTTTCCCTTCACAGGGGTCATTGGGTGTCAGTGTAAGATATCTTTATCGATCACATGTACATCAAAACACACAGTGAAATGCATCTTTCGCGTAGAATGCTCTGGGGGCAGCCCACAAATGTCGCCACGCTTCCAGCGTCAACATAGCATGCCCACAACTTCCTAACCCGTGCGTCTTTGGAATGTGGGAGGAAACCAGAGCACCCGGAGGACACCCACGCAGATGTGGGGAGAACGTACAAACTCCTTACAGACAGTAGCCGGAATTGAACCTGGGTCGCTGGCACTTGAGAAGGTGATGGTGATCTGCCTTCTTGAATGGCCGCAGTCTTTCCAGTGGAGATAGTCCCAAGATGCTGCTGAGATAGGATTATAAGATAGTGACAATGAAGAAATGCCTTATATTTCCAAATCAGAATGATGTGTGATCTAGAACACCCAGTGGTGTTCTTACATGACTGCTACCCTTGTGGTAGGAATAGCAGGTTATGTCAGCCTAAAAGAATAATAATGGTGCATTTTGTGGATGGTATAAACTGCAGCCACAATGTGAAATATCAGAAGGTGTGGACATTTACGGTGGTGAATAGAGTGCCAATCAAGCACTGGTGGATTGGTGGACTTTCCTGAAAATGTATGATGCTCAGTGATGGGTGGGAGAGTGATGAGGGGAGGGAGAGCATCTTTTAACCCAATCCTGTAGGCAGGTTTAAGTAGATACCTGTTTAAAATCCTGCCTGACTTTCCTTCAGGATATTGGCATCTGGGGTAGAAAATAAAATTTCTGACTCAAACCAGTTTTTCGCTGGATGATTTGGTTAACATTATCCCTCCAGTGGCCTGAAAAAGTCTAGCTCAGCTTTCAGAAATCCCTGATGTGCAAGTTATTGCTTTACAATTTTTACCTAGTAATTTCTACAAAGAAGCTTATCCCACTTCATTTTATACAAGTCTATACAACAGGATGTGCAGTTATTTCCCTTGTGACTCATCAAACAGCAAGCAACTTTACATACAATTTCCAGGAGTATTCAAGGCTCACTTGGTGATTTTACAGGAGGTAGGAGTCCAACAGAATAAAATGTCGGATGTAATGTGGATATAGGGTCCCAGAAAGTATTTTTAGTAAAAGGATTAAGAAGATTGAAGCACGCTTTTTTAAATTCTCTCTCTGTTTAATCACTGTCTTCCTTGGTCTTCAATTTCCACCATCAAATTTCATGTTGGGAGCTGATTTATAATATTCTGTTCTTAAATTACTCAAGTTAAGCAACCAGTGTATAAGTAACTGTGAGACAGATCACACTTCAGTCAGACACCTTTATGATTAAAACCTCATGTATAGTTAAAACTATAATTTTTCTGTGTCACAATTAGGAATGAAACAATTCATCAGTCAAAAACCATAAAAAATAGTCACTCCTTCAAGAAGAAAATGATCTTAAAGGATCATTTATTCCCATGAGATAGGATTTGTGAAATACATTTTTGATCATTTACTTGCTGCAGGGCATTATGGTACAAATAAAATATTATCACACTTTGGAAACATTACAATATTATTTTAACATTGATAATTTCACTTTCCTGAAAATGATGATTAAAGTTTTAGCAATTTTTAACAAAGATTCCCTAAGAATTTACTTTGCACATTTATTTAAATAATACCCCTACTGTACTCAGAAAAGACAGGTGGTTTTACTAAATTTTATTTGAATGTACATAGACCCTGCAGATGTAGATAATAATTGTACACAATAAGAAAGTCAGCAGTTTGATCACTGGCTTATTGTGTGTTAACAAATCTCAGAGGACTGGTGCTAAAATTGCCTCTAGGTTAAGAAATCACCTTACATAAGTCTTACTGGAAACATGTATGTCAAATGAAAACATGATCAATTTTGACGGCAGTTCTTCACAAAATTAAATAACTTGCTGGAACCTGGTGCTTGAGTATTTAAGTATGAGGAAGACCAAAGCAATTGCCTTTGTTCCCACAAGAGCTGTTCCGTGCTGACCCCATGTCCCTTCCCGCTAATGCCTAAGGCTGAACCAGACCGTTTGCAGCCTTGACAATGTGTTTGACGCTGAGCTGAATTTCCAAGCCTATATTCTCTCCGGCACCAAGACTACCTGCTTCCACCTTCCTGAAGTTGACATTTTCTGCCCCAGTTACTGCAGCTGAAGTTCTTAGCCATGGCTTTATTATTCCCTTACCCGACTACAATGCCCTCCTGGCCGACTTCTCATTTTCATCCTCTGTAAACAACACATCCAAAACTGTACTGGGTGTATCCTAATTTACACCATTCCTTTACCCAGCACCCCTGTGCCCAATGACTTTTCAAATCTCTCCATGGCCTTGTCCGTTTTTCACTAACCTCAAGCACTGCACTTCTCTACTGTCAATGTTCCAAATCTGCCCTTTTGTGTATCCCTGATTTCCTTCACTTCATCTTTGGCTTCAACACCTCAGCTTTGAAACTTCCTACCTAATGGACTCCTTGTGTGAGAAGATGGACTCTTGATCTCATAATCTACCTCGTTATGGCTTTGCACCTTACTGTCTGCCTGTGCTGTACTTTCTCTGTAACTGTAATGCTTTATTTTGCATTCTGTTATTGCTTTTCCCTTGTACTACCTTGATGCACAGATGTGATGAAATGATCTGTATGGATGGCATGCAAAACAAAGTTTTTCACTGTACCTCGGTACATGTGACAATAATAAACCAATTTACCAATTTCCTTTAAGATACTCCTTAAAACCTCACTCCATGTCCAAACTTTTGGTCTCCTGTCCTGGTTATGCTGTCAATTTTTGTTTGCTATTTGCTGCTATGTGGAAATCTCTGCTTGGCTTCATTAAGAGTGCTTTGCAAATGCAAATTGTTGTTGTTAACGTACGAATTTCAGTATCTGGGTCTATATCTGTGTAAAGGAATGCCTTATTCCTGTTAATCAATATTCAAAGTACACATACATTACGTTTGGTCTTGTGTGAGATTATGTTCAATCTTTGGATGTGTTGAATTCACCTCTTTCTTTGAGTACTTCAAGCATATTGACAGAATAACTAGTGTTACTCAATGAAATCCTCCCTTCAATCCTTCCAAATTATTAAATTACATTATATAGGAGTAAAATGTATTTACTTTACAAATCACTGTTACTGTAGAGGCTAAATCATAGAAATGCTTAGTAGTACAAGAAGCTAGAGAAATAATTACAAAGTGAAAGGAGATATTTGCTGAGGATTGTGTATTTTGAATTATTGTACTTTCTCTCTAATAGAGTTGATTGAGGGTGAAGGACAATCCACATTTATAAATGAAAACTGAACGTTTGAAAGAATAACAAGTAAAAATATGAAACAAATCAATTTTATGCAAACTCAGCAGAGTGTTTAATTTGAGAGTCTGGCCCTGTACAATTCAAGTTGAGCAACACAGTCCTTCCTGCTGCTCTGAACTCTGAGTTTTGAAGCAGGCTACTCCTAACATTGTTGTTTTACTGATGACTAAATTATAGGTTAGATAGCTAGATCAGTTAATGTGATAAATGCAACTCATTTTGAAGCTCATATGTGGCACTGAAAGAGTGAAGAAAAAAGAAACACACAAAAAACTGGAAGAAGTCAGCAGGTCAGGCAGCATCTGTGGAGGGAAATGAACAATCGACGTTTCGGGTCGAGTCCAGGTAAAGGATTTTGACCCAAAATGTTGACTGTCCATTTCCCTCCACAGACGCTGCCTGACCCATTGGGTTCCTCCAGCTTTTTGTGTGTTGCTCCAGATTCCAACACCTGCAGTCTCTTGTGTCCCAAAGAAAAGAGAAAGATTTGCTTTTATATGGTACGTCGCAACATCAGGATATGTGTCAGCTGTGCAGTACTTTTGAGATACAAGAATAGTTTACATCAATGGAGCAGGCAGGGGTACAATTTGGATGCCCCCAAGCTTGAGTCTCAGCAAGACTGTCTGATCTACTGTGATTCATTCCAAAATACTTGTGACTAAAACAAAAGATGGATTTAAATATCAGGCAATCACACTCAGATTATCATCACAGAACTGTTTCATTCCAATGTATGAGCAGTGAAAAAGAGGTAGGATGAGGGACTTGCATCATACTGGAGGAAGAAACTTGTTCTTTAACTTTTTGGCCCTGCACTGAAATGGAATGAAAGTTATTTCCTTTTGTGAGCAAAAAGTTTCCCCAAAGGTTTCATCTTGTTAAAACCTGTCTTCAAAACAATTTGTACTGCTGAGTCTGATTGAGATGACATTGCATTTCTGCAGCCAAATGTTTACAGCTACCTCCCTGACCAAATCCAACTATTTAGATGGAAGAAGGAATCTATACTGTGTATTCATAACCTTGGGTCATATACAAAAGAACCAAAACCCATAAGGCACTTTTAAAATGTAGTTAGTGTTCTTATGTAGGGAAGCACAGCATTCGGTTTGTACATAGTGTTGTGTCACAATCAAGTAGATTTTCAACCAGGTAATGTGTTTTGGTGATGTTGGTTGAGAGATGAATGTTGGCCAGGACACCAGACCTACTTCACTTCTCAATTTTGGTGCCATAATGTATTTTACATCTATACGAGAGGGCAAATAGGGCCTAAGTTAACCACTCATACAAAAAATGGCACCTCCAACACTGCAGTTCTTCACACTACTGCTAAGGCATTAACTAAGTCGTGGCTTCAAGTTGGATTTGAATCTACAAACTTTTGATCCAGAGGGCAAGGTGATATTGACTGAACCAGTTAGGTACACATGGAACTACAAAGAAGTCTAGAAATAAATATTTAATTGCAACTTTCCTGAAACCTATCAGGAATAAATCTAATTCAATATGAATTTTACTTATACATGTTTGCTTTCAGCAGTGTGAGGTACAGAAAAAGATTAGCCCAGCCTTAAACAAACATCAGAGTAAAGACTACCAATTGATTGGACCGTTGCTTAGCAGCATATGTAGTCGCAAAATGGAATGTAATGAATATCAAACATGCACTCAAAAATATGACATACAGAATGCACTAACTAAATTAAATGCAAACAAATACAACAGATGCTGAGGTACTCATTACCTTTGCACATTGCTTCACTGAATTATTGAATTAGAAGTAAAGAGTGTAGCAGGATGAGAAAGGCTTGTTTGTCTGAAGAACCTCTGCTATTATAGAGCAAAGTAGGCAAACTATTGTTTATGATGGAAATAAAGGTGGAAAATGTGGGAGCTGACACAGAGAAACTGCTGCTAGATCCAAAGCTGCCTGTTAACAGAAGTGTATGTAATCATTAGACAAGTGACGGCCAAGCAAACATAAATGAAAAGCAAAAAACTGCAGATGATGGAAATCTAAAATAAAACCTGAAAGTGATGAACACCTTTTACCTGAAATGTTAACTCTGCTTCCTTTACCACAGATGGTGCCTGACCTGCTGAGTGTCTCCAGCATGTTCTTACTTTATGTTAAGTCAATGCATTTCATTTGTGTCTGTAAAGTCATGCTCAGTAACTAGGAAAATAAATGCCGGTAAATTTCTCCATGGTTTCTTGACTTCAATGCTGTGCTGCAGGTTGTTTTTTTATGTTGTTTTTTCGAAGTCAGACTGAGTGAGAACTTCAATTGTGATGGGCACAGAACAGTGCTGTCAGGTTTCCTTGTGTAACCATGTCAATAGCTCAGCAATCCCTACTGAGGCATTGCAATTCCTTGCAGTTGGCAGCATGCAGCACAGCAGATGCAATCCTGGCAGCCAATTCTAAAACGTGCACACTACAGAACAAAGCAACATGCTTCTAGCTTCAGGGATTGGTGCTACTGAATGAAAGGATAACACACTGGTGGGAGGGGCTGGCCAAGCTGCTGAAGAATTGTGACTGCAGGAGGCAAACTATTTGTATAATGGGGCCACAGAAACCCTCAGAGTTACAGAGGTGTCTGTAGGGAGGACTGTGGGGAGAAGGTGGGAGAGTAGGACTAACTGGATTGCTATTAAAATTGGGCTGATTGCCCTACATGCTGTAACCTATCTGTGATTGAATGATTCTTTAAGAACCTGTTTGAAGGGCTATTTAGTTCCTTAAAGCTGAGTAAATAGTGCCTGTCACTTCTCAGTCCAGTGGGGTTGAAAATCTCACTGTGCATTGCACTACAATTGGTGTCACTTGGGGAAGTTTTCACCAGAAAAAGGTGCTGGGGACAACGAAAATCCCACAGAAATATTAAAAGATATGTTTCCCAATGGGGATACCACACACAGCAAAGGAAGCAAAATTCATCTATGGATGTTAAACTAATTTTCAACAGCATAGTATTTTTTTCCAAGTTGTGTTTATGAATTGCTAGTCTATGATAATTCTTTTAAATGACAGACTTCTTGGTTCTTGCAGAAGGAGTTGATGACAATTAAATCTAGCAGGGGCAAAATATGCAACAGCACACACAAAATGCTGGAGGAACTCAGCACGTCAGGCAGCATCTATGAAGGGAAATAAACAGTCGACTTTTCGGGTCAAGACCCTTCATCAGGACTCAATATATGCAAAATATATTTGATATAAAAATGTATAGAAGTATATTTTACAGGCAAAATATGGTCAAATTTTTGCTCCCAGCCTTGTGTTGTCAAGTTTAAATCTTAGAAAAGTACTGCACATATGTTAATCCCATTGTCTGGGGTCGTTTCCTCAAGGAGTGGTAAAATAATTCACAGAGCTGCTTGAAGTTGCAAAGGGGAGTCATTCTGGTCTCCTGTTCAACAGTTCTCCTGATTCAACGTCACTGAAACAGGTTATCTAGCAGTTAACCCCTTATCTATCCGCAGGGTACTGCTGTCTGCAAATTGGTTCTCCTCTTTCCTTCATCAGAACACTGGCTAAAGTTTAAAAATACTGGGTATGAAGTTATTTTGGAGCATTCCAAGGTTGTAAAGTATACTTTATAAATTCAAAAAGTAAAAACAGGCAATGCAGGAATGGTCAGCATGTCAGGGAGCATCCGCAGAGGGAGAAACAAACTGACCCTCAACACAAATGGTTCAAGGTACTTTCTTTCTTTCTGGTTAGATTAGGAAGTGAGTTTCATGTCCGCGACTCAATCATGACCTCAAAGTGTAACGAAACTGTTCCTACACAATTTATTCTTCTGAATCAAACTACCAATAAAAAGGTTGTTTGCACCCTGTACAGAATTACAGAAATCTGAAAGGTTCGCATAGGATGTGAAATAAAAGATTGTTTTCACTGTATGTTAAATTAGTAACAAGGGGTCATGGGGTTATCAGTAGAAGGATAACGAGTGGCTCTTGTCACACACAGAGCTGCTGGTGCAGAGCTGCTTACCACAGTGGCTACTGAAGCAGACCACGTTAGCATTAGAAATGAAATTACATAAACATGTGAAAAGCAGCATTATACAGCAATACAGCAATACAGGGTAGTGATTTTAAACGCTGAAGTCCAATACACGATTGGCTTCCTTCTGTGCTGTTGTTTCTGTAATAGCACTTCATTAAATTGTCGAAACATCTTACAGAGAGTCACGCAATGAAATTTTAATGGCTGGTGATTGTTATTCTGCCATGTACTGTTCACCATTTTGCTCCAGGCAGCAGCTCATAAACAGCACACTGCTGGAGTTGCAAAGCAAAAAAACTGCAGATGCTGGAACCCTGAAATAAAAGCAGAAAAATACTTGAAATACTCAACAGGTTCACAGAAAACCAAACAGAATTAATGCTTCAGGTCAAAACCTTTCATCAGAATCAGGAAATATTAGAAACTGAATGTGTTTTAAGTTGCAGAGAAGGGTAGAGATACTGAGTGACACAAGTGGTAGTGATACCAACTGAGTGAAGCTCATGAAGTCTTGTTAATCAGCTGATCTGTGTGGAGGAGGTGTAAATAGAAGGAAAGAGAGAGAAAACAAAGTGCTGGAATTGTGGAACACAAATCTGTGGACTTTCTGGAAATCTGAAATATAGGAGAATGTTGGAAATACCCAGCAGGTCAGGCAGCATTTGGGGAGAAAGAAAAATAGAGTTATTGATGCATGTTTATGACCTTTCATCAGAACTGGCCAGTTCTACAAACTGGAAACTTTTGCTATCTGAAATTGTTGATTTCAGTGTTGGGTTGTGAGGGCTGTAACATGCCTAATCAGAAGAGATGCTTTTCCTCAAGCTTATGTTGAATTTCATTGGAACAGTGTAAGAGGCCAAAGGCAGAGAGGGGGATGGAGAAGGAAAGTGGTAAAGAACTGAAAGCTCAGGATCACTGTTGTGGATTGAATGGAGTTGTTCTGCAAAGTGTTACTCAATTGGCTTTTGGACTTTTCAGTGTAGAGAAGATCACATAATGAGCACCAAATGGAATACACTAAATTGAAGGAGTGCCAGTGATTTTCTGCTTCATCTGGAATGACCTTGCATGGTGGGAAGGGAAGAGGTAAAAGAGCAGATGTTACAATGAGAAGGTGCTACAAGGATGACCCTGATCTCCCAGTTACCTGTCACTTTAATTCTCTATCCCATTCCCACTCTGATCTCTGTCTTTGGAATCTTATACTTTCCCAATGAAGTCCAACACGTGCTTGAGGAATGATTCCCATCTTCAGACAAGGCACAATCAAACCTTCAGGAATTAGCCTTACAATCAACTATTTCAGATAACCAGCATCCAATTTTTTGTTGTTGTCAGAATTGGCTAGTTCTTGTTGAAAGATCATCAATCTGTAACATCAACTCAGTTTGTCTTTCTCCACTGATGCTGCCTGACAAAGATTGGATAGGCTGGGACTTCTTTCGCTAGTGTATAATTCCGGCATTCTCTTTATCTCAGATCTTCAAAAAATCCAGTCTTTTGTATTTCATGGTTCCAACATTGTTTTCTTTACTTTCTTCTCTGTTTTCATACATGTTATATTTTCATCTCCTTCAGACAGATCAGCTGCGCTTAACAACCTTTCACTATCTACTCTCAGCTGGCACTACCTGTATTTAGTCATTAACTCTCTCTTGTTCTCTGCTCTACCATGGATATTCATTTTTGTTTTCTCCACCCTCCTCCCTCTCTGAAGCTTAAAGCATGTTCAATGTCTAACCGCTCCTTGACCACATCATCAACCTGAAATGTTAGCTTTGATTCTCCCTCCACAGATACAGCGAAATAGTTCCAGTGATTCTGTTTTGATATTGATTTGGTTATCTTCAGTGGTATTTGACAGAATTATAGACATTTACTGCACAGAAAGAGGCCATTCATCCCATCATGTACCTGTTAGCTGAAAGACGGCTGTTCAACTAATCACACTTCCCATTCTGTTGTCTTGTAGGTTACTGTTCTTCAAGTGTTACCGGGACTGGAGGGCTTGAGTTTCAAGGAAAGATTGGATAGGCTGGGACTTCTTTTGCCAGTGTGTGGGAGGCTGAGGGATGATCTGATAGAGGTTTATAAAATCATAAGAGGCATAGATAAGATAGATTGTCACAGCCTTTTTCCCAGGGTAGGGTAGTCTAAGGAAGGCATAGATTTAAGGTGAGAGGGGAAAGATTTAACCCAAATATGAGGGGCAATTTTTTTTTAAATACACAGAGGAAAATGTATATGGGTATATGGAACAAACTGCTGGAGGAAGTGATAGAGGCAGGTACAATAACAGTGTTGAAAAGACGTTTAGAAAGGTACATGGGTAGGAAGGGTTCAGAGGAATAGGGGCCAAACATGGAGAAATGGGACTGGCTCAAGTAGACATCTTGGATGACATGGAGGAGTTGGGCAGCAGGGCCTGTTTCCGTGCTGTATAATTCTGTGACTCTATGACTAAGTGCTCATCCAGGTACTTCATAACTGCAGTGAAGCTTTCTGCCTCTACCACTCTTTCAGGCAGTGAGTTCCAGATCCCCATCAGTTTTCAGGTGAAAAATATCTTCCTCAACTCCCTCAGATCCTTCTGCCAATATCTTAAACCTGTCACCTGTTATTTATGTCTCTGCTAAGAGAAATTCTTCCTGCACCGTGACCCTATTTTTTTGGTGTATAATTTCCCCTCAGACTCCTTTGCTTTGAAGAAAACATGGAATTAGGGAAAAAGATTGTTCTTGGCTCCAGAAGAGATGCCTCATCTTCTTTGAATATAACTAAGATCTCTTAACAACAAATTCAACATCACCCTTGACAATTATTCCTGAATTATTTGTAGTTTGGTGCTGTGTGATCGCCTATTGAATGTTAAACTTAGACCTGCCAAATGCATTTTACTTAAGAGGCTTAATACAAAAAAACATCATTTGCTGTGATCCAAATAATATGCTTCACTTCCCTCTTCCAAATTTATTGTAGATTAGATCTTCTAACATAAATTGTAAAGTAAGAACAGAGTCCTTACTAATGTAAGTTTATTACATTTTATTTGATATACTGTTAAGTGTAGTGAAGTTAGACCAAGCATAAATTCAAAAATGTACAAATTATAAATATAAAAAAGTCACATGCCCTAATGGTCATCAATTTATTAACAAGTAAAATGGTGTTCCCCAGGAGTTAAAATACAGAATCCTTTTCTTCATTGCACTCAATATCAAAAGGAATGTTTCCTCAACTGGACTGAAAGACAGTTTTATGAGAGCTTCAGCAAAAAAAAAGGCTCTGTTGAAACTTGAATGCACAATCCTTTCATTCACCCACAAAATATACGTAGAGAGCTCTTCCTTCCAAATAAAGTTTTCCACCACTCAATCCCCTGGTGGCTGAATCACTAATTAGAATCACATTTGCAATTTTAAGCTTGATCAATAGTCACTCTTTGTTTATGTTACTAATAGCCTTCCACTCACAGACAACAAAGATCATCATTATCCCATCATCACTTTAAAATTCTGCTGGTAGCTTGAATTCAGAATGAAAGGAAATCTAATTCCTAGAAAAAGCATCGAGGCACAAAAGCATGGAAAGCAAGTTATTGTGTACTCTGTTTGGGGATGAGAGCTATGAATTTTAATTTGTCAGTGCCACCAAACAGTCCAGTGACAGAGAGGTAGGATGGAATCATACCACACGAGTTAGCAGCTTACTTTATAGAATAGAATAGCAGAATCTAACAAATACAAAAGCAAAACATTGTATATGCTGGAAATTGGAAATGAAAGCAGAAGATACTGGAAACAGTTAATAAGTCAGCCAGCATTTGTGGGGAGAGAAGCAATGTTTCAGGCTGACGTCTTTCATTAGAACAGGGAAGTATAAGAGATACAGGTTGTCCCCAGGTTACAATAGAGTTCCCTTCCTGACAATGGTCTGTAACCTGAACAGTCTGCAAGTCAGAAATACAACTGTGAGCGGAGTTCCCACAGGGAGAAGATGCTTGTAGCCCTGCAACCACTGGCAAATCCATCCCGTCGATCTGCCAAATGCTTGTCCATATGTACAGGCTGTACACAAATTGGGGAGGACCTATACATGGGTCTTAAGATGTAAAGAAAACAGGAAGCAGAGAGGAGAATAAAAATGAAAGTCTGTAATTGGGGTGGGAGGCAGGAGAGATTAAGCGATGAGGGGTGGTGAAAATGGGAAGTAACAACAATTTAGAGGAGGTGAAAATGTGAAAGGATTATCTGCAGTTACCAAAAAAGGTTTGGCAATCTGGAATAAACATGCCAAATGTGTTTGAAACTGGAAGGCTGCATTGTTCCTGTCGAAAGATGAGGTGCTGATCTTCGACTGGCAATTGGAAGCTCAGATTCATGGTTGTAGACTAAACAAGAGATATTCTACGAAACAGTCATCTACGCTCCTCAGTGCAGAGGACATGACATCACGAGCAACAGATACATAAAAGAAATTGAAAGTAGTACAAGTAACTTGCTGCTTCACTTGGAAGGGTTGTTTTGGGGCATTGGATGGGGAGAACAGAGAGGCAAATGGGCAGGTATTGCATCCACAGTGGTGCCTTGGGAAGAAGCTTGGCTATTGGTGGGAATGGAAGAGTGAATTAGAGCATCCCGGAGGAAAGTGTCCCTACAGAATAGTATAAAGGAAGGAGAGGGGAAGCTGTTTCTGGCTGGACATCCCATTGAAGAAGAAGAAATTACGGATGACGTACTGAATATGAAGGCTAGTGGGATTTGAAATGAGGACAAGGGGAATCCTACCCTAGTGCTGGGAATGGGGCAAAAGGGTGAGAGCAGAAGTGCAAGAAGTGGAATAGATACGGTCAAAGGTTCTGTTAACTATGAAAGAGAGCAACCTACAACGGAGGAAAGAGGAAACATTGGTATAAAAGGTGGCATCATCAGATCATACGTAATGGAGACAGAAAATCTGGGAGAATGGAATGCATTCCTTGCAGGAAGCAGGGCGCAATGAGGCTAAGGTTACTGTAGAATTCAAAAACTATTCAGACACAGGAAGTCTGAAATAAAACCAGAAAATCCTGGAAGCACTTAGCAGGTCTTCGACCTGAAACATTAAGTCTGTTTCTCTCTCCACAGATGCTGCCTGACCTGCTGTACAGTTCTAGAATTTTCTGTTTTTATTGCTGTAGAAATCAGTGGGCTTTTAATGAAATCTGATCAAAAGTCTGACCCCTGAAATATGGAAATGGTTGGAGATGGGCCATGTGAAGGTGAGAACAGGATGAAAGTTGGCAGTAAAGGTGATGGAATGTTCTAGTTTAGGAAGATGGTAAGGAACTGATTGTGAACTTCAGGAAGGAGAAGTCTGGAGACACACTCCAGTCCTAATTGAGGGGTCAGTGCTGCAAAAAGTGAGCAGCTTCAAGTTCCTGGGTGTCAACATCTCTGAGGATCTGTCCTGGGCCCAACACATTAATGCAATCATGAAGAAGGCATGCCAGTGGCTCTACTTCACTAGGAGTTTCAGGAGATTTGGTCTGTCACCAAAGACTCTTGCGAATTTCTACAGATGTATGGTGGAGAACATTCTGACTGGTTGCATCACTGCCTGGTATGGAGGCTCTAATGTACAGGATCGCAAAAGGCTGCAGAGGGTTGTAGACTCAGCCAGCTCCATATGGGGGCAACCCTCCCCACCATCAAGGACATCTTCAAGAGGCGGTGCCTCAAGAAGGTGCCATCCATCACTAAGAACCCTCACCATCTGGGACATGCCCTCTTCTCGTTACTACCATCAGTGAGGAGGTACAGGAGCCTGAAGACCCACACTCAATGATTCAGAAACAGCTTCTTCCCCTCTGTCATCTGAACAGTCCATGAACACTACCTCATTGTTCCTTTTTTTTGCACTATTTATTTTGTAATTTATAGTTTTTTATGTCTTTGCACTGTACTGCTGCTGCAAAACAACAAATTTCACATCTTATAATATAATAAACCTGATTCTGATTCTGAAGTGTCACTAATACAGAGGTAAGGGAAGGAACCTGAGTTGCTGCAAACTCAAGAATGTTCTACATATCCCACTAGAAGACAGGCATGGCTTGGATACATATGGGTTCCCATAGCAATACCTTTAGGAGAATTTGAGTTGACACCATGACTCCATGCAGCTCCACTTCCTAATCTCAACTGTGTCATCTGAGAGAAGCATTGAGAAGGCGAAGCGAGCTACAATTGCACTATTTTCATATTCTCTTAGCAGCTGATTCATAGCGGGAAACCACAAATATTTGATTGTAGTAGAGATTGCTTCAGGAAACCATGAAGGAAAATTTATCCCACGAGAGGAAATAATTTTTTTAAATTAAGGAGAGAAAATTATTGACCTATTAAAGGCTATACTATATTATATTTGATTGCTATGTGTATGGTCATGCATTTTACATCTCAAGCATCTGATTATTAGGGTACTATAACCTGTCCAAGCTGCAGTATCTTAGACTGAATGCATTATTCTAGAAGAGGTCTGACCAAGAATAATTTCCTCAGTTTTCTGTTTCAGCCACCATTCATCAAAGGTCAATATTCTATTAGTCTTTTTCACCGCTTTTTGTATCTGTGCATGAATTTATTGATTCCTTCGCTTGTCCGTAGACTCCTTCTATTAAAAAGTATTCTGTTTTTTTTCCCTCAGATCTAAAGTCAATGACTTCACACTTCCCCCAATGAACTCCGACACAATTGTCCACATATTTAGTCTACATCCCTTTGTAGTTCCTTTCTTGCTTTTGTATAACTTACTACGTTCCTTAATCTACATACTTAGGTATGCAGTTATTACTTCATTCAAATTACTCAAGTATGTGTCAAAAACTGGAAGCCCCATTACAGGGCTTCAGGGTCACCACTTGTTACAATTTGCTAATCAGAGAACACTTCTTTTATCCCCAGAACCTCATTACTACTTCACAACCAGTTATCAACCCATGTTACAATATCAGCTCCAATTCTGTGCTATCAATTTTGATTATAAATCTTGTACAGAGCCTTATTGAATACATACAGAGGGCATTCATTGAAACTCTTCATCATCCTTACCTGTAACTGCCTCAAAATATTTAACTAGACTAGATGTGCCCTACCTATTGTAAGTCCCTGCTCACTCTCTTTGATCAAGTGATACTTGTTCAGTGATTGTGTACTTGACTGCTAGGGGACTTTGAATAATTGAAAAAAACAACAAACCTCTTTCAGGTAATTGGGATGTTTATTTCTTTCAATTTAATAACTTAAAGATGAAAAACATACAGGTGGTGGAGACCACTAGAGTCCTTCAATAGGATTTTGTACCCTGAATGTCATTACTATCATGTATATGAGTGTGCTTTAGGACAACACCTACAATAAAGCTGGGACATAATCTCCTCACCAGCTAAAACATTGATGATACAACTAATATATTCAGTGGATGGGGGTGTGATAACAAGTTGTTAATTATTAGGTATTAAGCCATCTTTGAATTTTTGTCTCTGACTCTGATGGTCAATAGTTCAAGGCCCATTCCAGAGTTTGAGACCTTCAGTATGGTACAAAGGGCATCAGAGCTGGCACAGGTTGCCAGATAAGGGCCAACTCATCTCTAAAATGGATGTAATATATCCCAAAGCAGCTATGAAGGATACCTTCATGTTATTGCCAATATTCATCACTCAACCAACAACCAAAACTGTATCTAGCTATTTCTCTCATTGATGGTTACTGTATGTAAATTGTCTCCCCAGTTACACACCTTACACTGCAATAGCAGCTGATGCAGGTTGCTGGGACCATTTAATAGTCTCCTCACTGCCAATGAGATCAATCAACTTATCACAGACCAGACAAATCCCATGAGCCATCCTAATCTATCAAATAAATTCATTGAGCCAAGAAGGAAGCCTTTGTTTTCGTTAACCAGCAGCCCAGTGTCCTTATTAACTGGATCCTTTAGGGCTACTCTTAATCCTGCTCAGCATTTTGTGCCAAGTTATTATTTCTGCTAAAATGATCCATACATTGGCTTTTTGAGAGTTCAAATACTAGATTGTCTGCCAAACAAAAAAAGAGTAGAACAGCTCAGAATTATTTTTCCTGGAACATAATTCAGTGTTTGGTGAAACACTGTTGTTTATCACATCTAATATTAAACTCATCAAAGGATTTTTTCCAAATGAATTTGTGGAAAGGTCAATCAATCTGTACAGACTTAATTGAATGCACAGATACCTGCGTGCACATTATTCAATGCAATCAGCTCTCTGATGAGAAGAAGACCCTTCTGTTGATTGCTAAAGTACAGTACAGAAAGTCATGCTGTGCTGGTCTGAGGAGATAGATGAGCTTCTACGCGACTGCTTTGAGCCAGTGGACTGGTCTATGTTCAAAGACTCAGCTACCAGCCTTGATGGGTATGTCCTCACCATCACGGACTTTATCAGCAAGTGTGTTGAGGACTGTGTACCAAAGAGGAAAATACAGGTGTTCCCAAACTGGAAACCATGGATGAACCGGGAGATCCACTCCCTACTGAAGTTGAGGACTGCTGCATTCCAATCAGGTGACCCTGACCTTTACAAGAAATCAAGATACGACCTCCGAAAAGCTATCAGAGATGCCAAAAGACAACACCAGTTCAAAATAGAGTCCCAGACCAGCTGTCAGTTGTGGCAGGGCTTGCATGTTATAATGGGCTACAAAACGAAGTTGGACAGCATAGTCAACAACAGTGCATCTCTTCCTGATGAGTTTAACACATTCTATGCACGTTTTGAACAGAAGGGGATTGATTTGTCACCACCCACCCTGACAGCCTCCAATGCAACTGAACCTGTGGTCACCGTCGAGGACATAAGATCAGTCTTCCAGAAAGTGAACTCGAAGAAAGCATTTGGGCTGGATGGTGTGTCTGACCGTGTCCTCAGATATTGTGCTGATCAGCTGGTGGGAGTATTTGCAGACATATTTAACCTCTCCCTGCTTCAATCTGAGGTTCCCACCTGTTTTAAGAAGACCACTATCATCCCAGTACCAAAGAAAAACAAGGTAACATGCCTTAATGACTACCGACTGATGGCTCTGACATTCACCATCATGAAGTGCTTTGAGAGGCTGGTCATTGCACGCATCAACTCCAGCCTCCTGGAAAACCTCGACCCACAGCAATTCACCTACTGCCGAAACAGGTCTACAGTGGATGCCAATCCCTGGCCCTACACTCATCTCTGGAACATCTGGACAGTAAAGACACCTACATTAGACTATTGTTTATTGACTACAGCTCCACCTTCAATACTATAATTCCAAGCAAACTCATTACCAAACTCCAAGACCTGGGACTCAACACCTCCCTCTTAAACTGGATCCTTGACTTTCTGACCAACACGATTATTCTCAACACTGGCTCCCCTCAAGGCTGTGTCCTCAGCCCTCTACTCTACTCTCTAGATACTCATAAATGCATGGCCAGATTCTGCTCTAACTCCATCTACAAGTTTGCAGATACCACTTTAGTAGGCCATATCTCAAATAACGATGAGTCGGAGTACAGGAAGGAGATAGAGAGTTTAGTGACATGGTGTCACAACCTCAATGTCAGCAAAATGAAAGAGCTGGTCATTGACTTCAGGAAAGGGGGCGGTGTACATGCACCTGTCTACATCATTGGTGCTGAGGTCAAGAGGGTTGGGAGCTTCAAGTTCCTAGGAGTGAACATCACCAATAGCCTGTCCTGGTTCAACCACATAGATGCCATGGCCAAGAAAGCTCACCAGCGCCCCTACTTCCTCAGGAGGCTAAAGAAATTTGGCATGGCCCCTTTGACATTCACCAACTTTTATCGATGCACCATAGAAAGCATCCTATCTGGATGCATCACGGCTTGGTACGGCAACTGCTCTGCCCAGGACCGCAAGAAACTGCAGAGAGTTGTGGACACAGCCCAGCACATTACGAAAACCAACCTCCCCTCCATGGACTCTGTCTATACCTCTCAGTGCTGTGGTGAAGCAGACAGCATAATCAAAGATTCCGCCCACCCAGGTCGTTCTCTCTTTTCCCTGCTCCCATCAGGCAAAAGAGACAGGAGCCTGAGGGCACGTACCACCAGGCTCAAGGACAGCTTCTATCCTACTGTGATAAGACTATTGAATGGTTCCCTTATACGATGAGATGGACTCTTGACATCTCAGTCTACCTTGTATGACCTTGCACTGCAGTTCCTCTGTAGCTGTGACACTTTACCCAGTATTCTGTTATTATTTTTACCTTGTACTACCTCAATGCACTGTGTAATGAATTGATCTGTACAAACGGTATGCAAGACAAGTTTTTCACTGTACCTCAGTTTAAGTGACAATAATAAACCAATACCAATACCAATAAAGTATGTTTATATGTTCATATTACATTAAACAAGTGTTTGTTATGTTCAAGCCAACTGAACATTTCACTATGGTTGTAGCTCCTAACAATCCTGATATAAAATAATTGAGTAAATGTGCGATCCCAGAGCAGCAGAGTTCAAATAAAGATTTGAAATGGTCTGTACATCATTCTTCCCTGTTTACCTTCATTGGGATAAAAACATCTAATCAAGGAGTGACAACTCATGAAATTGTTGGCTTCCAGTGGTCTAGGATCAATTGGTGCTTTAGATCTTTGAGTGCCATTGATACTGTGAGAGAGGTGCACCCATTCTGAAATGCAAGGCACCACTTCAGTATAAAATCAGTTAATGTGACTCGCAGTGCATTGTTATTAATGGACTGTGAAAAACAGCTATGCTTGTATGTTATGATCTGTATGATCTTTGTAGGAGACAGTGGATGCTCAAGGTCTGATTGGCTTCCTTCTGACCCATAGACTTAGAATAGTAGAGCCTGTCTCTTTCAATGCCTCATTGAAGAACAATTAAAGAAAAGATCACCGAGGCTACTTTTTACAGACAAATCCTCTCACTTCTCCTTGTTCTGAAAGTCATCTTTGCTCTACTTTAGCTCCTTTTCATCAGTATGTGTTAAATGTCATCAAAAATGAGTGTCCTGTTCACTAGAGATACCAGCATTTCCTCCATATTCATCTTTCTTTTTGATGGACACAGATTGATTGAATCACTACAGACAGGCAGAGACGGAATTGGGTTGCAAAATATGCCGCACTGAGATGAGTAATCCAAAATTCTGTCAAGAGGTTTTTGTTGTTTTATTAACTATCTTCTCTCTCTACAGATAAAAGTTTGCTTTAATTCTAGCCATTCAGCTTCTTGGTCTTGGACATCTACAGCGACTAAGTTGAAGCAAACTGCAGAAACACAGATAAGAGTACAAAAAAAACTTGACCTAACTCTTCACTGATACTTCCAGAAAACCTATATTTTCCCAGTTCTGGTGACCTGATTGGCTCAATGTGAAGGTAAGCTGAATGTCTCTCTTGGATAGTTGACAGTAAACTGGATGAGGATAGCCTGCTTCATCAATCTACAACAACTGAAATAAATAAACTACTTGAGACACAAGAGAGACTGCAGATGCTGGAAATCTGGAGCAACACACAAAAGGAGAGAAATAGAGGACGGCAGATGCTGGAATCAAGATGAAAATCATGATGATGCTGGGGGAACTCAGCTGGCCAGGCAGCATCTGTGGAGAAAAGCAGGCGGTCAACGTTTCGGGTCAGGACCCTTCCTCAGGACTGAAGATAGGAAGAGGGGAAGCCCGATGTATAGGAGGGAAAAGCAGAGCAGGGATAGGTGGACAAAAGAGGGGAGGCAGAGTGGGCACAGGGAGGTGATAGGTAGATGCAGGTAAGAGATGGTGATAGGCAGGTATGGGGGAGGGGAGAGCAGATCCACCGGGGGATGGGTCAAAGGTAAGAAGAGAAAGGGATAAAAAGGGCTAGGAAAGGGAAGAAGAGAAGAAGCGTGGTGGTGGTGGTGGGGGGCGGGTGTTGGTTTGTGGGGAAGGGGGGGGGATTACCTAAAGTGGGAGAATTCAATGTTCATGCCGTTTGGCTGCAAGGTTCCAAGATGAAAAATGAGGTGCTGTTCCTCCAGTTTGCACTTGGAATTCTCCTGGCGGAGGAGGAGGCCGAGGACTGTCATATCAATGAAAGTGTGGGAGGGGGAGTTGAAGTGACTGGCAATGGGGAGACGCAGGTCGTGGTTACGGACAGGGCGCAGGTGTTCTGCGAAACAGTAACGCAGTCTGCGTTTGGTCTCACCAATGTAGAGGAGGCCACACTTGGAGCACCTAATGCAGTGGATGATATTAAGGGAATTATCAGGTCAGGCACCATCTATGGAGGGAAATGAACAGTTGACATTTCGAACCGAGACCCTGAAATAAAATGCTTGTTTTTATTATAGAAATATACAACACAGAAACAGGCCCTTTGACTCAGCTCATCCACTATGATGCTGATCTACGCTAATCCCATTTGCCAGTATTCCTCATATCCCTCTACACCTTTACTATCTAAATACCTGTCCAAGCACCTTTTAAACATTGTAATTGTATCTACCTCCACTACCTGCTTTGGCAGCTCATTCCAGATATTCAACACCCTCTGTGTGGAAAAACTTACTCCTCGGATCTCCATTAAATTTTTCCCCTTTCACCTTAAACTCGTGCCCTGTAGTTCTAGACTCCCCTGCCCTGGGAAACAGATTCTGACTGTCTATCTTGTCTCTGCCCCTCATAATATCATAAACCTCTATAAGGTCACCGTTCAGCCTCTTTTGTTCGAGTGAGAATAAATCCAACCTCTCCTTATAACTACAGCCCTTCATTCTCAGCAATATCTTGGTGAATCTCTTCTGCACTCTCTTTATTTCCATAATATCCTTCCTGTAGTGTCTCAACCAGAACTATACACCGTACGCTAAGTGCAGTCTAACCAATGGTTTGAACAACTGCAACATGACGTCCTGGTCCCGATATTTATATTGAGGAGTAGAAGTTACGCTTGTGTAACTTTTTCTTTTAACTTGGGATAGCCACTTGCACACCAGCTACCATACAAACTTAACAGAGTGAGGCCTTGATCCAGTAGCATGCAGATGAAGAAGCTTGGGGACAAAGCTCCGCTGCAGGGTTTTTAATAATATTTTTGCTTGTACCAACATTATTGCAGTTCCATATCATTGAATCAGCTGAAAAATAAGTGGCCACCCACGGAAGTACCTGCATGAGTAGAAGAAACCAACTGTTGCAATTTCTTACCCATTCCCAGCTCTCCAACTATTTCAGGAAAGCCAGGTGGACCAACCCACTGATATAGACAAGTTGCAAGTGATGCCACCTTTTGTTTCTCTATTATGTTGCTGGAAATACACCCCACCTCCTCTAGTTCCCTCACCATCTGTTGTTGACAACATTCAGAGAATAGCGAATCTCAGCAACGATTGTACCCAAATTGCAGTCAGTCAAGACTGCAATGAGTTTTCTTCAGCTCTTGCACTGGGCTGTTTCATTGAATACATGAAAGACTTACTGAATTTTCCATTTGTTTCTTTTGTTCCATTTGTTTCTTTACAAACACAGAATCGAGAAAAGCACATCCAAAGTAGACTCCCTTTATTAGATGCATTGGAACATTTAGCCTTATTTTACAAAATATTGCTTCTCTGTTAGTTAGAAAATGATAACAGGTAAGTCATGCATTGATTTAGCTAATAAATGTCTTCCATAGGAAAAAAGGATGAAAAAACATTCATGCAATCAATGCGCTACTGTCAAGACCAGCATTTATAGTCCATCCTTAATTGTCTTTGAGAAGGTGATGCTGGACTGCCTAAATGGATTCAGTGGATGATGTCAAAGAAGCCTTCATGAGTTGCTGCAGTATATCTTGTACATGCCACACACTATAGCAAGATATTTGTTATGTTAATTTACCTATGGCTGTTGTCACTTTCAAATTCATTGTGGATAAATGTAGAAACAATATTTTCTAAAATAAGGTGATAGATATCAAAGAAATAGAAGGAGAAGTAGGCCACTTGACCCCTCGAGCCTGCTCTACCATTCAATAGGTAATTGCTGATCCAATCTTGGCCTCAGGTCCAATTTTTTGTCTATAACCCAGAACCTTTGACTCTTCTATAGAACAAAATTCCATCTACCTTGGCCTTGAATATATTGAGCTGACGGTGGAAGGGATGATTTTTTATGACAGTGAATGGAGTGTTGGCCAAAAGGAATGCTTTGCCCTGCTTCAGACACTGTTGTTGGATCTTTTATGGCCACACTGAGCACAAGAAAGGCTTCAGCTTAATTCTCAGCAGGATCATAGCATATTTGACCTCCTACCAAACTGCACTCAAGTCCCAGTGTAGATTATTAGCTCAAGTCTCTGAAATGAGGCTCCAACTGAGTCCTTCCACTGTGCATAGCCTGAGCTGAGAACTACAGCAGGTTTGCTTTCCCAACTAGAATATAATGCCATCGGGAATAAAACAGGAAAGTGAACATTCCATCTTTTATCTGAACAGCACAGTATGTTCTGTTGATTTGTATTGTATGGGGAATTCTTACAGTGGTTTTAAAAAAGCTTGAATCTATGACTTTTGATGAGCCAAGTCCAGACTGGTCTTATCAGAGTGGTCACCAGTTGGAACTCTCAAATGATTGGTGAAGCATGTTGTACAGTATTTGATTCATCTAACTAAGGCACGGAAGAGCTGGGGGAAAAGTATTGCTATATTCCTGTGGTTAACTCTCAAGTAACTATATATTGGACACTGTGGGTTAACTCTCAAATGTAAGAACTACACAGCACAGGGACACAGAAACTGCAGACCTGAGTTTATAACACTTCAGTGGATGACGACATATGGTCCTGACTGCCGGTGGCCATTTCATGGTCTGTTGACTGGTAAGATATTAGAAGTTTTGCATATGGCATGCAATTTTTTTAAATGTCTCCCTCATTTGTTATAACAAATGCATTGTTATGGAAGATGTATGCTGACTCACCGTGAACAGGACCATGAGAAAAACGCCAGTGCCACAAAAGAGCAGATCATCTGTCATTTCTTTACTTCCTAAGACGAGTTAATTACTCAGGTTGCTTCAGTCAAAATATTTGCATGTACTGTGGTATTTCAGTTACAAATAATGTTGACCTCACTTGAATGTGAGATACCACAAAGCAATTTGTCCCAGGCCAAAATATTGCAGAAAGAGAAGGCTTGTCCCTTAATGTTTAAAGGGTGTTGTGAACACACTGGGAGACCAAGCTCCCTGAACAGCCAGAAATAGACTGTTCTGAAAACTAAGCTCAAAGCCTACAGCAAATGTCTATGCCGTGACAGATGTTTGCCCTGCAGCAGTCTGTACTGGCACTTCTTAAAACAAAAGTTGCTATTGTAATTAAACTTCAGAAATTGCACAGGCAGGTATAGCTGGCAATGGGATTATGTCACAGTGACACTTGTTACATGATTTATTGTGTATGTCATAAATCTGGTCAAATATCTTGGTGGGTTAAGAAATATGCCCACTTGTAATTGGGCTATAAGTGAAAGACTACTCAGGAAATGAAGTAAAATGCTATTCATGTGACAAAGGCAATGGCTGCTGTTTATTTATTAATTCACAGGAATTCATTCCACATCAGCCATTGACATCACTGAAATGTCAGCATTTATTGTCCATCCCTAGGTGCCCCTGAACTGAGGAAATAGTTAAGGATCAAGCAGGTTTTCTTGGTCTGGAGTCACATATAGTGTGGACCCAGTAAGAGCAGTAGATTTTCTTCCCTGAGGGACATTGGTAGCTGTTGTGAGGGTCTGGTAGTTTCATGGTCACCAATATAGACACTAGTTCTTTAAAGATTTATTACATTTCTTGATTTTAAAATCCCCAGCTCTGATGGTCAGATTCAAACCCATGTCTTTGAGTCAACTGTCTTGGTCTTTGGATGCTAGCCTGCCAACTTAACCATCTGGCTCCTGCATCCTTCATTTAAATCATTAATACAATTCAAATACTTTTTAGCTTTAACGATTTCACTGCCTGCAACTGAACTTCCAGTTGTTGTTGCATTCAGTTTTAAAAAGAATCTTAGAATGTTTTTTTGGTTGTAGAAAAACAAAGCTTTGGTAGAGGAAGCTGTCACTTGTTGGGTTTGGTGAGAATCTAGCAAAGTATATCAAACTGACAGACTATTGAAGTGCCATTGTAAAACATGGGCAGTTCCCAGCAAACCTATTTGCAAAAGAATCTCATGGTTTGTTGTGAAGGAAACGTTGAAGCAGTAACTCCAAGCTATTATCCACTGCACAAACATGAATCAGAGACAACTCCCAACTTAGTTAAGAAAAGGAGCAGCTAATAATAAAAAGTTACTGATCAGGCTTGGAGCTATCTTCCAAGGTGTATTTTCGTTTTTGAAATGACAAGTTAATGGCTCTCATGGTAACATCTATAGCTCACATCACAACTTACAACATATGGATGGTTACAAGATAACTAGTCATGTTGCAGCTTGATCTAGGTAAGTAGTGCTCTAAGTTACAAGGTTGCAAGTTCAAACATTAATGCTGACATGACCACACACTCAAAGTGATATTTAAATAAGATATTAAAGGTAAGTTGTATTGTTAGAGGTGCTATCTTTTGAACAAGTTAGTAAACTAGTTAGAAAACCAAAAAATGGTTGGAAACACTCAGCAAGTCCAACAACATCTGTGGAAAGAGAAACAGAGTTAATGTCAAAGACCATTCTGACAAAATGACAAACACAACATTAACTCTTTCCACAGATGCCGCCTGACCTGCTGAGTGCTTCTAGCATTTTCTGTGTTTATTTCAGATTTTTAGTCTCTGCAGTTTTGTGCTCCTTGTATAGTAAACTAGGTCCCCTTCTCTTTGTTCAGTTAGTTATAAAAATATTCCAGGGCACTTTACTGGAAAGGAACAGAAGGTTCCCTTAGCCAATGTTTATCCCTCAACACCACAAAACAGATTCACTAATTGTTCATGTTATTGCTGCCTGTGAAGCTTTCCTATAAACAAACTACATACAGTATGTCTTTGTCTATATAACTCAGTTAATTATGCTTCATATGTAGCTCATTGGCTGTGACACACTGGGATGCCCATCGAAAGCCTTACCTACATATTTCTTTTTACCTTTGAACATAAATCACAGAAGATAATCCAACTGATTTAGGATCACAAACACAAAACATGTATGCATTCATTAGAACTGTTACACATTAGTGATGATTATGATTGGCGGTACAAAAATAATGAAGGTGAAATGTGATTAGCATAGATGAGTATAATGGTCTGTATTGACATGATGGGCTGAAAAGCCTGTTTCTATGCCATATGACTCTATATCCTCAGATTAGCTGTTGCATTTCTTGCATTAAGGCTGTGACTAATCTTAAAATGCATTCTATTGGCAGCAAAATGCCAATATGAGGCAATTGTGAAAGGGCCTATGTAAGGGCAACACCTTTTTAATTACTTAAGCATCAAGTAAAAGAAAAAGACCTTCATATCGCACTTCAGTCAGCAATACAAGTGGCAGCAGTGAATCTGGGAGTAACATCATTGTATGAATACAGTCTTAATGCCAATGGGCTGATTATTTCCTCTGTCATTTCTGGGAACTGCTCTGAAATTTCATATCTGTCAAATCACACCATGGGCACATTCATAGACACCACAATTCTTGGCACTCCTGTAATTACTTGTGGAAATTCTGAATGCTTCCTGCAGTTCCTATAGAAGGGCTATAGTACATATTGCTTCTCATTCCACAGGTAATCATTCACACAGCAGGCAGCACAGTGATGCAGCTAGTAGAACTGCTGTCTCATAGCTCTGGTGACCCACGTTTAATTCTGATGCTGTCTGTGTAGAGTTTGCACATTCTCCCTGTCACCATGTGGATCTCTTCCAGGTCTCTGGTTTCCTCCCACATCCCAAGGACTTGCGGGTTGGTAGGTTGATAGGCCACTGTGCATTGTCCCTCATGTGTATGGGTGGTACAATCTGAGGGTATAGTGGGAAGGATAAAATGGGAGTAGTGTGGATTGGTGCTTGATAGTTGATGTGGATGATGGGCTGAAGGGCCTGTTCTGTGTTGTATCTCTCTGTGACTATGACTCTATGACTATGACTAAGTGAGTGTGTCAAGCATTGCTCCTTTCGCACTCTGTTCATCCTATGTTTACTGCTGCAATATGCCGTTTTGCAGCCTGTAATCCACTTTTCAAACACTTCAGCAGTCCACTCCTACACTGGTACCCCACTGAGTGCTACCTCACAGACCACTGATTGGTTATGGTGTTCTTGGTCCTCTAGGCATGGTAGTGTAGCGGATAGTGTAATGCTATTACAGCGCCACCGACCTGGGCTCAATTCCAGCCGTTGTCTGTAAGGAGTTTGTACGTTCTCCCCATGCCTGCGTGGGTTTCGTCTGGGTGCTCCGGTTTCCTCCCACATTCCAAAGACGTATGGGTTAGGAAGTTGTGGGCATGCTATGTTGTCGCCAGAAGTGTGGCGACACTTGCGGGCTGCCCCCAGAACGCTCTACGCAAAAGATGGATTTCACTGTGTGTTTCGATGTACATGTGACTAATAAAGATATCTTATCTGTTATCTAGTCAAAACATTCACAGGAATATACCCCAATGTAATCTTCAAAAGACATCCACTCAGGCAGCCCGCTGCTGTGCCGGCAACCAGGTGTGAACCCTTGCTCTCCACTGGTGTTCTTGCAGCAACGAATTGCCATAACTTGGTGAGCAGAGGCTGCCTGCGAGGCTGGTGTTAGGCGAGCGATGTGACTGTTCAGTGCTGAGACGTGGAGTTCAGGGCTGCACCATGACCAACAGGCTGAGTGTGGGTCATTGCTGGGGATTCGCAGCACCTCATGCATGTGTTGACAGAGCACCCTGGTCCTGCAGTCTCTCTCAACACCTCCTGGATATGATGGAAACTGCTCCCTCCCCCTCTCTTTCTTTGGCTGCTCAGCTCTCCCCAGCCTGGAGATTTCTTTAGGGTAACAGGCTCAACAGTTGACATTGATCTTGTTACTATGGAGAAAGGTCTGGGCTGGGGAGAGCTGGGAGAACAAAGGGAGGGGGAGTCAGTAGCTTTCACCTTGAAGAGGAAGACAGTAGGATCTCATAGAGTTATAGAGTCATAGAGTCATACAGCACGGAAACAGGCCCTTTGGTCCAACTCATCCATGCCGACCAAGATTCCCATCTAAGATGGTCTCATTTGCCCATGTTTGGTCTACATCCCTCTAAAACTTTCCTATCTGTGTACCTGTCCAAGTATCTTTTAAATGTTGTTAATGCACCTGCCTCAAACACTTCCTCTGGCAGCTTATTCCATTTACTGACAACTCTCTAGGTGAAAAGGTTGCCCCTCAGGTTCAAGTTACCTACCCGAGCTAGTCCCATTTCGCTACATTGGCCCATGTCCCTTTAAACCTTCCATATCCATGTATCTTACCAAATGTATTTTAAGCATCGTAATTGAAATGGCCTCTATCGCTTTCTCTGGCAGTTCATTCCATGTACCCGCCACGCTCTGTGTGAAAAAGTTGCCCCTCATGTTCCTCTTAAATCTTGCCCCTCTCTCCTTAAACCTGTGCCCTCTAGTTTTGGGATCTCCTACCCTGGAAAAAAGACTGTGTCGGATCCAGGTACTTTTGAATCCGTAGGTTCTTTCAGGAGTCCAGGAATAAGTTGAAAACAACCTGGTGCTTCACAAAGTTTTATTGGAAAAGTTTAAAACAAAGAAACAGTCACAGAACACGTGGCACTAGCTTTATTACTGGGAGATGAGCCAAAGCAAAAGGAACTAAAGATGAGCTTGGGTCGGGGCGGGGGGGAGGAGAGCAAGAGAGTGAATAACAAAAGTCGACACCTTTTATACCTGAGATAAGAGGTAGTCCTTAGCTAACAATAGTCCAATCAGGAAACCTATTAGATACCTGTGGCCAAACCAAACAATGAAAAAAACACATATTCACCTGAAGGACGAACCAATAATCTAGGAAGCGGCCATTCCTTGTGCAGCCACTTGAGGTGCATTAAACACTATACATGTTAAAAAAAACTAATTAAAGCAGTCGAATCCAACAACTGTGACCTTCACCTTATCTATATCCCTTACAATTTTATGTACCTCCATAAAGTCACCCCTCATCCTCCTGTACTCCAGGGAAGAAAGCCCCAGCCTCTCCTCATAATTCAAGCTCTCCAGTCCTGGCAATATCCTTGTGAATCTATTCTGCACCTTTTTCAGCTTAATGACATCCTTCCCCTAGCTGGGTGACCAGAACTGCTCATCTGGGTCATCTGGCATCACAAAGGGCAGGCAGTTGCCAGCAATGGCTCATTATGGTGGTGAGGTGCAGCCCTGAGCCCCACATGTCATCTCAACAACATCCAGCAGTCATTGGCAAGGGCACCAGTGGAGGGTAGGGGTTCATACTAGGTTCCTAGCACAGCAGCATGCAGCATTGGGGAGGGGAGGGCAAGGTTTTGTGCCAGGTTCCTGGCACCCAGGCACACAAGTACTGTCAGAAACACATCCATATATAATGCTATTTTGACCTCTATTTTCCCCCATTTCCATTAGCACTTTCATTCTTGAGAATACATCCTGAGTGGTAAGTGAAGCAGCAGTACATTTTGCACGGAACTTCATTACATGAACATACTTGCAAATGAACTAACCCAAGAAAACTTGTAAATACCAGCAGAGACATGGTTTTCTCCCCATTAACATAATAGTGGTGTAAATCAATGTGAGGAAATTCACCTGCAAAATGGCTATTCCAATCTGAGTCTGACTTAGTCAATTCAATCAAAAGATCTGCAAATGTGAAAGGTAAGCAAAGGTAAAAAAATGTACAGATGCATCCCTTAATAATACATTAAAATATTTGAAAAATATATTTGTCAAAATGAGATGTTAGTGCTGGATAATGGAATACCTCAAGCATTTCAGGTCTATTATACCACAGTTATAAAAAGGTATTTCGCTTAACGATGAGCTTCAGCTCCAAACACTGGGTGAACACTGAAAATCAATAAACTGGAAACTTCTGAAACAAAAGCCCAAGATGCTGAAAACATTCAGCAGGTCAGGCCTCATCTATGGATAGAGAAACAGGGTTAATGTTTCAGGTTTATCAGAGCAGGGAAAGTTAGAAAACAAATTAGTTTTAAGTTGCAGAGAGAGTGGGGGACAAGGGGATAGGACAAAGGGAATGTCTCTGATAGGGTGAGGCCAGGGTTGCCCAGGTGATCCTGATGTTTATGGAGCCATCTAGTTAATAGATTAATAAGGGCCATTAGATAGAGAAAAAAAAGAGATAATTAAAGGCATGAAATGCAGGTCAGAGCTGTTGCTGAAACCTGAAGCCAAAACGAAAATGTTGGAAATGCCCAGCAGATCAGGTAGTATCTGTGGAGAGAGGGGAAAACTGATTTAATGTTACAGATGGACAATCTTACAGTAGGACTGACCAGTTCTGATACAAACAGAAAAAGTGAGCTATCTATGTGTTGAGTTTGATATTATCCCAAAGGCTGCAATGTTCCAAGATGGAAGACAAAATGCCTACATTGAGTTTTGTTGGAACAATGAAGGAAACCACAGGTAGACACATCAAAAACTACTACACTAATGTGGCATTTGTGCATTTCTCAGACTAACTATTCTGATATTCTTCTGATTAAGCTGACTAACATTTACCATTAGGGCTGGTTCCATGATATGCAGCATACTTCCCACAAAGTAATTTCAGATTCTCCAAATGAACTTCATGGTTTCTGGAACAACAGCGTGGTTGGCATTCTGGTTGAACAGAAATTCATGTAGTGCACATGAAAGGCTATTTTCTAGTCCACTGCACCTGCCACTTTGGACAATTAGAACACTTCAGTAATGCTTACAATTCAGAACTTACAGTTAGTGAAATTAGTTCCTTCATGTAGGAAGAAACGATGCATCATTAAATATTTCATATTTTTTGACAAAGCGCTTCAAAGCTCATGATGAGACATTGTCATTCCTGAGCAAACATAGCAATCAATTTGCCAAATGAGAGAAACGATGAATAACAATATAATCTGATTTGCAGAAGTGAGTGATGGATAACTATCGTCAAGAAAACAGTGAGAAACCCTCCACATAATGGCATGAGATCTTTTGTATCTAAATGAACAAGCCAATATTGCCTTGACTGTATCTGAGAGACAGCACCTCTGACAATCTGGCATTCCCTCAGCACTTCACCAAATCGTCAGAGGTAAAACAAAAAATGCAGGAAATACTCTCCAGATTAGGCAGTATCTGTGGAGAGCAAAACATGGTTAATATTTCTGGTCAATGACTGTTCATTTGGACCAAAGTGCTGACTTGGTTGTGGAATAAGATTTGAACCCAAAGTTCTTAAAGAACACAAATATAAATTAATGTATTGAGAAATTGTTAGTGCTGAGTACATTATGTGGGAGCATTGGTGCGTTGTATTCCGCATTTAAATTCATTCCATTGCCTTCAATGAACTTCAGAGACAGGCAATGTGCAGAGACTACCACACAGTGCACTCAGCAACAGCAAATGAGAATGAATTTCTCACCACATGGTCTGCCCATTTATCTCATTGCTGTTCATTTGCTCTTGTTGTGACCAGATTGCCAACATTGTAACATACTAATACTGACTGTGCACTTCATAAATAATTTATTGATTGTGGAACACTTTAGGCCATAATGAAAACATAAAGGATGGTATCCAACTGCAAGTTTTTTTGACTTGGAATGAAGAGCACTTCTAACTGGAAAGGCAATAGCTGCTAGATGGGTTAATATGTTAAGCATTCATCTGCTAACATTGCCAAAAGTGATTTCTAGCCTCATAAATGCAAGTGGAATTCAGTTGGATGAACTACATTCTTCTGCTATATTTTGCCTGTGAGAATCCAAGCAATCAGTGGACTGTTGTGTGATTCATGATGTCAGCTCAGAATTGCATGTCCTATGGGCTTAAGGAGAAAATCAACTTCACGCTTAGAAGTGGGTAAATACATTTAGTCAAGAGGAATAAGTGCAACAGGTGCAAAGATAAATAAACTTGACTGCTATTTCTGTTGACTTAATAGAAATAGCATCCATCAGCTTATCGCTTAAGTGGAACTCTGCTGCGGAAATTGAAATCAGGATTCTGAGGTGGAAAAAATTAGCTTGTGAATATGTGTTGCTTCTCTGTATTAAATGGCTAATTGAAGCCAAAGTTGTGCTGTTCTTCATGGCCTGGATAATTACTCGGTTAAATGTGTAATCAACAACATTATTGACTTTTCTTTATAGATGGAAGCCATTGACCTTTAGAAATTGAAGGAGATTTGAAATTTGTGGTATTAATGCTGAGTACACACATTTGTTGTGTATCGCTTTGTTAGAATTCATATTAAGATGCAACCCACACTGTCCGAACTTAAAGCTGCACTTAGGCCCCACCACGTACAACCACTCTGTATCGCAGTATTTTATCCATAGATTGAAACAAATGCTGCCAAACAATTTTGCTGTTTCAATTGTATTTACTTTGCAATCCTTGTTCACTAACCTTTGTTCTAGATTCAGACTGCAAAAATAATCTTCCATTTATTAAGTTCAGTGCTACTCACTTTGACAATCACTAAGATATCTGCAATTCTTGTGCACCTTGTGTCCTCCATTTTAGCTACTTCTAATTAAAAAAAAATTCAGATTTTATACCAGTACTGAGGTGCTTTCCTTGAATAGGCCACACCTACGTTATGAAAGGGCTGTGTTCCTGGAAAATTGTCCGTATCACAATTTTCCATAATGTGAAAGTCAATTTCCTAGTGAATCCCATTTGGAATATTTGGGCCCCGTATCTGAGGAAAGATGTGCTGGCCCTGGACAAGATCCAAAGGAGGTTCACAAGAAGGATCCCGTGACTGAAGGGCTTAACGTATGAGGAGCATTTGATGACTCTGGACCTGTACTCGATGGAGTTCAGAAGAATGAGGGGGGTTCTTATTGCAACCTACTTGAATACTGACGGGCCTGGATTGAGTGAATGTGGAGAGGATGTTTCTATCAGTGGGAGGGTCTGGGATCTGAGGACACAGCCTCAGAATAAAGGAATGTCCCTTTATAACTGACATGAAGAGGAATTTCTTCAGCCAGAGGGTGGTGAGTCTGTGGAATTTGTTGCCACAAAGGGCTGTGGAGGCCAAGTCATTCGGTGTATTTAAGGCAGAGATTGATAGGTTCTTGATTGATAAGGGGGTTAAGGGTTACAGGGAGAAGGTGGGAGAATGGGGCTGAGAAAAAAAAAATGATTGAATGATGGAACAGATTTGATGGGCCAAATGGCCTAATTCTGCTCCTATATCTTATAGTCTTGTAAGTGGAGATGCATTCCTACAGGATGTTCTTCCCTCATCAGCAATGATGAGTACTTCAGCTGCTAGTTCACAGCGGGGGAGGCCACTTAATGGATTGCCTTGTCAGTTTCCAAAGCAAATCTCTTAAGTGGACAGCAGCTGCATGTGGAGACGGGAGTGACTGCAGATGCTTATCACCTTCCAGCCTTCAGTTTAAATGTAGATATATATTCTTAAAAGTATATCAAATATAGGTAAGATAGTTTAATTGTATAACTCACAACAAATAACAGTGGTCATTTAGGTTTTCAAATTGCACTTAAACTTGCTGGCCCAGTATGAGACATATTGAAGGCAAATAATATGGAAAACTCTTGAAAAAAACTGCTAGACAGCAAAATGAACCTACGCACTAAAAAAAATCCTGCTACGTTATCTGTGCACGCGTCAAGAAATACAAGTGGAAAAAAATATCAAAATTTGTTGTTTTGTGTTTACTTATTTCCCACATAAATTCCATAAGAATGAATTTTATTTCGTATCTCGGATTTTTGGGTAGTAATTTGTGAATTCTGCAACAGCAGATTTCTGTAACGTGAATGGCCTTAACACAGGGGGTCGCCTGTAATTTATATGATTGTTTTGCCATAAGACTAACTTGATTCTAGAGAAAGAAAGTCTTTATATTGTCAGTTAAATTCTCAAAGCATCTGAAAAGACAATCAATAATTCAGTATTTTTTGAAGTGCAACCGATATATTCATGTAGGGAAAGGTCTCCATCCAAAACATTGGCTTGTCCATCCCATCCTCTCCAGAAGCTCAGTGTGTGTAAGTATTGCTGAAATAAAAATTGGAAATGTTGAAATCATAATTGGAATGGTCCATTCAGAATAACTCACAGAATCATTCAGCACAGAAAGTCCATGCTGACCATCAAGCACTCATTTACACTAATCCCATTTTATTCATTTTCCCCACATTCCCATCAGATTCTACCAGGCATTTATACACTGGGGGCAATTTGCAGTGTCCAAGTAATTTACCAACCCACACTACTGAAACAAAGGTTGTTCCATGTATCCCCCAAAGAGACAGGCATTGCTTGGGCCCATGTGAGTTTCCATAGCTATACCTTTGACCTGGAGAAAGTGAGTGGAGTTGTAGGAGAAGGTGTTCAATGTGAGAATAAGTTCAGCCAAGCAAGTGAGTGTGTTGGTGGAGAGGATCTGATTTAAGGAATAATCAGAGGCCCCTCAATCTGTCCTGGTGTGGGACGTGTAGAGGGATTTTACATTGCTGATTCTTCCCTTCGATGAAATTAATGAAGAAAGGGGATTTTGAAACCCCCAAATAAAAGAGAAAATGCTGAAATGCTTGGCAAGCCAGGCAGCATCTATGGGGAGAAAAAACAACCTAATATTTCAGTTTGATGAACTTTCGACAGAACAGAATATTCCTCTATGGAAATAGTTACTGATTTATGATTCCCAGTCAAGAATGCAGCACTAACCGAGCTATCATCAACTGAAATGCAAAATAAAATGACTGATGCTAGAAATCGGAAATAAAAGCAGAAAATGCTGCAAACATTCAGTAGGTCAGGCAGCATCTGCGGAGAGAGAAGCAGAATTAATGGTTCAAGCCAATGATCTTTCACCTCTTCCAAGAGAGGTCATCGATCTGAAACCTTTACCCTGTTTCCTTCTCCACCTAATCTGTTGGGTTTTTCCAGAATTTTTTGTTTTTATTATAGCCAATAGAAACTGACCACAACATTGTCAGCTTTGCAGAAAACTATATAGAGACCCTTATGATGTTGAACAGGTCTTCAGCCTGCTGCAGAAGTGTTTAGCCAACTTTATTCTCAATCGATTAACACCTCAGTTAATGCGGCAAAGGAATTTAATGGAGGCCTGCTTTATGTTTTAATGTTATTCGCTTAATGACTTGATATAGATCGGTGTTAAGTAAACACTGGTAATAATGTCAGAAGCATTAAGTCACGAAATTGTTCCCATGGTGTTTACCTGAATTTGATCCTGTCAGGATTATTTTGGCTTCACACGCAGGTGATTTCTAAATGAGCGGCTCCCATGAAGGCACAGTGGGGTGTTCTGTCTCCGCTTGCTTGACAGGCTCTTCCATTCCTCACTAATGATTTCCTGCAGCTATTCTGCTTCATGGCGTGAGTGACTGTCACTTGTGAATGAAGCAACAAGCATAGAATTTTAATTTCTAAAAGAAAACATTTATTGGTTTAATATTGTCACTAATTACTAATTCAGCACCAGAAGATAGCTGAAATGACTAAGCTCAAGGCTAATTTGCACAAGGATCTAACAGGGAAAATACTGGATAATATGTTGAAAACTCAGGTTAATCAAATATGAATAAATGATAAAAGAGGTATATATTAAAATGGAGAAGTACATTTTTTAAGGGCCTCTTGGTTGTAATCTGAAAATGGTAAATGCTTGTCCTCACTGAATACTTGAAGTCCCACTCAGTGCATCAAATTAAAATACAGTATTCTGAGAGTTGTCTACTTAATAGCAGAATTCATTGAGCTTTTTAATAGTTCGTGTCTTTAGGTAGGAGGGAGCAACCGCTAATCACTAGAAGTTCAGTGAAGCCTGTCTGATCCCTCACTGTGTAACGCTAGGTGCGCGCAATATAAAAACAGAAAATAATGGTTCATTTTGTTCGGTCAAATATGATGGCAGAATATAGTACTAATGGTAAGACTCTTAGCAGTGTGAAGGATCAGAGGGATCTTGGGGTCTGAGCCCACAGAATGCTCAAAGCAGCTACACAGGTTGACTCTGTGGTTAAGAAGGCATTCGGTGTATTGTCCTTCAACAAATGGGGAATTGAATTTAGGAGCCGAGAGGTAATGTTGCAGCTATATAGGACCCTGGTCAGACCCCACTTGGAGTACTGTGCTTAGTTCTGGTCACCTCACTACAGGAAGGATGTGGAAACCATAGAAAGGGTGCAGAGGAGATTTACAAGGATGTTGCCTGGATTGGGAAGCATGCCTTATGAAAACAGGTTGAGTGAACTCAACTTTTTCTCCTTGGAACGACGGAGGATGAGGGGTGACCTGATAGAGGTGTATAAGATGATAAGAGGCATTGATCGTGTGGATAGTCAGAGGCTTTTTCCCAGGGCTGAAATGGTTGCCACAAGAGGACACAGGTTTAAGGTGCTGGGGAGTAGGTACAGAGGAGATGTCAGGGGTAAGTTTTTAACTCAGAGAGTGGTGAGTGCGTGGAATGGGCTGCCAGCAACGGTGGTGGAGGCAGATACAATAGGGTCTTTTAAGAGACTTTTGGACAGGTACATGGAGCTGAGAAAAATAGAGGGCTATGGGTAAGCCTAGTAATTTCTAAGGTAGGGACATGTTCGGCACAACTTTGTGGGCCGAAGGGCCTGAATTGTGCTGTAGGTTTTCTATGTTTCAATGTTTCTAATGGAAGGTCTTTGCAGGTCAGGGAACATCTGTGGCAGAAGTATGGAGTTGGTAATTGGCATCAATGACTTTCCATCAGCACTGGAAGAATTTTAACAGTATGCAAGGAATGGAGGGTTATGGAAAGGGAGGCTGTGGGTGTGGGAAGGCAGGGAGGGATAGCAGGCAAGTCTGGTTTCAGAAACAAGAGACTGCAGAAGCTGGAATCTGGAACAAAAAAAAACTGCTGGAAGAACTCAGCGGGTCAAGCAGCATCTGTGGAGGCCAATGGGATGTGTTGACGTCAGGACTGCATCAGATCTGGGGGGGGAAAGGAAAGTGGGCCAAGATATAGAAGTGCAGGGGAGGGGTGGGACAGGAGGTGGTATGCGATTGGTGGAACCAGATGAGGTGGGTGGGGGGGAATGATGGGCAGGTGGAACTTGGGGGGGGGAGGGAGAGATGGAAAAGGTGAACAGAGAACCTGGGAGGGCTGTTGGGAGTGTGAGAAGAGGTATCAGCTACCTGAAGCTGGAAAATTCAATTATCTTACCATTGGGTTGTAAGCTTCCCAAATGGAATATCAGATGTTGTTCTTCTAGTTTGCCTTTGGCTTCATCGTGGCAGTGGAGATGGCTGAGCACAAACTGGATGGTGTGGGAATGGGAAGGGGAGTTGAAATGACATGAACTGGAAACTCAAGATGTCCATTGCAGACACAGCGCAGGTGCTCCACAAAGCAGTTGCCTAGTCTACACTTGGTTTCACTGATGTAGAGCAGGCCACATCGCAAGCACCAAATGCAATAGACCAGGTTGGAGGAGGGGCTCATGAATCTCTGCCTCACCTGGAAGGGCTGTTTAAGTCCCTGGTCCTCTTGAGAATAGATTTGGCAGAGAGAGAGAAATTAAGAAGATGAGACAGCATCCTTACAGGAGACATAGTGGGAGGAGATGTAATCGGGGTAGCTGTGGGAGTCAGTGGGTTTGTGGTATATATCGGTGGCTGGTTTGTCTCCTGAGATGGATACAGAGAGATCCTGAAAAGGGAGAGAAGTGTCAGAGATGGTCCAGGTGAATTTGAGGGCAGGGTGGAAGTTGGTGGCAAAAGTCATAAGATTGATGAGTTCTGCATGAGTAGAGGAGGCAGCACCAATGCAGTTGTCGATGTAGGGGAAAGAGTTGGGCAGGGGTGCCAGTGTAAGTTTGGAACAAGGACTGTTCCACATAGCCAACAAAAAGACAGGTGAGCTTAGGGCCCATGTGAGTGCCCATGGCCACAGCAGGTCTCAGGGACCTCTGCTTCTTTCTGGAACAAAGACCTAACCTGATGCCCTCCACCTCATGACCAGACAGAAGATGAGTTGTTATTCCTCAAGGTTGCATTTGACCTCATTATAACAGTGCAGGGGACCAGATGGGTGAGAGTGGGAGTGCTTTGAAGAATTAGAGCCAACATAGAACATGTTACATCTCACAAAACGTTGATCACTATGCTTCACCCTGGTGGGGAATGCCAGAGCAGGGGTGAAGAAATGTATCATTAAATCAGACAAACTGAAGATATCAAGCCTTAACAACAGGAACTAGTGGAGCATGAATTTAGCTGTGTATATTTTTTATATCAAGAAATTTCAGTGAAGGCCTATGGTTTAGCTCTAATGCATTGTGCTATTACTGAATTATACCAAACTGCAAACTCAATAAAGTTTGCAAATATATTTAAAAAGTTTGAAGTTTGACAACATTAAGCAATAGTTTGATAAAAAGATCATCTTACAGAGCACAGCAGACAAGGACAGCAAATTGTTCTATCTTTCTTGATGACTTCCAAGCCTCTTTCATAGAGAACATATAAGCAGAGGGACTGGGTTATTAAAACTCAACTTTTGTTTAAAACCTGGACTATTTTTTGATTTATTGCACCTTGTTTAATAATTCAAAATTTAAAATATACAATCTTTAAATAGATCTGCAGCATCCGAATAAACTCCTCCTGTTAGTCACACTTCTTTAGCAGTACTTTCTTCTCATGGGGGTTGTAAGTGTGATTCTTGGAGAGGGTGGGTAAACCAGACTGGATCTTGCTGGGACACTGAACTGGAAGCATGTTTACTGAGGTTTAATTAATAAAAGAGTTTCAGAGAGAACTTGTGCCCATTGTGGTTTTGCTCTCTCAGCACTCAAATAAGTCAACCAACATATGCAGTCCTATTTAAGCAGATTGTTAGGTTCCACACACAGTGATCAATGTTTTATAAAACATAACATGTTCTCTGTTGCATTTAATTCTCCAAGGCATTCCACTCTGACCTATCTTTTCGTGGTCACCTGTGCTGTTATAATGAGGTCAAATGCAAGCTTGAGGAACAACAGCTCATCTACTGTCTGGGCACGAAGCAGCCTTTGGTTCTTAAAACTGAAACTCACTTTCTCTGCCTGCATCAGAACTGGCCATTTCTGCTGTAAGTTATCCATCTGTGACATTGTCTCAGTTTTTCTCTCTCCATTAGCACAGCCTGATCCGTTGGGCACATCCCACAGCCCTGTGATTCACAACATTTTATGCTTCTTTGTTTGTACTATCACTCTCTAACTGCCCCCATTGACTAGATGAACTCTGCAATTTATCTCCACAGCAATCCTGGCCTCATCCATCTATCTGTGTCACATATATTCCTTTTGTCCTATCCAACTTCCACTCCTCCCTCCACATTCTGTGCCATTTTATACTAACTAGTTTTTCTCTCTTTCCCAATTCTGATAAAGGGTCTTTGACCTGAAATGTTAACTCTGTTTCTCTTTCCACAGAAGCTGCCTGACCCCCTGAGTGTTCCCAGCATTTTCTGTATATTTAAGTTTCCTCAATGAAGTGATCTTGTTCAGGCAAGCAGCCCATGACATCAAACTATACCTGAAAGCTGCAAGTGTTTAATTAGAAGATTAACCTCCTGGGAGTTTCCCACCTTGACAATGACGTAACTCACATAGGCATGGAAAAACACAATACTTTGAGGGACCAATTATTCAGAGTGGGGCAGCAGTGATGCAGCTGCTCCTCAGATGAATAGTTTTCCTATCCTCCTACCTTATTTTAACAGTATCTGTATTTTGGCTTTAATTTATATCTGACTTCATTGTTTTTAACTTGTTTCATTACAATTCCTCCCCAGGTTACAAACACCTCACTTATCTGCAGCTCATATATACGAAGGAGTGTTTGGGAGACCGGCGGGATGGATTTACTGGCTGCTGCAGGGCTACAGGCATCTTCTGCGGTGTGGGAACTCAATTTGCGGTGACTTCATTGCATCTTTCGGAGAAATCCTAATGGCTCATTTAAACGTCCTGGTTTAACTACAGGTTGCCAATGTTTTTATTTAAATATATTTCAGGGTGACTGCACTTCCAACTTGCGAACTGTTCGGGTTACAAACAGTCCTCAGGAACAGAATCCTGTCGTAACCTGGGGAGGACCTGTATACATAAAGATACTTATGCAATTAAAGTCAGCAGTTTCCCTCATTGGTGGAGCGATACCCGCACTGTGTGCTGTGGTCTGAGATGGAATGGTCTGTTTGCTTCAGTCCTGCTGAGTTTTGGAAGAATGAGAGGTGATCTCATTGAAGCATACAAAATCCTTATGGGAATTGACAGGGTATGTGCAGAGCTGATGTATCCCAGGCATAGATATCTAGAACCAAGAGTCACAGACTCAAATAAAAGTTCAGATATTCTAGACTGAGATAAAAAGAAATTTCTTCACCAGAGTGTGGTGCATCTTTGGAATTCTCTACCCAAGAGCGCTGTAGGGGATCGTTCACTGAGCATATTCAGGAAAGAGATCGATCAATTGTTGGATACTAAGGGAATCAAGAAGGATTAGTGCAAGGAAGTAGATCTGAGGCAAAAGATGAGTTAGAATTGTACTAAATGGCTGAGAAGGCATGAGGTGCTGAATGGCCCACTCCTGCTCCTATTTCTTAGGCTCTTACGATCTCAGTCGGGGAGATGCCAGAGTTACCAATATACACCTAAAGATAAGAGTAATGAGAACAATGGAATCATAGAAGGAGATCAGCTGGCCTACCAGGTTTCTATTAGTTCCTTTGAAAAGTGATGTTGTTAGTCCATCCCCTAGCTCTTTCCCCATGATCCCTGCAACTTTCTCTCCCAGTTCCATTTTGAAAGGTACTATTGAATCTATTTCAACCAGTGCATGGTGGTGCAGTGGTTAGTGCAGCTGCCTCATTGTTCCAGTGACCAGGGTTCAATCGGGCCTTCAGGTGTAGTCCGTGTGGAGTGTGCACATTCTCCCTGTGACCGCATTGACTTCTCCTGCTCGCATCCCAAACACATGCTGGTTGGTAGTTAACTGGCCACTGCAGATGCCCTTGGTGTAGGTAGTTAGCAGTAGAGTCACGAGGAGCTGATGAGCATGTGAAAAAGAACAGGTTGCAGGAAAATAAGTGGGAGAATGGAAGTGAGAGGATTGCTGTGAAAGGCAGCATAGACTTCATGGGCCAAATGGCCTTCGATGTTGTGAGGTTTAAGAATCAGATAGCATATTGCAGATTCTAGACAATCATACCTGTGGTTTCTGTCTCTTTTACCAATGACATTAAATCGGTGCCTTCTGGTTATCAACAGTTCAGGGACTGGAAAGAACTTCATTTATTTTATTTTCACCTTGTAAGATTTTAACACAATCTGCTTTTCTATTCATTTTCTTATTCTGTCAGATTCTTCTGGCAGCTCTGCCATCTCCTAGGTTGAGATCAAGAACTAAATCATGACCCTTCCATCTTCTCAGCTTCTTCAATCTACCCATGTAATTTAGAATCTTTCATTCCAGAAATTGTTCTAGTAAATATTTTCTGTCTCCTACGTAAGTGATCAAAAAACTTCAGGTCACACCAACCTAGTTTTACATTTGCTTGACATAATTGTTTACACTCCATTTATACTCTCGCCTCGATTTATAAAGCCCACTATCTTTTATTGCTTTGTTAACCAGTCCTGCCATCTTTCTGGAATAATAGAGTTGTCCTAATGGCTGAGAATATTCTTTAGAGTTTGGCAGAATGAGGGGTGAGTTTACTGAAACAAGCAAGATCCTAAGGGTGGAGGCTAGACCACTGGATGTATAGATACATTTTTGAAAGAATGAGGAAACAAAGGTTATGAGGAACTGGCGCAGAGGAGCTGAAGCCTGAGCTGATCAGCCATGATCATATCGAATGGCTGGGTAGGCTTGAGGGACCAAGTGGGCTAGTCCTGCTCCCATTTACTTATGTCCTTCCAAAACCTGTGCATAAGCACTCGCCGGCCATTGTCTTCTTGCACCTTCTTCAAAATTGAGCCATTTGGCTTGTATCGTTCTTAATATCTAAATGCATCACCTCACACTTTTCTGTGTTACATTATGTCCATTGTTTCCTCCAAATCCACAGCAGGTACAGGTCCCCTTGTAGTTTATTTTCTCCCTCAGTGATTCTACACTTCCAAGCTTCACATGGGCAGCACCTTGGTACAGCAGTTATTTAATGTTGTTGCACAGTTCCAGCTGCCCAGGTTTAATCCCTATCTCTGGAGTTTTCACTTTTTGTTTTTGACCATGTGGGCTTTCCTCAGAAGCTTCAGTTCCCTCCCACGTCACAGAACATACTGGTGTTAATTGGCTACAGTAAATTGCCCCAAGTGTAGATGGGTGGCAGGAGAGGCATGTGAGAGAGAATAGGTTACAAGGAAATAAGTGGCAGACTGGGACGGATGGGATTGCTCTGTAGGCTTGGTGGGCCAAATGGCCTTCTTCCTTGTCAAAAAAAGTACAAAATATGAAACATAGAAGATTACAGCACAGTACAGGCCCTTCAGCCCACAATGTTGCGCCGACATTTTATCCTGCTCTAAGATCTATCTAACCCTTCCCTCCCACATAGCCCTCCCCATTTCTCTATCATTCATGTGTCTATCTAAGGGTCTCTTAAGTGTCACTAATGTATCTGCCCCCCACAACCTCTGCAGGCAGTGCGTTCCACACACCCACCACTCTCTGTGTGAAAAACTTACCCCTGACGTCCCCCTTATATCTTCCTCCAGTCACCTTAAAATTATGTCCCCTCATGTTAGCCATTGTCAACCTGGGAAAAAGTCTCTGACTGTCCACTCGATCTATGCCTCTTAACATCTTGTACATATCTATCAAGTCACCTCTCATCCTCCTTCTCTCTAAAGAGAAAAGTCCTATCATCTAAGCCCTAACATCATCTGCATATTTTGCCCACATCCAAATTATTGCATTTGTGTAACTTCCTCCAGACTGATTAAACCAGAAATTCCCCACAACTCTTTCTCATCGATTCCTTAGCCAATTCTGCACTCATGCTGCTGCTCTCCAATTATCTCATGGGCTTCAATTTTGCTCACAAGCCTAATACATGGAACTTTATGAAACCCCTTTTCAAAGCCGCATGGACAGCATCAGCCGTGGTGCCTTTTAAACTTACTCCCTTGTTATTTCAATATAAAGTGCAATCATTATTCAAACACAATTTGCCCTTAAGTAATCCGTTGACAATCCCTTTTTTCTCAATGCAAATCAAGTGGCAATTAATTTCTTCTTGGTTTATTGTTCCTAAAAACTTCTCCACTAATGATTTAAAACTAATTGACCAGTAATTGCTGAGTTTTTCCTTTGCTCCTTTCCTGCTTATCATCACTAGCAGGTAAATTGAACAGGCAAATTCAAAACATAGAATAAATCATTTTTTATAAGAGGGAAATAAGACAGAACCAGAATGCCGTGTCCCTCTACAAGCACTTAAAATATAAAGCTCATTTTCCCTAAATGTTTTCTTTTTATCCCTGAAGGCATTTACACTAGGGCTCAGGTCCACAGATGGCAACTAATCTTGAGATGTGGACCTGGATGAAAGGAGTTAGATGGTTTTGTTGGTCATGGTGACCATCAGCAACAAGGATGCATTTTTGGAAATGTCATCAATCTGAAATTTTATCTCAGGCACAGAAATTCTTTGGTGTAGCCAATTTATTTTGCTTATGCATGGAGATATCAAATGGTATGCAATGCACATTTAGACTTCACTTTTGCAAAATTCACTTGCACAGAAGCAAGCCTTCAGGAAATAGTTGGCTTGCCTCTGTGCAGGTTAAAGACTGCTACCCTGACCTGGTTCATGTCCACGATGTCTGGCTCATGTATCCTATGTGAAGGTCCCCTTTAAGAATTGTACTTAGCCCTTGGCTCCAATCCCCACCACCTACCCCATCTAAGCCTACTACCATTGGACCCTGCCTAACCATATCACCAGTCTCCTCCAGCCAACTGTGTCGCCGACAAGCACTATTTCTGGATGCCCCAAATCAACTCTTAACGGTTCAGTTCCCAATCCTAACCCTCTTCCACAGAGATCCAAATTTCCTTACTCACTTCACCACCCTCAAGGTCATTCAATCACACCCTCACCAACTCTCAACAATGCTTTTTCATGCTGGCAGAGGAGAGATGTTTGTGTGTGTTGGAGTGCATTAGGCACACACTCCTTGTGCTTCATGCATTATGGAACAGTGCTGCAGGGAACCCAAGAGCAAAACGTATGTTGCTTCCCCACAAGTTGATCAGTTCAATGCAAATTTTGAGGCACATAACATTTTATAGGCGTATTTCTCTCTCCACAGGTGCCATCTGTCCTGCTGAGTGAATATTTCCTTCACTTTCTGCTTCTATTTCAGATTTCCAGCACATGCCAGTGTTTTGCTTTGCATTTTGCACATTGGCTATTGGGTAAGAGTGGAATTGCTCTTGGGTTACCATGGGATCAGTTTGAGGGGAGGGGGTTTGCCTTTAAATGATGACAGCACTGGCTATTGTCCCTCAGTGCAAACTTACAATTTCAAAAACAGGTCTAAACATAAAGCCTAAGGCTATCTAAATACCAATTTAAACATTCAGTGCAGCCTTGAACGATGTATTGCCCTAAAAAATAATTACCAGCTTGCTGACTTTCTTGGTAGATCTGAGGTCACAGCAGGAGTAGCAAGAGAATTGTTCCATCTCAAAAGATTTAGCTTCTAGAAGAACATGTTTAATTTTACATTAAATAGGCTCCCTCATAAATCAAAACAATGCTGCAAATATGAAATATTTGTTTCTGAAATGCTTCCAGATCACTGGGAATTTTTTTGTATTCAAGCGTGCAACTAGATACAATTTTCAAAATGGCCTGAAGCAAGTAATACTTGCAATCTGAAAATACTTACAAACTTGAGTTAATCTCAGAAAACAGCAAACATGCTCTTAGAGTGACAAATATAAGCTTTTCAGGACGGAGGTCACAGCTTTCAAAAAAGGCTTCAGGGAACATCCAAGATCTCTTCCATATGACAAGGTTATTAAAATGAGTTGCTGGGACATCTGCTTGGCAGTCATTTTATCTGCTGAAGAAGAGTCCTCAGAGGATCTGAAAGTTGCTGTGCATCTCTTACTATGTATATCTTACCATACGGGTACACAGATATGCTATGCATGTCTGATCCAGCAACTGTTGCCCATCTGGAGATAATCTAGAGGTCAGGCTGTTAAAATAGTCAAATTGTAGAAGTAATTCAAAAGCAAATGGTGCTGATTCTGTAAAGTCTAAAACAAAACCGCAAATGCACAGGAGGTTAGTCAGCATCTGTGGGAAGAGAAACAAGGTTAATGTTTCAGGTCAATAGCGTTTCATCAGGACTGGTAAAAGATAGATGTGAAATGGTTTCAAGTTGCAAAGAGAAGGAGGAATGGAAAAGAGAACAAAAGGGAAGAACAGTGATAGAATGGAGGATTAAATGACAAAAAGGATGATGGATGTCATTCACTGATGCCATTGCCACTCTCTTTCTCACAGCTTCATCATCCCTTGTGTCATTTAACCTTTTCTGATTTCCACTCTATCTCTTTTGTGCTCTTCTTCCCTTGGACCAGGCTCCAGTACTCAGCTCAGGTGTTAGCCTCCTGTCGGAGCCCTGGCATCGACAACAGCTATCTGAAGCTATATATTGAATTGTTCAAATTGTTTAATTATTCAAGGAAGTTGGTACACTCACAAAACTTTTGAGTAGGGCTTTCCTGAAAGCCATCTCTATTAACTTGGGATCTCCTCAACTGTAAGGATCAATGGTTGTGTTAATTTAATGCTCTGACACTATCAGACCCAAGTGCATAGAAATTCAGGTCTGGCTGAAAATGGTAAAATTGTTGCATGGTTGTATCAGCACCTTACATTGTGTCTCCAAAATTCATTACATTGAAGTCATTGCCTAAACTTCATCCCTGGTGAATGCTCTGTGTTCTCAAAGGTAGAGTAGAACACAGATGCAACTGTATAGCAGGTTCAGCTCTGACAACCAGGGACAGAACGCTAAGCAAGTGAACGGGTACCAGTATAGTTCCTTCATTCTAAGTCTTCATAACCAGCTGTTCATACAGCTCCCTCACATTATTGGTTTCAGTAGCCGGGTATTAACACAGGTCCCTCACACTATTAATCTCAGTAAGAGGGTGCTAACACAACTCCCTCACACAATCAGTCTTAGCAACTCGGTGTTAATACTGTTCCCTCACGCTATATCTTAATAACTGGGTGTTAATACAGGTCCCTTACATTATCAATCTCAGTAAATGGGTGTTAATCAGTTCTCCCACACTAACAGTCTCAGTAACTAGGTCCAAACAAAGTTACCTCACACTCTCAGACCCCCTAATTGTGGCCATACCTGCTTCTTCATACTATTAGTATCAGTAACTGAGCTAATACTTCATACAATGAGAATCAGTGACTGTGGGCTATGATATGGCCCTGGTGAACACAGAAGCATTGCAGCCAATGACTTGTTGTTTGTGTATTGTAGCCAGGAGACTGAGCTTTCCCAATAACACTAGATCAGTTCAATAAGTATCTTGATGTCTATACTGTACGTAAATGTACGAGGTATGTGTAAAGCCTTTGCACAGGGTACAGTGGTTGGAAATAAGATGGACACATTTTAGGATATGTCCATGTCAATCAGTGATTCATCACATTCCTGACAGTATATACAAGTAAAATAAGAACATATGTACAGGCCCTCCCTAGATTAACAATGCCAAATTTATGTATGGCCCATACACACAAACAAGTGTAAAGGAGACCAGTGGGATGGATTTGCTGGCTGCTGTGGGGCTGCAGGCATTTTCCACCATGTGAGAACTCAGTTCACGGCAACGTCATTATACCTTGCAGAGAAATCAGAATGGTTGAGCTAAACGCCCTGGTTTAACTACACGTTGCCCTTGGTTGGCCTATGTTTTTATTTAAATATATTGCCGGTGGCTCCAATTCCAATTTGTGAACTGTACAGATTACAAACAGTTCTCAGGAACAGACTCTGTTATACACCACGGGGGACCTGTACATTACAATGAATCTTGCTGTGTATACAGGACATGAAGTTAGCCAGAGTCAGTGGAAGGTTTCCCTATTTAAAAAGCTGTTAAAGGAGTCCTTCTACACGATAGAAAGTAATTCAGGGTTTCAGTGACCAAGCATTGAATCGTTGCAGTGGAGATACTTTTTGTGGCAGAGCAACAATTTGCAAAGGATATTCACCAGTATTTCTGTATGGGAACACTGTGGGTAACAAAGTAGCATAAGAACAGAAGCAGGTATTTCAGCACCATGGAGTCTGTTCTGAATTTAAATGCAGAGCGCACAGTAATCAACATTTTTAAAACATTAATTTTCTGAGTGAACTGATCTTGTTCAGATGAACAGTGCATGATGTCACGTTATACCTGAGAGCTGCTAGTGATTAATTACAAAGTGAATCTCCTGAGAATTGTGCACCTTGACAATGACACAACTTACATTAACACTGAATATAACAAATACTTTGAGAAGATGATTATTCAGAAAGATTTGGCAGTGCACAGAAAGGAAACAGCTGCCCCTGAGGCTACCAGTTCTCCAAACCTCCCAGCTTCGTTTAACACCATCTGAATTTCCATATTAATTCATATCTGATTACCATACAATTGGTCTGGTTCTATGTCCTTAAATTCCCCTGGCGAGCTAAAAACAATTGATTTCTCAGTTTTTAAATTATTAATTGAGCTTATAGCTACTTCTGTGTAGTCTAAAGTTCTACATTTCTACTGCCCTGTATATGAAGTTTTTCCTAATCTTTGTTGTTTGCCCTGGCACTGATTTTCAGATTATATTCTTTACCTTTCTCTCCTTCACCAGAAGAATTTTTTACCTAACCTAACACACTGCACTCTGTACTAACTCAATGTAACTGCACTATGGAATGAATTGATCCCTATGATCGTTATGCAAGACAAGTTTTTCACTGTACCTCATTACAAGTGACAATAATAAACCAATACCAATACTTGTGCCAAAATCTAAACTGCCTAATGAAATCACTCTTTGTCTGTCTGTGTTTCAGGGAATGCAAGCATAATCTTCCTGCATAACCTAATACATGAATAATTATTAATATTCTTATCCAACTGTACTGCATTAATCCTTTAATGGTACTGTGCTCAGTAGCCAAATAAATATTCCTGATATTCGAAGAGCTACAGCAAAATGTCATCCCATTTATATTCTAAGGAAGGTATTTTATAGCTTTTGCAATATTGGCCCTGTAAATAAACAGGCAAACAGCATCAAACTAATGGCTGGATTGGATCTCAAGCGCTGAATGAATGGCATCAGCCTATAGACTTCCTGAGCAAGTTCTCTCCAGGATCTACTGTGATTAAACAACAATTTCAGCTCCACATCCTCTACACAGGATCAAGTACTGTATGATATAGGCAAAGATCTATCATGGCTGAGGAGTTACTGCCCAAAATATTTATTTCAATGGCAGACCCTCCACACTTGGCACCTAGCGGCATTCTCCAGACAAGAAATGGACCTCTTTGGCAGACTCAGAGACTCCACCCCTTTAACACCTCGAAGAGCCCCAGACAGCCAGCAAAGCCGGGCATAATTTTTCCAGCGGTGAAAGCTGTAAGACATTTTAAAAGCACTTTAAAAGACATTCAGGGACTACCAGTCCTCTTAGACTTCCAGCAGAGTGTAAGTAATTAAAATAAATTAAGAAAGGTTAATTAAAAACTCAGAAATAATTAAAATTTCCACAATCGATGTCATTAAATTAAAAGATATTTATATTCCCTTAACATCCTAGTCCACAGCTTTACAACACCCATTGAAGTCAATGCACTAACTATGACCTGCTGCAGGATCTGTATGTGGAGTCCAGTGGCAGAATAAATGGATAAATACAGCAGTTTAAATGCATGAACATGGCAAAATCCAGCACAGTGCAGCCCTCTAATATCAAGTCCCATTCCACGCTTGCTCCACCTACAGTTTGTTGTTTGCCCATTGTTAATCATGCAATCTGATCAGCTCAGGCTAAGAGACTTAGAGTCATACAGCATGGAAACAGGCCCTTCAGCTCAACTGGTCCATGCCGACCAAGATTCCCATCTAAGCTAGTCCCATTTGCCTATGTTTGGCTTCTATCCCTCTAAACCTTCCCAAATAATTAAAATTTCCCGGCCAAATGCCTTTTAAATGTTGTTCATGTACCTACCTCAATCACTTCCTCTGGCAGCTCGTTCCATAAACCGACCACCCTCTAGGTCAAAAAGTCACGCCTTGGGTTCCTATTAAACTTCTCCCCTCTCACCCTAAACCTACGTCCTCTTTCAGTTTTTTTCACCTTTAATGATACCTTGCTACATTTTTCCTGCAGACGTTAATTAGTTTTGCTGGATAATCCAGGGCTTCCTGTATTCGAAAAAAAAATCCTGTCTAATGTTTTCTCCATTATTTCCGTTACCATTGACATTGAACCATGCACTGTAGTGAGGACGTGTACTCCTTTGGGAATTGAAATGAAGAAGAGAAGTTAGTGAGGATAAAACATTTGCATTATTTTGCACGAAAGATCTTATCACAGGCCCTGCATTTATCGACTGCTGCACATGTCAAAAGAGACCTGTCTTCACAAGACAGGCTGTCACCGAGTTGTATCATCTGCAGACAGCATCTGGAACAGTGAAGGCTTTCGCATCTCAGAACTTTCACTCTTATGTATCTTGTTAAACCGTCCTGGGGGACAGCAGCTTCATTAGGTTGCAACATATACAAGTATCAAGGAAGTGACAAATGCTTTGTTGGCAGAAGGCAGTACTTTCATATTATTCCCTGTGGAAGGACAGCATCAGTGAGATGGGACACAAAGCATTCATTGGGTTGCATGGTCCTTTAAGTGAAAAGCAGTGAAGATAGTACAGAAGCAATTAAAAAGAGCTGAATACAAATAGAACTTGAATTCAGTTACTCTTCAAGTCGTCTATAGACAGACACATTACTGTTACTGGCAATGGCCATAATCCATGCTGCCTTCAGATGCAACAGCTCACAATGCTTGGATTATCCGAAAGAACAGAAATACTTCTTTAACGGGTCACATGGAGGAGCCCCCTAAAAAGAAAGTAGCTCCTTGGCCTGTTCCTCAACCACGAGCAACTTCCAGAGAACTGTGTATTGGAGATTTGATATTTGACACAATCAAAAATGTTGTACTAAAGAGCAATGATTTTGTACAGTACATCAGTTAGTACCCACAGACAGTGCAGCAATTCTCCACTTTTTTTTTCTCTATCTTCTCCCTAGTATAATGTGCAGATTATTTCCAAGTCAGAGCTCAATACTTCCACTTGAAGAAGGTTTAGACAAATCTAGCAAGGTGTGATACTGCATCTGAGTTATGCAAATGAATGCCATCGATCATGTGACAAGATCATCAAGGCATTGCTTGAGTCTGCAATGAAATAAAATGTTAATTAAAGCTTTAAAAAGCATAACATATGGGAGCTGCATGAAGAAACCCAATCATTGAGTACAACAGTGCTAAAGAACTGAATTAACAAAGATAATCATTGAAACCCAGAGCGTGAGGAAGCTTATTCTTAGTAAAGCTGGCTGAGAGGGAGCTGAATTAATCAATGTGCTCCCTGACTCATCAGTATAAGGGAGCTGAATAAAGACAGCCAATTCCTTAGCCTGACAATGTGAGGGAGCTGAATTAAAAGACATCAGTTAGTTGTGACAGAGTTGCAGTGTTTGCATAATCTGGCCACAGAGTTAAGTTTCTATTACTGGTGTCTCCATTATGTTGGTGGTGTGGACTTCAGTGATAGCAACACCATCGAATGTCAGGGGGAGGTGATTAGACCCTCTCCTGTTGGAGATAATCATTCCCTGGCACCTGTATGATCTGGCTGAAACTTGACACTTCCTGTACATGCCTGGAGTTGTCCAGGTTTTGTTTCAACCTATAGAGACCACCGAGGAACTGTGAATGGATGAGAACTCTGCACTCATCAATAAAAACTCGTATTTTTGATCTTATGAAGGAGGGAAGTTCGTTGACGAAACAGTTGAAAATGTTTGTAGCCAGACCACTTCCCTCACAAACTCCTGCAGCAGTGTCGAAGACAAAGGTAATTGGATTACAACAATCATTTTCTTTTGCGGATTGTATGACTCACCCAATGGAAAGATTTCCCCTTGAGTCCAATTCTACCAGGGCTCTTTAATTCCACACTCAGGTGTGTCCTGCCTTGATATTCACTCTTGTCTCAATCCTGGAATTTCAACACTTTTGTCCATGATTGCACAAAGGCTGTGATGTCAGAAAGTGAGTCGTTCCACTGAAACTGAAATTGGGCGTCAGTGAACAGATTATTGGTGTTTGGAAACACTACCAAAATATCCTTTCAACATTTTTGTTCCCAGTTGTTTTTATGGACAGGACATATCTGAACAATTTTCCATGTTGTCTGGTAGACACTAGAGTCATGATTGTACTTGTTCAACTTGGCTGAAGTCAATTCTATTTCTGGAGCACGGTTCTTCAGCACTACAGTCAGGATGTTTTCTGATCCCATAGCCTTTTTTATTAGTATTTACAGCCATTTCTTACTCACATTTTATGAATAAAATGAACTGTCTGAAGACTGGCTTCTACATTGGTGGGAATGTTTGGAGGAGGCTATGGTGTTTGGTCTACCCAATACTTCTGAATGTTACTGGTTGTGAGTTGTTCAGCCTTGTCTTTGGCACCTATGTGCTGGGCACTTCACTGTTGAAATGGAGATGGTTACGAAGCCCCCTCCTCCCATGAAATGCTTAATTGTCCATCACCAATCATAACTAGATGCTGGAGGACTTCAGAGCTTCCTTGGTTGTGGGATCACTTCTCTCGATCCCCAGCTTCCTCTCTTTACCATGTAGGAGTACCATCATTTTCACCAGGCCTGCTGCCATTCCTGGCATGGAATTGAGATGAGCTCCATCGTATGGTAGTAATGGTAGAATAAGGGATTTGCTGGACTATGAATTTACAGGTTATACTGGAGAACAATTCTGCTGCCTCCTGGCACACTGCACCTCAGAGATGCACAGTTTTTGAGCTGCCAGATTACCTCTGAATCAATTCAATCATCACAGTGGTAGCACCACAGGCATGATAGGAAGTGCCCTCTGTGTGACAAAGAAACTTTGTCTCTGCAGAGTCCAAGCAATGGTCATTCCTTCCAATGGTTTCATGAGCTGATCCATCCAGGTTGATGAGGACAGGAATAAGTTGTCTTTTCCCTCATGTTGATGCTCTTACTATTGCTGCAGGCACAATCTGACTGCTTTTTACTACAGGACAGCTCAGTTGGAGAATAATAATCAAAAGACTACAGTTGTCAAAAATCCAGAATAAAAATAGAAAATTCTGGAAATAGTCAACAGGTCAGGTAGCATCTGTGGAAAGAGGAACAGAGATAAGTTTGAGGTCAAAGATCCTTCATCAGAACTGGAAAATTACTTCTAAATATCCCTTAGAACTGATCATATTGGTGGTTTTGGAGTCACATATATGTCAGAAATCATAAGGGTGGTGAAGAAAGTTTACGGCATGCTGGCCTTCATCAGTCAGGACATTATAGATGTTGGGGTGTTATGTTGCAGTTGTAAAGATGTTGGTGAGGCCACATTTGGAATATTGTGTTCAGTTTTGGTCACCCTGCTATAAGAAAGATGCCATTAAGCTGGAAATAATGCAGAAAAGATTAATGAGGGACTGAGTTATAGAGAGAGATTGAGCAGACTAGAACTTTATCCATTGGAGCATAGGAGAATGAGGAGTGATCTTACACAGGTGTATAAAATCATGAGGGGATAAAGATAGGGTGGATGCACAGTCTTTTTCCCAGGGTTGGGGAACAAAGAACTAGAGGGCAGAAGTTTAAGGTGAGAGGGAGAGACTTGATAGGAACCTGAGGGACAACTTTTTCACCCATACTGTATATGGAATGGGCTGCCAGAGGAAGTGGTTGAGGCAGATACGTTATCATCATTTGGAAGACCCTTGGACAGGTCTTTTAGAGGGATATGGGCCAAACATAGGCAAGTGGAATTAGCTTAGATGGGCATCTTGGTCAGCATGGACCAGTTGGGTTGAAGGGCCTGTTTCCATGCTGTGTGACTCTATGACTCTACTTCCTTCCCTGAATAGCATTAACGAACCAAATGAATGTTTACAACAATCTGACAGTTTCATGGTTACTGTTAGCAAGACAAGCTTTATTAAAAAATAAATCCAGATTTAGTGAATTACTTGAATTTCGCTTCCACCATTCTGATGAAGGGTCTTTGTCCTGAAATATCAACTCTGTTTCCGTTTCCCCAGATGCTGCCTGAATCGCTGAGTGTTTTGCTTCAGTTCAGGCTATGGTGGTGCTCCCAAGCCACTCTTGATAATGGACATCAAAGTCCTTCAAAAAGAGTAAACACACTTCCCTGAATGACAGTATTGAACCAAATAAAGTTTTACAACAATCTTGTCGTTACATTGTTACTGCTGCTAAGACAAGCTTTTTTATTAAAACCTGTATTTAGTTAATTATGTGAATTTCATCTCTTAGCTACCACAGAGGGATTCGAACCTAAGTACAGGAAGGATGTGGAGGCTTTGGAGAAGAGGTTTGCCAGGATGTTGCCTGGATTAGAGAGTATTAGCTGTACGGAGGGATTGGACAAACTTGGTGTGTCGGAGGCTGAGGGGTGACCTGACAGAAGTATATAAGATTATGAAAGGCACGGATGGGGTAGATACTCAGAGTCTTTTACCTAGGGTGGAAATGTCAAATACTAGAGGGCATAGATTTAAGGTGAGAGGGGGAAATTTTAAAGGAGATTTGAGAGGCAAGTCTTTTGCACAGAATGTGGTAGGTGCCTGGAACATGCTTCCAGGGGAGGTGGTGGAAGCAGGTACGATAGTGACATTTAAGAGACATTCAGACAGGCACGTGAACAGGCAGGGAATGGAGGAATATAGACTGTGTGCAGACAGATGAGATTAGTTTAATTTGGCATCAGGGTCAACAGAGACATTGTAGACCAAAGAGCCTGTTCTTGTGCTGTACTGTTCTATGTTCGATGTAAGTCTCTATATCAATGGTCCAGTAACTTAACCCTAATGTTATCATGCATTGAAGTGCTGGGCTAGACTGTGTGTCAGCTCCCATAGCTAGACATGTCAACAATACTCAAACATCACAACACTAAGACATTACAGGTTCAAACAAGATTGGTTTCCTTTCCCATTTCTGAACCTGATGCCTTAGTTGATGATGGGTCGTCCATCCAGTTTGTTTTATGCTGATTTGTTGTGGCGATTTCACTTCAGCTCCCACAGCTAGACATGTCAACAATACTCAAACGTCACAATACTAAGACATTACAGTTTAGTTTCTTGCTAAGTCATTTCGGGAACAGCAGAGAATCAAGTGGGCCAGACAAAGATAGGATGACACACTTTCTTCCCTGAAGGATGTTATGAAACAAAACATATTTTTACAAAAATCTGGTGGTTTATGGTCACTATCACCGATGCTTGCATTTTATTCCAGTTTATTTAATTCACTGAATTTAAATTTAAATGGGATTTGAATTTACATCCCTGGATCACTAGACTAGCATCTGATCCAATAATGTAACCACTATGTTCCTGTTAGTTGTAATCCATGCTTAGTTTACTAGCTCAGTAAATAGCAATATAAAAATAATTTTAAGCTGGAGAAAAGCAGTACATGTCTGGCTGTTGAAGTATCTACTTTTTTTTATATTTAACCGATGTTTAGCTTTCAGTAAGATTCCCAGAATGAACCTGGTTAGTCTGAGGGAGCTAAGTAATTGAACAGTCATTGAAAATTTAAACAAAAACCAGAAACCGGAAACCTGAAACAAAAACAGAAAGTGCTGGAAATATTCAGCAGACCAGCCAGTTCTGATGAAGGGTCAATGACTTGTTAGCTCCGTTTCCCTCTCCATAGATGCTGCCTGACCTGCAGAAAGCAGCTTCTTCACAGTGAGGAGAATAAGGGGGAAATTCTTCAGAAAGGGAGTGCACCAATGTTATCACAAGACATGACAGACAAGTGATTCATCTCATTTTTTAAATCATTGGTAATCATGTTGTGTTCATGATTATTAAATATCTTAAGTCAAAATATCTTAAAGTGTGTCATAACAAATCATCCTTAATTATTTTATGACAGTATTGTTGAGGAGGGTTTTAATGTTTTGGGAGAGGCAATGGGAGATCTCCCTCATTATGGTGTAAAAGCAAATCAAGCACATTTTCACCATTAAGTCAACATTTCGAAAGCTACTGTAACTGAAAAGCAAAAGCTGGATGGTGGAACTGAAATAAAAACAGAAAATGTGGCAGATGCTCAGCAGCCCAGGTGGCATCTATGGAGAGCGAAACAGTTAACGTTTCAGTTCGATGACTTTTCATCAGAACAGTGAATGGTCACCGCATTGAAACATTAATTCTGCTTCTCTCACAATGGACACCGCCTGATCTGCTGAGTATCTCCATTTTTATTTCTAAAGTGTTTATTTGATTATCAGACTGATGGTTGTGGGAGCTTGCTGTGTACAAATATACTACTGTGCTTCTTATATTAGTGACCACAGTTCACATCACCTCATTGGCTGTAAAGCAAAAGGCATGCAAAAGGTATTACATAAATAAAAGATTTTCTTTCTCTTTATGACCATCCTCTGTGAAAACTCACAGTGGAGGGCTGCTTTGTCTACTTATGCTGAATGCAGAAACCTTTAGTGATGAGTTCAGTGGTTTCTGAATCAAAGTGTTTGCTTTCTTCTTCCTAATAATCTGCCCTAACCTATAGGTGGGATCCTTCTGGTAAAATTGATATCAGCTGAGAGTTTCAAAAAAATTCTCAATGGTCTTTGTCAAAAGTGGAATGAGCTGATTAAGTGCTGACCTCATTTTGGGATGTCTCCTTGCATTTTCCAGTTGCCTTTCAAAATTAAGCATTTTATTCCAGCACATTTCTTGGGGACGTGAATGAATGGGTTTTTCTGAATGTTTAAGTTGCAATTGTTAATTTACTTCTGACTTATTAAATAGTAATGTCCAAATTATCTCAAAAACCCTATGCATAGCTTCAAAAATAGTCACAATGCCTATTTTAATCCATAACCCCGGAACTACTTTCACATCTTAGACAGGGCTCAAAATTTCACCTTACCTATCATACCATTTCTTTCTTATTCATCTTCATTCGCTTTCATTTGTCGTCCTTTCAGGGCAGAAGGACATTCAATCTTTCCTCACTTTGGATTTCAGACATAAGATACATAGTGTGTGAGGCAGGAGTGAATTAGGGCTGGTGGGCAGGAGTGAAATTGCTCAGGAGGGCATTCATGGCTATGGCATTATAATATTGCTTTGGTCCACAAATTCCCTCCTCCAGTTAACAATTCCATCTCATTCCTTAGCAACAAGGCCGAACCAAGCCACTCATGAAAAACCATGTCATATTTGACCCAAGATAAGCTTTCTTCCACATATCCCTGCCTCTAGCTATCTGCCGCCAAGACTTTCATCCATGCTTTATACTTCCAAAATGTTGCTGCCTGTTTCATATGTTGTGCCACCTTGTTCAACCATTTCTACTTTGCTTGTGAATGTACATTGGGCCCCAGCTGACTAATGCTTTTACCTTAATACTCTTTCCTGTGTTAAGAAATTTCTCTCCCCCTTTTCCCTTTAACATTCTCCAGCCCTCTAAACTTTTGAGACACCTTCATTGGTCTCTGGAGTGTCCTTAATTTTAATTTCCACCATTGGTGGCTCTGCCTTCAACATTGGTGTCCTGAGCTCTGGAATTCTGTCTCTAAACCTGCCTGTCTCTCTATCAATCTTTTTCCTTTAAGACGTTCTTTAAAACCACTCTTTCTTGACCAAGCATCTCCGCTAATAATTCCCTATGAGCCTTGGTGTCAAATTTAGTTTGATAGTGCTCCTATGAAAGACTTTGGGACCTTTTACTAAATTAGAGGTGCTATATGGTCTGCTGTTATTACACCATTCTCTGTGCATAACTGCTCTATGGTGAATGGAAGTATTAAGTGACAAATATGTCTTACTTGGTCTCAATTAGGCAACGATTATAAAGTACATTTGTTGAGTATTTTTAATCCTCTTCACCGTACTTTGTTCTTAACACTTTTGTTTCATCTGCAACATCATTAATTTACAATTTTACTGAAATATTGCATAAAGATGATGGTTAGTTTTTATCAGAAAACCCCTTAGTTTAATATCAGCTCCCAGCACAATCTTTCCTGTCTTCATATTATGTGTGAAATTCTAGTTCTCTCTCTTAATCCTTATTCCTGTAAATTTTAACCTTTCAGTTGGGATTTCTCAAAGACAAATGAGTTACCAGGACCTAGACTTAAAATGCTAAATAGCTGGATTTCAAAGATCCAATGTTTTACTAAAGAGGTGATTTTCCAAGATTGGGAAACAATATGGAAAGAGAAATCCAGACAAATATTTCCATTTAAACTGTGACAATTACAGAACTAATTCAAACTATTGTAGAATGAATTTAAAACAGATGTCAAATGACCCCTGCACACAGGCAGTGTTTTCTGCATGGAATAATGGAAATCAATATTAACAGATCATTCAGGAAACTGTTCAGTGCCTCAGTAAAGAGGATGACTGGATCATTTTATGTGAAGGAGGTTCTTTCATTGGCTGCTGTAGAGCAACAACTAGAATTTCATATTTAAGTGCTAAAGTTACATAATTGCTTCAGGGGTGGGAAAAAATTCTTTTTCTGAGGCAGTCCCTTGGGATTGAGGTTGACTTGCTTCCACTTTGGGTTTATGGGTTCTGAGATGGCTAATGAGGACAAGTGGGAGAGTGCAAGAGGTGGTCCCCAGGTGAGTGGGGAGCTTGTGAAGTGGTCCATTCCTACCATTGCTTACACAGGGCTTCTGTGTGCTCCTGATGCATGGCCTCAAGGTTCTCAATACCTTCATGAGTGCTTCTACTCCACTTTGAGTGGTCATGGGTCAGAGGTTCCCAGGAGTCAATGGGGATGTTGCACTTCTTCAAAGAAGTTTTGAGCACATCCATGTATCTTTTTTTCTGTCCAAATGGTAATCTCCTCCCACAGTAGAGCCTGGAGTAGAGTGTCTGTTTCAGGAGTCTGGTATCATGCATGTGAACCACATGGCCCACCCAGTATAGACAACTGAAAGCCCCAGTGCGAGGGATGTTGGACCGGGAGAGAATGCTGACATTGGTTCACATCTCCTTCCACTGAATCTGAGAGAGTGTATGTTATGATAAGTAAGGTGGCAATAAGAGACCTTCATTATTGAACTTGTTTTGAGAACTATATTGTCCCTTTAGGGGGTGCAAAATGTCATGTAAAAAAATTAAAATATAATTTTATTTTCAAATGTTTATGTTTTATAAATGAGCACCTGGGGAAAATGGCAGTGTGTGACCTGATTCTGCAGAATTGCTTTAATGGCATTTTGTTGTTTAGCTGAGAGCAGCTGAGAAGTGAGAGCTGTGGGCTGAGACTCAGTCCAATGCTAATCAGAAGTTCCCTTAAACAACAATCACAATTCACCAAGGTCGTTAAGGAATCTTAACCATGGAGAAAGAGAAAGGCAAGCCTGTATTTTCTCTGTAAAGAGAATTTATCTGAGGTTCTTTGCAATTCTATTCATTTTCTGCACTTGTTCCATATTTTGCTTCTACACAGTTTTATCTTGGTATTAATTATCATGCGGCACATTGAAAAGCACGTGCACCTAGTCCTGAGATAGTTGGCAAAGTCCCGGTGGTTTACCTACCACACATGCAGCATTTCCATTCCCTCAGTCTACCTCCCTGCACTGTCACTCCCTAGCAGCTGTTGTTTATGTGACTGCCTGTGTCCTTGTATGGGCAGCAAGGTGTAGGAGTTTGGTAGCTGCCTGCCAGGCTGAAGCGATAAGGAAGCATTGTGTGTGCACAGCTAGATATGCAGTTCATCAATTAAAATTTCATTATCTCAGAAGTCATTGGAAATAAAGTATATTCCAGGACACTGACTGGTTCCAAGATTGCAATTAGTAAAGGCTGCAGGGTTTGCATTCTTCAGCCTCAGAACTGAAATACACTGTCTTTATGCTGATAGAAATAGAACTACAATCCACACAGTTTAATAGAAATGTTTGGTTTGAAGGAATATTTGCTTTAGGACCAATTGATTGCTCAAGCATTTTATATTGCATGCTTAATGGATTAGATATGGGAAATACTTTGCTTGCTGTTGGGTCTTTCCTTTAAAACAGTGCTGTGTTCAAATCTTCAAACCCTTCTCTTAGAGAATAGTGTGAAATAGTGGGAAGACTTGAGGACAGATTAACAGCCTTTTGCTACTGTGCAGTTTCCTTCCATGACCTTCATAACAGCCAATAAGTTCACACGAGCACAAAAGTAGCATTGTGGTGCAGTTTGTAGAGCTACTGCCTCACAGCGCTAGAGACCTGGGTTCAATCCTGACCTCGGCTGCTGGCCATGTAGAGTTTGCACATTCTTCCTCTGACCTTGAAGGCTTCCTCCAGGTGCTCTGGTTTCCTCCCATATCCCAATGACATGTTGGTGGGTAGGTTAATACGGCAACTATAAATTGCCCCTAGTGTGCAGGTGAGTGATGGAATCTGAAGGGAGTTGGTGGGAATGTGGGGAGAAGAAAATGGGATTAGTATAAAATGAGTGCTTGTTGGTTAGTGCAGACTTATAGTCATACAGCACAGAAACAGGCCTTTGACTCATTCCTTTACTACATTTGTGTGCCTAGTTTTAACCTCGCCCACTGTCAGTCTGCTGAGATCAGAGCATTTCACCTCTCCCCAAAGAAAAAACAAACTGGTGGAGGAACTTGGCATGTCGAGTAGCATCGGTGGAGGCAGAGGGAAGGTTGACATTTCAGGTCGAGACCCTGCATCAGGACTGAGAGTGTAGAGGGGAGACAACCAGTATAAAGAGGTGAGAGGGAGGGGTGAGGCAGGAGCTGACAGGTGATAGGGGGCACCAGATGAGGAGGGGAACGATAGGCAGATGGAGCCAGCATCTGCAGTCCCCTGTGTCTCCATCTTACCTCCCTCCTTGGACTCTACCTATTTCCTATCATTTGCAAGTTAGTTTTGTAGGCTTTTCAGACTAATACTGTGTCTTCCTAAAGTTGCATCCTTAGTGCATGTAAATCAATGTCTTATTATATTAGTAGGACTCCTGGTACAATTTTAAGCAGGACCTGAATGGAAAAATCATTGTGTCTCTCAATGTCTCATTATTGTGTGTGTCACAGAAGAAGGAATCAACAAGGGCTCCCTTCCCTGAGCACTCTCCAGTCAACTGGAAGCAGGTATTAAGGCAATGGAGTGAGGACAGGGTTACAAATGTCCTCAGTGCTGAATAGCTATCCAACTGCCACACGTGTAGTACAGTTACACGGCCAAGACGTGAAAGGCCGACTGTTCGTTTCAACATGTTTTAACTCCCTTTGGATATTCCATTAGGTGACACTGTAAGTACTTCTTAAGTAAAGCATATTGCTTTTATTGTTTAGTCGGGTTTCTATCTGATTATTCATGATAAGCAGGTGCTGAGGCCATGGACCATGCAAGAAATATCCCAGCAGGGAGTCAAATATCTTCAGGAAAGGAGAGTGCTCAGGAAAGGGGCCTGTGCAATAGAATACTCTTAACCCCAAAGATGTATCTATTTGCATTAAAACATCTTAGGTACTGTTTTAATAACAATACCGTTGCTCCTACAGATTGATGGATGTCAGGCATTATTTACTTGTAACGTGACCTGGAACAAGAGCTGCAATGGAAGCATTTACAATCAACTGAAAATTATTCGGTTCTGTTTAACTTCAAGTTGTGTGCAGCCTGCGTTAAACACCAGGTGGCCAAGCTCCTGAAGCACAGCATCACACACTTTGACCTGCTGCAGACAACCCCACAGTGAGCACATGTCCTTGTGGCTCAGCGGTGAGTGTGAGCTGGCATCTCACCCCAGCTTCTCTAGCACAACAGATGTTGGTTTAGTTACCAACCACCATCACAGCTGTTCCGCAAGGGCCCCAACTGACAGTTCTTTGCTCGTTTATGACACCATGCCAGCCCGTATTACCGTGGAATTTTGAGACAAAGAACAGTTTTATCAGCCTTGAATCAAGAACTGTTAATTGTATAACATAGCTGCCAGATACGAAGCAAATATATTTGACTTCCAAGGCGCAAATTTAAATTCATTCATCAGAAAGTTAATTAAATTTAAAGCTGTGCACAGTTGGAAGCAGTGACCCAGCCAGTAATTCACTGCATCTGATACTCGCTCGATCATTGTTTTCCATTCAAGATGTAATGTTGAATGACATCACCCTTATCCCTCCCCTTTGCAGGGATACGTACACATTAACTTGAGTTAAAACAGCCTCTTGCTTCCAACAGCTGATGCTGGCTACTTGTTTCCAGGTACTGAGCCCTAGAGAGGAATAACACAGAGGAAAACATATTGTACAAGTACCAGAGCACAGCTTAAACATATAATGATGTGAGGGAGGTGTGATTATTCGATCAGATAACGTTTTAAATTTAATGCAGTTATTACTGTTCCTCGAGATAAATTGCTTTGAAATTCAACAATATGTTACCTTAAAGCTGTCGATCACACACTATCATTTATGCATCTTAGTTAAAGATACAGATCTAGAGACTGTAGAGTGGGTGGTAGCACGCTCTACGAAGGATCTTATAGCTTATTACAAGAGCATGAGGAAGAAATTTCCTTTCATATATGAAGTGCAGAATAAACACTGACGCTGCATTTTCAGCAAAGAAACAGCACTCAATTTCAAGAGTTATATAAGAAACACCATCTTACTTTTGCATATGGCAGAAGTTTTAAAAGCAGCAGTTCTCAGGGTGGTTGACGGTCAGCATGGACTCAATGGGTTGAAGGGTCTGCTTCCATGCTTTGTGGCTATATGACTCAATAGGAGCTGCTGCTTCAATGTGTGGGTCTGAATTGGAACCCCAAAAATTAATGGGAAGCTAGAGGATTGCGAAGCATTTAAAAACCAACAGAAGGCCACTGAAAAAGAGATAAGGGAAAGAAAAGATGAAATATGAAGGTAAACTAGCCAATAATATAAAAGAGGATACCAAAAGTTTTTTCAGATATATAAAGAGTGAAAGAGAGGCAAGAGTGGACATTGGACCGCTGGAAAATGATGCTGGAGAGCTAGTAATGGGGAACAAAGAAATGGTGGACGAACTGAATAAGTATTTTGCGTCAGTCTTCACTGTGCCAGAAATTTGAGAGAGTCAGGGGGCAGAAGTGAGTGTAGTCGCTATCACTAAGGAGAAGGTGCTTGGGAAGCTGCAAGGTCTGAAGGTGGATAAGTCACCTGGATTGGATGGATTACATCCCAGGGTTCTGAAAGAGGTAGCTGAAGAGATTGTGGAGGCATTAGTAGTGATCTTTCAAGAATCACTAGAGTTAGGAATGGTTCCAGAGGACTAGAAAATCACAAATGTCATGCCACTCTTTAAGAAGGTGGGGGGGGGGGGGGGGGGAGACAAAAGACAGGAAATTATAGGCCAGTTAGCCTGACTTCAGTGGTTGGTAAGATTTTAGAGTCCATTATTGAGGTTGAGGTTTCAGGGTACTTTGAAGCACATGATAAAATAGGCTGAAGTCAGCATGGTTTCCTTAAGGGGAGATCTTGTCTGTCAAATTTGTTGGAATTCTTTGAGGAAGTAACAGGCAGGATAGACAAAGGAGAGAGAGTGGATGTTGTTTACTTGGAGTTTCAGAAGGCCTTGGACAAGATGCCACACATGAGGCTGCTAAACAAGATACAAGCCCATGGTACTACAGGAAAGGCACCAGCATGGATAGAAGATTGGCTGACATGCAGAAGGCAAAAGGTGAGAAGAAAGGGGCCCTTTTCTGGTTGGCTGCTGCTAACTAGTGGTGTTCCGCAGGGGTCAGTGTTGGGTCTGCTTCTTTTCACGTCATATGTTAATGATCTGGATTACAGAATTAATGGCTTTGTGGCCAAGTTTGTGGATGATACAAAGATAGGTGGAGGGGCAGGTAGTGTTGAGGAAGCAGGGAGTCTGCAGAAGGACTTGGACAGGTTGGGAGAATGGACAAAGAAGCGGTAGATGGGAAGTGTCGGGAAGTGTACGGCCATGCACTTTGGTAGAAGGAATAAAGGTGTAGACTATTTTCTAAACAGGTAGCGAATTCAGAAATCAGAGGTGAAAAGGGATTTGGGAGTCCTAGTGCAGGATTCCCTAGTGGTTAACTTGCAGGTTGAGTTGGTCGTAGGGAAGGCAAATGCAATGTTAGCATTCATTTCAAGAGGACTAGACTATAAAAGCAAGGGTGTAATGCTGAGGCTTTATAAGGCATTGTCAGACCACATTTGGAGTATTTGGTGCAGTTTTGGGCCCCATATCTAAGGAAGGATGTGCTGGCATTGGAGAGGGTCCAGAGGAGGTTTACGTGAATGATCCCGGGAATGAAAGGGTTAATGTATGAGGAGCGTTTGATGGCTCTGGACCTGTACTCGCTGGAGTTTAGAAAGATGAAGGGGGATCTCATTGAAACCTACCGAATATTGAAAGGCCTGGATAGAGTGGATGTGGAGAGGATGTTTCTAGTAGTGGGAGAGTCTAGGACCAGAGGTCACAGCCTAAGAATAGAAGGACGTCCCTTTAGAACTGAGATGAGAAGGAATTTCTTTAGCCAGAGAGTGGTGAATCTGTGGAATTCATTGCTGCAGACAGCTGTGGAGGCCAAGTCATTGGGTATACTTAAAGCGGATGTTGATAGGTTCTCGATTAGCAAGGGCATCGAAGGTTATGGGGGGAAGGCAGGAAAATGGGGTTGAGAGGGAAAAATAAATCAGCCATAATTGAATGGTGGAGCAGACTCGATGGGCTGAATGGCCTAATTCTGCTCCTATGTCTTATGGTCTTATGGTCTAAATGAGTGAGAGGACAGAGATGGGAGTCAATACTTCCTTACCCCCATTGCCACATCTGACGGAAGACCTGGGATTGTGGCAGCAGTAGACAGCCAGGGGTAGTATTAGAGCAGTCAGGCCTCTGCACCTCCCTAGCCACTGCTCCCTTTCCCCTCCACACACTAAATTCTCCTTTCAGGATCAGACAAGGGTAGGTCCTATAACCTTCCTCAAACAGGCTTCTATCTTCCATTGCAGGCCTGCTGATATTGTTGAGGTCCATATAGTTTCTTCAGTCAAGAACACGGGTATCTGTAAACCCTTGTGTGCTGGCTCTGACCATCACACTTTCTGTACCCTTGATACCTGATGAGATCCATAAGTTGTTAAAAAGATGGTAACATAATAAACTACTATAAATGAACATACGCACTGTAGTGATACTTTAAGGAACATTCAGTTTATCATGCTATTGTTCCTCATTGAATATTCTGTTTAAGCCACAGATAAAGTAGAGATGCACAAATAACCTATTTAAATACACTGAAAATCAAAAAAAACCTGCAGATGCTGGAAATCTAAAATAAAAACAAAAAATGCTGGAAACACTCAGCAGGTCAGTCTGCAACTGTGGGAAGAGAAACAGAGTTAACATTTTAGATCGAAGACCTTTCATCGGGAAGGTATTAATAGGTTGGAAGAGCCCTACTAATGGTTAGGGCTGTAACAGTGTTCACTACCACTTTCCTGCACTCTCTTGCACTCATCGTTTAGTCTGTGCTGTGCAGCATGTCCAGGCTGAACTTGCATTAGAAGTAGTCAAGTGGTTAAAGACTGAATTGTCTCAGACTCAATCACTAGTTGTTGGTGATGTCAGCTGGAGCGTTGGTGGGGATATTATGTATAATACTAGCCTAAGGAAGATCTTCTGCTCTTGAATGCAACCCAGTGACCCCATTGCCAGAAGCAGTGTGTGTATGAATGTCGGGTAATGAGCAAATGTGGCTCAGCTGGAATATTATCCATTGATGGAAAGCAGGATGAGTAATTACCAGTGGTTGCTTTATTGAGGCACTAATGGATGCAGGATTCATGGAATCACATCCCAGCAGGAATTTCAATGCTTTCAAAAAAGGATAAGGGAACACTCTGTCAAACGAGTACCTGGAGAAAATCTCATGGAGATGGATAAGCAACATTTCAGTCGTCGTTGCCATGGTGACATCCTTTCACTTCCAGACTGGTGTCTTATATAGGAATCAGTTAGTAATTTATATTGATAGAAGTTCTATGTCTGAGAGCCCTATTAAAATTAATCCAATGCTTTTATTTTGCATTACTTTCACAAAGGTAAATAGTCAAACCACACACGCAATATGTGGTTGTCAGAGAACTAAATGAGTGTATGTCTGGTGGTGCAATAAACCACATTACTGAAGCTCAAGCACTTTATGAAGTTTGATTGAACTGGGAACCCCAAACATTCCTTCATTCATTGACAGGTTCAGGGCATCTTTGGCTTGGCCAAATTTCATTACCCATTGTGCTTGCCCTTCAGAAGGTGAGTGATGAGCCACCCTTTTATACTGCTGCAGTTCTTCTGGAGAAGATACCTGCAAAATGTGTTGGGTAGGAAGTTCCAGGATTTAGACCCAGTGGCGGGAAATTGCCAGTGATATATTTCTAGCTCAGGACAGAATGTGATTTGGAGGGAAACCTGTAGGTGGTGGTGTTCCTGTTCCCCTGCTACCCATGTCCTTCTTAGTGGTAGAGGTTGAGACATGAAAGGTGCTTTCGGAATAGCATTAATGGGTTACTGCTGTGCATTCTATAGATGGTAAGCACTGCAGACACAGTAAGCCAGCAGCGAAAGGAGTGTATGTTTACAGTGGTGTCAGTCAAGCAAACTACTTTATCCTGGATACTGCTAATTTTCTTGACTGTTGTTGGATTTGCACTCATCTGGGTAAGTGAATCGTATTCCACCATGCTCCTGACTTGATGCCCAGCAATTGACCTGCTCCTGGGTTCAACTCACTCCCACTTTATTTCTAGTCTGCATTACATGATCTTATAAAGTATTGTACAAACAGATCTTTAGAGGTGAGCCCTATCTTTAACAGAGCAATTCAGAATCGAACTGGCATTTGGTAGTCAGTTGTTCTGATCATGACTTTGCAGAATTTAAATGTATTAAGCAGACATGTGTCTTGCTTTGGCAATTTCAGATAATGATTCTGCTTCTTCTCTCCGATCCTCTGACAGACTGATCTTTTTCTCCCCTTTCTTTTTCCTCTGCTATCTCGTTCACGTTGCACTGTCATCAATTTTTGTCATCCAGTCTCTCCTGCCTTCCATTTATCATAGATTTTCCCTTTGTTTTCTTTTCCCCCCGCCACTTTCTTTTCTATGGTAGCTGAAGCATAGAATATAAGAGCGGGGAGGTTAAGCTGGATCTGCATACAATGCTGGTTAGGCTGCAGTTTGAGTATTGCACGCAGTCCCAGTTGCAACTTTACAGGGAAGGTATGATTGCCCTGGAAAGGGTGCAGAGGGTATAGGCAGGACTGGAACATTGTAGCTATGAGGAAAGGTTGGATAAACTGAGGTTGCTTTCTTTGGAACAAAGAAGCCTGAGGGGAGACTTAATTGGGAAATATAAAATTATAAGGGAGACACAAGAGACTGCAGATGCTGGAATCTGGAGCAACAAACAGGGTTTCAACCTGAAAGGTCAACATTTCCTTTCCTCCCACAGATGCTGTTCGACCCACTAAAATTATAATGGGTCTAGGAATAGAGTAAATAGGAAGGAACTATTTCTCTTTGCAGTGGAATCAAAAACAGATCACATGGTATAATGTAATTAGTGGAAGAATTAAAGGAAAGATGAGGAAAAATCTTTTTCACACACGAGATTGTCTGGGACTCAATGCCTGAGAGGGTGATAAAGGCAGAAACCGTCATCATATTTAAGCAGTAATTACTTGGATATGTACTTGAAAGGCTGTGAGTGACAGGGCGGCAGACCAAGTGCTGGATGGAGGGATTAGGCTGGATCCTCTTCCACCAGCACAGACACGATGAGCTGAATGACCTATTTTTGTGTGGTAAATTTTCCTTAAAACTTGTTATTTTTCCCAGTTCTGATGAAAGGTGATTAATGTGAAACATTAACCCTGTTTTTCTCTCTGCACAAATGCTACCTAACATGCCAAGTATTTTTAGCATTGTCTGTTTTATTTCAGATTTCCAGTATCTGCAGTATTTCACTTCAAGATGTTGTATTACCTTGAAGATCCTTTAGGATCCTATTTAATTGCTTCTCATTGATTTCTCATTACTAAGAGTCTTGGATGTTATAATAAGTCAAATTATAAATACACATTCACCAAAAAAAAACTTAAGGTAGCCATAAAGAATTGCAGGATAATGCTTTGTGGTGTTAAGTCATCAGGGAAAATTGACTTTACTTCCATGTTATTTATCCCTGATTATCACAATGTTAATTAAGGAGAGTTTTATGATTATGCCTTATCCGAATTACATTTTATAATATTCAGCATCTGCTATTTCCTGCCAGCTTCATATAATGGAAAAGACATGTACATTTTAAAAAAATTGAATGGGCCATTGCTAGTTTCTTTCCACACTAAAATTCCTTTGAGGCATTTGTTCCCTATACCTCTCATTCTTCTTGGGCAGTTATATTAGATTTAACAAAAAAAACCACAATTACCTTATTCATTTTTAACACCAAATTCACATTAGTAAAAGAACAAGCATTTTGAGAACATTACCGCTAATTCAGACAATCACACACAATTAAAAGTACAACTAAAATAGAGAGAGGTTGCCAAGACCCTACTTATTAAACTGGAGTTGAAAATTTCCTTTTATTTTGCAAACCTCACTCTCTAATGAAGCAACTGAGCTCAGATTGTCCACAGCATTTATTTCTCTAATGGTGTTTGGGCTTTGTGATGTCAGCTGCGGTTCCTGAGCACATAATCCTAGGCTGAATTTCCAATGCGATACTGGAGGAGAGCTGCATTGTTGGAGCTGCTGGCTTTCAGATGAAGTGATCAGCTGAGGCCCTCTGCTCCCTCAATGAGATGTAAAAGATCCATGGCACCAATTCAATGAAGAACAGAGATGCTATCTCCAGATTAGCTGGCCGTAATTTCTTTCCTATATTGTATGAGTGACTTCACTTCAAAAGTATGTTAATGGCTGCAAGGTGCTTTAGGACAGCCTGAAGTACTGAAGAATGTTATTTATGGCTTTCCTTTCTATTTTAAAAAGGAAAGGCCTCTTAAGCACAGTCATACATCAGACTTGTACATTGTACATAATACAAGGAGTAATGTTCCAATCATTCCAAAATATCATATTATCTGACTCACTGTGAGCAATACACAGGAGCCCTGCTGGTAATTGTGGACGACTTCAAGCTCCTTGTACTTCTGAACAGCTGCCAAAAGTGTTGGGATAACCACAGTACCCCAGTAAACTGGAAAGGTTTGGACCATGCCTTTACTAGTGGCTCACTGGTTGAATATTAGAAACAGAAATGTAACAGCAACAGAAGTAAAAGACGATAAATTTAGTGTAGAGTCTGTCTCAGTATATCAGATGATCCATACCACTCACCTTGTTTAGAGCATTTTGAATTGGCACGTTTTGCGTTCAACAAAATATTCCTCCATCTAAGTATTGGGAAGATTGAAGCCATACTCCTTGGTTCCCTTCACACACTCCAGTCTTTAGCCACCAATGTCATGCCCCTCTCCTGAAACTGTCTGAGATTTAGCCAAGCTGGTCACAAGCTTTGTGTCATATTTGACCCTGGGTTGAGCTTCAGACCACATATCCACATCATCATTTAGAATGAAAATTGCCCACCCCAAGCCTTGCCTCAGCTCATCTCCACCTATGCCCTCGTTACTTCCAGTCTCAGTTATTTAATAACATCCTGGGCAACTTTCCTTTCTCTATTCTCTGTAAATTCAGTTATCCAAAAACTCTGCCCATGCCCTAATTTGTATCAGGTTCCTTTCACCCATCACTCTGAGTCTGCTGAGTGACATTAGTCCCTGGATAAACAATGCCTTGATTTGTAAAATGCTCTCAGCTAATGTTTCAGGTCTGGGACCCTTCACCAGAACTGTTTCTCTTTCTACAGTTGCTTCCTGATCGTCCTGTTTTTATTTTAGATTTCTAGTATCTGCAGCTTTTTGATTATTTATTGTAAAATTCTCATCTTGCTTTCAAATCCTCACCCTTCCCTATTGCTCTGACTTCCTATAATTCTTTAAAATTTCTGTATTTCCCTAATTCTGGTCTCTTGCTTACTTTCACCTGAAAACGCTCTATTACAGGACTCCATGCCTTTAGCTACCAGGGCCCAAAGGCATTGAGTTCTCTCTCTAAACCTCTACCTTTCTTATCTTCTTTTAGATACTCCTTTGAACTACACGTTGAGCAAGATTTCAGCATGTCTTTATGTGGCTTGGTAATTTTTGAACAACAGTACTTTTGTGGAGTGCCTTGGGATGTTTTCACTACCTTAAAGGTGATATATAAATGGAAGTGGTTGTTGCAGACAAAGTCACAGGTCTGAGATGCAAGTGACTTTTACAAACACTTGCAATCTTCACCTGACCTACCCCAACACCAGATCACATCCCCAACTTGACTGCCAACCTCTACCACACCTCTGTTAGTTCTCACCAGCCAAACCTTGGGCTGACCCCTCTGACAACCCTTGACTTGACATCTCTGCCTACAAGCCTGCTCCCTGACCTTCTTCTCCACCCTTATGATTCTCTTCCAAACACAATCTCCCCACCTGCCCCAGCCCCAGATTTACCAGATTTCTTTTGTGCAATCTGGACTAACAAGTGAAAGTTTTGACTTGGTCTTTGTGGTTTACATAATTTCCTAGCTGTGGGCCCAGGACCTATCACACAGCGATCACTTAACATGGTTTTGTGGGGCTCAACCAAAGTCTGGGTCAGTGCGGCACAGAGAGAGACAGCAAGGGGGAGAAGGAAGAGCGATTGGAGAGAGGCAACAATTCTGACCTACTGCTGTAGTGTAAAATGGATGAAAACACATTAGCAGCTGTTTTTATTCTTTCCCATTGAAGTCAATGGAAATAAAAATCAGCAGCCAATGCACTGGCATCCATTTCAAACAGCCAGGCAAGGACAATAATGTTTGAAATAGATTGAAAGGTTAATAATTAATGCATTTGTAACCTAATCTGAAAGTAATGTAACAAAGAACTGTAACTACATTTTAACACTTCCAGTTGTTAAATTGTTTTGCTTCCAAAGCTTCCAGGTATGACTTAAACTGATTCTTTCTTTCAGTATAACAAGTTTGAGTGCTTGTTAACACAGATGTGCCAGCTGTTTGCACTGGGCCTATGAGACCAGCTGTCAATCAGGGTCATAATACATTGCAGCATTACTATTTTTCATAGGCAGGCACGACCCCAAGAATTAAATGAAGTTCAAAATAATCGTTGATTGAGTGGATAAGCAACTTCCACTTTACAAGGAGTGAGATGTTAGCAATACTTTAACATTCCTTTACATAATATGAATGAGGACAAACAAGATTGCTGCTCTGACTCATCCTATATTACAGTTGTATAACATATGCATTTTCTACCCCACCCAAAATGATGTAGTAAAATAAATGTCTCCAAATCCTAGGAATTGTTCCAAAAGCTTGTGATAAAACATTATCTAAGTGGCCTGCATTTCTTTGCTTCAGAACAGCTGACGGGATTTGTACTTCTCTCAAAAAAATTCAATTTTTTTTTAAAGACAGATTAAGAGTGTCTGATGAATTGCTGCCCTGTGAGATCTTCTCTGAACATAACAGAATGGTATTAAAGGCAAAAAAAAGTGCAGACTCTCCTAATTCATGCTACTGCTGTTGTCGGGTATTTCATACATGTATGAAAAGATCTAAATATACAAATTAATTTTGCAAAATAAAAGACTGAAGTGAAAGCATCTCATCAAAGGGTATTGAAATTGTAGAGATTGTTCTCCTGTCAGCACCACAGCTTGCAGTGAAAGGACAGTAATTGCACCCTACGAAGAAAAAAATTATAGTCAGCAGCTTCTGTCACTGTCAGGGCTATCAGTAGATCCAGCTGTTGGCCCCTGGTCCATGAAGCTTCCTGTAGATGGTAAACAGGTCGGTCCCTCTATTAAACAAAATCTCACTGGAGCTAATTTAAGGGTGCATGTTATATGTGCATGTGGCTTGGGTACTAGGTTTTCATTGATAAAAAGTAAAAAAGTATTGAATACAGATGTATGAAGATCATAAAAATAATGATCAGTTTGGATACACTTGTGAGCACTGTATTTCTTTCCAAGGAAGAATTGAGTTATATATGTTTAAAGTAGCTTATCTGCACTAAAATATGATTGGATGATTATTTGATCAATTCTCAGTACTCCCACTGTTAGGGTGGACTATTTCTTAAGAACGTCTCTTTTCTGTGAGTTTATATAAACAGAAGTTTAAAAAAAATTAAGGCACAGTGTACAGTGTACCTTGAGCTGCAAGGTGATGGCCTGCTGACAACTGATGCCCACCCCACAGCATGCAACAGTTCTAGTAAATGTAGGTTAATGCATTATCTGTGATGTATTATGTCATGTTTATATGGCTTTATGCATGGACAGTCCGTGAACAATTCTTGAATAAACTACACATATCTTATCTGAGCTCCTTCTGTCTCCTGCGTCTCAGCCTGTACCCTGCAGGACTTTGAAATTAAAAAAGGCATTGAGCACACATACTTTACATTGGTGACAACAATGGCATGGTAAAGAATCACAGCCGCTGAATGTGACAAAGTCATTGAGGACATCAAGCAACTTTCTATCCCACATGACTTTTAGGTGAGACTGAGAAGATCAAGATTAATCACGGCATCCAAAGTGCAGACTTGAGCTCGAGGCAAAAAAGCACCAGCAAAATTTGTTGCAATAAGAAGACAAGGTGAGAACTGTTAGCATGGAAACCAGTAGAAAATGGCAGTCCAGTCCCAGACCAATTACACTGGAAGTCTCAGTAGATACAACAAAAAACAGAAGTCCTTCCATTCAGAGGGACCTAGGAGTGCAAGCACGTGGTTCGCTGAAAGTGCGTCACAGGTGGACAGGGTGGTGAAGAAGGCATTTGGCACACTGGCCTTCATCAGTCAGGGCACTGAGTATAGGAGTTGGGATGTTATACTGCAGTTGTAGATGTTGGTGAGGCTGATCTTGGAATATTGTGTACAGTTTTGGTCACCCTGTTATAGGAAAGACGTCATTAAGCTGGAAAGAGTGCAAAGAAGATTTACAAGAATGTTGCGAGAACTCAAGGGTCTGAGTTATAGGGAGAGGTTGGGTAGGCTAGGATTTTATTTCTTGGAATGCAGGAGACTGTAGGGTGATTTTATAGAGGTGCATAAAACCATGAGGGGCATAGACAGGGTGAATGCACACAGTCTTTTTCCTAGGGAAAGGGAACCATAAACTAGAGAACATTGGTTTAAGGTGAGAGGGGAAAGATTTAAAAGGGACCTGAGGAGAAACTTCTTCACGCAGAGGGTGGCGTGTATATGGAACGAGCTGCCAGGGGATGTAGTAGAGCAGGTACAATAACAACATTTAAAAGACATTTGGGTAATTACATGGGTAGGAAAGGTTTAGAGTGATATGGGCCAAACCGGACAAATGGGACTAGCTTAGGTGGGTACCTTGATCGGAATGGATAAGTTGGGCTGAAGGGCCTGTCTCCATGCTATATTAATTTATGACTCTATGACTCAATTCATACATAAAGCAGATCAAAATGTTTTTGAGTAAATAGCATCATCAGAGTAGAGGGTGAGGGTAAGTGAGGCCAAATGCAAACCATGAAGGCAAGCTTGTTGGTAGAAAATGGGCAAAGTAATTACGTGATTTCAGCAAACAAGCACAGCCGACAGGATGGTTGATGTCCCATTTAACAAAGTAATGAAAACCTGCAAAACCATTTCAACACAGTGCTGTCAGAGATTGTAGAGAGAATTCATAATCAGAGGTTGGGAGTTAGTGATTACATTTTAAAAAATAGCTGCAACATTACAACTTTGAGAGTTTTTGTATTGTGTGCTACGAAACATCTTTGTGTGTGGACTATCTATGAGCATGTCCAATCCAAATTACCAGTCACAATAGATCCAATAGATGCAAGTTGGCTACATCTATGATAAATCTGTATCAATCTGTAGAAGAAATGCCTCTTCAATGAATGCTTCTTGATGGTCTATTGCATCAACAGTAGCTGAATATAAGTTTCACCAATGGAACAATGTTTCACATGGATTAGAATCAGTTTTTAAAATAGGAAAAAGTACTAAGACAATCAAAGTTCAGAATTTTATAGGACAAATTACTTGTAGCATGGAAAACAATGATTACTTGAAATTTTTATAGTTTCACAATTTTTGTAGTGCACTATCAATGATGTGTAATGGAACAATTTTCTACTTGAAATACTTACTGTCAAGATCAGACACCTGGGTACAGCATAGGCCAAATGTGGAGTTAATGTTAAAAGCTTCCTTAGAACATACTCTGATCCTAACTTCAGAAAACTGCTCCTTAATGCACCAGAGTGATTGCTTTCCATCACCTACACAATACACTGTGATGGTCTGTCTGAGAGGCAATCTGAATGTCTTCCAGAATTGTAGGCAGTAGTGAGCTGCTCTCACAATAAGCCTGACCCCAAGTGAATTAATAAGCTGGTCAAAGATAAAATAAAATGGGAAAGCATTCTTTACAAATCCTTAGGGATAAAGGGCAAGTGTTCAGGGTAAAAGAATATAGCAACACAAGGAAACAGAAGATAAAGGAGGTCAGAGGCAAAGAGACCCAGAAAAAAGCATCAGCAGGAAGAAATTCTTTCAACGCTATAGTAGGAAGACAGCAGCTCAAGAATAGGTAAGAAATATAAGTGATACAAACCAGGCAGCAAACCAAGGTAGTTGATCTTGTAAGTGATAACTTCCATGGTGTATTCACTGGGAAAGGCCTGGAGAACAATTCATTTCTAATCAGAGAAAATCTAAGCAAAATTAGCCACATTGAGATAAATGAGATGGATGTCCCAGCAAAGTTATATGTCCTCAAAAAATAAATATATCCCCTGGGGAAGCCAGTATTTATTCTAAAGTGCTGAGGGATATAGGGAGTAGATTTGTGAACCATTAGCAGAGCTGTTAAGAATCATTATGAAGGGTCACAGGGCACTAGGGAAGATATTAATAGATTGCAAACAGACTAATTTTCAAAAGAGGCCACAAAAACCCTATAATACAAGCTATCAATCCATTTCTCTTGCTCCTGTTCACTGCACCAAAGAAATTCAGACTCCTCAATTACAACTCAAGTTCTACACAGCAACAAGCACATGAAAAACAGTCAACATCAATTTGGAATGGAAGATTGTGAATGAAACTTCTTTCAGGAAATGAATGGTGGAAATCCTTACGAAGTGCCATTCCTGAACAAGGTACCACACCAACAGCAGTTTACTAATCTGAAAGCTGTAGGAACTCAAGATAAACCTTAACATGAATAAGAAAATAAATGGAGGTTGGTAAACCTCAGATACTCAATACAACAGTGGGGGAGTCTCAGAGGTTGGTGTCATTCACATTCACGCCAATTAGGATTCAGAAACTCCGTGCAAGCTGGTGAAAGCTGCAGTGTGGGAATGAAGGAAGCAGCTCAGAAGTTAAGTGATTTGTCGGACAAAGTAAGAAGGCAAATGGAATTTAACACAACAAGTGCAAGTCGCTGAATGATGGGATGAACTTGAAGAGGTACATAAAATCATAAGGGGCAGAGATAAGGTGCATGGTCACAGTCTTTTTTCCAGGGTAGGCGAGTCTAAAACTAGAGGACATAGATTTAAAGAGCGGGAAAAGATTCAAAAAGGACCTGAAGTGCAACTTTTTCACACAGAGGGTGGGAGGGATGTGAAACAAGCTGCCAGAGGAAGCTGTAGAGGAGGTAAAATTATGATGATTAAAAGGCATTTGGACAGGTAAATGGAGAGGAAAGTTTTAGAGGGATATGGGCCAGATGCAGGCAAATAGAACTAGCTCAGATAGACGCCTTGGTCCACGAAGATGAGTTGAGCCAAAGGGCTTGTTTCTTTGCTGTATGACTCTATGACTGTATGGGCAGTGAATATTTGTGAGTGCCTACAGATGAAGCTGTTAGACGTCCCGAAGCTCCGCAAACTTGCTGCTCCACATTTCCAAACTGTGTAGAAAGGAAACAATCAGAAGTCAACAAGTTAATAAAATCTTAATGAGTTTACAAAAGAATATCATTCCTGGCCCACTGTTACCATTGACATCCCATTCTGTGGCATCTTTGCATACATGTGGAGATGAAGCACCTGACATTTTTTTTGATAGGATAAGATTTCTTTATTAGTCACATGTACATCGAAACACACAGTGAAGTGTGTTCTGCGTAGAGGGTTCTGGGAGCAGCCCGCAAGTGTCACCACGTTTCCAGTGCCAACATAGCATGCCCACAACTTCCTATCCCGTACGTCTTTGGAATGTGGGAAGAAACTGGAGCACCCAGAGGAAATCCATGCAGACACGGAGAGAACGTACAAACTCCTTACAGACAGCAGCGGGAATGGAACCCAGGTCGTTGGTGCTGTAATAGCGTTACGCTAACCGCTACACGACCGTGCTTGCCCTCCTTTCCGACTAACCAAAGCCGTGAAATGTATACCCAGATAAAAGAGTGATTTCCTTGTAAATCTGTTAATTCAGTGTCCTGTGTTTGTTACTTAGGGATCTCTTCCACAATGAAGAGACCAGACGCGGATTAGGTGACTACTTTGCCGAACATATCTGCTCAGTCTTGCAACACTGAGCCCCAGATTCTGGGCTCCGTCACTTTAATTCTCCACCTCCGGCCTCTCTGTCCTCAACCTCCTACACTGTTCCAATGAAGCTCAATGTAAACGTGAAGAACTGCACCTTATCTTTTGACCAGGTAAATCACTACCTTCCAGACTCAGTATTGATCTTAGGGATTACAGATAATGATCCTGCTATTCCAGTTTTCACCTCTTCACCACCATCATTGCCTGGCCCAATTGCACATTGTCCTTGTTGCAAATGTCACAGACTTTCCCCTTTATTCTCCCCTCTCTGCTTTCTCTGTATTTTAAAACTTGTTTTATCCCCTATCCACTTCCCGGTTCGGAACTTCTCTCAACAAATGTAACCTGGCCTGCTGAGTATCTCTCACATATTCTGTAATTTCAAACTAAGTTGCAAGAGCAGGATGAGGGGTGCTGGGTTCAAGCAGTCACTGCCTTTGTGCATTTCTTTATAGGTTCTCCCACTCAGACCTCATGTGCAGGAAAAACAGGGTCGTCTGGCTCACAGACTTCATTTGTTGCAGCAGTTAGTGCCTGCAAAATAAACAGGGCTTGCATGAGTAACAATGCAACTCCTCCTCTGCACCTCTGACAACTCAACACTCCATTGCTATTCAATGGAGTAAGCATGGGTTAAGTTTAACCCAAGACTGTTGCTTGTTCCTAGCTGCACCTTTGCTGAGATGAGTGGAAGGGGCAGGAGTCCATAAGAACAGGCAGAATAATGAGAATTGGAATTAAGATAAGATAAGATAAGATATCTTTATTAGTCACATGTACAGCGAAACACACAGTGAAATACATCTTTTTGCGTAGTGTTCTGGGGGCAGCCCGCACGTGTCGCCACGCTTCCAGCGCCAACATAGCATGGCCACAACTTCCTAACCCGTACGTCTTTGGAATGTGGGAGGAAACCAGAGCACCCAGAGGAAACCCACACAGACACAGGGAGAACATACAAACTCCTCACAGACAGTGGTCGGATTTGAACCCGGGTCGCTGGCACTGTAATAGCGTTACGCTAACCGCTACACTGCCGTGCCTGATTGATTTATCAAAGTATATCCAAATTGTATTTTAAATGTCCCCTGTAATTCTTGCCTTTACATCCTTACCTGGAAGATTATTCCAAACATTTGTCATAAGAGAAAGAACATCTCCTTGATGCTACTTTTAAATGTACTCTTCACTCATTTCCATTTATGGACTCAGATTCTGTTCTCTTGGCCCCTGGCTCCCTGCACACAAGCCTGTTGGCAGCTGCAGTGTTGGCAAGGGCCAGAACCAGGGTGTCCATCGCTTGACAGGCTGATCTGTGGCATAATCTGCACAGAATGAGAAATAAACAATAACTCTATTAAAGAGAAATGAATAATTATCCATTTTGATACACTGAGGTTGAAGACATTAACAAACAGGTTCTGGCTGAATTTGTATCTGTTGTCACTTTCTCAGGTTTCATATAAAGTCTTGTCATAGCTATAGCCTCGTTGTCACAGTCAGTGCAGACACTTAGCCTCTCGCTGAAGGAGCTCTTCTTGTATTGAAAGTGACGAATGGTGGAACCAGTGGGAAGTGCAAAATGTTTCAGCTCTATGTCGTTGTGTTGGATCTGGATGGAACAATAAGGAAATGTGTCTGAATCAACCCAGTGAAGTGCCTCAGCTGCAGTATCAGTTGGGCACCTCTGGTTTATTGATTCTTTCACTCCTCCCACTTGGTGGAGCACGGCTGTATTACTATTAATTAGTGCCAAATGTACAGGCTGCTTTGCGCAGTAGAAACTGGCTTCAAAGTACCTAAATGCATTGCACTTGTGATCCTTAACAGCCGAGAGCAAGAGGAAACCATTATCCACCCATCTGTCTGAGTTAAATTTGAACCTAGGCCCCCCAAGGTGAAAAGGCTGTTCCAACACATTGGGCTACCCAGCCCTTTCAGAGAGGAAATTGGATTATACTGTGTCAAATCGCTGCAACAGTGACACTAAATCTGACCCACAGCATGCAAAAATGCCACAATCTCTTTTCAACCACTCACAGAATAACAATTAATTGACAGCTTTTCTGCTTGTTTGGTTTTGAGATCAGTCAGTAAGTCCCTGATCTTAGTGTGAATGTGGATTCTGAGCTGGGTGGAAGGGGAGAGACAGTGCGGGGTTAGTGTGATGGTGCTGGGGTGGCATGCAGAAAACAGGGAAGTTAAGTCGGTGTGTCAGATTTTCCGGATTCAGCCTGATTGAAGCATTAAATTTTATCTTCTACTATTCCCATCTCCAGCAGAGCAGACACAAACTAATATGAAGCATATACAGTAAAACTCCAATAATTCCACTGAGTCAGAAATCCCAATGGCTTGGCATCTGATTCAATGTATGATAGAACATAGAACTTTACATCACAAGAACAGGCCCTTCGGCCCGCTATGTCTGTGCTGAACACGATGCTGAATTAAACTAAATCTCTTCTGCATGTACATAATTCCTATCCCACCATTCCCTGCACATACATGTGTCCATCTGACAGCCTCTTAAATGCCCCTATTGTATCTGCTTCCGCCACCACCCCTGGCAGCCCATTCCAGGTACCTACCACTCTCTGTGTAAAAAACTTGCCCCGCACATCTCCCCTAAACGTTTCCCTCTCTCACCTTAAATGCATGTCCTCCAGTACTTGACGTTTCTACCCTTGGAAAAAGATTTTGACCACCTACCATATCTATGCTCAACACTGGTACACTACAAGGCTGTGTCCTCAACCCTCTAGTCTACTCCCTATACACTCACGACTGTGTGGCCAGATTCTGCTCTAACTCCATCTACAAGTTTGCAGATGATACCACCATTGTAGGCCGTATCTCAAAGAGCGATGAGTCGGAGTACAGGAAGGAGATAGAGAGCTTAGTGGAATGGTGTCATGACAACAACCTTTCCCTTAATGTCAACAAAACAAAAGAGCTGGTCATTGACTTCAGGAAAGGGGGCAGTGTACATGCACCTGTCTACATCGATGGTGTTAAGGTCGAGAGGGTTGAGAGCTTCAAGTTCCTGGGTGTGAACATCACCAACAGCCTGTCCTGGTCAAATCACGTAGATGCCACGGCCAAGAAAGCTCACCAGCACCTCTACTTCCTCAGGAGGCTAAAGAAATTCAGTTTGTCCCCTTTGACTCTCACCAACTTTTATCGATGCACCATAGAAAGCATCCTATCTGGATGTATCACGGCTTGGTACGGCAGCTGCTCTGCCCAGGACTGCAAGAAGCTACAGAGAGTTGTGGACACAGCCCAGCGCATCACGGACACCAGCCTCCCCTCCTTGGACTTTGTCTTTACCTCTCATTGTCTTGGTGTAGCAGCCAGCATAATCAAAGACCCCACCCACCCGGGACATTCTCTCTTCTCTCCTCTTCCATCGGGTAGAAGATACAGGTGCCTGAAGGCACATACCACCACACTTAAGGACAGCTTCTATCCCACTGTGATAAGACTATTGAACGGTTCCCTTAAACAATGAGATGGACTATGACCTCACGATCTACCTTGTTGTGACCTTGCACCTTATTGCACTGCACTTTCTTTGTAGCTGTGACACTTTACTCTGTACTGTTATTGTTTTTACCTGTACTACCTCAATGCACACTGTACTAACCCAATGTAACTGCACTGTGTAATGAATTGACCTGTACGATCGGTTTGTAAGACAAGCTTTTCACTGTACCTCGGTACAAGTGAAATTAATAAACCAATACCAATACCAATACCAAATATGCCTCTCATAATTTTACAGTTTTATAAACTTCTATCAGGGGTGTTTGTCCTGCTCCCTTCCCACTCACTCAGGCTCCAGTTCCCACATTCCCTTCTGACCCAGTGGTGCCCAGGTTTCTGGACTCCTTTCCCATCACAGGGGCCCCAGTATCCACACTCTATTTCCATTCCCTCGAGTGCCAGTTCCCATCCTTCCTTCTCACTTCCCAGTTCCTGCACTCCTTTTCCAGTAAATGGATTCCAGTTCCTGTGTTTCTTTTCCACTCACCTGGGCCCCAGTTCTCGTGCTCCCTTTAAACTTACCTGGTTTTAATATGTAACATCAAATAAAAAAACAATTAAAAGTGTGGCCAGCACTTTAATCCCACTCCCTATTCCCACACCGACATGTCTGTCCATGGCCTCCTCCACTGCCAGGTTGAGGCTGAACGCACATCGGAGGAACAGCATCTCATATTCCGCCGGGGTAGTCTCCAACCTGCCGGCACGAACATCAACTTCTCACATTTCCGGTAACTGCTCCCCCTCTGCCCCCTTTCCCTTTTTTTCTTTTCTCTTTCTCCTCCTGACCCACTTGGCCCCCATCACCCTCTCTCTTTCCCCTCCCCACCCTCTCCATCTGCCCGTCACCCACACACTCCTCCCACTGGTTCCCCTCCCCACCCCCCTCCTTTTGTTCCAGGCCCCACCTTCCTCTCCTATCAGATTCCATCATCTTCAGCCCTTTGTCATTCCCACCGATCACCTCCCAGCTTCTGACGTCATTCCCACTCTCCCAGCTCCTGTTCATCTGCCAGCTCTTGCTCCACCCCTTCCCTCCACCTTTTTATACTGGCTATTTCTTTCAGTCCAGATGAAGGGTCCCACCCCAAAACGTCAACTGTCCATTTCCCTCCATAGATGCTGCTTGACCCACTGAGTTCCTCCTACGCTTTGTGTGTTGCTCCAGATTCCAGCATCTGCGGTCTCTTGTGTCTCAATTAAAAATGCGTTGGGATATAAATAGATTTAACATCCACTAGTCTGGAAAATCTGCTGATCTGGCATGGCCAAATCTCGAGCTTGTTAGATTATCAGAGTTTTACTGTAATGAGCCAATGTAGAGCTAACTTTGAAGGAGATGGTGGTGCAGCAGGAGAGGTGGGGATGGAGACTTGGGATGAACAGACAAGGAGCAAGCATAGAACCTGGTTTGATTGTTCTTCCCTAGATTACAAACTGCCACTGGATTGTGAACAGATTCCATTTTTACAGATATCCGTAAATTGATTTTGTCCATAATACCTTCACAGTACCATAAAGAATCGTGCTGATGAAGGCCAATTAACATGAACATTTATGTATTGTCTTTCCTGCCAAGTTATAGAATCAGGATATCCCACAATCAATGGCTGGTTTCAGTGGGCTTGAAGTGTCAGTAGCTATTTCATTGGTTAATTGAGTATTGTTGCACAAATATCAATAGAAGCGATTGCTTGTCAACTTCCAAAGTAACTCACTTAAGTGGCCTCCCATGGTGAAACTGGCACCCTTTGGTCTTAAGAGACAATGGTGTCTGATCACTGTGAGGAGGTTACAAGCAAACTGTTTTTTTTTCCCAAGCCTGTTTCCGATTTGAATTTAATAGTTATGAGAGCTCGTTTATATGCATGTGGTGTCCATAAGTCAGGTATTCGTAACGCAGAGAGTGCCTGTACTATTAGGTGCACTGGGAGGAAGAAACCCACTGGCCTTAAGAAAGCATGTTGGAGATGGCTGAGGAGGTTAACAGAGAGGACATTCTGCCCGTTTAATGATTTTACAAAATAGTGGAAAGTAAGCACATTTGCTGATCCACCTATACCTTGTGGTTAAACAGCACTGTCTTATCTCCATCCCCTGGGGTTGTGGAGGCTGGCTGACTGGAGTTACCTAGAGAAAAATATATCTTTGAAAGATTGGGGAATTCAGGGCTATGGGGAATTAGCACAGAGGAGGAGATGAGGCCTGGGCAGATCAACCACAATCATATTGAAAGGTGGGCAGGCATGAGATGTAAGGTGGCCTAATCCTGCTCCTATTTCTTGTGTTTCTGCAACCCCACCACCACTTTCACTGGCTTGCCAAGCATAGGCCACGATATCATTCCTCACACACTTGTCTGTTTCAGCTTTATCCATCCTTCACTCTATTTCCATTTGACGTCTACCCACATCTACTTCCACACACACCTTGCATTTGTGCAGTGCTCACCCTCACTGAATGCATCGTCTCTCTCTGGAGATCATGTGAACATAACACTTTTACAAATCTGTTTTCTTGCCCTTAATGCAAGAAAAGATCTTGAAATCTGTTGGGGCACAAAATGAGAAACATTAAACTGGAAGGGGCCCTCAAAATAAATCAGTTAGCAGACATATGGGAAGAGGTCCTAAAGGCTAATGCTTAGAAACTCACCCCTAGTCAGTGATGCTAAACATGCCATAGACCACTGCCTGCGCATTGTACACTGCCTCCTAAACATGATTCCATTGACAATAGAAGGTCTGTCCATTTCTTTGGTTGGAGAATGATACCAAGGCTGAAACAATTTTAAGGATTTTGGAATGATATATATGAGAGAAGGTAGAAAAAGGGGATGCTAAAAATTCTCTTTCATTTGGGCATCCTTCAATGATTGCTGGTTCATAATCCTTCTTGGGAAGATTGTCTCCATGTCTTATATGTAATAAAATCCTAAGGTCTTTTGATGCAACGTTACAGAAGATGTCTGATCCTCTTAGCTGATGTGCACCTCCTGAAGCTTGTATCAGCATAACATCTCAGGATACCTCCAACTTCCACCTAACAACCCAGTTTCTTACTAAAGGGGCTTTTCTTACTGCTGGTTTCATTTTAACTGGCTGTGGGTATTATAGTGCCTTGATGCTGATGTAGCACTGGAGGAGCTTTCCTGCCTCTTGTTCCACAGCTGCTTTTACAGACAATTAACCTCACCAGCACTTTCCCCTGAACTTTTAGCTCTGCAAATGCTTTGTAGAATGGGGTGTGCATTGTCAATTGTCTTAGATCGGCCAGGAGAAGCAAACACACCTACTTTAAAATTCACTGCTAAAAAGAAAAATATTTCTGCAAGGTCCCAGTTTTTTGTAACTCCCAATAAAAGAAATGAATCCTGCAAGACTTTACTTATGCACTTCAGTCAGTAATCTTTGTCACAAACATTTCCACATCTTCAGAATTATATCCACTCTGCCTGCGTCTGTGCACCCGCATTAAAATGTAGCAATAAATTAGAACTGCTGCTAATAACAAGAATATGCTGCAGCCACACGAACAGCAGCAGATATCTTGCGACTGCACTGAGATGTATTAGGTTTATATGTGGAATAAATATGTTGCTAGGCAGCAAGATACGGTGAGGATGTTTGTAATGTCTTGTCTGCATCCAGCTACGGTGAGTATTTTCACGTCTTAGTTAAGCATGATCAAAGACCCCACCCACCCAGGACATTCTCTCTTTTCTCTTTTCTCTCTTCTCTCCTCTTCCATCCAGTAGAAGATACAGGAGCCTGAGGGGCACGTACCACCAGGCTTAATGACAGCTTCTACCCCACTGTGATATGACTATTGAACAGTTCCCTTATACAATGAGATGGACTATGACCTCATGATCTACCTTGTTGTGACCTTGCACCTTGTTGCAGTGCACTTTCTCTGTAGCTGTGACACTTTACTCAGTACTGTTATTGTTTTTGCTTGTACTACATCAATGCACTCTGTACTAACTCAATGTAACTGCACTGTGTAATGAATTGACCTGTATGATCGGTTTGTAAGACAAGCTTTTCACTGTACCTCGGTACAAGTGACAATAATAAACCGATACCAATACCAATACCAAAAAGTACACCATCTACCTTGTATTTGTAATAGCCTGTGAGTTCTTGCCAGTTAAGATATTTTACGACATGACGTTTTTGGTTCTGAGTTGAAACTATGTCTGTAATTTAAATTACTCTGCATAATAAGAAATGTAACATTCAGTTTATTCGGAGAACACTTTTAACTTACACTTGCTGGTTTTATTCTGCTACATGATATTTGACATTAGTGCATAATTGCAATATCAGGAATAGCTAAAAGGGTCATGGTTTCTACACGTGACTTGCTCATAAATCTTGATATAAATTGATAAACCTTAATAACCACAAGGCCAGTCATAAAGCTGCAACTTTCTGGTTCCCTATTAGGTCATGTTATTACATCACTATTAGGAATATTCCTACTGACCACCAATGACCTATTAAATGATAATGGTCTGTCATTATCTTGTGCAGGTACAAGCATTATGAAAATAGTCACCAGACTAGATTGGAGAAGAATAAAAGAGATAACAGAAAAGTAGGCCAATTAGATGGAGTTTTGAAAGCTGGAGAGAGGCTGAGTGATTTAAAGATTCCATAATTAAACAGAAAAAAATGCTAGAAACACACTCAGTAAGTCAGGCAACATTAATAAGGAATGAGAAACAGAGTTAATGCCTCATGTCAAGGTCCTTACATCAAAATTGATCAAACATTCATTTTGTTTCAGAAACTCAATTCACTCAGACTTTGAAGCCTTCTGTCCTGTGGTTTGTCAAACTTTGGCAAGGCCTTGCCTTGCAGTATCTCTCTTGTGCTTTATGGGAAAAAAGTAGCAATGGTTTAAAGTGCAGTTTTTAAAATGGAATTCTGAATAATTTTATTATAATATTGACCCAAGTATCTGATTAAGACGAAAGCAATATATATGATAATTTCAATAATCTGAAATTCACTTTCAACAGGTGAGATGAATAATTACATGATTGGGTCAACTTTTATGTTTATGATTAACTTGAAGTATAGAACACCTTGATAAAAAGAACAATAGACAGTAAAACTCCGATAATCCACTATCTGACTTTTGGAAACTGCCAACAGTTCGGGGTCTGGACTGCCAGGTGCTGATTCCCAAACTTCTTCCGACACACTGGGGCCCCAGTTCCTGTGCACCAGGGCCCTGCTTCCCACATTCCCTCTAACACACCAGAGCCCAGGTTCCCACACCCCCTCTAACCGTCCCATGCCCCCGCTAATGTACAAGGGCCCTGGTATCCACTCTTCCTTTAACACATCAGGTTCCTGGTTCCCACACTCCCATTATACTCATTGGGACCCCAGTTCATGCACTTCCTTTAAACTCTCCTGTGTTTCCTTGAAACTCACTTGGTTTTGTTTCCTGTATTCCCTTGAAACTTAACAGGTTCACTGAAAATGTATTATATTGTTGCACTGTGTAACACTTAAATAAAAAGAGAATTAAAAGGTGCTAGAGTATTAACTGGAATAACGTCCAGTAGTCTGGAACATCTGCCAGTCCAGTACCACCAAAATCCAGAGCATCCTGAGCATGCCAGATTAATAGAGTTTCAGTGTAAATATTTATATTGGCAAACATTTACACTTAACCTACTTATAAGAGGCATAGATTGAGTGGACAGTCAGAGACTTTTTCCCACTGTGACAATGGCTAACACGAGGGGACATAATTTTAAGGTGATTGGAGGAAGGTATAATGGGGATGTCAGGGGTAAATTTTTTACACAGAGAGTGGTGGGTGTGTGGAACGCACTGCCTACAGAGGTTGTGGGAGCAGATACATTGGGGACATTTAAGAGACTCTTAGATAGACACATGAATGATAGAAAAATAGGGGGCTATGTGGGAGGGAAGGGTTAGATAGATCTTAGAGCAGGATAAAGTGTCAGCACAACATTGTGGGCCAAAGGGCCTGTACTGTGCTGTAGTGTTCTATGTTCTATGTATTAAGTTAAATGATCCCCATGTTTGCACACTCTCTCCCCTCACATGCCCCTGTCATAGTCTTTGGGTCCTTCCAAATCACTCAGCCCCTCTTCAGGTGTCTAATTGGCTTGGTTTTCAGATACCGCTCTGAATATTCACTGATCTGGCTTGGTGGCCATTTTCAGTATGATTATATCTGCAGAAGACAATGACAGATGTCATAAGAAGAGGAAGAGGACAGAATCCACCCTTCTGTAATGCATCACTTCCAGTGGACCTTCAAAGGTTGACAGACCTTAAGCAACATTTTTTCAATTAGACTATTGAAAGAAAGAGCTACGTATATAAAGCAGTAAATAAAAATAAAAAGCAGCTGCTAGAAATCTGAAATAAAGACAGAAAATGTTAGAAACACTCAACAGGTCAGGCAGCAGCTGTGAAAAGAGAAATAGAGTTGATGTTAATTCTGTTTCTCTTTCCAAAGATGCAGCTTGACCTGCTGAGTATTCGCGGCATTTTCTGTTTTTATTTTACATTTATATCGTGGCTTTCACAATCTCACAACATGATGAAGGGCTTCACTGTCTACTTTTGAAGTGCAGTCTTATTGTAATGTGGGAAATGGGGCTGCCAATCTACACATATCAACATCCCATAAAAAAAGCAATGCTGGTTGTGAAGTAAGTATTGTCCTGGACACTGGTGAGAGAAGTCTTTTCTTCAAAATAGTGCCACGTAATCATTCACATCAGTGAAGGTCTGTTTAATCCATAAAATGACATGTGCTACAGTACAACAATCCTTCACTATAGCTCTGGTACATCAGTCTAGTGTCTCTGATCTAGGACTTGAACCCACTATCTTCTTAGGTGAGAGCTGATATTATGAACTGAAAGATTAAATGAACAAAAGTAAAACCCATAGATTGGCCATAATTAATCATCATAAATACAAATATATCCAGAGGAAGAATTGGGAAATAGCTCTGGGTCATCCTTTGAAAGCTTCTATTTGCTACTGCCAATGCTTCCAAGAATTAAGATGCGAATAGTGGAAGATATGCTGGTGGTGGCAAATCACAGAGACAACAGAGGCAGAGCTCAGCAAGGGGAGTAAGTAGCACTGATGCAAAGCTGACAGATGAGCAGTGGACCAGGTCCAGCAGAGGACTGAAGAGCAAAAGCATAAGTGAGTATGCGGAGGCAGTCAATTTCTGTTGTGCTGATGTACAGTATAGATTCGTTTTGTTATGTATACGCTTCTCAATTATTGTGGCACAAGGATCCCAGCTCCTGCTATAAAATGCTAGATATCCCATTTCTAAGGTAAAGTAACAAATGTCAACTTACAGAAGTGAAACCACGGGGGAGAGACAAAGAACGAGCCAGAGGGGGAATGACTATAAAGCGGCATTTTGAATTCTCTGCATTGTACAAGTTAAAAGTACAAGTTCATAGAAATCTAAGTGCCTTTTTTTAATATATGCAAATAAGCAATTGAGGTGTGAATCATAAATATTTATACCTCAATAGACTATAGTGATGCACAGCAAGTCTTGACAGAAACATGGACAGATGTATCATGTTTAAATTTAGACTTGTCATGTTCTGACTAGAAGACATTTACCTGAAAATTAGGAATAAGTTGCGCTTAAGATAATGGATGCAACATCAATTATTAGGACGTGAACAAACAATTTCACAAACTGAATGAATGATATTCTAGCCTGTGACTAGTGATATATCAAGTCACATTACATGCTGTAGTAATAGGTCCCTGGAGAGCTTGTGAGATTGAACAGCAAGGGGAAGAATTCAAAGTGACTGCTTGATATGTCTATGTCTTCATCAGAGGCACTTACACATGAAGGAGTAAAATGTACCGGCCGCTCAAGTTGGACTGTGATGATAAAAGAGGAGCTTTAACAATTAACACTTCTATGTTGCTGGCAGTTTGTTTTGGATCAACTGTGAAAATGCAAGGATGTGCAGGAAATGTTCAGTGTTGTTCTGCTCTGCATTTCCCAGTAGTGTCATACGGACAATAGAGCAGAGAACGTATAATAAGCAATCAACATCTCTAGAGAATGAAAACGATAAAAAGAAACAAGGCAGGAAGTCAGAAAGAAACAGTAATAAGAGAAATCAATAAAGTAGCAAAGAAACAGCTGAGAGGAGACAAAGGAATGGTACTGGAGAACAGGGCAAAAACACAAGTGCAAATAACAACAGATTGTGTGAGGGAGGGGACTGGGGAAGAGGACAAGTGAGAGAAATGGGGAGAATAGTTGGGGAAATCAAGGTTAAACCTAATCACACAAACTGGATCCAGATGGAGATTTTGTATTCCATGGAACATATCACTTATTCAGACCACATCTCAGTGAGATACTAAAATGACTTTAAACAAACTGGTTGAACAATGCAGATTTATAGAACATTTTTATATCTGGTGCAATTTAAATGAAACAAATTTGCAGCCTCATTCTGAGATTAATTTTGATTCAATCTTGAAACATGAATCTTCACTTCTATGAAGTACTGTGGAATGGATAGTTACAGGAAGCAACAACAAAAGGTGTGTCTCGCATATAGATGAGATCAGAAGAGCAGACAAGTTATTATGTATTCGGTTAACTCCTATGCTGAATAAATAGAGGCCCAGACAGACAGGCTAATCTTCTGTGAAAACTGGAAACAGCATAATTGCAGAAAAGTTAATATTCATATTTTCCAATTTTCACAAGAACATATAGGGTCACATCTGTAAGCTTGACAGAAATAAGCCTTAGACTGCTACATGCATTATTGGAACATGGGCATTTAATCATAATAAGTTTACATTCCCAATCACTACAGGCACACTGGTTGAAGCTTCCCTGTACGTGGATGAAGTCACCGTCTCCTGTTCAGATCCACTGTTAGTTCACAGATTGATGAACATCTGCCTCAAGCTGGCCTCAAGCTCAAAGGGTGGTTCATAGAAAATGTGAAGAACATGATCTTTAGCAATTGGTCTGACCAGTCTTTTGTTCCCTTCACCATCAGGTCCAGATGTGAAGATGATGGGACTATGGTTCAGTGAACTGAGGGCAGCAGCAAGAACACGGTGGCAAGCATAGGCATTGTGAAGTAGAGATTGGGATTGTTGGAGCAATGCTCCCTCACAATTGAGTCATTGGGTGCAATCTGCTCTTGGTGTTGCTGTGGATGGTGCAGGTGGAGCCCTTACCCTGATCCTCCACTGCAGCAGTCACCTGGGCTGGCTTCCATGTCACCTGGAGATCAAAACAGAGCATTTCCAGAGAGGCACGATACACAAATCTCCAGGGAAAGGGGAGAAGATGTGCCCAACCTCGCCGTCATCTTTGTGGTCAGCTGCATCAAACGGTGTGTAGAGTCTTGTTAGACAACACCAAGTGTCACTCCGGTCTATATCAAGGTCTATCTGTCCCTGGTGTTGTGATGGATGGGCCTGGCCATGTTGCTGTGCAACGTACCATTCAGCTGGACCATGCCATACAACCCCGCCTTTGTGGAAATCCTTGGGCAGAAGAACTACTTAGACCACATCAATCAGGCAGTGGTCTGCATGGAACGTCTTTGAGGACCTATGGGAAAAGATGAAGCTTCTGTTGGATGCTTCCCAGCAGACTGTCAAAGTCATTTGTCAGAATGACACCTTACCAGAACTTTTGGTATTGGCATCGGTATTGGTTTATTATTGTCACTTGTACCGAGGTGCAGTGAAAAACTTATCTTGCATACCAATTGTACAGGTCAATTCATTACACAGTGCAGTTACATTGAGTTAGTACAGTGTGCATTGACGTAGTACAGGTAAAAACAATAACAGTATAGAGTAAAGTGTCACAGCTACAGAGAAAGTGCAGTGCAATAAGATGCAAGGTCACAACAAGGTAGATCGTGAGGTCAGAGTCCATCTCATCATACAAGGGAACTGTTCAATAGTCTTATCACAGTGGGGTAGAAGCTGTCCTTAAGCCTGGTAGTACGTGCCCTGAGGCTCCTGTATCTTCTACCTGATGGAAGAGGAGAGAAGAGAGAATGACCTGGGTGGGTGGGGTCTTTGATTATGCTGGCTGCTTACACTGAGACCTCACTTGGCTGGTGGTGAGATGGGCCCTGCCTGCCAGCTCCTTCATGCACCGCCAAAGTTTCAGTGTCATGGCTGCTGCCCTCAAGGCAGTTGCAGTGGAGATGAGGCTATTGTCCCCAGGGTGTGCCAAGAAGGTCTGGAAAGAGGAGTCCTTTGTTGTGGTCTATCCCATAAGGCTCTATGACACAGGAATCTGTGCTCCATTGTCGATTCCCAGAGACATACACTGAGACAAACATCAATTGCTGCAGAGAGATTATAAGATCAGTGAAAGATGCCCTTTGATCTGGCAAAACCTGCTGTGCAGTGCAAGTAGCTGTACTTAGTACAATATAGTGTTCAGGTGTCTAAAGATGTCAAAAATAAAAATTTAAAGGTGCTGTGCATTGTGCATTATTATGAGAGGGGGTCTCATTGAAACGTAAAAATATTCTGGCAGAGCTAGGCTGGATGCAGGGAGGATATTTCCCATGGCTGGTAGGTGCAGAACAAAGGGTCACAGTATGCGTTGGGAGATTGAGGACCGAGATGGGGAGAAGTTTCCTCACTCATGGGTTGGTGAACTTGTGGGATTCTCTATAACAGAAGCCAATGGAGATCTTGTCACTGAACATATTTCAGAAGCAGATAGGTTTCTTGACACAAAAATTATCAAGGGATCTGGATAGAAAGCAGAAATATTGAAGTAGAGGATCTATTGACTGCATTGAGTAATGGAGCAGGTTAAAATGGCCAAATGGCCTACTTTTGCTGCTATTTTCCACGTCTATTTTATGTTTTCTGTCGATGACCAAATGTTGCAAACTGGCACTTTCCAAGGCCCATGGCTATGTGCAGAAGGGATGCACTGAAGATCGATGCTGCCATTGCAAAGAATGTATAGAAGAGGCCACAGTTTAAGATTCCTGCTATCATTGCATATTCAGGGCCTAGAACCTGTGTAACAACCTCTCCAGCCTATCCCTTGTGGACTGTATATGACAGCAAAATTGAAGCCATGCCATTGTAATGTAAATCTTGTAAGCAAATAGCATGGTATGTTTTGAACTGTGGATGGCCACATATAAATTTACTGTATTACATATTTGCAAATTTTATGAATAAAGTATACGTTTGGAAAAAATGCAATATTGTTTAATTTGTTCTGTCATTCAATAAAATCACGGCTGGTCCTGTACTTCAAATCTGATTGAAACCCTTGGACAAGAGAATGGAGGTGAGGTCATTCCAATATGAGGAAAGAGTAGGTTGAGAGAACATCAACTAAATTTGGACCAATTTTGATTCTTCAACTTGGAAATGGGAAGAGTAACGCTATTACAGCGCCAGTGACCCAGGTTCGATTTCAGCCGCTGTCTGTAAGGAGCTTGTACGTTCTCTCCGTGGGTTTCCTTTGGGTGCTCCGGTTTCCTCCCACATTCCAAAGACGTACGGGTTAGGAAGTTGTGGGCATGCTATGTTGGCACTGGAAACGTGGTGACACTTGCGGACTGCCCCCAGAACACTCTACTGAAAATAGTTGCATTTCACTGTGCGTTTCGATGTACACATGACTAATAATGATATCTTATCTTATGAATCAATGCCTACTTATTTTAAAGTACTACCCAAAATTGAAGTGACTCACATTGATTTTGAATCATAGAAATTTACTGAAGAGACCACTCTGCCCATCTTGTTCAAGTCAGCCAATAAAAATTCTGTTTAGAGTATTCCACTCTTGGCTTTCAGTTTGTGGTCATACAGGTTAGAGCTATTCAAGTGCTCATCCAGGTACTTCTTAAATGCATAGTGTTACTGCAAAGATGGAACATTCCAAATCTTTGCCTTTCTTCTGGATTAGCTTTCCCTCAACCTCCCTCTAATCCATCTATCAGTTACCTTAAACCTGTGCCTCCTGCTTTTTGACCTCTGTTTTCCAGGAAGGGTGGCAGGATGGTGATCAGAAGGGGAATTCGACATTGGATATCTAAGTCTTTCAAGCTAAGAACAGACACTATTGCAGACCCATGCAGTAACTGCTCAACTAACAGAACAGATTGCCAATTAAACTTGTGTATTTTTAAAAGAAAATACATAAGGTTGCAATTTGAAATGCTAATCATTAATTTTTAAATTGTTGCAATAGTCAGAAGTAAATCCCTAGCTGGTTATAATGGTTGATTTTCTCCCAGGTGTTCATTTCTTTAGATTAACCAATTAAACAACCCTAAAGGTGTACCTGGAAGCACCTGAGGAGAGGGTAGGGGAGAAGGGTTCACCAATAAAATATCCCAATAATAAATAGCAGCCATACAGAATTTACATGTGGCTTTCTGAATGCTGCACTTGCACTTATAACCATGCACATACTGGCCAATTGCATGTGTGGGATGCGCTGCTTAATGGTATGGTGGTGGTGAAAAATTATAGAGAAAAGCATGGGCAGAAATGGGGCATAAAACCAAAGAGGTGTATGCTTATGTGAAAGAAAATGAAAATTTTGCAGAAGTTGTTCAGGCCAAGTGATTTCTCTCCACAGTCCAAAAGAAAATTTGTGGGTAGTTTCCAATATTCAACCAAACACCAACAACACTGGTAACACTGACAGGTTTCAGCAAAAGTAATCCCATTTCTTTGCAATCTGCCAAGTTGACTCTCTTAAACTCCAATGCACGTATGAGTATAGCATTAGCATAAATGGAAAACTCCACTGCTTCCTTTAAGAAATAGGGTTAAGGGCAGTTGTATTCACTTGTCCATCAAATGACAGGGATCCTGCAGGTAATCCTCAAAAATCAGGAATGGAGATTTCAGATCTCCAATCAACTTCACCTTGTAGCTTGTAGTATCAGCAGACTAATTTATCACACAGCCCATAACTTTGTTGTTTCAAGTTAGGTGAATTTTTAAGACACCAAAGGCAATCTAAAGTTGATGCATCTTATTGTCTGTTGTTAATATCCAAAATTAACTGATTTTGAATAATAATAAAAAAACACCACAAATTGAAAAATAAAGGCAAAACATTCAAGTTGAATCACCAACAAAATAAAGTTTCTATCTCTACCAAACTATGTTTTAATAATTTAAGATCTAAAAGCATTAAGTGGCCTGCGGATTGACATCCCAATATATCACATTGTGGAGATACATTCAACTATTCAACACAATTTTTATCCACAGAGTAATCTTTCTTCAAGTGGGTTTTTAGTATAGCTATTCTGTGAAGTCATTTAAAGAACTATTAGAGAAGAGACCACCCAGAAAAGATGGTTTCACATAATTTATGTGCTGCACCCTGTTCTTTTATCCAGATCTCTTTGGTGCTATCCTCACATTATTTAATTTGCATTTAAGCATTAATCCAGTATGTTCAGCAGTTTATTGTCCCTGCTTCAGGAGCGAGGAAAATAACTAATGTCTGTCAGCCTAATATCTGAACTGTTAACTTATCTGTACTACACCAACATGCTACGACGTTCCTCCAAATTACCACAGACATCTTTTATGCAGCAAACAATGAGGCCAAATATTATTCATTTTGGAGTCACACCTGCACTACTCAACTTCCCCGGGGAAGAAGAGAGGGGGGAACAGCAGAGCAAATCTAGTGTGACGGATTGCTTCCTAAATTGCAGCTACCGAGTCAAACATCTTCCGCTACACTATTAATTCGAAGCAATCAACAGAGATTAAGATTAATGACAATCACAGATCTGCCGAAAGGCTGGTAATATAATACCAAATGAGTCACGACAGACCTGGCTCAAGTTTGAGGATGCCTGTGACATAAAGTGAAGAAGCAGGTTAATTTTTTTTTAGAGAGACAATTATTGCAGAGCATTCTGGGAATATTGCTTAGATGATTTTAAGGAGAAGGACTTGCATATAGGACACCAATTTGAAAACGTAATTGTCAAATCCTTTAATTAGAGTGGACATACAAAAATAATCCTTTTGAATATTGTGTGGACATGAGCCACAGTATCTGAAACTGTGAAACGTGCAAGATCATTGGATCATTGAATACCTGTCCCTCTAAGGACAGCCCTGCTAGACAGGATGAAAGTGCCATTCTGTTCTACATTTGCCAACTCACTGGCATGCTATTTGTGTGGTAAATTATACTAACAAGTTTTTTTTTCCCTGAGTGCTAACAGCATTTTACACAGCTAACATAGCTCACAGGAAATTAGGACCAAGACCCAACACTATTAATATTTGGCCCACCAAAAGTGCCAAAGAAAGCAATGCAGTCAGCTCATCTAATATCATCCAATAAAAACTCTCACTTTTACCTTTAAATACTATAAAAATTGAGAAAGTCTTACCTCCCACTTGTGATGTGCTCATTTTAAAACCAGTTTGTCTTTAAAAGATCATTTTTTTTTAGCTTTCCCTCTGAAATCCATGCCAGCTCAGCTTTGTCGAAAGAAATTAAGGGAGGTGTGCTACTGAAATCCCAGGTGAGACAACCTTTGATTTTCACAGCTGTCCCTGTGCCATCAACCTGGGTTCTACTTAACACATAACCAAAGCGAATGTGCCTGGAAAAGGTCAGAACAAACTCATTCTGGGGCATTGTACCTTTGCATTCCCTCTCCTTTTATTCTGCTTATAACTTAATGGAAAATGAAAGCTGTAGTTGAACCAGAAGGATAGTCCCTGCAACCATTGAAGGCTTGATGTACAAGGCAACCCTTTGGTATCCTGCTCGAGGACTTTGTGGCAGATGCTTGCTGGAGAAGGGTTAATATTAGCCTTGTTGACCTGGATAGCATCGACTAGGAGAACAAAATGGGCCAAAAGGAAAATAATTAAATCTAAAGGCCACACACACAATTTCCTAAGTGGCCTTTCTTTCCTAAGGGTGTTGTTACAAGGATAACATATGTCAAAGTCATTCAGGCAGCTTGTCAAGTTCAATCAGTCAGAGAAAAGTCCTTCAAGCTTAGTAAGTGAGATGGTGTGATCTTTAACTGGGTTCCTCATTGATTATAAACTTAGCAAACTCACTGCACTGGAACATCAACTGTTCTGACACCTCCCACTCACCAACACCCCAGTACCACATGGAATGGTAGGACTTCCGTTTACCTAGAGTGTGACTCCTTGATTTCTGCCAAGGGGTCATCCCACAGCAGGATGTAAGCAAATAATCCTGGCTAACATCCAGTGCCATGATGCATTTGTGAACAGTACTGTCTTTGAGATGAGACTTCAAGTCTCTCTGCCTGCCCAGTTGGAAATTAAAGTTCCCTAACTGGAGGCAAGTATGTGAGATATTCAATTATTTTGGCTAACTGTTTTGCCACAAAAACCAAAAAAAACACTGCTCATTTTTGATCAGACTATGCTGTACAGAAATTGCGTGCCACAAACCCCACAGCACTGACAGTACACCAATAGGTAAAGGTGTTTTGGTCAGCCTATAATAAATACCAGCTGGTACTTTATAGTGAGCCCATCATTTGTTTATTCAAACTCATTGGTTTACTCGAAGAATGGTAATAAGTGTCATGGAGTCCACCGGCTGTGATTTATTATTATTTGGTTCGAATAAGTCCTTAACATTGAGAATTCATGCATGTCACTTATTTTGTACAAAATGTTCCTGTGCCTATCTGCACATTTTCGAATCACATCAGTCAGATGAAAATGCTCACAGCTAATTCTGAATGAGCATCACATCATAATCAACACAAAATTTCAGTAGCAGTCTTTGTGAAAAGTGACTGACATGTTTCACGAAATTCCAATCTTAATGTACCCCTAAAACAGTTACCCCCCCCCCCTTTGGAGTTAACCTCAATGACAACATTTCTTAGTGGCAATGTAACTCTGATAAAAGAATCCACTGGATCCCTTACTATACAAGACACACTTAAATTACTTATCCATCAAATGATGCCGTTAAAGGTAGGTTGGGTTTTCCCTGACAGTATAATGCTAGGTTACAATATTAAATGATCTGAAAAGAAGTGTAATTTTCATCAGGTCCAGGCCCAGAGAGACAGTGATTGCTTGGCGGTCTCTGGAGACCTGTCATCTTAATACATGGCATATGTATGATGATAAGAAAATAAAACCATTGCAGGAAAAAGCAGTGACAGCAGCATTTTGCACTAATTATATATTCATTGAATTCTGGTTACAAATCAATCCCTGATTGTGTTTTGCAAAATTCAACTTCATTTAAAAAATCATTAAAACTGACAATTGTTGAAATGTCGGTTGGTTGTAAATTACAATTGGCACGTGATACCTTTGTGATGATACATGGTGGATAGGATTGGGAGGTGATTACTGCTTTTTAAGAATACAAGGATGTTTTTTCTCTTGTTTTTAAAGGAAACGATTTTCAAGGGTTGAATTGTGGACATATTGAAGGTTAAATCAGAGTTGTACAATGTAAATTGTGGAAACCCTCCAAAATCCAGAACAAATAAGGGCCTTGCTGTTTTGGGACAGGGCCACCATGAGTTTACAGCACAGGTATTCAAAATCACGACTTCGCCTTTTCATGCATTTAAAACATTGGTTCAGTGAATTATTCTCCATTCAAGGCAGGTGACCTGAGGGGTTTGGGACCTAAGGCAGACTGATGGAAACTCAAATTCCAAACATATTCAGCATGTTATATACTATCAAAACTATTTTAGGATCCATAGGGAAAACAAAGCACATTTGGGTTAAGAGTGGATTTGCCATTGATGAACAGTAAGTTCACAGTCACTCCACAGTGAGTAACAAAATATTTTAATAAGAGATGCTAATCATGTTTGACACTTAATCATGAGAAGAAAAATGAAAATAAACTACTGGATATTTTAAACATAGGCCTGGGAAATGCACAACTGACTGACCAGGATTTCAGAGGATCTGATATAAAAGATCAAGGGATGAAATGTTTTATATACTGAGTTCTACAGGTCAAAAAACATTTTCAAATCTAACTTAATTTTGGACTGAAAGATGCCATTTGCTAATTAGAAGTGTCTTACAAAAAAAATTGCAGACCTATTTCAGTCTCAAATGATTATGGGCCCATAGTATACATTTGGTACTTAAGCACGGCTGATGAAAGAAAATGGTCATAAAGGAGAGATTTTTTAAGACTGAAGGTGCATTGCATTGTCGAGAATCATTGCAGGAAGTTTTATTTTTTGTGTCATGAAACGGTAACTACGATTCTCAAGTGCCATTAAGTGACCAATGGGGGAACATGTTCTATTTTGCAGGTGTCATGTCTTTTGTCTTGATTACTATAATGTATGAGAAAAATTTGCATAATTAAAAGCACTGGCCACAAAATTAGAACCTGTCGGTTGAATGTTATACATGACAAATTGGTTCCAAATTAACCTCAATGTCCCTAATGCCTGATTCTACATAATTCCTAACATTGACCACCATATTATTTCTTCCTGTTGCCTTCTTCGTACTTGTTTGGTGGCCCCAGTTACAAAGTTATTCCTATTGTGAGATAACTATTCCCATGTCAAGATCTGAAAATACAACACAACTTTTTGGGTTCAGAATATTAACTGGAGACCTTTGTTCTGGGATTGCAGTACATTGGAGTTGGAGGAGGAACAAAATAATATATTTTGGGCCATGAATGGCAGTGGAGGTTGGGGGAACGGTGGGGGGGGGGGGGGGTGGTGGAGGGAGTAAGAGAGGAGGCGGCAAGACACAGGTCCCACTCTTTGTCCTCAAGTAAATCTTAAAACAAATTGCATTTGTGAATCAATTTCAGGTGTACAGTGTGCTTCACACACCCCCTCCTAAAGTCATCAAGTTTAATTAACTGAATTGCCCTTAATCAGAATTTACTTTATAAATGATAAGAAAACATTATAAGGGATCACATATGAAATTCCTACTAGTTTCTGATTAGAGTGCAGCAGTAAGGACCCAGAACCAGGAAACATCATCCTATTTCTTGTGGCTGAATTAAAAAACTATTTAAACAAAGTAACAGTGAACAAAACTGTCTTGGTCATTTGCCAGAAAAACTTATATAGTCTCGTCTGCAGACGTCCAACAGTCAATTAATTTTATTTGCATAATTCTAGTTTATCAGTGAAATTAGGAAGAGGACTGTGTAACAGCTGCTACACTGCTCACAGCTCCGTATGCCTTTCCATTCCAATCAACCCATCAAAAGAAAACCCAAACTGGCAATGATTTCTTGTAATTTCCAGCCAAGATTCTGGCCTAAAACAAGCTATAAAATTACACTCAGATACCAAACAAGAAGGAACACCTATGAAAAATTTATAGAACAGGTAAGACAGTTCGCCATCTCCAATTATGGAAGAAGCAACATTTAACAATTATTAAATAGAATACTATACTTTGCAAAGCTCCATAGATAGAATTTTCTTTAAATGTAAGATTTCCTAGAATGAATAAAATATGGACCTTTTAGAACTGAATGCAGTTATTAAACTTGATAAATGATAAATGAGAGCATATAGTGGATTGAATCTGCAAAACTATTACTGAATGGAAGGATCAGCAGTAATCTAGAGAAATTGTCAAAACCGATTAATGTTCACACATATATGCTTGTAAACTACCTATATTAACTTGTACATGTTTTTGAAATTCAGATACCTCCATGAAGCTTGTCTATATTTGTGGGTAGTTTGGAAAAAGTAAACTATCAAATTTGAAAGGCTATACTTGCACATGTTGGAACTCAATCAAAAAGTGCAAGCAATACTTAACAAGCCAGAGGAATTCTGTGGAAAAAAATTCAAAACCTTTGTGTGTCAGAATTTTAATTTAGTGAGCAATGATTACAATCACAGAAATACATCAACTTGTCTTGAATAAAACCCCTTCAAAAATACACCAAGTTTGACGCTTCAGTGGAAAGAGAAAACACTGAGTATTACTGGGGCTTATGCCTCAAACTACTGGAGAAAAAACTGAGACAGGTTTTTAAAATATGTTCAGATGTTCCAGTACAGAACTGAAGAATGAAAGGAAGCCTAGCGAAAATGAAGAGACTAGAATCAAGAAGAAATTGCTGCTTTTTGCAAGTAGGTTTGTGGAAAAGACTCAGAACTCATAAATACAAATGACGTTTATTAATTGTATGGTCTAATAACTGAACATTTATTTAGTTATGAGACAGAAGGTTGCAATGGTAAACACAGAGGAAGGTAATAACTAAATGTAGAGTTCTCTACCACAGATGCAATGAAAAGATGATTCATAGAAAGCAAATGCTGATCTTTGTATAATGCAGAACGTCTCCTCAGGACATTAAACAAGCAGCTTGGAACCTCTGATGGGATAAATTGGCATACTATAACCAAAAGAAAAAGCTGGAATAATGGAACAAATTACATTTTAAAGTTATGATGGCATCAGACTGGAGAATACACATTAATAAGATACTTATTCAGAGTTCTATGGGAAGTTAATGAATTGTACAGATGTTAAGATTATGTCAAATTGTAGCCCCAGATGCTCAGAATCAGCACACTTAATAACACCATTGCCATAATGCAACATTAGTGTTTATCACACACTGATTCTAATCACGCAGGGGTAATTTCATTCCATAACCAGTTGACCATAAAAGATAAAACAATTTCCCCTTTACTGCAATTACATCATAAGCAATTACTTACACTGCAACACATTTCTGGATTGTGTCATTAACTAAGTAGCTTCATTTCAGGACAAAAAACAAAACTGCAATTTCTCTGGTGCCAGACTCCAACTCTTTATCACCACTGTTGCATCAGGCTTCAGTTCAGCCAAGCCTTGCCCCATTCCTCAGTTATCTGAAAAGTAGTTTAAATGAAATAATAATCTCAAAATTGCCACTGTTATTTTTGGTGAACGTACTTAAGCATGCATATCTTTATTCTAAATGTGGCCCTTCTATTCCAACCTTAAATTAAATAAACTAAATTTTCTCTTAATTACTGGACAATAAGGTCTTTATCCAGCCATCAACTAACTGAACATAACTAAAAGCAGGATTAAGCCATCTGGCCCCTTGTGCCTGCTCCAACTTTCAATAAGATCATGGTGGACAATTTACTTCAGCGACTCTTTGGCACTAACCTCACATACTTGTATTAAAATCCAAAACTGTATCATTTTTTCTTAAATATACTCAAGGACCGAGCCTCCACAGCCCACTCAGTGAAAAAAATTACTTATCATCTCTGCCCTGAATGGCCAGCTTATTTGCAGTGACCTCTGGTTTTAGATACCCAAGCCAGGGGAAACATTAACACTGCATCTGCCTTGTCAAGCCTCAAGAATTTTGTATATTTCAATGACAGCATCTCTCATTCTCTAAAATCAAGACAGTAAAGCTCTACAGAAAATGCTGGAAACACTCAGTAGGACAGGCACTTCTATGGAAAGAGAACCAGAGTTACACACAAAAAGCTGGAGGAATTCAGCAGGTCAGGCAGCATCTACGGAGGAAAATGGACTATCGACGTTTCAGGTTGAGACCCTTCATCAGGACTGAGTATCATACATTCTGATGAAGGGTCTCGACCCGAAATGTCAACTGTCCATCTCCCTCCACAGATGCTGCCTTACCCACCAAGTTCCTCCTTTGTGCGTTGCTCCAGATTTCCAGAACCTACAATCTTGAGTCTTCGAGAAACAGAATTAACTGACTTTCTGATGAAGGGTCTCTGACTTGAAGCATTAACTGTCTGACATGCTGAATATTTCCTGTATTTCAGATATCCAGCATCTACACTTTTCTTTTGCTTTACAGAATAAAGATCATGTATGCTTAATGGAGATGCAAGAGAGACTGCAGATGCTGGAAATCTGGAGCAACACACACAAAATGCTGGAGGAACTCAGCAGGTCAGGCAGCATTTGTGTAGGGAAATGAACAGTCGACGTTTCAGGCAGAGACCCTTCATCAGGACTGGAAAGAAAGAGGGCAGAAGCCAGAATAAAAGGGTGGGGGGGGGGGGGGGGGAGGGCGGGCGAGGAGCATGAGCTGGCAGATGTATGCTTAATGCATCCAAGTATGACAAACCTGCCATCCCACATACCAGTCTGATGGATCTTCATTGTACTCCTTCTGTGGAATGTACATCCTTTATTTCAGGTATGGAGACCAAACTTGTACCCAATACTCCACATACAGTCTCACTAGGTCCTATACAATTGCAGCAAGACATCTTGACTCCTGTACTCAAATCCTCTCGCACTAAAAGCCAAAATTGCTTGCTGAACTTGCATACTAACTTTCAATGAGTCATGTACAAGGAAACCCAGATCCCTTGGAATATCAAATTTCAACAGCTCACCATTTAAAAAAATACTTTATTTTTTAACCAAAGTGGACGAAAAGGGTCAATTTTTTTGACCAAACCTCTCATTTTTACCATTTACCACTCAATTTCCCCATTTATGTAGTTTCTCTGTACTCGCAATGACCTTCCATATCCTGCTGACAGCCCACACTGCCACTTAACTTTGTATCATTAGCAAACTTGAAAATATTGCACTTGATCTCCTCATCCACATCACTGTGAATCGCTGGGGCTCCAGCACTGATTCCTGCATCATTTCCTTGGTCAACCTCTGAACCTGAAAATAACCCGTTTATTCTTACTGCTTCTGTCATTTGTTCCAATCCTCAACCCATGCCAGTACATTTACCTCTTCTTCCCATTACAGTGCTCCAATTTTGTTTAATCAAATATATAGCATCTTAATCAAAAGCTTTCTGAAAGTCTACTAGTTCTCTCTTTTTTGCTGGTACCTTCATAAATCCATATTGACTTTGCCCAATCCTGTTTTCTAAGTGCCCTGTTACCACTTCCTCAATTACAGCTTCCAGCTATACAAGTTCCCCCATTTCATCCCTCTAGATTCAAGTTTATAGCCAATAATTCTAAATTCTAACTACACTTTATTTAAGCATTTCTCTTGCCTCTACTTTTGCGGTTAGCCAACACTTGATTACCATCTGTTTAGCTAATTGAGAAAATTTCACTCTTGAAGACCCACAACAGTGGCAAATGCCCCACCTTCATCTCTTCATCCTCCAATATCAAGTACTACCGAATCTATGCTGTGCCTTTTTACTAGTTATTTAATTCTTCCTTTAAAGGGATGTCAAACACAACAAACAGTTGGCTTGCTGACGTATTGCATACGAACATTGCCACCTTTTGCATTCTTTGTCTTAATACAAATATCCTTGACTATTTGCATAGTCTGTAATTAAATGTGACAATCAGCAGATGAAAATACTCCAAAGCTCTTAAATCATACCGTCATTTCCACTCAATTACTCTAATGACCTCCTGTCTAGCCACCCATCCTCTATATCATGAAAAACTGTCTTTATTCTATCCAAGACCAAATCCTGCTCATTAATGACCTAACTTGCCTGTGGTCCCCAATATTTCAAAGTTAAAGCTCTTAATTATTGCAATTTAATAAATGCACTACAACCCTCAAATGCCTCCCTCCTGCCCCTACCCAAACCCTCTCATTGATTTCATCCCAGTACTGGGACAATACTTTTACCTAGATAAGTCAGGTCCACATCAAAATACCATCTCTGTTATTGTTCTCAAACCCTACTGGTCATACTTTGTGACAATTCCCCACTTAGCCTCTATTGTGGGCCAAGCACAGGAAAATTGGACTAGTTCAAATAGACATCTTGGTTAGTATGTACGAGTTGGGCTGAAGGGCCCGTTTCCATGCTGTATGACTCTATTTTAACTTGACCTTCCATAATAAATCAACTCAGGCAACTTTCTATGATGAAAGTGCAACAGCCAATATTCAAGAGAATAGAAAAGGCAGACATAATTTCCAGCTAATTAAATCTTTGAAGAGATTGACCATTTAATAGTTGGAACAATAAACAATCTGCTGGAGGAACTCAGCAGGCTGAGAAGTTGAGCAGCATCTGTGGGGGTGGGGGAAGGAATTGTCAACATTTTGGGTTGAGACCCTGCATCAGGTTTTGACCCAAAACAATGACATTTCCTTTCCCCTCACAGGTGCTGCTCGACCTGCTGAGTTCCTCTAGCAGATCATTTGCTGCTCCAGGTTCCAGCATCTAGCAGTCTCTTGTATCTCCATTTAATAGATGGATTTGTTCCACCATAAAGAGGGAAACAAGCTTTTCCTTGGCACAATGCAATGTGCACAAAAACAATGTCTTTATAAAGCATACCATGTTGCTTGAAAGGATTATTGAGATATAACCTAGTGGCCAAGTCTCATATTTCATCTACACTAATACACCTTTTTTGAAAACAAAAATGTAATAAACTTCTTTACATCTGAAACACTGAAACTAGCCAGCAAGATAGTACTTTACCAATTTTGTTTTTTGGAAATCAAAATAGCAGAAAATCTTAGAAATACTCTGCAGATTAGGTAATATTTGTGTAGAACAAAAGGAGTCTTAATGCTTCAGGTTAATGATCTTGCATCATTGCATTATTGTACTACTGTTATTGAAATGCACACCAGATGTTCATTTAAGTATGCTTTATTTTTAAAGAAAAAGTAGACAGTTTAATAATTTGCACCTTGGGTCACAATCTCATTTTTAATTACATAGCTGCCCCATTCATTTATTTCAAGCAGCTTCTTTCCCACAAGATACACATCTAGAACTGAAAGAAATAGGCAGATAAACAAGTTCAATTTATCTTGCTTGTATGACTTACCTGCAGTTAATTACAGTCTTTTAGCAACAAAACTATAATTGAGTGACTTTACCATGTAAAGTTTTGCAGTATTCAATCAAATTAGTTTGATCCAAATTTATAAAAGGCAGCTCAGTTAGAATGATATCTTTTTGTTTTAATTATCACTGTCGAATGCATTAAAATTTTACAAAGTTTTATAAAGATATTTTACATTTCAGTACAATTGTTATATCATGCACAAAGTGCACCATTATCTTATTTTTCGCACTATACTGGAAATGCACCCAGTGGGTAACCAGTGTCATGGACCAGAATGTTGTGATAGAGACCTGCCTTAGATCTTTGATATACCACCAGCATTCCCAAATTCAGACATATTTCAAAAGGAGGGATTCAGAACTCGGGGACTTTTCAAAGGAAAACACAGCAGCAAATATTGGTAAATAGTTCTTCAGACATTCCTCGAGTTGCATCTTTAAAAACCCAGCTGTTTCTTTGCAGAACTTACTTTGTGGACAGAGGTCAATAAAGCAAGGTGATGCATTTCAATCCACACAAAATCAACAGGAGAAATTCTGGTATTTAATCAATTGCAAACATTCTGAAAACGAATGTGTTTGAAGTTAAACAGACTTTGGAACCAGGGCTATGAACTTCAGCAGATCCATTAGGAAGAAAAAAGTCAAGTTTTTGCATAGTAAATCAACAACTTTTTCTTTTGTTTATAGTCTAAGAATTTATATTCTTCTCCCAACACATCTTCAGTGAATTTTTGACAGTATAAATTAGTCACTGAAGCCTTCAAATGAAAAATTCAATACAGCCCATGGAAGATTTCTGCTGAAGGCAGACAGCAGTTTAAACCAGAGCAAGGGGATCGACTAGATGTAGGCTTTTTTGTAGTTCTGTCAATTTTGTCACCTGTTTAATTACAATGGGTACAGATTGTCACAATGCAATTAGTGAGATTTTGCTGTGGCACAAAAACTCATTACACTAGAATTTAAAAATCAAACTGTTGCCAAATTATTTCAATTACAGAATAGACAAGTCCAAACTTTTCATTTAGACTTTTGCCATAGTCAAACACTTGACTTTAAATTGCTGACAAATGACTAAACAAAATGTAATGGCCCAAGGTCAAAAGCCAAGAGCCAATTGATTGGTAATTAGAGTACAATTAACCATGGAATAAAGCAGAGTTACAAATTTGGAATACAGAAATCATTGAGATCACAGAACACAAAGATTAGTCAGCAGATTAACCAAAGTGAATGTTAGGTTGTAGATCAAATTAGAACAATGTGGAGCCAAAGAAATCTATTACAGGAATGTATCGCATACAGATCCTATTACAACCAACATGAATTTAGATTGGCTATTCCTCCACCATATCAGCAACCTTAACTTCATGTACAAATCAGTTCTTAACTAACTTTGGCACGGCAAGTTTATATTAATAACATGTTCTGCAAAAAGAAACAACTTAGCAAAAAGGGATGGAAATATACCATAATAGCTGCCATTTGTACCAATGAGCTGCAGTACACCAGGGAAGCAAGTGAGATTGTAAATGATTAATAGTTTTCATTGTTTTAACTGGAATTGGGAAAACAAGTAATCTTGCATGTTAAATTTGATGTAGTCTTAAATATATCATTTTGGTGAAGTTAATTATGCATTCAGAACTGTAAGGCTGCATCAAGAAAAAAAAGGTTGATAGATTGAGATCCAAGGAGGAGATTAAAATCAAAACACAGTTTTTAACAGGCCAATAGGAAGACTTCTGGTGAAAAAGATCAGTGAGCATCACTCCTTCCACCTTTTTGGTCAGGGCATGTCAGGGGCAGTAATAGCAGAGCAAATGCACAGATACACAATGGTACAGTAATTGCAGGGTTTCTGGAAGGAAAGAATTCTACAGCTACAGTGCAAATCATAGAAAGCTGGGAAGTACGACAGACTAAATTTATGCTTAAATACAAAGATAAAATACACAATCTTCATTCATACTGGTCAGTAAAACTGTAACTGATAAAAAATACCTGTGCAATTGATTACATACTTTACAGAGTGTAGCTTTTCTTGTGTTTATAAGGGCAATGCACAATATTTTCCTCCATTTCCAAAGCTGAATTTTATCACTATAATGTGCACTAATAGTTGAAGCTTAAATTCTGAACCTGTCATACAACACAAATTTTGTTTTAAAACAATCAAAACGTTTATGACTCAACATCTAGCACTGAATAAGGTGTTAACACTAAGCATTTGCAATTGAACCCAAAGACAATTAAAATGTAACCTTTTGCAATGCATTAATGATCAGAATTTTGCTCTATTTTAATAGAGCTCTGAATCAGTTATTTACATTATACCCAAATAACAAATGTATCTATTTACATTATATACAAATTCAATTTAAATAACAAATACATCCTCAGAATATCCAGGTTGTGCTGACTTTCAGTCCGGAAGGCAGATCTGATAAGCTTTCAGTTGATGGCGTTCATAGCAAGCAATACTATCCAAGATCCATTCCCGGGAAACCACAGTACTATTGTATTGTCTTTCTATTGCTGTAACAAACATACTTATTGTCAATTTTTTTTAAACATTAGGAATTAAATCTTCAACTATTAAATCAAAATAAACATTACTCTTCAGAACAGTAATCAATGAATTGATTTGAGTAGACAGAAATCATGAAAAGCTAAGAGACCGAGCCTTCCTAACCTATATTAAGCTAACCACCATGTCTCCCCATCAAGGAAAGCAGGGTCGCACATGTTTGTAGAAGCTAGTTTAGTTCAGTCCAATGGAATTCAATCTCCAACACCATATTAATAATCAAAGCTAACTATCAGGGTATTCTTTTTTCCCCCCCAAGTATGACAATTTCTAAAATGAAGTACCTAGTTACTTGCAAGACCCCAATTAGATTAGTAAAGTTATAGCAAGCAATTCAATGCAAACAATTTTTGAATTGGGTTGAATAAATGAATCAAGGATTACTTTCTATTCACCCACAAAATTTTCATGTCTCTTAACTGCAAAGCACAAACACACTTCTTGGGCCTACAAGATATCAAATCCGGAAGTGTCTGAAACTATTATATAGATACTGCAGAGAAATCAGAGCATTAGATATTTTTATCTGCAATACTTGCATTTAGTCATTACAGGGAGAGATGTGTTCCAATTAATGGATATCTATCAAATCTTAAACACAGTTTGCTTTAATAGTTTAATGCAAAAAAGCATATCCAGTGCTATAAAGATAGAAGTAACTTTTATATTTAACTCTAGAAACTTACCTCTGTAGTCTGTGTTTATTGGATTAGCATCAGGCTGCACGACCACCACTTCAGTACAGTTCTAGCACACAGAATGCATATGGGATAGAAAGAGATAACGCAATGGTTACAGAAGTCATTACCGAAACCACCCTCATTCATTTGTAAGAGTAATAAAGTAACTATTTAAGGAAAATTTCTTGAATATAATGCAGTATCATTGTGGAACACAAGATATTTGAATTTTGTTGAGAAGGAATTGGTCTTTGGCTGCATGTGTGAACATCAGCTGCTGATTGTATTCAACACACATTTGATTCCATAGACTTTAATGGTGTTGAATGTGCAGGAGTACAAATGGCAGCTAATACTCTGACAAGCACTTAATGCCATGACGAAAGATAAATTTCTCACCTTTTTGTATCAATAAATTCCTCTTTATATTTTGTGCATATCAGGGACATTTGCAGCATGTTTAAATTAAAGTGCTATTGATCATTGTAAAATAAAATAAAAATGCAATAATCCGCAATCTGACCATTCAGAAATCCTAATGGTTCAGTACCTGGCAGTTGAAGCAAGGTTTTTCATGCTCCCCTGAAACTTACTGAGTTCAATGAAGAATTTATTATAATATTGGGTGACATTGTTTAAAAACAAAACTAATTGGAAGTGTGTCGGGGAACTAACATGAAATAACATCCACCAGTCTGAAAAGTCCACCAGTCATCCACCAAGGTCTCAACTGTGCTGGGTTATTGGGAGTTTTATTATATAGAGTTCACACCCAACCTGTGTACAAATAGAAATTTATTTAAATATAAAACAAGATACAAAATCAACTTGTGGCAACCCACTGATTTGCCCCACTAAGTTTCATCTGTGAATGTTTGTGGACTGCTCATAGGATTTGTTACATTAGCATGCCCAGAAATATAATGGAAGTCATCCTCAGACGCATGGGAGTACCCAAGGAGAGGTTAGTGCTGCCTAACAACTTCCAAGGGTTGAATAGGAATTCTTCACTAATGGTAACATTTAGTTGAAAAAGCTTATCCAAATCTTCAAGTCTGAATAGCAGGTGGGGAAAGTGGCAAATGTCTTAGGGAGAAATATTAATATAACATTTAATAACAGAGTTTCAGTTCCTTTCTATTAACAAATCTAATTTTCTCATTTTATAAGTATTATGAGTGAAGCATTTTCTTATACTTACAGGGCTATAGGTGAATAAATAAGGTTCCTTAATTATTGAGGCACCACATAGTTCTATCATCCATTCCAGCTGATCTGTAAGATAAAGCAATATCCACTCGGTAATACCTATGTTTCAGTAATATCAGGACCAGACTTTAATTTGAACTGTGCTGCAAGTTAATTTGTTCAATTCCCAACCTCAGCTGTGCACAAAATAATTGTGGAATAAATTTTATGCATAGAGTATGTGATTTTATGCAGGCATCGGACATTACCATTAATCTTCAACACCATGGAGCACAACCATCCATGGTTTATTTAAAAAAACGGAATATCTTCTAATTTTGCAAAAAGTCTGGCTTGAACTGCAATGCACAGAATTACCAGCACTTTATTTTTCTTAAAGATTACCTCTCACACTGGGCATTCTTAGAATGTTGTGTGGACGCATTCTCCAATTTTCCTTTTAATTTTGATGAGAATAAGTGGTTGTCTACCTGAAACTTTACTCACCACATTAAAGACTTTGCACTGGGAATCAAAAAATAGAAAATTATCCTTTATATCCATAGGAAAATAGAGTAGATTAATACATTGAAGATGGTATAATTTGCCATAATTCAAAAATAACAGCAAAATAAAGAGTTGAAGGTGGTTCTTCAGATAATCTGTTGAGCTTGTGCTTTCTCATTAAACCTAATTTCAATTCCCTATATCCTTTTCAAATACTTATCAGCTTACTTTTAAATGGGCTTGATCCTGCTAGTTAATGCAAATAGTCTCACACAGGACTACTGGGCCACGTGGAGTCAAGCAATGGAGCTCAGTCTTGCTGAGATTCCCCAGCCTTACACTGGGGGAAGAGAAAAATATTATCACTCAGATCTTACGGTAAGTTTAAACCTGGAATAGGACCAATGCTTTTCAATGCGTATTGTAGGGTTATAGATAAGGAGGTAAAAGGAGAAGGTAGGTAAGCTTGGTTTAAAAATTATCTTGCATTACGTTTGTTTTTACTGTATTTAACTATATCTAAAAATATAATGTGAATTATTTACTTCAATGTTAATAGTTGTTGACATGCCTCTGAAGAGGAATTTAAACTATTAGAAATCCACCTTAGCCAAGGGAAGGCTTTCATAGCTGTCAGAATTTTAGGGCCATTCCTCCTCAACACACCATTGGAGTACTGACTTTCTGCCAAGAGCCAGGGCAATAAGGTCTAGTCTATGCAACTACTGGATTGTCCACAAATGTCTGGTCCATTGATGCCCTTCAGAGAAGTGAGTGCGCCAGCCTTACCGGGTCTGATCTATACGTGACTACAATGTGATTGGTTCTTAACTGCCTCCTCAGTCCAGGGGCAACTGGGGATGGCAAAGTCCACGGCCCAGGAATTTAAAACTTCCACCTTCATTCCTCATGGTAATTCATGCCAGTTATCAATTTGCAAATAACTGTAAAAGTTAAAATTGGTTGCCAATCTCAAAACTCATAACTAAGAAACTCCATTTTATAAACTTTGTGTTTAAATTGGTAAAGTTGTTTCCTTTAAAAAAAGGATTTTGAATCAAAACTTATTCACAAAATATCCTGTTGAACCTTCATTACACCCATTTAACGTTTAGCTCAAAAAAATATTATTTAGCTTAAAGAGATTGTAGTTCATCAACAATGGAAGTCACATGAATGGTAGAGAAATAGGGAGCTATGTGGGAGGGAAGGGTTAGCTAGATCTTGGAGCAGGATAAAATGTCGGCACAACATTGTGGGCTGAAGGGCCTGTAATGTGCTGTAGTGTTCTATGTTCTAAATGACATGGGAAGAGATTCTTGCTAGCATAAACGTGGAAGATGACTCTCCAGGTATACATAACATTCAAAGGGGCAACATTTAATCTTAATTTTCTTCCCCAAAAGGATATATACAGCTTTGGTAAAGCCGATATTACCTCACCCCAATTCCCCTCAAACTGACTGACTTGTTAGACCAATGCAGGCCACTGAAGGGTTAATTGTATTGGTGGGCCTGGTGCTACATGGGTCAGGTCGCTGGCTTTCCTCCCCTGAAGGGTACTGGTGTATAAATATGTATACTGTAAAATAAAAAAGCATTTTTACAAATATTTCAGAAAAATTATCACCTGAGCTTTGGTCATATAAAAAGTGAGTTTGGAGAATTAATTATGGAAAATAAGGAGATGGCAGATAAATTAAATAGGTATTTTTACAGTCTTTGCTATAGAGGATACAAGCAGCTGCAAACTGGTGAATTGGATGGAAGAACTCAGGAAAATTACAATCATCAGGGAAGTGGTACTGAGCAAGCTGTTGGAGCTGTGGGCTCACAAATCCAGGATCTTGAGAAATAGCAGTAAGACAGTTATGAACTGGTATAAATTCTCCAAAAATCCCCTCGATTCTGGGAATGTTCCATTAGATTGGAAAACGACAAATGCAAATCCTTTGTTCAAAAAGACAGAAAGCAGGACAATGAGCAGAACATCTGTCAAAAGGAAAATGTTAGAAACCGCTAAAGATTTTGTAGCAGGGTGTTTAGAAATATTCAAGATAATCAGGCAAAGTCAACATGGTTTTATGAAACTAGTAAAGTGCTGTGGATAAAAGAGAATTGGGTTTCACAAAGACATTTAACAGGAATCCACATCAAATACTACAGAATAGCTGATGGTGTAAAGGTAACAATGGCATGAATAGAAGATCCACAAAACATGAAATGAACAGTAGGTTTAAGTGTTTCTTTTCCAGTTGGTACATTATATTAAATGGTGTGTCACAAGGATCAGCGCTGGGGCCTTAACATTTTAAAAGTTTATATAAATGACTTGGATGAAGGCACCAATGTTTGCTCTAATCGCTAATGGGGTAAAGATAGGTTCAAAAGCAGGCTGCACAGACAAAGAAGCCACAAAGGCATATAAAAAGATTAAGTGAGTAAAGATCTGGCAAATGGATTATAATGTGGGAAAATGTGAAACTGTCCATTTGGCAGGAAAACAACAAAAAAAAATCAGCACATTTTCTAAATAGAGAGATTGTGGAGTGCTGAGATGCAAAGGGATCTGGCAAATGCTAATAAAAAAGCACAGTGATTGTCATAGATTATTGAATTCAAAAGAAGGGAAGTTATGCTTCAGTTCCATCAGGCACTGGTAAGAATACACTTGGAGTACTATACTGGTCTCCTTATTTAAGGAAGAATGTAAATGCATTAGAAGCAGTTCAGAAGTTGTACTAGGCCGATACATGGAATGGACAGGTCGCCTATTTAGGCTGGACTCTCTAGGCTTGCATCCACTAAAGTTTAAGATAAACACAGAAGATCCTGAGGGGTCTTGGCAGGTGGATTTGGAGAGGATATTTCCTCCTTTAGAAGAGATTAGAAATAGCAGTCGTCGTTTAAATTTAAGAGATCACCAACTCAAGAGGTGAAACAATTTTTCCCCCTGCAGACAGTCACAAATCTCAGGAATTCTCTTCCTCAAAAGAATGAAGCAGAATCTTTGAATATTCTTAAAGCAGTGGTGGCAAGAGGTGAAGGATTACTGGAAGTAGGCAAGAATGTGGAGCTGAGGTTACAACATTGAATAGCAGAGTAGGAGGGGCTGTGTCCCGTTCCTGTTCTCAATTCATGGTGAACCAGACAGGGTTTTACAACAATCCAGTAGTTTTGTGGTCATAACTGATGACTACTTTATATATACACATATAATTTTACATCATTAACCAAATTAAATTCCACAACTCCAGTGATAGGATTTGAACTCATTCTAATGAAATGTCAGTGACCCAAAGTGTTAACTGTTTCTTTCTTCACAGATGCTGCCTGACCTGCTAAATATTTCCTGCATTTTTCTGTTTTTCCCCCCAAGATTTTCAGCATCTAATTGCTTACCTTTTGAACACATCTCTAGATTGTTAATCTACTAATTTAGTTTCTATGCCAACACCAGAAAAGAGGGACTAAAGTTGGATTTTTAGAGGAATTCAAACAACAAAATCAGTCTGTAAAATCCTGTAGAAATTCTTCTTCAGGAAAAACACCGCAGGAGAAAAAAAAACAGTAATTGTCTTTGCAACTGTTCATCATCATCATCTGAGAAACAAGGATCTTTCGAGTAGATAATTCATCCCCTGTAGCACGTGCTAAATGTGGAATGCATTAACATATGCATGTTGAACTTCATTGCTTAAATTCTGCTCCACTGAAGTCTAAAACTTTCAAAAGTGGAGCCCCATGTATCTATGTTGCAATATTTTGCATTTAATGCATAGAACAAGCAAATTTCAACCTTAAACTTAAAAAGCTAAACCAATATTAAACTGAATCAATACTACATTGCTAGCTGTGCTGAAAATATAACAGAAAACAAATTAATCATTACATCCTGTAGCTTCCCCATGTATTAATGATCCTTTAATTCTACTTTCACTCTTGCATGTGTTTAAGACAACACCTAAACAGCTTCAGATTAACATTCACTTGTGTGTGGTCTCCACATAATGTTATGTTCTTTCATGGAGTGGGGGGAGAAAAAAAACCACATTCAAGACATATGGAAGATAGGTTAGAGGAATACCCAAGAGATCTGTCTGTCTATGCATGGCATGCTCTTGAAATCTCAACAGAACAAGGCAAAAGACCCATAACCTCTAACTGTGATGGCACAGTAGTCACTGCACCCCATCCAAACAAATAACTCAAATACTCCAAAGCTTGCTCTGCAAGATTAACCTATACTTTAGTAATAAGCACATAGCACATTGTGCTCTTAAATTCCCATTTACAAGACTAGGATTAGAGACTTTTTAAATACAGTAAAAAATATTGCAGAGGAACGGTGGTCTTCATAACAGAGGAAAGGTAGCATTCCTAGGGCTACTTCCTATAAATCATCATTGAGATATACTTACAAAACCAATAATTACTTTGGAAGGGAGCCAATACAAAAAAATATTCTACCCAGGAAACTTACCTACTAAACAATGCTATTTTCTTTACAATTACTCTCTTTAAAAACTGTAAAAGATGTTATGAAATTGATAGAGAAAACCTTCAGAGATATTTCTGCAATCTTTTGTATCTGGCAAGATGAGGCTCCAATAAAGAACAACCAAAGAAAACTTAAATGAAGTGCATAAAAATATATTAGCTCATGATCAAGTCCTTACATCAATGAAAGTATTAATTTAACATTCTATTAATACTTTATCAAAAGTTTCAGAACTCATTTGAAGAAATACATAACCTGATAATACACAAATCAACTGTAAATTATGGTACCATTCATTAACTCTGCTGTGTGCAGCAGCAACATGGACTGTGCCAGAATTCGCATTGTTTCAATGGCAAGTATATCCATCATTTACTATCAATGCTCCCTTATTATCAAATCTGTCCAATAGAGACAAGATGAAAGTTTAAGATAAGCTGAGCCCACTGGCAGCGCACGGTATTTAATGATGTAACTGCTAACAGAGTGGAGATTTGTCGGAAAGCTTAGCATATCACAGCTTGTATAGTGGACTTAGAGTATGTGCTGGTGGGGTGGGGAAGTGGTTTTGCAATAAATGGGAAACAAAAAGGGAAAAGTCACTTTGCTCTCAGGTTGAAGGTAATATTAAAAACCTAGGACCAGTTGTAATTTAGGTTATGTTCTGCAATCAGATAACCAGAAGAAAAAGCTCATTCATTCCCACCACTGAGGATATCAGACCTGGATAGTCATTGGGGAAACTAAGCAAATCATTTTCCATTATCAGACACCCAATGATTTCATCATAACTTTGACTAATAATTCTGTAAATAAACCAAAAAGTAAAGCTCTCCAAGTCCTCTCTTGGCAAAATAGCTTAATTCATAACTTCCATGATAGTGAACAGCTCCAATGACCCATACCCTCCAAGAGCTGGAATCCTCAGTTGTAAAGTCTAAAATTACCATTCCATTTCAATTCGATACTGACACAGGGACTGCAAATGGAAAAAAAATACAATTGTTTGCTTGTGAGCTGATCAAAGTTATCTTCATACATTTTATTCCTGCTAGACTTACCATTGATGTCAAAGATTGCTCTTAATTAGCATTTAACATGTATGGAATTCAGTCCAGGGAATTGTGACAATGCAACAAAATGACAAATGAGGACATCAAGAGGGCAAAAATGAAGTCCTTAGAGTGTTTGATCACAATTCCTTAAAAGGCAGAGAAGGTGGATTAAAAGGCATATGGGATGCTTTTTTTAAAAATTAGCTGTAGAATATAAAAACAGGAATATATTAAACTAAATCTGTAAACAATACTAAGTTGACCACAGTTTGAGTATGTCATATATTATAAGCAAAGATGCACTTGCATTTGAGAGGGTACATGGGCCATTAAAAAAGATGTTTTAGAACTGCAAAACTGCAGTAAAGATGATAGGTTGGATAAAATGGGCTTGCTTTAATTGGAACAGTTGTGACCAAGGGAAGACTTGAATTGTGTGTATAACATTATGAGAGGCTCATGTAATGTGTCCTCCTTTAATCTACATAAGAACATACTTTAAATAGGGGCAGGAGTAGGCCATCTGGCCCATTGAGCTTGCTTCGCCATTCAGTAAGGTCATGGCTGATCTTGCTGTGGACTCAGCTCCATCTACCTGCCTTTTCCCCATAACCCTTAATTCCCCAACTATGCAAAAATCTATCTAACTGTTTTAAATATATTTAATGAGGTAGCCTCTGTTTCCTTGGGCAGAGAATTCCACAGATTCACTTCACGCTGCGAAAAGCAGTTTCTCATCTCCTTCCTAAGTCTACTCCCCCAAATCTTGAGGCTATGTCTCCTAATTCTAGTCTCACCTGCCAGTGAAAACAACTTTCCTGCCTCTATCTTATCTATCCCTTTCATAAATAAAATAAAGGCAGGTTCATGTATATCAGTAAAAGTGTCAGAAACTAGGGAACATGATTTTAAAGTAATTGGTGGGAGGATTAGAAGGGAGCTGAGGAAAGTAGTCTTTTCAGCTGGTGGGATCTGGAACTCACTGCTTGAAAGGGTGGATGAAATCCTCAGCACAGTTAGAACACAGAACAGTACAGCACAGGAACAGGCCCTTCAGCCCACGATGTTGTGCCAAACTAATCAAATGCCTAACTAAACTCATCCCTTCTACCCACTATGTCCATTTATCTCCATTCTCTGCACATTCAAGAGCCTCTTGAAAGCCTCTATCGTATTTGCCTCCACCACCACCCCTGACAGTGCATTCCAGGCATGCACCACTGAGTAAAAAAAACAGGGAAGGGGGTGATGGAAATCATTCTTTAACTTTTAGTCTTTGGCATTTAATACTTAAGCAAGAGTTCCAAAATCAAAACAGATGGACTGGTTACTTCCTTCTTTGCCGGCTGCCAGATTTGGCAGCGTGCAAACCAGCTGCTGAGACTGTCTGCATAACAGCAACAGAGCAACAAAATCCTAGCAGTAATTCGCCATTGTAAAGTGCCTCAGGACTTATCCTGAGGACATCAGAAGTACCCACAAAGTTCTGACTCTCCTCCCCCTGATTCACCAAACAAGCTTGAAAGGAGCACAAATACCAACTTTGTGTTAATTGGCTCATCTACACCAAGTAATTAATGTCAAATTTTACATGGGAAAGACATTGGTGAATTGTGCAGTTTTCTTCATGGTATTATACGTAATGCTTCATTTAAAGGACAAGTCCTATATCTACTATGATTTCTATTTCACATTTTGGCTGTTTCAATTTCTGCAGCAGTGAATAATGACCTAGGTATCACTGTGGAATTTGTGCTGTTTGAAAGCAGAGCAACCTTGCCATGCTTCGACTTCGGCACTTAATTTGGTGATATCATTTCACTTGAGAATGCAAGTAGAAAAGTAAAACTATTGGCTTGGAAATGATTTTGTTTGGGTCAGCTGTGTAGCACTGGTGAATTTATTTTATAGTGACATTCCAGAGTGCTTAGAGGTAATTGTAGTTCCCATGGTTGCAGCTGGAATTTAGTGATGATAAGGCCAGATGCACAACTGTTTTGATTTATTTTTAAACTGCTTTTAGCTATCATGAAAGTAGTTTAATAAGGTAGATGAACGTCTTTATTTAAACAAGTGGCAAACTACTCATGGCTGAATTTTTATATATATACACACACACACAATCAGGAAAAATTGCATCTTATTTTTCTCTTCTCCACTACAACACTGACATGGCAGCTTTTTAAAAAAAAATCTGGCAATCAGCACCATTTTTGAAGTAAATAGGTGGAAAGGCAATGCGTTTCCACACCTCTGCCAAGGTGTGAGGCTGCCACAATGGGGTGGACAGCACAGGAACACTTCCTTTAATTCCACTCTCCTTCCCTCACCATGAAGTAGGTCTCCTCTGCTGTTTCTAGCACAGTGCAGGTCACAAACACACACAGAGGATAATCACAAGCTGAAGCCAGTGTCCCTCCCACTGCAGTATGCTGCATAATTACAAGGGCTCTATGACCACGGACAAAAATCAGACATACAGCCAACTTTGAGTACTTTTTAATCCTTTCTTCTCTAATTTCCAATCCTCCAACTCCCCCAGGCAAACATAGGGTTGAGCCCAATTCATCCTCCCCACCAGGTTTTTAAAAACACTTCAGAATCGCTAGCAACTGCAGAAGGTAACAAGTTCAAGTCATGATCTGAAAATATGAATGGAAAAAATCTAAATTGATATCCCAATGCATGACTGAGAGTGTGCTACATCGTCAGAAGTGATGACTTGCAAATAAAATGTTAAACTGGGACTACAAGTATATAAAAGATGTAAAAGATCCTTTCATATTTTGAAAGGCAAGGTACAGGAGCTATTCCCAGTAACTACATTTCACCAATATCCTGAGGTCATGAAAGATGATTCATAAATACTTTCTTTCCAGTGGGAAAAATGAGTTGTAGTCTTAACTTTAAAGCCAGGCAGTTTATAAGTTAATTAAGAACATTGATTTGCACAAGGGGTGGCAGAAATCAGGAACACTCTTTCAAAAAAGCTAGTTAAAGTTTTGCTTTGAAGGCTGTAACAGACTGCACAATGGCAGAAGAACTGAAAATTTTAAAGGTAATGCAGTTGGGGGGGGGGGGGGGGGGGAGAATATCAACCATTATTTAATCCAATGGCCAAATAGGGTCTGAATAGTCTACACCCACTCTGAATTAGTGATAATCCAGATGTACAGACCTTCAGAAATATCAAACTTTGGCAAAATGTACGAAAACAAAAGATATATTAAAATATTAGCTTCCCAGAACCTTAGGCAGATACAAGATCATACTTGTATGTGGTATTTGTGGGAAATCCAGTTGAGTCTCTGGTCACTGGTGACCTACAGGAAGTTTATAGTGGGAGACTTAGCTATAATAATGCCACTGAATGTTAAGGGTAGTTCTGATTCTTTCCTGCTGGAGATGGTCAGTGTACGGCATTTGTCACTTATTTTTTTCATGCCCAAATGCAGTCCAAGTCTTACCACATGTAAGCATGTCCTGCTTCATTTGCTGAGGAATTGTGAATGAGATTGAACATTGTCCAATCATCAGCGAAATCCCCACTTCTGACCTTATCATGGAAGGATGATATCAAGATCATGCCTTGATCTATCCTTGCACAAAGGAAAATAGTTGTGGTTGTAGGAGGTCATTCATCCTTGTACAAGGTAGGACTCCAACCACTGGAGAGTTTTCCTTTTAATACCCATTGTCTTCAGTTTTACCACCATGCCTGATGCCACATTTTGACAAGGAAAGTCACTTTCACATCTCCTCCGAAACTCAGCTCTTTGGTCCATGTACGGGCCAAGGCTGTGTGGCCCTGGCAAAATGCAAACTAGGCATCAGTGAGCAGGTTGATGATGAAGTGCTGTTTGATTAATATTCAACAACAGCTTCTATTACTTTGCTAATAAATGAGAGTATTAATTAATATCCCATTTTTCTGAACAGGAAATACCTGGGGAATTTTCCACATTTTTGGGTATGCCTGTGTTGCAACTGCACTGGAACAACGTAGCTTGAGGCACAGCAAGTTCTGAGCATGGGTCTTCAATGCTATAAGCTGGGTTGTTGTCCGGTCCCATAATCTTTGCTATATCTAATGCTCTCAGCCATTTGTTGACATCACGTGGAGTGAACAGAATTGTCTGGAGACTGACTTCTATGATCGTGGGGCTCTCAGGGAGGAGTCCGAGATGGATAATTTATTCTGCCCATTTGGCTGAACATAGTTGCAAGTGTTTTAGGCTTTTCCTCAGCACTCACACGCTGGGCCCCACCACTGTTCAGGATGGGGACGTTCTTGAAGCCTGCTTCCGTTAGCTGTTCCCCACCATTCACAAACACATATGCAGAGCTCTGATCTGCTAGTTATGAGATCACTTAGTTCTGTCTATCACATGCTGGGGAGCACATATGTCACCCCAAACTGCAGTTCACTAAGCTACTCGCTCTTTTTTTTGAAGAAAGGTATGCCTGGTGCTGCTCCCAGCATGCCCTTCTGAATTCCACATTGAATCAGGATTAATTTCAAGGTTGGACAGTAATGTTAAGAGTGAGGAAAAGCTGGGCAATGAGGTTACAAATTGTAGTAATGTACATTTCCGCTCTTACTATTGGTCCGGACTGCCTCATGGATGACCAGTTCTGAGCTACTAGAGCTATTCTGTGTATAATCCACTTACCACGATTGTAGTGCTGCCAAACAAGATGGAGGGTGTCCTTGGTGTAAATATAGGACATTGTCTCCACAAGGATTAGGCCACAGATAGACTGGAAAGTCAGGTAGGTTTATCCGTAGTGTTGGTTGATTCACGACCTGCTGCAGCCAAGTTCTTCAGAACTCGGTCAGCTCAGTCTTTGGTGGTGTTCCCAAGCCACGCCTGGTGATGGTTATCAAAGCCCTCCTCCAGAGTATATCCTGTGGCCTTGCTACTGTTTTTTCCAAGATTCATCAAGCTGAGGGAGGATAGCAGTGGTAATCAGGTGGTGGTTTTCCTTGCCCACATTTGACCTGATGTCATGAAACTTCATGGGGACTGGAGTCAATGTTGAGGACTCCATGAGCTACTCCCTCCTACTTGTATACAAATATGCCACCACCTCCAATTAGTTGGTCCTGCTGGTAGGACACGATACACCCAGGGATTGTGGCTGAGTCTGGCACATTGTTTACAAAGGACGATTCCATGAGTATGACTACCATAGACTGTTGCTTGGTTAGTCTGTGGGACTGCAATCCAATTTAGATATGAGCTCCAAGCATTTTGAGGAGGACTTTACAAGGTTAATTGGGCAAGAAACAATTTTGCCATGCCTGAATTCTGTGCCTAGGCCAAGACCAGCTTGCCGGTTTTATTCCTTCTCTACCTGAACACCAGGGTGATAGTACAAATTAATGGGTTGCTAGCCCACTTCTGAGGGAACCTAAAAGTCAACTACATGGGTCTGAAATCACCTAAAGGGCAATGTGGGCAAGAGTGGCAGATTTCCTCCCCTTTAGAACATTAGCAAACCCGTTTTCACAACCAATTTTTCCAAGGTCATTGTCACTAAGACAAGTTGGTGGCCCAACACCCCTCCAAAATTCAGATAATTAACATTTTAAATTCCACAGCTGTCATGCTGGGAATTGACTCTGGCCTCCTCATTGTTAGTTCAGGTCTATGGATTACTAACCTGGCAACAGCCACTGCATGACCACTTTATCTACTATATGTGGGAAAATGCGACGTCATCTACTTCAGTGCACAAAACAGATGAGCAGAGTATTTCAAAAGGCAAGAAATTGGGAAATGTTGATGTCCAAGGGGACCTGGGTGTTCTTGCACACAAGTCACTGAAAGCTAATATACAGGCACAGAAAAAAATTTATAAGGCAAATGGTATGTTGGCCTTTATTACAAGAGGATTTATATAAAGAAGTAATGACGTCTTATTTCAATTCTATGGGGCGTGGTGTAATTTTAGTCTCCTTTCCTAACAAAGGATATACTTGCCCTGGAGGGTGTGCAACAAAAATTCATCATACTGATTCCTGGGATATTGCTGTACAAGGAGAGACTATGCAGGCCAAAGCTTTTTTTTTAAGAAGAACGAGGGGTGATCAGATTGAAATTTACAAAATGTTTACATGCTCAATAGGGTAGATACAGGAAGATTGTTTCCCGGGGCTGAGCAGTCTAGAACTGGGGGGTCACCACCTTAGAATATGGGTTGAGAAGACATTTCCTTCAGTCACAGGACTAATCTTCAGGATTTTCTTCCCTGGCTGTGGAGGCTCAGTCTGAATTCATTCAACATCAGAATCAATAGATTTCTGGATATTAAGGGAATGAAGCTGAGGTGGAAGATTAGCCATGACCTTGATGAATGGCAGAGCAGGCTTGAAGGGCCAGATGGTTGACTCCTGCTCCTAATTCTTATGTTCATTCATGTATTAGTTATACTGAACCAAAGCAGCAGCATACTGTACCAGCAATTTGTCTCTGTTGTAACAGTCATTATCCAATGAAAAACAGAAACTCAATCTTGCTGCACTGATCAAATACATATTCATCATCCCAAGGAACACCTGCCAGCACCCAAATCCATTAAGTCCATATTTATTACACCACGAGTGAAACATTAATTTATGGTTAATCTGTGTAAAAGAACTGGATAATATACATTATATAGTAACTAAACCTGATGATTTAGTGTTTTTCTTGCTTGAGAACTAGAGTAATCTACAGAACTTGCTTGGGTCCAAATTTTGGCATTAAATGGTTTTTGCCCTCATTTCTCTCACAAAAGTTTGAGTGGTAATCGAAAGCTCTTACCTCTGCTCATCCCCGTAAAGGAACCATAGCAGCAAATCTCATAATGGCTTAACAGCAGCTGAGAATTAATTATAAACAAATATTAGCTAAAATATGACGACTGATCAAAACCCATAATGTTTCAATATTGAATAGGTAAATAATACTTATGTATAGTATTTTCACTTGACACTATATAGCACTGGCACGCAAAATGCCCCAAGCTACTTTAGGAAAGGAAGGAACATAAAGTTTGGTCACATAGATGAATTTCCCTGTCAATGAACAATATGATCTATGACAGGAATAACAGAGAACAGATCTGAGGAAGTTGCTTTAAACTGTTTACATTGGGCAAGTAGGGAGCCAGCGAGAAAATGTGCAATAGTGGCTAGGACTTACCACAGGCAAAAGACAGGTAGCTGAGTTTTGAAAGAAAGTTTTTGAAGCGAATGGATGACGAACATGGATGTTTGAGATTGGAAGTGACAAAAAACATGGATGAGAATTTCAAAGTTGATGGAGCTGGACAATATTGTAGGGATTGAAATAAGTAGTCTTGGTGATGAGTGCGTAAAATCCCCATTTTCCAAACATGGTAAACGAGGGTTTATTCATCTGGCCTCACAGAAAACAAAGTCAGTAATGAAGTAAACAAAAGCAAATATTTAATTATCTGCATTTGTAATGGATAGGATAAATAAATGCTTCTAAAACCAATCTGTTTGTTTACATTTTATGAGAGTCTGCTCTAAAGAGACATAGTAATAATCTAGTAAATGTGGGATGGTCTTGCAATAAAAATCTTACCAATTTACAATTTAATCAAGAAACTGTAATAAAATTCTCCAGTTATTTGCTAATAACTTAGTAACCCATTTTATAGTCACAAGTGTAAATTGCATTAAAATTGTTATTCATTAATAGAACTCTTTAGGGAGTTTTAGCAACCAGATCCCAATAACAATCATTCTGTCACTGATTAAACTACTTAAATGACATTTGATTTTTTAAGATTATATTGAAGCATTGGAGATAGTTTTCCGGATGCCACATGTCCAGGGCCCATCAGGCTAACAAGGATTCCCTACAGAGTTCTTTGCTCTTCACTTAAAAGATGGCAACCAAACTATAATTCCCTATACACACACTTCACAGCAGTGCAAGAACAGTTTATATTATTCCAGATGACAATTAGTTGCTCAGTTGTTTCGTCAGAAGAAATTAATCAATTGACAAAAAAAAAATCAGCAGAGATAAGTCATCCTGGGGACTCAAATATTTTTTAATTGGAAAGGCAAATACTTGCTTGTTATAAAAATGTGTTCCCTTGAAAGAGGATGGGGGTGGGGGAAAGAGGGGGAAAAAAGAGCAGCTGGTATTACAAGTCACTGGTGATCTTACTTTTCCATCGACTGTTTTTCTTGCTTTTCTTGGGCCACCATGGTTTCTTCCATTGATTACATCACCTCGCACCTCAAACTCAAGCTGAAAAATGTAAGAAAAATATGCAATATTGCAGATTTTTCTGTTCAGTGCCCATTTTCCAGTGGTACATATTTTCAACCATTTTAACTTTACAACATGTATGAAATACAAAGGTGTACTAAAGTTAATGTGTGGCTTGTGTAGTTCAGAAAATAATTTCTGCCTCTGCACTGTATTGTGATGGTTTTCCCTCTCTTGGTAAGGGCCCCAAGGGGAACTTGGACACTGAAGCAGTATAGAGGTTTTATGCTACGTTGAGACAAAATTGAATGTAATATCCAAGGGGAATCAGTTTGAGGCACTCGAAAAATAAAGTTTGCATTGTTAAACTTTCTTTCAATTCATATTAAAGAAAATACATAGTAACATCATAACATTATTTACTTGGACAGTAAATGACAGGGCTCTGTGGAGTGTTGTAGAAGAGAGACCCAAGGGTACAGGTACATAGTTCCCAGGAAGTGATGACACAGGTAAACAAAGTGGTAATGGTGACATATGGCATGCTTGCCTCGATTGGACAGGGCATTGAGTGCAAGACTTGGGACATCATGCTACAGCTGCATAGGACATTGGTGAGACTGCACCTGGAATATTGTGTGCAGTTCTGGTCACCATATTATAACAAGAATGTGATTAAGCTAGAGAGGGTGCAAAAAAGATTCACAGTTGCTGGGACTGGTAGTCCCGAGTTATGAGAGAAGACTGGATAGGCTGCGATTGTTTTCCCTGGAGCAAAGAGGAAAGATGACCTTAGGAGATTTATAAAATCATAAGGGGCATAGATAAGGTGGATCATAACAGTATTTTCCCAGGGTAGGAGAATCTAAAACTAGAGGGCATAGATTTAAGGTGAGAGGGGAAAGATTTAAAGGGGACACGAGAGGCAAGTTTTTCCCTGACACAGAGGGTGGTGGGTATATGGAACAAGCTGCCAGAGGAAGGAAGTGGTAGAGGTGGATACAATTACAACGCTTAAAATGACATTTGGACACGTTAGGGGATAGGAAAGATTTAGAAGGATAGGAGCCAAATGCAAGCAAATGGGACTACCTCACATACGGACACAGGTTGCCATAGATAAGTTGGGCTAAAGGGCCTATTTCCATGCTGTACAACTCTATGACTATTATTTAAGTTAGGATGTTCCGAGCTCAAACAAATGGATTTTGCATACTTGTAGCTATTGTTTTTTTGGAGAACTGGTGGTGGGAGAATTACAAATGCATGACCAAGTAATGATTTACTTCATTTGGCTTGTTTCTCTCCACCGTGATTGCAGCCCTTCAAATTCTATGATCGTGTTAGCTTATTCTCAATTTGTTCACAAACTTTTGCTTAACAAAAGGAAATTATTAGTAAGTAGGTTTTTATTAGATAATATTTCAAATGTACTGGAAGGGTAATTTATCACTCTTAGCTGCAAACTATTGATTTTGTGTTTAGAAGTGGGAAGACAGATGTTCAGATAGCATTTGTGGATGATGACCATACAAAGGACCCTATTCTGCATATGTTAGATGTTAAATAAGTTTAACTTAATTCTCAGACAATACAAAATGTTGGAGTTATGCAAATGGAATGGAAACATCCAAAAGGAACATCAAGGTTGTGCAAGATTACAAAGCAGTCTGTGATATACTCTGACTTCCCATCACAATGCTGCAGCTCAACTCCAGCAAGTTTCCCCACTGCAATGGAATTAATCTGCAAGGCTAATGGAGAACCATTTAACCTGCGTTGACTACTCCCCAGAATTCAGGTCAACCCAGCCTCAAACAGACAACATATGCATAATGGGCATTCGGAGGCAAAGCTCCAAGTCACTACGGACTTTCACTGAAGGATGAGACAATGCACTAAACATCTGCAAAACTAAGTTTCTCCACCAACCTTCCCCCACTGTAAAATATTGCCCTCTGTGGGTGGTTGAAGTCTCAAACACATAGGAGGACAGAGACCACTGCTGCCCAGTGGACCATGACTTTTATGTTGGGTTTGAGACCTTTTCCTCAGGCTACCAAAGGCTGCTGGTTCACTGAAGGTGATGGCAAATGTCATCATTGATGTCTGCCTTCGCTAAAAGGTGGCTCCAGAGAACTGGGAAGAGGTCCACAACAAGGTTCTAGAAAACATTAGTCAGGGGTAGGAGGGAATAGTGTTTAAATTTCTGGATTAATATACAAAGGCCTGGATTACTGATCAAGAGGCACAGTCTTAATTCCACCATGGAAACACAAGAGGGACTGCGATGTTGGAAATCTGGAGCAACGCACACAAAATGCTGGAGGATCTCAGCAGGTCAGGCAGCAACTATGAGGGAAATGAACAGTTGATGTTTCGGGGCGAGACCCTTCATCAGGACTGGAAAGGAAGAGGGCAGAAACTAGAATAAAAGGGGAGGGGGAGGAGCATGGGCTGGCAGGTGATAGGTGAATCCAAGGGGGTAAAAGGGAATTATGTGGGAAGCTGGGAGGTGATAGGTGGAAAAGGCAAAGGGCTTAAGGAGGAATCTGATAGGAGAGGACAGTGGACTATGGAATAAAAAGAGGAGGTGGGCAGGTCGTGAGGGTGGGGGAGGGGAAAGAGAAGGGGTGAAGGAGCCACAAGAATGAGGGAAAACAATAGGGAGTTGGGGGGTGGGGGAGGAAAGCAGGTTACTGGAAGTTAGAGAAATCGATATTGATGTCATCAGGTTGGAGACTACCAAGATGGAATACGAGGTGTTGCTCCTCCAACCTGTGTCTGGCCTCAACATGGCAGTAGAGGAGGCTATGAACAGACATGGGAATGAGGAGTGGAATTAAAACGGCTGGCGGCAAACGGAGTGAAGGTACTCGACAAAGTGGTCCCCAATCTTCGCCAGGTCTTACTGATGTAGAGGCCTCACCAGATGCAATAAATGACACCGTTAATTCCACCACAGTAGTTTGGCATTAGCTCCAAGCAACTACAGAAGTCTGGTTGAAGAAGCTGGCAGCAGATGTGACTATTACACAATGGATTGTTGGAAAATGATATCTAGTTTACCAACTTTCTTCAGCAAAGGAAGTTTGCCATATTTATCTGGTCTAGTGTACAAGCGACTCCAATACATCTGACTCATAACTGCTCATTGAAATGGCCCAGTAATGAAGGATGGGCAATAAAATCTGGTTCAGCAAGCCACATTCACAACCCATAAAAAAAACTGATGAAGGAAACCACTAAATATCTTACCCAGCACCTGTACAGATTGAAATATACAGGTTTCTCCTCTTAGTGCATTAATTTCTGCTTGACCAGAATTATAATGTTCACACCAAATTGCAAACTAAACAGACGATGTTAAAAAAAACTTACCTCATCAATTATTGAGCCGTCTCTAAAACATTCAATGATCCCTGAAAAAAAAATTAGTGTAATTATTTTTCCAAGTGTGATACAGTATCAGTTAAGGTCTCAGCCATGCCGGCTATTTAATGATACTTAGTTTTTAGTTTTAGAGCCAATCATGGTTTTGCAAAGCTGATCTCATGATGCCAATCTTCCAACAGTTTAAATTTCAGATTCACAACCTTTGCAATATTAAGCTCTGCTCTGGAGAAGCGAGTCCATCATCTTGTGCAACGCTACAGATGGAGTGTATTATCAGGAGGTGATTTTTTTTCAGATGGAAGGTTAACCTGAGGCCTTATCGACTCTCATAGATGAATGCAAAAGGATTGAATGCAATACATGCTACAGTGGAATTCTTCCAGTACATTGGCCAACCACAGACCAACAAATAAGGTGAGCATTTCCTTTAGTAATTTATAGGCCTTTTTTAGTGTACTTCATTAGTGGTACAAAGAGGACGTAAAGGATGCTGTGTACATTTAAATTCTATCTGATGTATGTGCATTCCTGCTCAGAAGTTCTTAATTTCTCAGTTTTCAGTCAGAAGTCCCTTTTCAAGATTAGTCACCATCTTCATGTAGTTAATACAACAGTTTCCAATACCATACTTACACTGATAACTGACAACCCATCGCCTCCCTGCTATTCCCATGAAGTACTTTAGTGTCCTCTCACAAACAAAATCTGCATCTGAAATAGCAATCCAAAAATCACAGATTATAATTATATACCAATAAGGCTTTTATAAAAACTGAAACTTAAAAAAAAACAGGTTGTTCAATACATATAGTACATACATACACCCCCACCCCAACAGGCATTATATCAAATATTATAGAGGATAAAAAGGCCAGAAAATGGAGTCAAGGCCAAAGATCAGCCATTATCTTATTGGGTGGTGAAGCTGCCTGGAGGAACTGTATGACTTACTGCTATTATTACTTTCTTATATAGCTGGCTCACAGATCTCCATTTTTTACTATATTCTACTTCAACAGCTAGCTTATAATTTGTCCTATGCTGGAATCCTTAGAGCTGTTTTCCAGAGATGAACATTCATCATTTAAGCCAAAACTATCTGAGCAGCCAAGTTGCTTTTCACTGCCTTGACATGCAAATTTGCGACATATTGGGAGCCCCAGAAGAAATGATAATTAAACAAAATCATAGGTACTCAACTTGGTACAATTGCAATGCAAATCCTGACAAAATTAAAAGTATTTCAACAAATCAAGTTTTTTTTAAAAAAATGCAGCTTAAACAAATCTTCACATCAACATGCAATTTAATATTTTCACTCTTAGCTGTGTGAACATCATAGGAAGAATGTTTTACATATTTGTCTGATCTGAAGGGGCAGGAATTGGCGGGTAGGTTCAGAAGATGTTATTAGAATGGAGGAAGCTCCTGAGCAGCAAAAGCACTGGAATAGTCCAGCTGGGAAACTGTAATTCTATCTAATTCTAAGCTCCCCATATCTTTAAAATTCCGCATTATTGAAAAGATAATGCTAGCAAATTAATACTACACCTGTTTTCATGATGACATGTGTTGTACTGGGTGAAAAGTTACTTCGAAATTCAGCTCCCATTTTTCTTGCAAAAGCTTCAACCAATTGCTGTAATAAGAAAAGCAGTAAGATCAATTTATATACATAGCAAACGATTACTTCAAGTTTGTGCAGCAGGTAGTGCTGCTGCCTCCACTCCCCACCTGCAGTCTCTGTGAATGGAATTTGCACATTTTCCCTGTAATACATGGATTTCCAATTGCTCTAGTGTCCTCTCCCATCTCAAAGAGGTACTGGTGGGTAGATGAGTTAGCCATTGTAAATTACCCCTCGTCAGGAAGGAGAGTGGTAGGCAAATTACGGAAGAGTTGATGGGCGTGCAAGAGAATAAGTTACAGGGAAATGAGTGAGTGAAGTGGAATTGATTAGGATTGTTCTGAGAACCAGCACCGACTCAATGGGCCAAATGTCAAAAAGAAACAGGAGTTCATTATACAACTAAACACAGTACTTCCGCAATTAATGATTTTTTTTAAAAAAAGATATTCAATCCTGATATGTACTAATACTGTTAAACATGGAAGCAAATCAGAAATTTGTCTTCTGAGAAAAAAAAACCTCAGATGATCCATCTAGTCTACATTTAAAGAAATAAACGATCTGGGATTGGCAAACCTCTGTTGTCTAATGAATGATGGCACTTCAGCACTTGTATTGAAACTCAACTCTAAAATTTTATACAATATCACTTTAATACTAAGGTAAATTGATAAGATGGATTTTTTTTTCGAGAAAACTCAAAACCCAGAGGAAGTTCAAGAGTATAAATTGATGAAACTGTTGGTAGCCACTGCAATTACTTCAATTCATTTTTAAACGCTAACAGCAAAGACTGGTACATTTTGTAGATAATTACATCTCAAAGTTTAACAGGGTTACTAGATCAAAGTCAGCTCCCCATCACAAGTGACATTAACACAAAAATGGAGTACTATAATGTCATGGCTGTCAAGCTTTAGAATTTCCCTCATATTTTGCAATAGCAGTATTCAATGATTGAACATGCAGAACCCTTTATGCAGTTTAGTTTCAAAACTGGTTTCCTAGTTTCTGTTGTATCCAAAAGCAAAAATATCAACATGTTCATTCATATAGAGACACCTCAAAAGCTTGAATTCCAGTTTTGGTCCTCTAGCTTTGGTGGTCATGTTTTTTTTTGCGGGTATAGGGTGGTGCTGGAGAAGAAAGGGCTGTGAGAGAGATTCAACAGGTTATATGACACCAAGGTGAACGGTATACTCTTCCCACAAAGTGTGAAGTTGGAATGTTAAACTAACTGGCTTTCCCAAGAGCAAGCTTCAAATACAGTGAACGCCCCACCCTTTTCTACCTTTCATTTGTTTTATTGTAATTTCACTGGCTCCATGAAGAGCCTTTGAAGAATTTTACATAATGTTGACTGGAATGGATCAGTTCAATCTTAGCGTGGACAAAAAGTGGAGCGAAATAAATAACTTACGTATTGTACAAGAGAAAAAGACTAAAGTGAGAAAGGATGTACAGTTATGAACTAATCATCTCAGAAGATGTGTTCAAATTTTGTTTCCTACACTACTTCTTTCTTACTAGAGATCAATTTCCTCTTTCAATGGAACTAAAGCATTTAACTCCTGCCCGTACCTCAAATAGTTAAATGTTTACAAATATATTTTACAGCTAGATATCATTTCAGATGGTTTGGCACATGATAGAGTTAATCAAAGAAACAGGATTGGATTTGACAAGGTAAACTTCTGGAATACAAGTTATAATTAATACCCATCTTTTCATAAACATCTATAAATTACACAGATACTTGAAGCTACCGAAAATAAAATTGGATCCTCTAGTAAACAGAATAAAGCTGGTTTTAATATGGAAGCACCTTCAGCTTTAATTTTACTTCAATTTACTAAAATGCTGGGTTTCATTCCCTATTTTTGGGTTATATGTAATTTCAATGCTGAAACTTAGGCACTATCTAAAAATATCCAAATTTCCTCAGAGCCTTGGCAATGTGAATTTAAACAGCAAATTTCGTTAAACTTGGCAAATGCCACAAAGTCAATTATTAGAATTATTTACCCAAGTGATAACACCATCACCACTCTGCAGTCGGTCTCCACGGAATATCTTTAACAATAGCTCTGGGGAAATTGGTTTGCAGGGGACTGCTGAGCACAACAGTAACAAAAAAGGAGCTGAATTAACATGACAGCTGAACTATTTCCAGGTTAAATGATAACCATTAATTCAGCTCCCTCCTATGGTCAGGTTCAGTAATTCATATGTTAGAAAATGCTCAAGATTTGATCAACAGGCAACACAAAAAAAAGTGAACAGGAAGGTAAAAAAATTCTTTAAAGACTTTGCTAATGGTACTGTATGTCTAAATTGCATGGATTAATCATTCTTTTACTTAATTATTAAAATTGACATAACTTAAGCTTACAATTTCACATTTGTTCAACCCTGAAGCCACAAAAGACATTTTTCTTTGAACTGTTGTAATGGTGCTCTTGGACTTTGAAATCTTGTTGAAAACAGGAGATGAAGCACGAGAAGATCTATTCTGCTTGAAGCTTTTGGACATTGCCTTTCTGTTGGTCTTCTTGGTTTGGAATGGTGGCAGACTTAGGCTGCCAGCTACCCCTTGTGTATGTTGCAATGCTATCCTAGGAGACCAAATGGAAACCCTTTCTTCTGGTACCAGGACACACTCCTCCTTTCCTTCATCGTCCAATTTCTGAATCAGCGTAATGTCTTTCAGTAACTTCTCATTACCAGCACTGACATCTACTTAAAGGGTAAACACATTGTTAACAATGTTTTAAGACACAAGAACTTGTAGGATTTAGACATATTTGCAAACAGCAATGCTTAAAGGAATGCCAGAGAAGGCAAGACTAGGCAATAAATGAAGTTGTGTCATTTTAGTGCTTTAAGAAAGATTGACATTCAAAGTAACCATTAAATTTGCAGAGCATTTGAAGGAATTTGAGAGAGAAAACCGATTCACATGCATTAAACCATTTCCCACTATTGGTCTGAACCCTCCTTTTTCAATTATATATAGAATAATAGGAATAACATTAAAAAAACCTTCAATTTTGTACAACAATTAAAGTAGCAATGCAGAAAAATTGAGGAATGCAAGGGGGAAATTCAATTAAACTTCAAAAGGTAGGAATCCAACATAGCTTCAGCTGGTCAAGAGAATGGCATTATTTTGAAAAATACTGCAATTAAATGACTTCACCCAGCAGTGAGCAGCAGTAAACAAGTTATTACTGAGGGCTTCTAACATTACTTACACTCAAATTTCACTATTCAGTTAGTACTATAAATGGATTGACTACACTGCACTTGAAGAGGACTTAAGAAACACAAGGTGACTTCTTGAAACAGGTCAACTGGGACCTTGCCAAGATTAAATTTTTTTTTCCTATCCAAATTCAGTACCCATTTTACCCAACAGTAAACACTGTGCTATTCTATCTTTGAAGTCATGGGTGAAAACGAATGCTTACTAATGTGAACATTGTTTGTGGTATTTCTCCTGGTCTAGAGAAGGAATGGCAGAACAGGCTAAACAGAGAACGATCAGTTGAAGGGTGTACAGGAAGGTTAGGTGGGCACCTTCATTGTGATAATATAGGACATCTAATATCCATCAAGGAAACTTTAGCTCTGTCAGAACTATCCTTAAAGATCCCACCGAATGCTAACCAGCATTATGTTCAGGCTGTTTTCGTCATTCGACAAAAGTTGCTAACCCTAATCCTTGAGTACTAAATCCACAGTATCCGCTTTTGCAACTGCAGGCATGCTCAAATTATGAAAATCAGTAGTCAGGTCCATTAGATCATAAAGCAGATATTTAAATAGGCACATCACGTGGCACAGCACATCTTATTGCCCACGTTCACCCTTTGCTCAAAATATCTATACTCAAGGCGAGCTCAAAATTTGCAGCTCAGTTGTTCCTGTGAATCAAGACAATAGCACTTGTACCAAGTCACTTTGTTCCATTCCGAGGCAGAACCTTTCCAGGCTATACCGAGTGCTCTGTGCTAGCCATGCTTTTACCGATCATGAATGTTCTGATTCAGCATGTGTTATCTTTTATACAAGAAATACCTTCACTCTCCAAGTCTACTTGCTCTTTCATTTCTTTTTTTCTTTCTGCACTTGAAGGCTCTTTCATTTCCCCTTGAGAGCTTGCTTCAGATTGGAATTGATGGAGCAAGCCATTCACTTCTTGAAATCTCTCTGGTATTTGTCCAATTTCCAAATCCATTACAGGTTTCAGGCTGTTGCAGAAGAAAAAGTTAAAAATATGTTAACAGTAACTGGAATCCACAAGATTGTACAGAGAGAATTAACACAATGTACATACTACATTTATATATTCTTTGTTATTCCCAGGACACAGGAACACATAAATATGAAATTCTTCTAGCTTTTTTTTTGAACCCAGAATTTATTCTTAGCAATATTTAGCAAAGAAACATTTGCAATACCACAGCAAATTGTATGACAGGGATATCATGAAGTACAGCTACTGGCATCATTAAGACTAAAACCAAGAACAATAACAAGGAGATAACAAAACTATCATCCAAATAACTATATCCCCACATATTGAACTTTTTCCAGATGCTGAACATTTGCTGTGAATTTTTAGTTGTTTTATTGTGGAATGATTGAATATTTACCATTGTTTTGTTTCACTCAAGTTACCATTCGGAGCAGCCAATTACAATCAATCAGTTTCTGTAATTTTTAAAATCAAACCTTGGTCAAACTGCAGCCAACCCACTACTGACTGCACACTTATTAAGAAATAAATTTTTATCACAGTAATACACAGTAATCATTCAAGCTCAATAACTTTCAAGATTGCTCTGCATCTGGTGAGAATAAGAACATCTATAATTGCTACGCAAATACCAATAGCAAGATCAAATTCCAATGAACATCTGTGAAACACATACTCCCACATTCGTTATGATTTGGTCTGTTTCAACCCATGTGCCTTCGCAGAATGGATGCACTAAAAACATTTTTAGCTATAAGCGATAGGTACATAATTTATCACAGTACGGGAAAAGGCCACAGACATAGCAGTAACGTTACAGAGTTCAGCAACAGTTAGGTGTGTGTAGATAGTGGGGTGAGGGGAAACAGGAATAACAGTTATACCAAACTCTGCAAATTCAATATCCACATGCTGTTCCTTTAATCAAGGATATATGAAAATTTTAAAAGGTACCTTAGTAACCATTTTACAATTTTGGAAGTTGGAACCTTACCATTCAGTCTCTTCTTTATCCCCATGTGTAAAGGTTATGCTTGTGTTTAGCTGTTGTTGAGGTCTTAAGGCCTCAGTTGCTGGAAGACATTTTGATTTGGTTTGCAAAATCTCAGCATCCACCAGGGGAAAGGCAGCAGTAACTGTTAACATAAGAAACAATGGATTTGCAATTATATATTTTTTCCCTGTTTATACACTCAAGTTCCAACATGGAAGTAGATCTTTCAGTCCAATATTCTGATGTCTGATAAAATTTTAAGATAATGCTGCAATTTTTGATTTGTTACTTAAACAAATTGTCTTCAAGAATTGATTCTGTCCTGAGCCAATTTAACTGAACCGATATAATAAAATAAAATTCATTAATACTTCAAGTGGGTTATGAAGGTTTATCTGAAAACCCAGTGATTCCCCTGCGAACGTGTAGTATTTCATGTTTGTTCTTTAGTTTACACCCACAGGGTTTGGTGCCTTTATACTTCAACATCTTCTCACCAAGATTTTCCATTGTCTGTGATGCAAGTGGAGGTGTGGCAAAATAAAGGGAAATATTTAAGCAATGCAAGAGGGTTTGGATCCTCATCAAAATGATAATACCTTAAGAAAAACATATGCTATTTTAATGTAGCAAGCCAACAATTTGCAGAAAGTTCATTCTTTGAAAAAGCAGTGAGATGCCTTGTAATGCAGAACAAATAAATTATATATGGAAATATTGTATGCAGAAACTTTAAAGTTAAGAAAATTAAAACTAGGTGGCTGGGCAGGTGGGGGATAAGAGACAGAGGAAAGATGAATAAAATGGGAGTCATGGGAAATAATTAAGAATTCAAAAGTTGCAGGATCTTGCCAAAGCACTGGATGAAAACATTTAAATAAGCATTGCTTATATCCTCTCAATGATACGACTCAAGAAGAATTTTAAAATCAACACTTTCTTTACTAAAAATTTCTAGCATACATCTTTAAGATTTATCTTTCACAATCAAAACCAATTTGAAAAAGAACATTCCTCCTCAAAGAAACTGCCAATTGTTAAATCAGATGTCTCGTAATAGAATTGCCCAGCATGAGATTGTACCACATTTACTTTCTTAAAGCAAAAGTCTTCAGTTAAACACAACTTTTAAGAAGTCAATGGAAAAGCTCTTTCCAGATAAGAGATCCTTGTTGGATATAGATATCATAAATGATTAAAAGAACAAAATAATCAAATCATGTATTTGTGGACATGGACAAGATAAACTTGTGGTTACCCACTTGATGGCAATGGTAGAGCCAAAAGCCATGTCTGTAATTATCTGCTTGTTATAATTTATTCCAGATGGAATTTATCTGCAACTACAGAAGTGTTAATGTATTAAGTATATTCAACAACTAAACATCCTCCTGACTCTACAGAGAATTTAGAATAGAATAGAAATGACACCAGTTGCATAAGGAAATGATACGCAGTGCATTATTAGAATCTGAGAGGCTGTCAGGCAAGGCAGGAGCATACATGGATTGGTATTGGTTTATTATTGTCACTTGTACCGAGGTACAGTGAAAAGCTTGTCTTACAAACCGATCATACAGGTCAATTCATTACGCAGTGCAGTTACATTGAGTTAGTACAGAGTGCATTGATGTAGTACAAGTAAAAACAATAACAGTACTGTGTAAAGTGTCACAGCTACAGAGAAAGTGCACTGCAACAAGGTGCAAGGTCACAACAAGGTAGATCGTGAGGTCATAGTCCATCTCATTGTATAAGGGAACCGTTCAATAGTCTTATCACAGTGGGATAGAAGCTGTCCTTAAGACTGGTGGTATGTACCCTCAGGCTTCTGTATCTCCTACCCGATGGAAGAGAGAATGTCCCGGGTGGGTGGGGTCTTTGATTATGCTGGCTGCTACACCGAGACAATGAGAGGTAGAGTCCAAGGAGGGGAGGCTGGTGTCCGTGACGCGCTGGGCTGTGTCCACAACCCTCTGCAGCTTCTTGCGGTCTTGGGCAGAGCAGTTGCCGTACCAAGCCGTGATACATCCAGATAGGATGCTTTCTATGGTGCATCGGTAAAAGTTGGTGAGAGTCAAAGGGGACAAACCAAATTTCTCTAGCCTCCTGAGGATGTAAAGGTGCTGGTGAGCTTTCTTGGCCGTGGCATCTACGTGATTTGACCAGGACAGGTGATGTAATGCCCTTATGGTTAAAAACCATATAGAAACTTAGTGAGGCTCACACTCAAACAATGTTCATTTAGGCAAGGTACTGGAGAGCAAATAGCAACAGAGCTATATCCAGCAAGCACTCACTCTTTATACATAGGGGAAGAAAGTATATAATAAGTGGATCCAATTGCTTTATTCATTGCACGTAGATCCAAATAGTGAAAGCTCAACAATGGCAATAGATCAGGTACATTTGAAAGTTGATTGTTGGAGTGCAGAGCAGAATATTTTTCTCTAGCCTCTTGTATAAGTAGTATCAATAACAAGTGTAAGTGACTTGATCTCTTCTCATTATGCTGTTCTGAGAAAATGGCCCAGAGGCTACCCTGCCATTCAGTAAGATTCTGACAGATCCATTGCCTCATGACTCCCTTGGTCCAAAACTACATTATCAGCCTTAAATATACTCGATGACTGAACACATATACCTCTCTGGAATTGAGAACATCAAAAAATTTAAAAATCACCTGATCTCAATCCAAGATGGCCAAGGTCATATCCTGAAAATACACTTCCTTGTTATAGACTGACCAGCTTCATGAAATAGCTTCTCAACATTGAACCTGTCAACTCCTTTCAGAATCTTACACGTCTCAGTGAGGTAAATCAAAATATTTTTAAATTCCAATGAATCATACTCAACGTCTTTGTTTCAATCTATGGAAACATCAAGTACCTCACTCCCATTACACAAGGTCAGGGCCCCACGTTATTACATTCTGGTTCTACATACATCTATAATTCAGTCAAACATGCGCTGCCCAAATTCAGGCCCACTATCCAAGGGTGTGACTGCTTCCTGTATCAATTTTTTTTTAAGGCAATTCTCTCACTTTAGAATCCTGAATATTTGTCTGCAACTTTGACTCCAGATTAACTCTTGAAGAAGCATACAGAAAATGTGGTTGCTTCAGATATGTATGTGATTTACTGGGATAACATTTAATGTCAAAACTGATAATTAAAGAGATTTCTTGCAATTATTCCAATATAATAAATAGTGTGCACAAGTATATATTATACCGAAGTCCCAGGCTGATCCCAAGAAATTCAGTTTGTAAACTGGTTCATTACATTTTTAGTTTCAGCTTTGCTGAGTCAGCAGTAGCCTTTATTAGAGTGAATGGAAATTGACATCGAGAAGCTGCTGAGTTACCCAATTTAATTCATAAGCCACTTTAATCAGTTAATATTCAACTTGTACAAGTATCAGAAATATAGGAACAAACACCAGTATCTAATAAAACTCAGCATCTGCCAACGTTTTACAGTTTTATTTATGGTTTAAGAACTTTACCCTTTTCTATCAATGAACTGTTTGTTTTCTGGTCACGTTGAAGGCTCTCAGGACAGTCTTCTTGATGGTTCACTAAAAGTAAGTGTTGAGTGTCCTGGCTTCCATGTTGATCCAGGACTGCCTCAAGGACAGCCATTTCATGCTCAAGTTTCTTTATGTTATTCTGCATTGCATTCTTTTGCTTGGGAAGTATGGGGGTGGGGTGAAAACAAAAGTTTCAAATTGAAATAATGTGAACTGTTCTTGCTGAAAACACAGTGCACGAAATGCAGCTTAATTTTAACTTCAAAACATTTTGTACAATGCAACTAAGGGACATTGCATTCTGAAATTATTTTGACATACAATTTCCATGTTTCTTTACGGTAGAATATTACTACAAAAAATATTACCAAAGCAATAGCAGAAACAATTTAAAACTCAAATGTTCACCAAAAAAAATTTCCTAGAGGTACTAAATGAGAACATAAAGGGACACCATTCGATATGTATATTTACTACATAAAAGTTCACTCCTTCTAACCAGTCACAAACAAACTGTACCATGATGGGCTCTATTCAAGTAACATCAGAAATAATGTGACAAGCTGTAGATCAAATTTCTCTGGGAAATTTCTTTTACACTCTCCAAAAAACAAGGCAATGTAGCAATAATTTTTGGCTACTTATTCAATAATAATAGCTCATTTTATTGAATCCTGACCAGTTACATTCCACAAACATTATAATGCTCTATCTTCAGAAACCATGCTCCTCACAGCATTACTTGATTCCAGTTCTGTTTATGCTTATATATTTTTTAAAACTTCTCTTAACCAGATATTTAACAAGCGAGAGAAACAGGATGTTGCTTCAGATGGCTGTCTTGTATCCCATCCCACTGATCAGCTGCAAGGAAAAATATTGCCTCCAATCCCAAACCATGGGTTTTGCAATTTTTTTTAAATAGTGCAATCTAATTGAGATTATTCTGGCAACACACTTCATCATTTTAATTTGATATTAGTTAATACAATTGGCTTCCAAAGTGGATACCGATCCATTTGCAGCTATAAACTCAATTCCTAAAAACCCTCTGCAAATATCAGCATACAAATTCTCAACACATTTCCACATGAAGCCCTGTTGCAGGAATGTTACATGCTTGGAGGCAAAGCAATGCAGAAATATTCTTGCAAACAGAAAAAAAATGTGCTAATATGTCAACAATTCTAAAATTAGAAAGACATCTGATAATCTCAAACTTGTCTCCCCTTGTGGATCCACTGGGCCCAGGCTCTCCCATTTCAAATTCCATGATTTAAACAGACCAAAATGTCATGATCTAAAAATCACGAAATAATATGCAAAATATGTGCAAGGAAAAAATAATATTCAAGACTGAAGAAATACACCCAAATTCTGAACATATCGCAGCCTTTTTCCTGATGTGGGGGAGCTGGGGACTGGAGGGGTGGGTTTGGGGAGGAACCTGGGGACCGGGGGGGGGGTGGGGGTGCAACTTCTTCGTGCAGAAGTTGGTGGATGTGTGGGGCAGGCTGCTGATGGAAGTGGTTGAGGCAGGCACAATGACTGCAATTAAAATAAATTTGGACAGGAAAGGGTTAGAGGGATGTGGGCCAAATGCGGGCAAATAGGACTAGCTTAGATGGGCATCTTGGTCAACAGGAAGAGTTGGGCTGAAGGGCCCATTTCTGCGCTGTATGACTCTATAATTCTATCAATTATCCACCTTCTTATCCACCCCATCCATCTGTCCTGAATTAACTGCTGCAACACAAGGTGCAGTAGTTTGGCCCGTTGCACCAGGTTACAGAAAGATGGTGATTTAGGATGTAATTAGCTGGTGTTTTATCTGTCAGATTATGAACAGATGTATGCAGAGATTAGTATATGGTTCAATAATATCTCCAGCCAGATAGCTTGCTGGCATTCAGTACTAACATTCATGAGTAACAGCTACTGGAGTGAGTTATCACACACAGCCTATGAGGAAACCAATGGACTGAATCTCAATAAATATTTCCCCTGTGCTGAGCCATTTGAAGTCCTGGACTTAAGCTGTGTGCTTCCAAAGATGAGTCTTAGTATTCAGCCTGAGGATCTCCCAGCATTTAAGCGGGGGACAAGCGAAGTTTCTCAGATCCTGCAACACTTGAATCCCCATTGACTTCAATGAGGGAATCCCTGTTCAGAGATCAGAAGACAAAGGACATACCAAATTTCTTTCTTTTAAATGTTTCTTTGCTTTCATTTAATAGTTTGATTTAACTCAATTTTCCCCCCAATACTTCACATTTAAGCTTTAAGTGTCTGGATTTAATCATTAATACATTTCACTGCAAAGCACCATTTGCGGAAACCTTGGAGGCATTTCAGGCTGGATCCTGCAAACTGCACCATCTGTGGTTTAGCCCTCCTTCTGTCCACACTGCTGGATCCAACAGTCTGAAGGGCCAGCGAGATACGTGGGCCAGATGCAGAGGGTGTAAGTGTGGATGACAATTCTGGGCAATGGGCCTGGTTCAGCACAAACCTACCCAATATCTTCAGGTCAGCATGGACAGAAGAATAAAAATATATTTGAAAATGGTTCTAAAATACAGTAAAACTCTGATATTCCAGCATGTTCAGGACTTTGGTGATGTCGGACCAGCAAAGTTTGCAGACCGTTGGATGTTATTCATATTAATACCCCAACAGATATTTTTAATCATACTAGTATTATATATTAAAATACATTTCACAACGAACTTTAAAAGTTTAAAGTGAATGCTGGAACCCAGGCTCTGGGAAACATTATCTGGTAAACCATGTACTGAACCAATGAATTTCTGAAAGTTGGATAGTGGATTATTTGGATCTTTATTGTATCTAAAATTAATTAAATGTTGGTTATAGAACATACTTTGTAGGGCAGAAATAGAGGGGGAAAAAGAAAGCACAATTAAATCAACAAACCGATATCTATTGGGTAGATAGTCAGAGGCTTTTCCCCAGGGCTGAAATTGTGGCCACAAGAGGACGTAGGTTTAAGGTGCTGGGGAGCAGATATAGAGGAGATGTCAGGGGTAAGTTTTTTTTACTCAGAGTGGTGAGTGCGTGGAATGGGCTGCCGGAAACGGTGGTGGAGGCGGATACGATAGGGTCTTTCAAGAGACTGTTAGATAGGTACATGGAGCTGAGTAAAATAGAGGGCTATGGGTAAGCCTAGTAATTTCTAGGGTAAGGACATGTTCAGCACAGCTTTGTGGGCCGAAGGGCCTGAATTGTGCTGTAGTTTTTCTATGTTTCCAAACTAATTTTGTTCCAGTGGTTCCTTCCCCCCACCCCCATCTTTCAGGCTTAGGTGCTTAAGATGCAAAAGAAAAATGCCACTATAGAATCTTTATGCAATGCACTCTTTCTAATGCAACATTTAGGACTTGTCAATAACTTTTCAAGTACATATCACTATTTGTATATACTTGTCCAACAGAAATATTGTTGAACTCTGCAGTTGGAGGTAAACAAGCATTAAGCTAAAAGCAGAAATGAAATCAAACCATGCGTCCAATATTTTATACAACTGCCCTGAAGTCGACAAATCTAAAGGACAAAATTTAAACCTTCAACTAATAAATAAACATTTTATAATAAATTGGCAATATTTGTTTCACTTTGCAAATCATATACAGTATATAAAAAAAATGCAATTTTGACGAATCACAAAATAAAAATTAACATCTTACCTGAGTGGTGAGAAATTCACATTCTGGAGAGAAGGAATCACCCGTATGGCTGGCATCACTGTCATAATCTGGCACTTTTCCAGCTTCTGCAGTCAAACAGAGTTGTATTATCTATCATGGTAACGCTATTATCTGTTATAATCTGAATGCTGACTCCAGGATAGACAAATGCACGATTAAAACAGAAAATGCTAGAAATACTCAGGTCAGGTCAAGCACCCTGTGCTTTCTCTCCAGAATTTATGTTTCAGTAGTGAGGCCAACAGCAGGGTCCAGAGGTACTAGTTAGGTAATCAATGTACGTGGAGCTGGAGGACGTGGTTAATGTTCTTAATATTTTCCCCCCAATCTTCATAAAAGATTATATCAATGTCACACTTATGCTGATGGGAGAAACATAATACAAAGAGGAAGCACTGAGAATTTTAGCACATTTGAAAATGGATTAAAAAAACCCACATCCAGGCTGTTAAAAGTAGCATGGGATGAAACTACAGATGCTTTGACTGCAATTTTCAATGCTACTTGGAAGTTGGTGTGGTCCAGAGGATTGGAGGACTGCCAACATTGGATTATTGTTTAACTAGGAAGTAAAGGATAAACCAACTACACGCCAGCAGTGATGGTCAAATTAATGGAATAATAAAACATTGTGGGACTAAAATGGACAAAATAGGATTCAGTCCATTAGCAGAGGGGTCAAAAGCCAGGAAGCATGGATTTAAAGTAAATGGTCAAAGGATTAGAGGAATGGAAGGAAAGATTTATTCATTCTGAGGGTAACAGGGGTTGGGATTCAGCATCTTAAGAGGGTTTGTAGAGACATCTCATCACATTTAGAAAGTATTTAGATCTGAAGAGCTGACGCCTGCTGGGCTACAAACCCTACGGAAAAAGGTGGGAGTTGGGTAACTCACTTTTGATGGACAAAATGGGCTTGTGTGTTGTAAATCTGTTTGATTGTGTGATGGCCTTTCATAGAAACATAGAAAAACCTAGAGCACAATTCAGGCCCTTCGGCTCACAAAGTCCTGACCCTAGAAATTACTAGGCTTACCCATAGCCCTCTATTTTTCTCAGCTCCATGTACCTATCCAAAAGTCTCTTAAAAGACCCTATCGTATCCGCCTCCACCACCGTTGCCAGCAGCCCATTCCACGCACTCACCACTGAGTAAAAAAAACTTACCCCTGACATCTCTATACCTACTCCCCAGCACCTTAAACCTATGTCCTCTTGTGGCCACCATTTCAGCCCTGGGGAAAAGCCTCTGACTATCCACCCATTCAATGCCTCTCATCATCTTATATACCTCTATCAGGTCCCCCCTCATCCTCCTTCGCTCCAAGGAGAAAAGGCCGACTTCCCTCAACCTGCTTTCATAAGGCATGCTCCGCATTCCAGGCAGCATCCTTGTAAATCTCCTCTGCACCCTTTCTATGGCTTCCACATCCTTCCTGTAGTGAGGTGACCAGAACTGAGCACAGTACTCCAAGTGGCCTATATAACTGCAACAATACCTCCCGGCTCCTATATTCAATTCCATGATTGATAAAGGACAATACACCATATGCCTTCTTAACCACAGAATCAACCTGCGCAGCCGCTTTGAGCCCAAGATCCTGCTGATCCTCCACACTGCCAAGAGTCCTCCCATTAATACTGTACTCTGCCATCATATTTGACCTACCAAAATGAACCACTTCACACTTATCTGGGTTGAACTGCATCTGCCACTTCTCAGCCCAACTCTGCATCCTATGTCCCGCTGTAACCTCTGACAGCCCTCTATACTATCCACAACACATCCAACCTTTGTGTCATCCGCAAACTTACTAACCCATCCCTCCACTTCCTCATCCAGGTTGTTTATAAAAATCACAAAGAGTAAGGGTCCCAGAACAGATCCCTGAGGTACACCACTGGTCACCGACCTCCACGCAGAATACGACCCTTCAACAACCACTCTTTGCCTTCTGTGGGCCAGCCAGTTCTGGATCCACATTGCAATGTCCCCTTGGATCCCATGTCTTTCTCAATAAGCCTTGCATGGGGTACCTTATCAAATGCCTTGCTGAAATCCATATATACTACATCTACTGCTCTCCCTTCATCGATGTGTTTAGTCACATCCTCAAAAAATTCAATCAGGCTCGTAAGGCAGGACCTGCCCTTGACAAAGCCACGTTGACTATTCCTAATCATATTATACCTCTCTAAATGTTCATAAATCCTGCCTCTCAGAATCTTCTCCATCAGCTTACCAACCACTGAGCTAAGACTCACTGGTCTATAATTTTCTGGGCTCTCTCTACTCCCTTTCCTGAATAAGGGAACAACATGCGCAACCCTCCAATCTTCTGGAACCTCTCCCGTCTCCATCGATGATGCAAAGATCATTGTCAGAGGCTCCGCAATCTCCTCCCTCGCCTCCCACAGCAGCCTGGGGTACATCGCATCTGGCCCCAACGACTTATCCAACTTGATGCTTTCCAAAAGTTCCAGCACCTCCTCTTTCCTAATATCTACATGCTCAAGCTTTTCAGCCCACTGCAAGTCCACACTACAATCCCCCAGGTCTTTTTCCGTAGTGAATACTGATGTAAAGTATTCATTAAATACCTCCGCTATTTCTTCCGGATCCATACACACTTGCCCACTGCTGTATTTGATAGGCCCTATTCTTTCGCATCTTATCCTCTTGCTCTTCACATACTTATAGAATGCCTTGGGGTTTTCCTTAATCCTGCCCGCCAAGGCCTTCTCATGTCCCCTCCTGGCTCTCCTAATTTCCTTCTTAAGCTCCTTCCTGTTAGCCTTATACTTCCAGAGTATAAGGTATTTTTTCATTTAAAAAAAACTAGTTTCATTGGAGCATTCTGATGAAAGCTCACCGATCTTGAACGTTAACTCACATTTTTCTCTCTCCACAGATGCTTCTTGACATGTTGAATATTTTCTAGATTTTGTTTTTATTGCAGATTTCCAACATTTGCAGTTTTTTTTAAATATAATGAGTCTAAATCTTTAGATGTGATAAATGAATACAACCTGCACAACTAAAAGTAACTCTCAGTATTATTGCCCCACTAAATCTATGATGTTCTAAACGAAGACAAGTTTCATAGAGAGTATTCTCCCTAAAGAAAGAAACTGGAATTTTCTTTCATGTATTCTCAACAATTTGGCTGGACATGATTTAAGTATGTGAGCTGTAATAAAATTGGCAAAGGCACTTTCGCTATTTCCAGTTTTTAATTCTCCTCTTCCCCCCATAGGAATATCATTTCATTTTAATCAATGGTCAATATTTCCCTTAACTTTACGATTCCAGTACCCCCAACCTTCACTTTAGATTTCTATATTCAGGGTTTATCTTTAACTCTCTTTTCACCTTTGTCATTGACTGCTGGTTTATTCTCCCACCTCCAGAATAAACACATCTATTCATTGTTAATCTGTTCCAAGGAAATCCTCAGTAAACAAGACCCATAGATTTGTTTAGGCTGTGAATGATTTTGATAGGTTACTCCCAGGTTCTCCTTTTACTAAATCCCACAGAAAGGAAAAAACAGCAGATGCTGGTTTAGTTCTGTTTTTTTTCCTTGATGTTCTTTCATTATCTGATGGAAATCCCTGAACACTAAATCACATACATTTTTAATATTAGTGGCAATTACCTATAAAATGAGAAACTAAATCAGCAACGCATCATGAATAGGATCAGGTGCAATGTGCAGCATGCTGATATCCATATCAGTTGCCAAAGGAGATGGTTTAGTTAAATACATTAGTTAATATTTTTTATATATATAAAAAATTTTTGGCCAGCAATTAAATGAAGATGCTTGTTTGCAACTTTCAGTAGGCTGCCAACAAAGATCCAGTGATCTCTGATGCAGGTTTTCCCTTTCCCAAAATCAGTTGCTGTCAGGGAGCAGCTTGGGGGAAATCTCCAACGTCTAACTACACCAAAGAAGGCTGACGGCAAATCAGCATGAAATGAAAAGTGCTAGTTTTCAAGATTATGTCTTTACATATTTGACAGAGAACAAAGATTGGGACACATGGAAAAAGGCGGCAAGACTCTAAATACTAAAAACAAAAACTACCAATGAAAATCAATTATTAGTTTATAAAACAAAAGAATTTTGAAATAATCTGAAGGAATAAAGACAAATAATTTTACATGCAGATTGTTGTGGCCCAGAAAGCTGATTGAGCAGTAAAGTTGACTTACTAAATCTTTAAAACTCAGTTATGTCTCACTTAACAAGATGCAACATTTTCCAGCTTTTAAAAAAAAATGCACACAAAATATAGTAGTGGTGCAGTGGTTAAACTACTGGACTAGTACTTCAGAAACCAGATAAACAGTCCAGAGGCTAGGTTCTAAGCCCATCATGGCAGCTGCAGAATTGAAAATCATTTAATAATCTGACATTTAAAAGAGTTCAGTAATGACCAGCTAAAATACCCATGATAAAAATGCAACTGGTTCACTGATATCTTTCAGAGGACGGAATCTACCATCCTTCTCTTTCAGACTCAATGTGATTGACTTTTAAATACCCTCTCAAATGGCCTAGCAATCCACTCAGTTTAATGGCAATTAACAATGGGCAAAAAAAAGCCACCCTTTATGCCAATGAGCTAATCATGAAAAATGAAGAAATTCATAAAATTGTAAAGTTTTTTCCTCAATGTGTTGATGTTATTAGAGAAAGCTTCAACTGTGCAACTAAGGAGCAAGAATTCATTTATACTCCCAAGTCTTTGCCACATTTCCTCAATTATTATTAGTTCTGAAAGTTATAGTTCATTTTGTCAATCACCTGGAAAATTAACCAGTTCAAATGCCACCTTTGAACCAAACTTAACTCCCAAAATGCCATACCTAAAAGTTGTGGCTGCAGATCTGAAGCAGGTGTGCTTTTCCAAGTTTCTTCATTATTTTCCTCCCAAGTTTCAGATGCAGACAAATTTACAGCATTTTTTTGTTTGTGATGTGCCTTATGGCTCATTTTTGGTTGTGGACTGGGATTAGGGGATGAACCATCAGAATGAGAAGAAAACAAGTCCGGAGATTCTTCAGACCCTTGGCTTGGGGAAAGGGATTCATTTTGTGGACAACTCTTACCTTTGCTCTCATTTAATTTATTTGCTTCAGTGAAAACTGGCTTTCTAACTTCTGTATTATTATTTGGCAAAGAAGAGTTTTGATCCTGGGAGCCTTTTAAAGACAGACAAATTGTATTTAAGGGACTCTGTGATACTGACTTAGTTTTTGAACCCGATTTGTTGAATCCAAATATCTGAAAACAAGGCAAGTCTTCATCACTTGTTTCAGATTCTGAAGTTGACAATTTCACTGGTCGCTTCTTCCAGCCTCTAGTCTGACCTTGAGAATAGCTTTGCAAGCTGCCGTTCAGTTCTTCTGCCATTTCTTTATCCGGTTTTAGCTGTGTGCGATCCTCTCTCATTTCACATTCATTCTGCATTTCATCCAGCTCATTGACTGCATTTTTTGCAATATTTTTATGGAAGCTCGGCTTAGCAGAGTCAAATAGCTCATCAGGAGTTGCAGAGATCATTTGCAAAGTCTCACCAACTTTATTTCCTGCAGCATTGCTTTCGTCTGCATTGGGAAAGACAAACTGAGAATGGTAACTTGCTCCATCAGCTAATTTAACTAACTCACTTTCTACATCCTTAGAAACTCTTTGAGGTAATTCACTGTTTTCATAAAACTCTTTATCTCTTAGCAATTTATCCGATTCTCTCTTTTGGTAAATATCTTTTTCAATCTCTTCAAATTGGTCCCCAGCTGAAAACAATTCCATTTCTGGATGGACATTGGATTCAAGCTCTGGATCCAAAACACTCTGCTGAACAGCTTGGTCAATAAGTCTACCCTTAACTGGATTTGTAGCTTTAAGACAAGAATTGTTGTTTGTGTTGCTACTTAAGTGCTTACCAGTTTGGCTTGATCTATCAGAATCAAATTCTTCTTTCTCTGTAGAGGCCAAAGAACTACTTTTTGATCCTTTTTTTCCGAGCAACCTGTTATTCCTTTTCCCCTTTGTCCTACTTGACAGAGGCACCATCTGCTGGCCATGCTCTGGAAATACAGATGGAAGAGGCAAAGATGCTGTTGGAGGAACAATTTCAACAGAATCTTGATCTGCCCTGTTCATTTGCTGCACGTCATTATCCAACTCCCGAGAGCACTGCTTAGCTTTGGCCTCATTGGCAACCAGAGTTTCTTTGATCCCAGAAGCAGTTTTATCGAAATTCACTTTTCCAGTTTTTTGATGTGTAACAAAGTTTCTGTCATTCTTTCTATTTACTGCAGCTCCTTTATCTATCTCCTTAGATTTACCAGCAGACTCACCCTGGGAAGTTGGAGCTGCTCGGCACCCACCTTCCACAGATCGACGACCTGCAGCTGGCAAAAGAATAAATGATCTCCGTTTTGCTGACTTAAATGATTTTAGAAGCTGTTCAGTGTCCACTTCACTGTCTCCAGCAGTCTCCTTCAATCTGGTCTGTTTTGTAGACACTTTCTCACCACTGCTTTCTTCACTGCTCATGGTTGCTACCTTTGACTGATTCCCAGACAAAAATGTTGTATCATTTGAGCTCAACTTTCCAACTTCTGTACAACTGGAATGGAGATTCTGACCATTATGTTCTCTCTCAGGAACATGCTGTGGTGCCAGCAACAGGACACTGGCCTCTGTACCTGAATCCTGTGAGTATGTGCCAGAAGCTATTGTGACAGGTGAATGATTAGAAGACAGAGGATGTTTAGCCAGCAGTGTAGCATTACCAGTTTCTGCTGTTTTATCACACACCATTAATTGTTCTTCCACATCTCCTGATAACCCAAATGCAGCGCCATCTTCAAGTTTTTCTACTACACAGTTTCCACAAGAAGCTGCAAACTTTTCATTTGAACAATTAACATTAGATAACTGCTCACTGCGGGTTTGGGCTATAATATCCTGCATAGTTAAACTTTCAGTTTCTACACATACATCTATATCAGTGTTTTCCACACTCTGCTCTGAAGGTGCAACATCTACTCCAGTCCCGAGTTGTGAATGCAACCTGGTCAATTCAGTTTTCTTGCTCATGTTTTTGCCTTCCATGATTAACTTTTCATCCAGAAGCTTCAACCTGCTGCTTCTTCTGGTCGTCCTCATTTCCAGTTCTGTTTTCACAGGTTCTTCACTACTGGGGAAACTGTCAATTTTGTTTTCATTCATATCAGTTGGGCTGCTTCTGGGACTTGGTGTTCCAAGATGGTTGACAAGTTGCAAAGGTTTAGATCTTTTCTTGGTCTGTTTTGCCGATGACTTTTTTCCTTTGTTCATGTTTTTCTTGCTTTCAGCATCAGCCTTGGCCACCTTCAGATCAGGCTGTTGCAGATTTTGCATACAGTCTTCCACCAAATGCCCAGTTTCCACCATCTCACTATAAACAGCAGCTTCTACTGGAGTGGCAATAATGGGCTTGTCTTTCTCTTTACTATCAGATGGTTCTTCTCTCAATCCTTCATTTGTCTCAGTTTCAATGATCTGAGGCACAAGAACATGTTCCTGATCAATCTGGATGTTTGCATTCCAAACGCCATCAACATGATAACCATCATTAACTGGCGTTTTTATAAAGTCTTCAGGATACAATCCATTGCTTCTTGTTTTTCTTTTTTGAGTTTTATTGCAACTAATCTCAAAGTCAGGTTCTCTGTGGGCCTGTACATCATCACTTTTGCTTTCAGATCTGAAACTCCAGTTTACAGGAGCACTCTTTCTTTTGTCTCTCTTATAGGTTTTCCCAAATACTTTGTTTTCAACACCAGTTACCAGTGCTTTTGTTACATTTCTGTCATCTTTTAAGGGTGATGCAAGAGGATCATATTCAACTTTTTCAGTATCATCTGAACTAGAAGCTTCTTCACAAGATGCAAAATGGCTCTCTTTTTCTGCTAAAGAATCTGATTCAGTGTTCTGGTCACATGGATTAGATTCAGCACCAAGCCTTGACACCTCATCAACGTTAATTTTGGATAACCATTCACTGACTTTTCTGATAATTCTCTGGCTTTTTCTCTTGGACACTTTTGGAGCTGATGAACAACTAGATTCATTCCTATCTTTCTGAAAATCAGTTTTATCTCCGACTACCCAATTAGAATCTTTCTGATTAACGTCCTCCTGGTTATCCAATATTTCCAAGTCTTTTTTCAACATATTGTTCTCCAAAGGCAATGGCACCGGACTGTCAGTGAAAAGCTCTTTTCCATCAGTGCAATTTTCTGTATTCACCATTTTTGCAGCATGATGCATGATTTTTTCATTGACATTGTCAACTGGAGACCCATGCATCTCTCTGGGTGCCTCTGGGCTACAGAAGCTACTTTCTGATTTGTTCTCAGTCATTTGTTTTAGTCCTGCCACAGATTCAGTTGCACAGGAATAATCGCCAGCATCAGTGTTTGCAGTATCTTCTGACACTTCATTATCATCTACAAATTAAAAGACATTTTCAATCACAATCACTAAGGGTTAGGTTTGATTGACATTTTAGTCTTTAATCTCTTACTTCAGTGTGTACATCCTTAAAGTCAAATTTAAAGCCTCAGACAATATTTTCCCCTTTCACCAATAAAAACAAAATTTAAAGTCATCTGCCAGTTCTCAGCTTGGTGAACATTAACTTAATTTGATGACAGACAGGAACAAGTCATAAAGATCACTGTTTTCAAATGATCATATCTGGAGGATTAGTGCTAACTGACAGCTATGCAACTATAATGAATAGAATCTCTTTATACCTTCCAAGAGCAGAAATCCCTTGGTCTAGCTTTTTGAGTCCAGGCACACAAATGTAATCAAAGTGAATACCTGTGACACTTAAATCCATTATAATTTGATCAAATGCTTTTGTGGATAAAACATTTGTGTTACAATAAACATAACTCATATGAGGGATTTTTTTCTGAAATGTATACTATTGAAACATTTGCCTATACTTTTGCAACCTTCAGGTTAGATGAATGTAATGCTCTGTGTCTCCCTTCCTCCACAAGTTTCAACCTAGTTAGAATTCAGGCAATCGTTATTTCCCATGTTCCACACCAATTCCCCCTTATCAATGATTCCAACCTTCAATGATCCACTAGTTTCTCATTCCCCAAGCTCCAAATCTATCAATCTCAAAGTTGAATACACTGAGAGACAGAACCTCTACAGCCCTCTTGGGTAGACAATTTGTAAGGTTTACTAGCTTCTGGGTGAAATTTCTTCTCATCTATCCCCACTGGCTACTCCCTAATTTTAAGACTGATGGGTCCACACACACCAGCCATGGGAAACATCATCCCTGCATGCAATTAGTCAAGTCCAAAATGGATTCTGTATGTTTCCAAGAATTATATATTATTTTTCTAAACTCTTAGTTGGTCTAGGCTGTTTAATCTCGTCATAGGACATACCCACCATAAAGTTGGTATCAATATGGTGAACTTTTATTACCAATTTTGTTTAATAATTCTGTATGGTACATTAAAGGCCTTTTGAACTCCAAATTCATCGCATCCAATGGTTCCCTATTGCCTATCCTGCTAGTTACAACCTCAAAAAAAACTTGTCAAGTATGATTTTCCCTCCCCAAGCCTATTGTTAGTTTCTAAGTACCCCATTATCACTTCCTTAAAAACAGAAACTTGCAATTTCCCCGCTACTGATACCAGGCTAAAAGTTCCTTCTCTCCTTACTTTCTTCAATAATGGGGTTACATTCGCTATTTTCCAATCTGTAGGAACAGTTCTAGAATCAGAGGAACTTTGGAGATCGACAGCAAGTGTATTCACCACCTCCACAGCCACGTCCCAGAAACTTGGGATGCAAATCATTGGGTCCTGGGGATGCATTAGCTTTCAGTCCCTTAATTTCTCCAATACTATTTCTGATTTTACTAATGTTAATTTCTTAACTCTTCATTCATGCTGGAGCTGTTATTTACCATTTCTAGGTGGTTTTCTGTGAAAACAGAAAAATATCTTTTATTTCTCTGCTATTTCCTTTTCCCCTATAATAATTTCTCAGTTTGTCTGTCTCTGTGGCACCCTTGTTAACCTAACTAATCTTTTCCTTTACCACATTTCTAGCAAAACCTTTATAGCCCGGTTTATATTTCTTGCCAGATTACTCTCATGCTCTATTTCTTCTTTCCTGTTCAGTGACTTAGTTGTACTTTGCCACATCCTGAAATATCTACCAATCCTTAGATTTATTGATTTGACAACATTGTAAGCTTGTTTTCCTTGATCAATACCATCTTTCAGCCATAGCTAGACCACTTTTCTCATGCATTATAAACAATTAACTATTAATAGTACTAACGATATGTTATGACAGTGATCAAGCAATGGCTAAAATTTAATTTAGTTTCCCAATCTACCACTGCCAACTCACACCACATAGCTTGATAGTTTATTTAGATTTGAAACCCTGGTTTCAGATTGCACTAAATCACCTTTAATCTTGATTGAAAATTTTCTCATGAGCACTCTCCCCAAATGGCCCTTTAACTACCAGGATCATTGATAAATGCTGTCAATTGCACAATGCTAGCTTTAAAACAGCTAATTCCAGTGTTGGATCCTGATCTAGGAAACCAACTCTTATACATTATACAAATTCATCTTGCATAATATCACTAACTGGTTTTGCGCATTCTATGCGGATCAAAATTGCCTACGATTATTATCCTTGTTCCACACATTTTCTCCGTGCCGGACAATTACTACAGATGGAGGACCTATAGATAACAATGTTTTCTGAGCCTTGCTGTTTCTGAGCTCTATACACATTGATTCTGATTCCATCTCTCTCGTTTGAGATAAGAGCTTTTCTCTCAACTTCTGTTATCATCAGGGCTACCCCATCTTTTCCATTTGACCCACTTCTTCCAATGAAGTGTCCTGGAATTTTTAATTCCAAAACATTATCACACTGCAATCAGATGGTTATTAGATCTTTATTTATTTCTACTTATGCCATTAATTCATCAGTCTTGTTATCTGAATGTTAGCAGCATCCATAAAGACTCTTCAGTTTTGCCTTTTCAAACAGTGTTCCGATCCTATAAGGAGGTACATTCTTCTGACTGCATGCTCTATCCTTTCCCAGCCAATTCAGGTTTTCATTATTCATTTTGCTCGCTTGCCTTGTCCTTTAAAACTTTCTAAATTTTGGAACGCACATGCTACCAAGATTATGCCAAGTGTTTTTTTTTGGCACATTTATAATTTTTGGGGATCCTAGGAATTCGGGAGATTACAATGGGAATAAGGAAGGTCTTAAATCAAACATTACAGCCATTACACAATCATAAAAATTAAAATCAGAAAACATGAGCAGCTGGCCTTGCAATACGCTTCTTAAAAATGTAAGCCCAATTTAAGTAATTGGTTAGTCTCTTCAAAACGGAACTGATTAATGTCCTTTAAGGCATCCTAAAGGAAGATTAAGTCAGTAAATTTTCACCCTGGCCCTTGAAGTTAATTGAACAAAACCTACAGAATAGCAATCAATTCTATGTGCTTCAATACCAGGTACTTCTGTAAAATATTGATCAGGATACAGCTATCAAAGAAACATTAGAAAGAGGTAGTTATGTACATTACAATGACACCATCAGTGCAGCAGCCATTAGATTCCAAAGACAATTAATCATGTCTCTCTTTCTTAAACTTTAATCAATTTCCCTCCATTTCAAAAAAAAACTGTTCAATAGCAGTAGCAGTTTTCACCAAAAAGATGCTGCAGGTGAGGACAGGAAGGAAGCAAACTCTGGCACTCTGAGATTGTGCAGAAAGACGTAATTAATCAACGAAAGCAATGTTTTGTTCTGATGTATTAGAATAGTGTTTCACAAAACGGGAAAAATAAATGGGAACATGACCCTCGGATTAAGAATCCCATGCCCTACTGAGCTAGCCGAGCACTTAGGTAAAGTACATTTGTATTTATATGGCTACAGGTAAAGCTAATGGAAAAAGAAATCCAGGTGGTTATAGTGCATCAATCTTTAAGAACAATGACATGAGGTTCTTGGCTAAACTGAAGAGGGTGAGACTGGTTGCCAAGATGATTCACTGTTCATGGGACCAACTGATTAACAGATTAATGAGGGCAATTAGAGAGAGAGAAAAAAAACAAAAGGATCTAGCAAACTGTGAAATGCAGGTCAGATTTGTTTGCTGAAGCCAAAAAGAGAATGCTGGAAATGTTCAGCAGATCAGACAGCGCCTTTGTAGTGTGAAAAACTGAGTTACTATTATAGATAGATAGCCTGATAACAGAACCAGTCAATTGTGACAAAAATAGAAAAAGCAAATTATCTAAAACTGTTGAATTGGACAAAGTGCCAAAGGCTGCAATGTGTTCAGATCAAAGATGACGTGCTGCTCCTCACATCAGGCTTCATTGAAATGGTATAGGAGGGAGATCACAAACAGATGTCATTGTTGGAAGAAGAATTACAGGATATTAAAGGATGGAGAATTACAGGCAACTGGAAACTCGGGATCACCTCTGCAGACTCTACAGAGTTGCTCTGCAAAGTAGTCACCCCACCTGCATTTCATTTTCCCTGGTGTAGAGAAGCCCACATTGTGAGCACTGAATGCAGTACACTAAACCAAAAGCTCAAATGAAATCTCTAACTTTTTGTGTTTCTGGATGGTGGAAAGGCAAGAGGTAAAAGAGCATGTGCTCTATCTCAGTTGCATGGGAAAGTGCTGGGGAGGTGGAGGAAAGAATCAGGAAGTAGAGAAGGGAATGGGAGGGGAGGATAGAATCTCATTGAAGGAGTCAAATTGTAGAGGAGGATCCAATGAATGCAAAGGATGATAGGATAGGAGAGGACAAGGAGAACCCTATCCTTGCTCTGGCCGAGGAGAAAGGTTGAATAAAGGTACAGGAAATAGATGAGATGTGGTTGAAAGCTCTATCAACTACAACAGAGGGCAAGCTATGGTTAAGGGGCTAGGCTGACATGTCAGAAGCACCTCTCTCTGCTGATGCTGCACGACTTATTGAGTAATTTTGTTTTTATTTCAGGTTTCCAGCATCTGCAGTATTTTGCTTTCAAATTACTGATTTTAGAGAATGTTTACAATATAGGAGGCCCTTTTGACCCATCAAGTCCATACTAGCTCTATGCAACCAATTACAGGTCGTCCCCAGGTTACAGCACAGTTCACTTCCTGTGAACTGTTTGGATGACGCACAGTTCGCAAGTCATAAATGTGGCTGTAAACCAAGTTCCCAGGACTTCCCACAGTAGCTGGCAAATCCATCCTACCGGTCTCTCAAATGTTCATATGCAGGAGCTGTACATAGGTCAGGCTGCCGTAAACTGGGGAGGACCTGTATCCTACAACCCACACTCTCCCCATATCCCTACAGATTTAATTCTTTTCAGATTATTGTAACTGGATAAACAAGTCTGCCCCTCCTACTATCCCCCACATTCTAGACTCTAATCCCTCACTTCACCAAAAACTTTTCTCCTTATCTTAGTTCTGGTTCTTTTGTCAAATTCATTCGTTCTTTTTCTCTTTTTCCTTGATCACTATGCCATTGGGAACAGCTTCTCTTTATCTACATTGTTCATGTTTTTAAATACTTCCATCTGATTCCCTCACACCCTGGTCTCTTCAGTCTATCCAAGTAACTAAAGTCCCTCTAACATAAAAACAATTTAAAATCTGCAAACTCGTTAAAGCCTCGAACTAGACACAATATTCCAGATGTGGATGAACTAATGTATTACTCTCCCCGTTTTATCGAACACTAACCTAATATTTTGGAACATCACATGGCTGACTTTCAATTCCATCGTGATATCCCGGTATTCTATTCCTTCATTTACAAAGCTCAGAAGCCTCTGTACTTTTTTTTTCCTTAAAAACAAAAATCACTATCAACCTGCCCTGCCATTTTCAACAAGCAATGCACTTATATGGCCAAGTCTCTGTTCTTGTACCCCTCGTAGAGTTGTCTCCTCTGGTTTATATTACAGCTTCTCATTCTTCCTGCCAAACTGTAGCACTTCACATTTCTCAGCTGAGTGTTTCCAGCTTCTTCAGTTTTTATTTCATTTTTCCCCAATATCTGAAGTTTTTTTGATTTTCATAAACCCCAACACCTTATCTCCTTGAAGTCTTTTACTAATCTGCTTTGCAGTTTGCTACATCTTCACGTTTTGCATCATCTGCAAATATGGAAATTGTACCTTCTACACTCAAGTTCAAGTCATTAAAATATATCAAGTAGTTGTCATTGTATCAATTGCTGGGGATCTCTGTTTTCATCTCTGCTATTTCTTGTTATTTTAACCAATTTTCTAACCTTACTGCAAAAACATCCTCTTATTCCATGGGCTTCAAATCTTGATGACCCCACTGAGACACCTTATGAAATACTTCTTGGGAGTCAATAATAAACATCAATCATGTTTCCCTCCCCAAATAACTCCATTTAAGTTATTTAAGCATGATTTGCCTTTAACAAACCCATGATGATTTTCTTCAATCAATCCAGACTTGTCTAAGTCACTGTTAATTCTGTTGCTAATTATTGTTTCAGGAACAAGGTTAAAGTTTCTGATCTATGTTATCAAGTTTATCCCCACACTCTTTTTTTGAACAAGGGTGTACACTATTTGCAATTTTCTGGTGCTCTCTCTGAATCTAAAGATGTTTCAAAGATTACACCTGGGTCTCCACCACTACTTCCCTCAACAACCGAGGAAGCATCCCATCTGGACCAGGTAATTATCTGCTTTCAGAGCAACTGGCCATCTGGTATCTGTTCTATTAATTCTTAGCCCATCCAGAATCTCATCCACATCTCCCTTTACTGAGTCTTCTTTATCACCACTCTATGGTTTTCTTTTTGCACGTCTCTAATTTCCCTGCAAACTCGTTCTTCAATATACTTCCCACTAGCTGGTGGCCTACCAGATAGTCACAGAGTAATTACACCCACTATTGCTTCTCAGTTCTAAACAAAGAAATTCTGTACTTCACTGTTGCAAAACATTTTTGCTTTCCAGCACTGCAATATTCTTCTTAAACAATACTCCCACCCTACTTTCTTTCTTACCTTCCCTGAACATGTATCCAGGAATAACTAGAACCCATTCCCCCCAACACCCCCCCCCCCCCCCCCCCCCCCCACCCTCCAAAAGAAAAGCTGGTCTCTTGATGCCACAACATCATCATTATCATGATTTAGTTTGGAATGACATCAAAATTGGTGGTGTGGTTGACAATCAGGAAGATTGTCCCATGTTACAACAGGATCTAGATCAATAGGGAAAGTGGGTCAAAGAACAGCAAATGGAATTACTCAGGCAAGTGTGAAGTGATGCATTTTGGGAAGTTAAACAAGAGCAGGACATACACAGAGAATGGCAGGGCCCTAGGGAGTGTTGCAGAACAGAGAGATCTAGGGATAAAAGTACATTATTCCCTGAAAGAAACATCACAGGTAGACAGGATGAAGGCAGTGTACAGCATGCTTACCTTCATTGGATGGGGCATTGAGTATTAGAGTAGGGACATCACATTATAGCTGTACAAAACGTTGGTGAGATCGTACTTGGAATATTGTGTGCAGTTCTGGTCGCTATACGATATGAGGGATGCCATTAAGCTAGAACAGGTGCAGAAGAGAATCACAAGGATGTAGCTGGGACTGGTAGGCTTGAGTTATGAGGAGAAGCTCGATAGGCTGGGGTTATTTTCCATGGAATGAAGGAGGCCAAGGGGCGACCTCAAGAGGTATACAAAATCATGAGGGGCACTGATAAGATGGATCGTCACAGTCTTTTTCCCAGGGAAGGAGAGCCTAAAATGAGAAGGCATAGGGTTAAGGTGAGAGGGGAAAGATTTAAAGGGTGTCTGAGAGGCAAGTTTTTCCACACAGAGGGTGGTAGGCATATGAAACAAGCTCCAGGAAGTGGTAGAGGAGGGTACAACTACAACTTTTAAAAGACATTTGGACAGGTACGTGGATAGGAAGGGGTTAGAGGTATATGGGACAAATGCAGGCAAATGCAACTAGCTCAGGAAGAGGCCTTGCTCAGCACGGACAAGTTAGGCTGAAGGTCCTAATTCCATCTGTATAATGTTATGACTATCCCAAAGGGTTAACTGTGCGTGCCGCTCACCATCATTGCTTAATACATTTGAGTTAATGTACATGCAGAATAAACACTGAATTCTCCAATTTCAGGTAACCTGTTCTCCTCTGTCCCTTTCTCTCCAATGATCTACCCAGGTCCTCCTACACAAACCCAACATCCCCCCAGCTGCCTATCACCTAAACCTTCATTGCCTCCACCTATCACCTCCCAGCCTGTTGCAATTTCCATCCTTCCCTCCCCCACCTGACTCCATCTGCCGATCACCCCTCCTCACCTGGATCTGCCTATCACTTGTCAGCTCTGGCCCCACCCCTCACCTCTTCATACTGGCTGTCTCCCCACTACTCTTTCAGTCCAGATGAAGGATCCTGATCCAAAACATCGAATGTAATTTCTCTCTACGATGCTGTCTGACCCAGCGAGTTCCTCCAGCAGTTTGTTTTTTGCTACTGATTCCAGCATCTGTACTCCTCCACAGTAAACCCATCTTAGGTCTTGTATTTACTCTGATCCTGACTAAAAACTTCCCATTTCTTGTTCTGGTGCTATTTATCTCCTCCAATCCTCGTTGCATCTTTTCTTCACCCATCACCTCCCCCATTTTAATTTTACCTGCCAGTGGCCAAAATCCTGCCAAATAAACTCCCCTCTCTGCAGGTTTGTGAAGGTGCAATCCATCTGGCCTATACAGATACCAATTCCTCCTGAGTTCTTATAGCTGGAACAGACAGCATCTTACAAAATATGAGATATTCTTTAATGATAGGTTTTGATCATCTAAGAGAATCAGCACAATTCTCCAGTTTTCTTCTTAGTGTAGCTATGTGCCCAGGGGGATTTTAAAAATCGGGTTTAATCACCTCTCTCGGGAGATTTCATAGTTCTGAATGGATGGGAACTGCAGAAGGCAGCACAGATAAATGGAGAGTACGGAATGACTAACAGGTCTTTTAACAAGCTTATCTGAAGAATGGCAATATAATGAGATCTAATGTCTGTCAAGGATTAAAAACTAAAAAGTTCCTTTGGATAACAACTACATCAACCTCATTCTCAAAACAATCACAACTGTTTCTTGGATCCAATATTTAATAAAGCCTAGTTCTTTGTGGATTCTTGTGCAAAAAGAATCTAAGAAAGAAGTTTTGGCAATACTAATATAACATACCCATTTCTGATGAAAACAGTTCCTCCAACACTGGTTTAGATATTTTTGATTTCTTTTCCTCAGAACCTTTTTCATCATTGTCACATTGATCTGCTTTCTCTTCTTCAGAAGTGGTTTTCTTTTTCACAGTCTTTTGCTGCAACGTTGACCTATGGAAGTAACCAGAATTTTAACTGTGGATTTCTGTCGATGGTGAGTTAATTTTTGAACTGACAATTATTTATTTAAAAAAAGGTTAGATTTTGAAACAACACCTTACCCATACAAAAAAAACCGAAGCAAATAAAACACTAATAGATATGGACTAGAATGACTTAACTGCTGAGGCAGTAGGTTGGTACAGAAGTGTGTTATCCAAGTATACTAACAGGAGTTATACCTATGCCTTCAGACTCTGACTGTTAAACTGTTTAATTTTTTTTTTAATTCCACTGATCATTTTTCTGACCAAAAGAGACGAGTCATTAGATTATCCCCCATCTGGTACTTCACTTTTGTAAATATCACTTACTTAGAAAGGGTTACGTCACCAAAACGGCAACATTAGGCATGCTTAAACAAACCCTCAAAAACCCATATGGATGGCACTCAGTGCAACCCAACTGTAAACAAATATAAATTCTTGCAGAAAGCATGGAAATATAATCAAATTCAAGCATTCAAATCAGGCAACAAGCCCCTAAAATCAACAATTTGTCCAAGTGAAATCATTTCATTAACTTCTTTCTTACTGTAATTCTATTTTAAGGCTGATTGCCACTGTTGCACACCCACAATACAACACCATAGACTGTATGTGAGATAAATTTTATAATATACAACTCCTGACCTGTGCAGACTCACTTACTTTTCTTTAACATGTGCTCCGAACAAAGGCTCATCGGAAGAATCAGAGTCTGTAATACGAAAGACAAACACTAAACAAGTGTAGTACGACAAAACATCTGCCATCATTCAAATGATAACACTCTCCTCCTCTCAGGTTAAATTATAGTCCAGAAGTTAGAGCACATATTTAAACTAACATAAAGGAGTAATATACAATCAGCGTGAGCAACTTCCATGCAAAATGCTAAAGCACTGCCCCATCAGCTGTGCTGGGGAAGCACAGCCAGTAGATAGAATCATAGGGTAATACAGCATGGAAACAGGCTCTACGGTCCAACACAGCCATGCTGACCAGGGTGCCTACCAAGCTAGTCCCATATCCCTCTTAAACCCCCTTCTATCCATGTACTTATCCAAATGTCTTTTAAATATAGATATCTTACAGCATTGGAGATCTGGGTTCAATCCAAACTTCCAGTGCTTTGCATGTGGAGTTTGCACATTCTCTCTATGACTACATGGGTTCCTTCTGGGTTTTCCAATTTCCTCCCACATCCAAAAGACCTGTGGGTTAGGAGGTTGACTGGCCACTCTAAATTGCCCCTGGTGTGCAAGTGGCAGAATCTGAGGGGTGGGTGGTTCAGGAATTTGGGGGCTTTGTCAGGAATGTAGAGAGGTGTGTGCACGCGCACGTGTGTGTGCATGACAGGATTGCTCTGTGAGCTGACAGGGACACAAATGGGCTGAATGACAAGCAGGAAAGTTCCCCAGTCCAGCACTTGTTCTTTAATGAACACCAATTGCACAACTTGCCAGTTCATTCTTTTGTAAACTGATTCTTTAGTAGAACATTTAGTTCACAACCCAAGTTATTGAGGGAAGCAGTGGAGCACTCCATCAGAGCAAGGACATACAAGTAGGAATAGCTCACTGGCCAAATAGTGGCATTGCCAGCACTTCGGAGGCAGTCGAAAATCTATTCCAAAGACATATTTTGCCTCCTGGTTAAATTGAAAGAGATGGGAATTGAGTGACATAGTCAAATAAACAATGCTAAACAAACAAATCATGCTGAACACTTGAAATTCTTACCAATCTCAACATAAGCAGGAGCAACATCTATTTTCTGCCTTTTATTTCTTGTTGAAGCTTTTCTTACAAATTCAGTCAATGGAGGGTCAGTGCAAACATTCTGTATAAGAAAGCAGTTATTTCTTTATGTAACATAGTTAAGAAATTGTGAAGATGTGTGTGATACAGCTATTTCCTGATAAACAATGATAATTATGATGCTGAACTTGCAGTGATTACATCACAATGACCAGTATTCCTGGTAAGTATCATGCCAAGTCCATTGGCTGGCATCTGATGCTATACCTGTTAGTTACAAATCAAGAAAATAAAATCATCTCCAAATTCCAAAGGCAGAAGCATGCGAATTACACGGTAGACATTGCAAAGCTGTTTCAATTCAGTCTTCAAAGGACTTCTTTAAGAAACATGAATCCTACAATATAACTGCTGAAATGCAAATCAGTTGAGATGGGTTTGTGACTTAACAGCATTTTAAAATATAATTTTGATTTTTTAAAGAATAAATTAGAGAGATGGAGGTTTAACTTAGCAAGTGCCAAAAATGTTAAGAATTTCACCACTTTAATAGTCAAAACAAAGTTCTGGATAAAACAGCCATTCTACCAGATTCAAAGTATACTTGCGAAATAGGACTTCAGGTGAATGCAAAAAAAACCTAATAAGGTGGCCCAGAAATTACAGGGAAAATAGTGGCAAGTTTGTGGCATTTGCCATTAGCAAAAAAAAGCAGGAAAAGGTCAGCCTTTGAGATACGCCAGGAGTTGCAAATCACCACCAACTGCTGGATGGCAGAGACAGAGGAAGCAGCATCACAGAGAACTTCCACTGTGTTAGGGCTTCAATCTTCATCCTTAAGAGAGTAATTTGGTAGTGTAACAACAGATATTTGAATGCTGAGGGATTAAGCTGCCAAACTGGGTGCATGGCAGATTATGAGAAACCAAATGCAAGGAATAAGATTTTCTTGTTTTCATCCTACCAGTCTGCATGCTGCAGTTGTGTCTGTTCATGACAGAATTGGTAGGGGTAACCACCACACTAACGTACATAGAAAGATAGAACACTACAGCACAGTACAGGCCCTTCAGCCCACGATGTTGTGCCAACATTTTATCCTGCTCTAAGTTGAGCAGTGGAGACAAATTTTTGTCTTTACATGGAGGATACCTTCCATTGTTTCCTGCCTCTACCACTGTGCAGTGTGGGATGGATTCAGAATAGACTGAGCAATTCAAAACTGATCATTCAAGAATTACTAAAAAGCATCAGTAACAACCAAATTTCTTCTATCATAATCTGTATGCTCATAACGTCAAATCCTTATTTTAATCACCAACTATGAAAGACCAAACAAGAGCATCAGGCACGCCCAAAAGTAAAACACCAACACAAAAGGCTATATGTTGAACTGCAAGTTACTGCATGCAATAGATAGAGGAAAGCAATACTGCATCAAACAGATCAAGTCAAAGCATTGTGTTTCTGCCCTAGTCCCCACTACCTTTGGCTCCTTCATCTATGACCTGCCCTCTAATAGGTCATAAGATGAAGAAGATGTTTGCTGCTGATAACATCAATTTCATTCCTAAATCCTCAGAAAACATGGCAAAGTGCCAGAATGTAGCAATCTGAACATTCAGGAATAGGCTGAAAATGGCAATTAACATTTACCTGATATTTATCATCTCACCTTAATTTCAATGGAATTACTGGTGCTCAGCGCCCATCATCAATATCTTGTTGGTCATTATTGACCAACAACCCAATTGGATTAACTACATAAACACTATGGTTACAAGAAATGGCCACAGTTTAGGTATTCTGCAGTGATTTGCCTCCTAATTATGCAGCCTGTCTGACGAACATCCTATCCATTCACTCCCTCCATTATTAATGCACAGTAGCTGCACCAACTCAAAGTTTTTTTCAAAAGTACATCCCAAAACTGCAACCTCAACCACTTAGTGTGGAGGATAGGAGGCACAGGGGAATGCCACCTCCTACAAATCATACAGTATCAGCATGTGGAAATATATTGGCATTAATTCTTCAATGGGTTTAAATAAAGAAATACTTTCACCATACTAACTGCAGGAACTCAGTAGCAATAAGAGATGGGCAATAAATGCCCACTGTGCCAACCACTACAAACCATTAAGGGAAAAGAACCACCCCCATCAATATCAAAGATTGCTGTATTTGCACTGCGTGTACAAAGGTATCTCACATGGGAACTTAAGGCTGCCATTTCATATTGATAGAATTTATAGGTCATACAGCTTCCACAGGGACTTCTAAATCTGTAATATCTCAATATATGCTGATAATAATTTGATCCAGAGGCAGGTAGAGGCTCTCTTTCTTCCACTCAAATCTACTCTTTCCTTCCGTTAAGGAAGTTTCTTTCTTTGGCCGTAACATTTTAATGTCCAAGGAGACAGACCATTGTTGTTTGTTCTTGCATTTCACACTTTTGTCAATTCACATTTCCAGCAACGTGCAGCTGAAAAATATTGCCTGAAGGGAGAAGATTTAAAATAAATCCAATTCGTAACGCTTGCTGTAAGAGGCACTGCTCCAACAATTTCTGGGCCAATAACACTATAGATATAAAAACAGATTATTGTATTACCAAAGTGCGACATTTAGAGACTCCAGCAGCTACAATTTTCTGTGGGGTATTATTGCACTGGGCACTGTCGTCATCTTTCCATAACTGTCTGTAAGAGTTGACCTCAGCTGGGATTGTTTTCTGTGCGTCACCAATGGAGACTAGTTAAAACATGCACAAAAAAAACTTCAATTACAACTGCATGTATATAGCCACATTTATTCACCAAATTTAAAACAGCTTACTTTTTAAAACTTTCTCCATAAGCATACAGAATGGCAGTCTTGATTCAGTTGGAAGCATTTTCTCCCAGAGTTAAAAGGTTATAGATTTGAGTCCCTCCCCAGAGTCTGTCCAGAAAATGGACACTGTTGTGCCATGCAGTAGCAGGGGATTCTGCATTATTGAAGGTGTTATCTTTGAAATAAAGCATTAAACTGTTCCCTTAGATGGATGCACGGATCCCATAGCACTATTTCTAGGGAGATGCAAGGAGGAGGAGTTCAGAGATATCTCAACCATTATTCAGTGCTTAAATTTATTAAAAACACATTTTCCAGTCCTGGTCACATTGCTATTTGTGTGAACGAAAATTAGTGCTACATTTCCTACATTACTACACCTCAAAATAATTAATTTGGCCATGAAACACTTTGGATAACCCAAGGCAATGGAAGATATTATAAAGATGTATTTTCTTTCTTGACCACTAATTTTTTCCAAAGGGCTCAAAGAAATACTTTAATTCATATTCAACAGATACTGCAGAATTTATGGCGTTCAATACAGGCAAGGTTGCTGCATTTCAAATATAAAGCAGATAACATTCAATCGGTGATTAAAATATTATTGTCTAAGAATTTAATTTTTCAATTTGAGAGGCACCCAACTGAAATGTAAACTATCAATGCATTAGGCATACAGGCCTCAATGTCACAAACAGAACAATTTTGTAATTCCCTGGTTGAATTTAGTGTGTTATTCAGCCAAGGCGATAAAGAAATGCCATTATCCTAATTTTCTCAAAATATAACAAATGATAGGGTCAATAATGAATGACTAGAAGAAAAATCCACATGATTTAAAAACAATGAGAATTCTATAGAACAGTACACTCAATACCAGCAATGTACTGCCATAATTTCAATTCAAAGCACCAAATTATTCATGGTTGTCAAATATTCAATAGTGATGGAGTGAGATGGTAATGTCAATACCAGAACAGTTGGCATTTTTCATTAAACACCTTTCATCCCATCTTTGAGGACATTAACCCATTAATTAGAACACATTAAGTATGTCCAAGGTAATGCAGCACACTGTTTTCATCTCTGTACGTTTGCTTCTTCGAGAAAAAACATCTGAATTTTTAAGCATTGTTCTAATTTATGTACGTTTTCCTGCCTACTTGTCAATAATTCATAGCTAACATATTTAAGTGCTAAACACAATCGCCAAAATAAATTATGCAGTACACGATTAGCATGATGAGTAATACAATTAGATACTTGCATTCATAACCTGTGTCCAATTCAAATGCACGAATTGTTCTCACAATTCCCTCTGCAAGTTGTTTAAATTGGGTGCTTTCCTGGAGACTCCTGAAAAGGATTGTGACATTTAATAAATACTTTTAGGTGTACCATGAGCTACATCTAGCATAATGAAAGTGACTTTAACCTAGACATTTAAGTATATTACACAACATTTACATTAACCACAGTGAAAACCTACAAGGGAAATAAAAAGCAAACATTTAAAAACACAATTGCCACCAGTTTACACTGTCTTTATTAAAAACTATGGGTCAACCAACATACACAAACATTGGACAACTAGAGTTTGTTTCAACCCCATTTCTCAAGTGAATGGGAAATGAGTGCTATAAATTCAATGGTAGCCTCCCATTAAAATTACTGGCACTATACACATACCCAACAGAAGCACAATGCTATAGTACATACAGATTTCATTTGGAGTCAAATTGACTCAGTCAATGAGCTTTCACTAATTGTAGAGTCTTTTCCATGATGAAATTAAAATCTCTTGAATGACCAACGTAGTTTAATTTCTCTATCTGTTACGTTCCTCAAAATTGCCCACTTTGAAGTGGGGAATACAGAATGAGTCATAGTAATTATAAATAATGTACAACCAAAGGATACCAAGTTGGAGGGAAATTTAAATGAAGCAATCCATCGTATTCAATGCATAGATTTGATAATCTAAAATCAGGAGAAAAGTTCAGATGCTAGAAAAATGAACTAAAAATAGTAAGTGCTGGAAAAACTCAGCAGGTTAGGCTACACCAGTGGAAAGACAGTCAATGTTTCAGTTCTGATGAGGGGTCCCCGACCTAGAGAACTCAGTAAGTTCAGGTAGCAGAGAAGGTGGGGGGAGGGGAGGCAATGGTGGAACAAAGGAAATTTCTCCATTTGGGTGGTTTCTCCATATGGCTATGAAGAGGCAGTTAAGCTTCTTTTACTGTGTAAACATTGCCTATACTTAACAACATTTGCAATGTTTAGAGTGGCCTACTGAGATATGCAAACTATACAAATGAAAGAAAAAGGAAAGAAAAGGCTTGGCAAGCAAAAATAACCAGTATGGATATAAACAGAAAGAGCGAGTTACCCAAAATTGGGGAATTACACATCAGGTCCTGCAGGCTGCAGCATGACCAGATGAAAGACGAGGTATTTTTCCTTGAGTTTGTATTGGGCCTTATTGTAACTGTGCAGGAGGCCACTGACCTTTCAAAGAACGCTGTTTTTCTTGGGCTTATGCTTTTCAATCTAAAAAAAAGTTTTCATACTTTTTTTTAAAACCTTAGCACTGACCTACCTCTTGGTAAGTTTGTTCTTGCACAATGGGCACTGTATACTGCTTTTCTTCTTGCCAAAAAGCTTCAATATACAAAACCTTATTAAAATAAATTAACAGTAGTCATCCAGGGAAAAGAAAACACACAAGTACAGATTAAGCGTTTTAATAACTGCACGAGATTATTACCCATTAGTATCCTGCCAATGATAAATCTGCAAAAGAAAGTAGTCATATATTCTATTTTTAAAATCATTTCTAATTCTTGGCTAGTGTTGAAAACTTGCATTAAAAGTGGACAAAGTTTAAAATTCTGGTCTTTCCTCATGATGTACCACAGGGTTATTTCTGGAGTCAAGTTCTAAAATTCAACTACAACTCTGACCTAGCCATTTAAAATTACGGTAGTTAATTGGCAAAATTGTTCATAGCAACTACATGTAAATTGAGATCAGTGGGTTAAGGTGGTTAAATTGAAGATGATACATTCCAAGTTAGGACCTTGTGCAACTTGGAGAGTAACTTGGAACTAGCTCCTAGCGTTCCCAGCTTCTCTTGCCTTCCTTAGTGGGAGAGGCTATCAGAGCAGTCTTGATAAGTAATAGCAGTGCATTTTGTAGATGCATTTAGAGGCCTGCACTAACAAGCCAGAGCTTAAAAAAAATCACACCATAGTAAAGGTAGAATTTAAATTCAGGTCATAATCTGGAATTCAGAGAAAAAAATTCTTGCAAAGTTCTCCTCACAAACATTCAGGAACTGGTTTTAAGTTGAAAGAGTTTGTCCCACAGACCAGTCAAGCAATAGTCTTGTAAATCATATTCAGAGAATCATCACCTACAATGTGCCAGGCTCCTCCATCACAATCAGTTGGTTTCACTAGAAGATCCGACCCATTCGATGAGATGGTACAGTGGTATACTGACAGGATGGAGTTCTGGGACGACTTCAAATTTAATCCAAGACCTCATTGTATCAGGTCAAACAAGGAAATGTCCCCTGGATTACCAATGACCATCCTTTCTCAGCTGATCAGGCAGTGCTACTCCAGGTTGAACAGCAGTTTGAGGTCCTTGACCTTATTCCTTTTCAGAAGTGCTTGCACACCCATCAGCAAGTGCCTTGGTCGCCCTAGTACTAACAGAATCATTCAAGTCCTTAAGAACATCACTGCCAGACTGGATCTGAACCAACATGAGGGATAAACCTACCTGACTTCACAGTCAATCTACCTGCAGCAGATGCATCTGTCTGTGATAGCAATGATAGAAGTGACCAATACAGCTCTTATGGAGACAAAGTCATGCCTTCACATGAATGACACACTCCATCAAGAGTTGCATGATAATGAGTAAACCGAGAACAAATCTGTCAGCTCAGAACTAAGCATCCATGAGATATCAGTGGAACTTCATCAGCTGTTGAAATTTATACTGTTATCTGTAACCTAATGGCCCAGCATCTCTCACTCTACCAAGGAGCAGAAAACATTTGTGGGGTTTAATCAGTAGGCTCCCAGACAGCAGTTATGATGTAGGGAGTGAAATAGCAAATTAGGGACACATGCAAGAAAGGTACAACTGTAATCATGGATGTCTTTAATCTACACAGATCGGTCAAACAAAATTAGCAATAATATTGTGGAGGGATTCCTGGACTAAGAATGATTTTATTTTAAACCAATACGTTAAGCAACCCAACTAGAGTGCAGACAATCCTAGACGAGGTATTGTGCAATGGGAAAGGAATAATTAACAATTTTCGTGTCTGTGGTCCTTTCTGGAAGAGCGACTTTAACATGATAGAATTCTTTATTAAGATGGAGAGTGAGGTAGTATAATCAGAAACTAGGGTCCTGAAACGGAACTGAAAGGAAACAGCAAGGGTATGAAGTGTGAAGTAGCTATTATAGATTGGGGAACGTCACTAAATGGGTTGAGAGGGGATAGAGCAATGACCAATATTTAAAAAGTGTACACACGAGTTACAACAATTATTCATTTCTGTCTAGCACAATAATAAGTAAAGAAAGTTCAACTGTGGCTTGAGGAGGAAATGGGGAATATTAGATCCAACAAGGAGGCACTTAAAATTGCCAGAAAAAGCAGCAGGCCTGAGGATTGGGAGCACATTACAATTCAAATGAAGGTAAAAAGATTAAACAGGGGAAGAAAGAAGGGAGTAAGCTTGCAGAGAACATAAAATCTGACATAAAAAGCTTCTATAAACACGTACAGAAAAAAAGATCAGTGAAGACAAATACAGGTCCCCTCCAGTCAGAAACAGAGGAAATTATAATTGGGAACAATTAAACATATACTTTGGTTGCATCTTCACAAATTGGACGAAGTCGTCCCCAGATGAGTAAAGGAACCAAGGAGGGAAGAGAAGGAAAAATGGATCAAAATCAGTATTAGTAAAGAAAAAAATTGGGTTAATTACACACATGTTCACTGGTCTATGGAAGAAAGATAGGGAATCTCATGGAAACCTATATTTTCTTACAAGACTAATCAGACCAGATATAGGGAGAATGTTCCTGACGAATGGAGAATTCAGAATCAAGTCACAGCCTCAGGACACACAATATGCCAGTTAGAACAAAGCTGAAAAATTTCTTCACCCAGGGAGTAGTGAACCTGTGGAATTCTCTGCCACATAAGGAAGAAGAGGCAAAAATCATCAAATAGATTTAAGCAAGAGGATGATATATTTCTTAACACCAAAGGGATCATAGAACGTGGGGAGAAGGCAAGAATGGGGCACTGAAGTGGATAATCAGCCACGATTGCAGTGCATGCTGAAGCAGGCTCAAAGGGCTGAACTGCCTACTCTTGCTCCAGTTTTCTACGTTTATTATCAAGCCAGTGATCAAGCCTGGTTCAATGAAGAGTGCAGAAGGCCAAACTGGGAGCAGAAGGCAGCACATCTCAAAATGAGGTGCCAACAAATAAGTCTTCAACCAACTCAATTTCACTTTGCATGATTTCTAGAAATGTCTGAGAGCACCGGATACAGCAAAGTCTATAGGACTAGACAGCATTTCAGGCTATAGAAATGAAGACTTGTGCTACAAAACCAGATTTACCTCTATTCACACGAGTCCAATACAGTTAGAACACTGGAGTCGCCCAGCTATGTCCTCGCTACAAAGAGCAGGACAAATCCAATCCAGCTAACTATTGAAATTGTCACATACAGTGCCAACAAGCAGCACTTGCTCACCAATAACCTGCTCACTAATGCTGTTTTGGGTTTCACAAAGATCACTCAACTCTGAACCCCATCACAGCCTTGGTCCAAAGATAGAATTCTAGAGTGTTTAGACTGATTGCCAGTGAAAGTAAGGAAGCAGTTGACTGACTGACTATATATCAAGGAGCCTTGGTTAAAATGAAAGCAATGAGTTGAGGGTAAAACACTTCAATGTTTGTTGTTAAACCTCGCAGAAAGGAATGCAGTTATAGTTGTGGTTGCTGGACATCAATCATTCTAGCCCAGGACAATGCTGCAAGAGTTCTTCAAGACAGTGTCTTAGGCTCAACCATTTTCAGCTGTTTCCTTAATGATCTTCCTTCTATCAAGAGATCAGAAGTAGAGATGCTCGCCGACAATTGCAATGTTCAATTTCATCTGCAACTCTTCAGCAAATGAAGCATCCCATGCCTGCACGAAGCTAGGCCTAGGCAATAATCAGGCACAAGTAACATTTGCAGCACAAAAGCACCAGACAATGACCAACTTCAACAGGAGTCTACTTGGTACACAGGAGTGGACCAACTTCAACAGGAGAGTAACCAACTATGCTTGACATTCAATGGCATTTCCATGGATGTGCTCATTGTCAAACTCTTGTGGGGCGAGGGGAAGTGGGTAATCTCTCTTGACCAGAGAACGTCTGGATTAGTACTATGGTTACAAGATTTTGCCCAATTCTGTGATGAGTGTCCTAATGAATGCAGCACAACACTCAAAGAGTTAAACGACACCCAGGCCAAAGCAGCTCACTTGATTGGTACCCTATCCACTACCCTAAACATTCATTCTCTCCCCAACCACTGCATGGATGCACTGCAGTTACATTCCCAGGCTACTCTGACAGTACCCCCCACCCCCCAAATCCACAGCCTCTATCACTGTGAAGTATAAAGGTTTGTCACATAAGAAAATCACACAACATCTTATCTTAGAAATACTGCATATCTCTGTTCTGTCAACATCGTTGAATATAAATCCTGGAAGTTTCTCCACATAACACTATTTCAGAAATAGAAAGCACCATTTTACTTACCTACAGAACTGATGGTCACATTTTGTTGATACTGGTTCTTTCATCAATTCTAAGCTAAAATAAAAATGGGAGCATTAGTTTTGTACACAAGTATCAAACATAAAACACAGTGAAAAACAATAGCATAAGCAACCAGAAATGACAGACAAGAGTTTTAATTTCTCTATTTAAGCAAGCATATTAGAATGACACAAAAATCAGTGAAACACTGGAATCCACATGGTTAGGTAGAAGTGCATACAATATAAAAAGAAACTAGTTTCTTAAAAGAAATAACAGAAGTAGGCTATTTAGTCTTCCTAGCTTGCTCTGCCATTCAACATACTCATGGATGATCCACCTCAAAACCATTTCTCGCCCAATACCCATATCACTCAATTTCTCCACCATCCAGAAATCCATCAATCTCACTTTTGAATTAAATCAATGATCAAGTCTCCACAGCACTCCAGCATTGATAATTCTAAAGATTCAACATCCACTCAGTGAAAAAAATTTCACCTTATCTCAATCCTAAATGACCTAACATATTTTGGGACTGTAACTCCTAGTTCCCAGCAAATGACCCCAGTGAAATATTCTTCCCATATCCAGTCAGTCATGCTCTAAGAATTTTGTACATTTCAATGAAGTCCCTCGCACTCTTCCAAAGAATAGTTTTAGCCTACTCAATCTTTCCTCATATAACAGACCAGCCATCCCAGAAATTAGTCTGGTGAATCTCTGCAATATTCCTATTTTCTGCACATGTATCTGGACTGTATGATTTACTTTGTTGACCTGAAGCATCCTGGACTTGAATGTGGCCTGAACAACAGTCAGGAATTCAATGCACACCAAAACCACATCCCAAGACCACCCTAAAAGCTTGGTCAAAAATAGAAACCCACCCACCAGTTTTCAAAGCATTGAAGATTTTAATGTACAAAAGCATTTAACTATTTAGTTTTTTAAATTTTTATTAAAATAATTAAAAATCATTACATTAAACCAAAATAATTTTTTAAAAATTGCCTATCTTTGCTTTTATATCCAAGCCCCAAAATGCTCTTTAAAATCAAGGATGCCACACATCATGGCACAGGATTCAATAGCATCTGAAATATAAAATTGTCAAGTCTTGGTAAGATGCACTCTGGCAAGATTCATATCAAAAGGATTTTAAAAATTACTTTGAGAGAAAGTGTAGTCTATTGGCCTATTTGGATGGTACACCAACATTTAGTCCAAAACGACCAACTGGAAATACCTTTCTCATAAGTGAATTCAAAATGGTCAGAAGCTCACATCATTCAAATTCTGCCAATGCAGAAATGTACAAAATTGTGATTTACCATATTGGACATTCCAAATTCTTCAACATTAACGACAAAACCTTGTGCACATGTTCAATTTCTGACGTGCAAAAAGACATTTCTGTTTATTTTGTTTTGTAGATCTCTGCAAAACAACGTGTGCATTAAAGAACTTTACAACTTCTGTTTTTATCCAATATTTAGTATTATATAATTTATTATATTTTACCACTCAACATTTTAATTATATTCTTACAAATTACTCCTTATCATTTTACCATTTGAACTGCTGAGGCACTGTGAAAAGATAATTATACAAATAAAAGTACATTAAAGAAAATTCTGTGCTTGCAATGAAAATGAAACCTTATTTTCAACATAGAGGCATTAAGTAGCTGCCTGCCAACAGAAACTGATCAGATTTAGGTCAGTGTGTTCAGGAATAAAAGAGGGAAAGGGCCAATTCAGATCTTTTGTTTGTAATGAGAAAAGTTCCTTTGATAATATTGTTGTAAAGGGGCCTTTAGGCAAAACGTGATAGTAATATGATAGATATTTTATGTTGAGTTTTAAATCAATTTTGTTTGATCTGAAACTAGGGTCTTAAATTTAAATACAGAAAACCATGAAGATATGAGGAGAGAGTTGGCTGTGGTTAATTGGGAAATACATTGAAGGTACAAATGGACAGGCAAGGCTAGCATTAAATAAAGGCATAATTTGAAAAAATTCTTAAAGCAGAGAAACCAAAAATGCAACAGTACTCCATTTGTGGCTGACAGAAGAAATTAAAGATAGCATTAAATCCAAGGAAGAGTATTGCCAGAAACAGCAGTAGGCCTGAGGATTGGGAGCATTTTAAAACTCAAAATAAAATCCAGAAGTTGATAAAGAAAGGCAAGATAGAATATGAGAGTAAACTAGCAAGAAACAAAAATGGACTGCAAGCTCTTCTATAGCCACATAAAAATAAAAAGCCCAGTGTGCACAAATGTGGTTCCTTACAGACAGAGGTGGGAGAATTTATAACAGGAAATAAGGAAAATCATCGGACAGAAAATACAAAAGCTTGGGAACACGTACCATCAGGCTCAAGGACAGCTTCTGCCCTGCTGTTATAAGACTCTTAAATGGACAGCTTATACACTAATGATGAATTCTTGATAACTCAGTCTGCCTCATCACAGCCCTTCCACTTTATTTACCTACCTGCACTGCACTTTATTTGTAACTGTAGCACTATATCCTGCATTCTGTCTTCTTTTCCATTTTGCACTACCTGGATGTACTTATGTATGAAATGATCTGTCTGGATAGCACACAAAAAGCTTCTCACCATATCACGGTACACATGACAATAATAATTACCAAAATGGTTATGAAATTAAACAAATGTGTTTATGCCATCACAGAAGATAACGAAAACCTGCTGCAAATACCAGAGAATGAGGAATTTTTAACAACAGTTCTGGAAGTTAGCGAGACACAGCTGATGAATTCCTAACACCTGATAATCTACAACTCAAGAGTTTTGAAAGAGGATCTGTGGACGGTGCCAGACCAGCTACACATTTCCAGTTTTATTTCAGATTTCCAGCACCTGCGTTTATTTTTATTGGCTGTGGAGATGGTGGATCCTCTAGTTATCATCTTCCAAAATTTTATAGATTCTGGAATTGTTCCTGAGAGTAATAAGTGGGACCTCATTAGTTATGAAAGGAGGGAAAGAGAAAACAGAATCACTGACATGTTAGCCTAACAGTGGGAAAAAGAATGAACTCTATATTGAAGGATGTGATAAAGAATAAACAGGTCAGCACGGTTCGGGGGAAAATGAGGACATGACCAGTAGGATTGAAGAGGGAGACCAGTGGAAGTGGTGTATCTGGATTTTCAGAATGTTTTGATAAGATCCCAGGCAAGAAGCCAGTCAAGATTAGAGCACAGAGAATTGGGTACAATACGCATTAAGAATTGGTTACTGGACAGAAAATGAAGCATTGAAATAAATAAGTCTTCCTCAGCTTGGCAGGCTGTGATTAGTAGGACACTTCAAGGATCAGTGCTTGGGCACAAGCTATTTACAAACTATACCTAATGAACACTTGCTATAAAAGGTTCCAATGTAATTCATCACTTAATGAAGGTTTCATTTGCTACAAGGAAGAGTTGGGAACACAACTGAATTTTGACTTTCACAGGTCCGTGAAAACCATCAACATTAAACAATCTTTTGGATTGGGTTAATGGGACAGAGTCTGTGAAGTAAACAATGTATTTAAAATGTGTAAAAGCTCGAGCACCTGCGCTCAGCCATCTGGCTACAATCGCAGGTGTTCGAGTTTGGAATGACGTGCAACTTTCAGCTTGTGTGTTTCAGCTTTTCAAAACAAGCTGTTTGCTTTTGATTTACTGCATCCATACTGGACGGAAATTGACTAGCATCCGACTTCCTTCATTACAATTCTGGTATGCCCTGTGAAAGGGTTTAGTATACCTCCGCTTTATAAATTTTTGCGTAGGATTCTTTAGGAACTTAACCCCTTTGTAAACAGGGAGACATCTCAGAGGGAACCAAATGTCATTTTTCTCAAGTTTTCTGATGATACAAAACTGTATGTGATTACGAGTTGTGAGAACACAAAAGGGCTTCAAAGTGATTTAAACAAATTGCGCAAGTGGGCACAAACATGGCTGATCCTCTTCAGTAAGAAAACAGGCAGAGTATAATTTAAATGGTGAGAGATTGGGGAATGTTGAAATACAGAGAGACCTGGGTGTGCATGTACATCGGTCATTGAAAGAAAGCATGCAGATTCAGCAACAGTTAAAGCAGGAAATGCTGGTCCTCATTGCAAGAAGTTTTGAGTACAATCACAAGAATATCTTACAACAATTTATCTAGGGGTTTGACAAGACCATATCTGGAAAACCGTGTGCAGTTTTGGTCTTCTTACCCAAGAAAGGACATACTCGTCATTAAAGCATCAGCTCCTAGGATTATTATGCAAAAATAGATTAGAATCATCCAAGTATCCAAAGGAAAGTATCCGAGTAGAGAAGAATAATATGGAGAAGAGGCAAAGAGGACAATGAATTCAAGAACGTAGACAGCTAATGAGAGGGGAAGTAAGGAAAAGACGAGATATGAGCATGTGGATGAATTTTTTTGTAATTACTCAGGATCCAGGAGTCAATGTACCATTCCAAGATCAGAGGTGATAATTATTGGGGATGTGGCTAAATGTTGATTTTGAACAGCAGACTTTAGGTAATCTAACTAGATAGTATGTAGGATGGTTGCCAAGACAGTATTGAAACGGTTAGGCATGAAAAAAAAGTGTGCGTGGGGCTGGGGGCGGGTTCCCAGGAAGTCATCCTGGTCAGCGAGCATGAGTTGGGCCCAAGTGTCTGTTTACGCGCTTTACAGTACAACTCTATGACACCACGAACACCTTACTCAATAGGCAGGTCCGCTCATCATCTCCGATCTTTCTCCCAACAACATAACACACAACGTACCATAAGCAACTACATGGGGAAAACAGCAGTTTTAAAACGCGCATGGTTTCATGAAGATAAAACTTTAACAGCAAACACAGAAGTCGATTGCACAGCGTATAACAACTTCAGCGCGTTATTTTCCGCACTCAGCGATGTGTCTGCCCGCGGGCCCCACAACTCCTGCAACCCTGGCGCTCCGGCTGAAACTCCTGCGGCTGATGTCGGACCCGCACTGACGGCAAATCCCGAGCTCCGCGACCGGACGCACAACTCATCCCGGAGACTTTTCACCAAAACAAACACCAGCTCTCAGACCTGGGACGAAGTGTAACCCGCACACGCCGGACTGAAGCGGCTCCGACGGCTCCACTCAGACCCAGACCCCCTCCGCCATATTTTGGGTTTCCCGCACTTCTATCGCGTCACGTGACACAAAGCGCGCAGCCGCGTCACGTAACTCAGCGACTGCCGCCTCTCGTCACGTGCGCCCCCGGTGACGTCACATGGTGTGGTTACGTAGGCCGGACGCGGGTGCCGATTGTAAACCAAATACGGCATGACGTCAGACGGGGGGGTTAAGCTTTGAATTTCAATACATAACACTGCGGGGGCAGATTTAACATCACATTGCATTGCATAGTCGCAATTCCAATTATTCTTGATTTAACATCGTTCGTTATCAGAGGTTAACCTAATTCTAATGTTTTATAAGGTGTGGCGAATGGTCAGCTGACGTGCGGCAGCCAATGAGAGGCTGTGTTTACCTCCGGCCGCGGTGGGTGCTGGGGGATGTCAGTGGTGTGAGGTAAACAGAGGAGCGGTGGGCGGCCGGGGATCGGACGCGTTTTCCCGGTGCCGCCAACCGACCGCCGCGCCGTGCCGGCCCCCGGGGGTAGTCCCACCGCCGGCACCGCGCATCATGGAGGAGCAGATCAAACTGTGTGTCACCTGTGGCGGAGAGACGCAAACTTTCCTGATGTGCGACTCGGCGAAGACGACGTGGGCGGACCTGGAGGCGATGGTGAGTGGGAGGAGGCGAGGCTTGGCCGCGGGCCCAGCCTCGGGGCCCGGCATTTCGTGCCTCGGGTTGTTGGAGAGCCGCACCTCAGCCTCCCGGCTCAAGGCAGGCAGTATTTACACGCGTCGATCCATGAGCTGCCAACGTCAAAGCGCAGTCTGGTTTAACTAAACATTTGTGCTTTCGATGTGACATTGCCTGGTGTGGTGATTGGATTATTTTTATTTTATTTAAATTGGGGCTGTTTTCCTTCCACTTGCCCAGATATTTTTCTCTATATGTTGTAATGGTTGCAGTTACTACAAAGATCACAGAAAGGTTACGACACTTCGCGTCCTTATCGGTGGTTTGCAAGAATAATCATCTAGGCTCAACTCACTACTTCACTCTTTCTCCATAGCTCTGCATTCTTCCCCTTTCAAATGCTCATCCATTTTCCCTTGAATGCTACTTTTGAATCTATCTTCACCATTATCCTTAATTACTTCATAAAAGTTTTTCCTCATTTGACCTCTTGTTGTTTTGACATTCACCATTATATGCCTTTTCGTTCTTGACCTTCCCATCAATGGTAACTGTTTCCCTGTCTAGACTCTTCCTGATTTTTAAATACTTTTTTCGGGTCCCCTCAAATTTCTCCGACCTGGGGGAATAATCCCATTGTTGTGGGAGATTTCTTTTGCATGCTCTTTAGCTGATGGGACAGGATACTGCAGTTACGGTTGAAACAATGTTTTATTGTGATTTGTCATGGCTTCTTCAGCACTTATTATTTACCCCTGTTTATAAATCCAGGATCCCATGTGTTTTTAAACTGCTGTTTCAACCTGTCCTGTTGTGTTCTGATAATTTATGCACATATACCTGCAGATCTTTCAGTACTTGTATGCTTTTTTGAATTATTATACCCAGTATTGCTTCTCTTTATTCTTCCTACTTTACATTTTTCTGTTTTTTTTTGCCACATGTCCATTCTATCAGCCTGATTGTACCTCTTGTTTCCACCTATTACTAATCTTAATAAAAAGATAAAAGATAATAAAAAGTTAATTTCTAACTTTTGTGTTATCTGTCAACTTAGAAACTTTGCCCTGTACAGTTTTAAAGCATGCTGCTAATCCCCCTTTTATCCTATGGGCTTTAACCTGGATAACAAATCCAAGATGTAGCACTTTATCAAATGCCTTCTAAAAGTCCATACTTACCACATCAAACACATTGCCCTCCTTGGCCCTCTGCTTCATGACCAAAAAATGTAATTAATTCAGTTAAAGGCAAACCAATGCTGGCTTTCGCTACTGCTAGTGACTGTTAATTGTGCCTCTAATCATCAGTTCTATAAGTTTCTCCACCACTGGGGTGAAACTGATTGTCCATAGGTGTTGGGTTAATTCTTGCATTACCTTTTGATTAAGGATGTAACATTTGCAATTATGTGATCTTCGCAAACTGAGCACAATTGCCCACACAATATCAAGAAGTTTCAACTTCATTTCATAAAGCCAAATTATGTTTATGTTTCCCAAATCTAGATGCAACTTGTCTAGCATTTTTAAGACATTGTTAACATTTCTTTAAGGAATAAAATCATTGAATATAAATCACCTTTTTGAGTTTTTAATTAAAGGAGCCATTTTACTTAAATGAGGTGTATATCAATACATTATTCCCTTGATTCAAAAGCTGCTATCCTACTTATTGCTTTCTGGTGATTCGTTGCCTGCTTGACTGAAATGTATGATGATGTTTTCTAGGCGTACCCATTTTACAATAGAAGCATTGTGATGTGGCATTGCTGTGGTTGTTGCCAAGAATAGTGTACAATTCAATGTCCAGAATTAGTTCATGATGTTGATTATCCTGACTAATTTTGATATGATGGCTCTCTCAGCATGATATTTCCGGCTTTCTGGTGATGCTTGTAAGTGTCACTGATTTGATTTTTGGCTGAAGCTCTGACCCAGAGAGAAAAAAATAGAATGATGGTTGAGGAGCTTGGTAAAGTCCTTCTTCCATATAGGATTTTAGTATTAAATTGAAAACTCTAGAGTGTGGCATTTTAAATAAGTTATCTAATGGAAACTACTTTTGCCTTTCTGTTTAAAAAAAGGCCAGGCCATCCATTCAGTGGTAGTTAATAAATTTTTCAAATTCCAATATGGTTCCCATCAGAAAAGTGTCATTTAAGAGCCAAACTATTTTTTTCTAATATATGAAGTTGCAATGTAAGGAAGGTTTTGAGTTCCTCAACTGTCTTTCTGTTATTATTTTTAAGTGTTAAAATCTGGGGAAAAAAGTCTTCTGATCTTGCTTGGTTTTACAAAGTTTAGCTTTGCTTTTCTTGGGTAGGTTAACATTATGTAGCATAGCGTAGCTTCAGTTTACTTGATCTTGTTGTCCATTTGGATATAGTGCTGCATCTATTCTTTTACTTCAAGTGCTATCATAAAGCATCAGGAGCTGATAATTTAAATGTGATTATTTGGGAAAGATCTATCCATTTGAAGTTTTGTTTCCTTGGGCAATGGTCAAGGGTATGTGCTAAACAATGAAGTGTTCTGTTTTTACTGTAGTTGCATAAAAACAGGGAGCTGTCTGAGACTAAAGAAATGCACCAGTTATAGCATAGAATAATTCCCATAATCTAATGTTTGTTCCAACTATCCTCCTTTAGTAAATGGTTGAATATCTGGGTATTGGGTTTGGGTGTCCTGTCTGGAAAAGAGTTGCAAAGTTGGAAATAGTGGAATATTTTAAAGGAGGACTGTAATTCTTTTAGTAGTTATAAAACGTTAAGGTGCTGTTGCAGCATCTCCTGTCCTCCAGACCTTTTTTTATTTAATATTATTCATGATGTTTGAACAACTCAAAGCCACTTCCAGTGAGGTATTTTTGAAGTGTTGTTACTGATGACCCAGAGAGCTTGCCCAAAGCAAGGTCTGCAAACAACAATGCTAAAATGCTGGCGATCGTGATTATGTGATCATATTGAACAGAGATGGTTTTATTAGAATATCAGTAATAACTCAATGATCGTATTGACATAAGACAACAGTATTTTTTCTGTCAATCCATTTGAATAATCACAAGGGATACTGTGTGGTGTATGAAAGATTGAGGAAAATCTATCACAGTTTTGGCCTTGATTTAATAGTGCAAATCCTAAAGTAGATCTTGAGGAACCCTCTCGTTATGAGTGAGAATGCTTTCAGTGAGTCAGACAAGATGGTTGTGGTGGTTGGAAGCTAGTCATTTCAGCCATAGGACATCTCTGTGGGACTTCTCCAGTCAACTATTAGGTGTCCTAAGCCAACTATTTTCAGCTACTTCATCAATGGCCACCTTCCTTCATAAGGCCAGAAGTTGGGATGTTCTCTGATGATTGCACAATATTGTGATGACTCAAATAATGAAGCAGTCCACAACCAAATGCAGCAAGACCTAAATGATATCCAGGCATGGGCTGTTACGTGGCACAAATGTTATTTGCCACTTAAGTGCCAGGCTCTTTCATTATCCAACGAGAAAATCCTGCTATCGTCCCCTGTCATTTCAATGGCATTGCAATCACTGAATCCCCCACTATCAATATCCCAGGGGCTACCAGAAACTGAACTGGAGTTGCCATATGCACAATGTGGCCTACAAGAGCAGGTCAGAAGTTAGGAATTCTGCAGCGAGTAACTGGCCTCCTAACTCTCCAAAGCCTGTCCACCATCTATAAGGCTCAAGTCAGATGGCATACTCGCCACTTGCTTAGATGAATGCACTTCAACAACACTCGAAAGCTTGACAGTGTACAAGACACAGCAGATTGCTTTAATAAGCACCTGATACACAACCATTCACTCACTTCACCACTGATGCACGGTAGCAGCAATTTGTGCCATCTACGGGATGCACTGCAACATCTCACCAAGACTAAGATACCACCTTTCAAACCCACATCACCACCTGGAAGTAGCCCCCCCAAGCAGCACACCATCTTGACTTGGAAATATATTGCCAATTCTTCAACGTTACAAGGTCAAAATCCTGGAACACTCTTCCTAACAGCATTGTGGGTATACCCACACCACAAGGAGTGCAGTGGTTCAAGAAGAGAGCTCTTCACCATCGTCTCAAGGACAACTAGGGATAGCAATTAAGTGCTAGCTCATCCTGCAAAGCCCACATCCCTTGAATGAATATTTTAAAAAAAATTAATACTTGAATTTAAAATTCAAAAATTTGCTGATCATGCAACATTACACACCCAGTCCATCTGTGGAGCTAGCTCAGCACATGTTGACCATAGCAGTTCTTAATCCTCTTAGATCTGTTGTGTCATTGCTAATGCTGCATCTATTCCATTAATTTTCTAAACCTGTGAATAGGAACACCAAATTTATGAATCTAGGGAATAGGAAAATGAAAATATCTGTCAAGTCAGGCAGCATCTGTGGTGAAGGAGACAGTTACTGTTTCAGCTAATGACCTTTTCATCTGACCTGAGCTATAATTACAAAAGCTTAACTTTCCACTAACGTGCATCGAACTGCTGTCTTTCACTGAATAACTGTGTGGAAGTTTGGGATTCCCATACAATTGTACACAAATGTCAAAGTCCTGAACTTCCACAAGGTTAATTGGTGCTGTCGTTTAAACTACACTGTAATGCACTTATGCTGGGAAATCTGAAATTGCTGAACCCATGCCTGGTCTATTCTAGAGCAATGTGATTAATTGCAATAGAAGGAATGGCTGCAAGCAAGATTGTAAAATTGTGAACTTTTAAATTGTTTTAAGTGCTATAAGTTACAAAACTGAATACTATATTTAATTTTAAAATGTTTTGAATGTTTCGGTATGCCCTGTTCAATTTATTTGACAGCATTGACAGTTGATTCGGTATCAGGGTGTGGCTTAACTGGTTGTCAAAGCATTTTGTTTGGATCAAAAGTCACCAAGACTCTTTGCTGAACTGGGCCTTGCAGAACATTTTGGAATTGACTTCTTTTGGGGAGTTCAGTTCAGGGTAGAGAAGCATTTTATGGCAGCATTTTGAACATTTTGATTAAACATTTTTTGTTGATTCTTGAGGATGCTCAGAACAGAATTTATTGCAGCCTTGAGTTTTGGGCTAGAATTTTTTAATTGCTCAAACTGTATGTTGTTTTATTTAATAAGCAATCTGAAAACAAAATAAGGTTGTTGGCATTTTGGAATCTGGTTCGTTAATCCAGAAGTGGGCATTCTGTATCCTTATTATTGAGTATTGTAAATCTTTCTCAAAATTCTTGTGAAAACATAGTTATGAATCTACAAACTGGATCAAAAATTAGCTCAATGGGAGGAAGCAAAGAACAGTAATTGATTGGTATTTTTCTGACTGGAAGGGATGTTACCAGAGGGGCGCCACAGCTTTTTGTAAAGCATACTAAGACGTTTGCAGATGCTACAAAAATTGGCATTGTGGTTGCCAGTGAGGAGGAAGACCATAGACTGGTGAGAGGGGATTGATGAGAGTGTGGAAGAATAAAGTGGGATTAGTTGAGGATTAGTATAAATGGGTGTTTGATGGTTGGCGTGGATTTGGAAAACTGAAGAACCTGTTTCTGTGCTATATGGCTTTAAAAGTAGCAAATGAAATTTTAATGTGGGGAAGTGTGAGGTAATACATTTAGAGGTGTAATTAGGCTAGGGAATACATAATAAATGGAAGCATATTGAGGGTGAGGAGTTTGCAGTTCAGTAAGGTGGTTCGAAAGGCATATTAGATGCTTTCGTTATAGGGCAATAAGTGAGGGGAGTTGTGTTATATATCAGTAGTTAGATTATGGCTTGAGTATCGCGTACAACTCTGATCACACAGAAAAGATGTGATTGAATTGCATTGGAGAGGATGTAGTGGAGATTTACAAAGATGTTGCTGGAACTGGCAAAAAGTAACTATAAGAAAAGATTGGATAAGTTATGGTTGTTTTGTTCAGAACAGAGGGGACTGAGGAAGGACTTACTTGAGGTGTACAGGAGTGTGAGGTGCCCAGATGGGGTGAATAGGAAAAATTAATTTCCCTTGTTGGAGGGGCCAAGAAACTGTTAGCAAAGTTATTGGGTTAGAGGGAAGTAGATTGCTTTTTGTTTCTCAGCTAAAAAGTACTTCGTCAGTGGCGACAAAGGCCCAACAATATCTTTCCAAATCAAGATGGTGTGTGACATGAAACAAAAACTGCAGGAGATGGTGTTCCCATGTGCCTGCTGCCCTTGTCTTCTTGTGGTAGTGGCTATTGGTTTGAGAAGTGCTGTTGGAGTGGTCAAGGCAAATAACTGGTGCATTTGTGGATGGTCCATACAGTAGCCACTGTGTGCCAGTGGTGCAGGGAATGAATGTTTAGGGTAGTTGATGGGGTAGCAGTAAATATGTCTGCTTTGTCTTGGATGATAATTTTCTTGAGAATTACTGAGATTTGCTCTCAAAATAAGTGGAGAATGTTCCATCACCCTCCTGACTGGTGCATTGTAGATGGTGGAAAGGCGTTTGTGTATCAGCAGCTGTCACTTGCTGCAGAATACCCAGCATATGAACAACTCTTGCAGCTATGGTATGAATCTGGCTGATCCAGTTGAGTTTCTAGTCAATGGTGATAAGGAGCAACTCGGTGATAAGGAGCAACTCGGTGACAGTAATGCCATTGAATGTCAAGGGTGGTCAGACTATCTTTTTTTGGAGGAGATGGTCATTACTTGGCTTTTTTGGCACATGTTCCTCCTTATTAGCCCAAGCTTTAATGTTGCATAGGTTTTGCTGCAGGTGGCATGGGCCTAGTCAATCAGTGGGGAGTTATGAATTGTGTAATCATGAGCAAATGTCCCCTTTCTGACCTTGTAAAGAAAGGAAAATAATTGAAGCAGCTGAAAGTGGTTGGGCCTAGGATGCTGTCCTAAGAAACTCCTGCAGTGATATCCTGGGGCAGGGATGATTGATCTTCAACAACCACAACTATTTTCATTTTTGCAAAGTGTGACTCCAACTATGGGAGTTTTCCCTTTTTGGGCGTCATCTTCACCTTCAGATTGACCTGGGTGCCTTGATGTCAAGAGTAGGTGTTCCCAACTCGCTCTGGAGTTCAGCTATTAGTCCACCTAAGATGGTGTGGTCATGGCAAAACTGAAACTGGGCATTAATGAGCAGGTCATTGGTAATAACACTTTCTGTCACTTTGGTTGAAAGTAAATAGGCTAAGTGTTAATTAGCCTGTTTCAATTTGTCGTGCTATATCCTTCCCTGTTACAAGTTTTCTATGATCAGAAATAATTTCCAATCAGGATCAATTATAAAATTATTTTAACTGAAATATGTGCTCGATAAATGTTAACAAAACTTGCAAAACACAACAGTAGAGATATTTGTATGACAGTTTCTGGAGTATTTATTGCTAGACTTTCATTGCTGGAATAAGAATGATCTCTTTATATCCACTATTTTATTAATTGGTTTCACTCGTAGCACATTGATCAAATATAATTCAGAAGTTTGTAGGTTAATGCCTTTGGACTCTGTGGTGGGGGGGGGGTGGTGTGGGTGGGAATGGAAAGAATAGCAGATGTGCAATATTCAGATATTGTTATCAATGTGGCCTATACTTTTTACTGCAGTTAGGAAACCTGAAATGTGGGTTGAACAGTTGCAACAATATCATTACAGAAAGCTGCTATTTATTAAAGATAGCTTAAGGAGGCTTTTGCTGCCACTGATGGAGAGAATGAAAACGGTGAATTATCGCAGGCCATGCCAAGAGCCCTTCAAGAAGGCCTGCTTTCTTTTAACAGTTAGCACAGATTTGACTTTGTGCAGCTGACTTCATTTGGATTCTTCATGGAGAAGGTAAAGAGAATTACCTATTCAGCTGAAATACAGATTTTTGGAGTTATTCCACATGGTGTGGTGTTTAAAACCCTTCACATTATAGGGCTGCCTGGCTGGTTAGACTTAATATCAAAGATCCAATAATCTAGAAGCAGTTTTTTTTTATTAATCATCATTTTTGCTTGATGATTTCTGGATTTTAATTTGAAATATGAGTACCAAGAAGACCTAAATGGTCTCCTGTAAATCCAACTGTGTACTTTCTGTATGAGGTGAATTTGTCAAAGTTGGATACTGTTATATATGTGTATTACAATGGTTAACTTTTAATTTTATATTCCCAGATAAAAGTGTCATTTGATCTCAACAATGTTCAAATGAAGTACTTTGATGAAGATAATGAAGAGGTAAGTTCCTGTGACATGGCGTAAATCACTGAAGTATTCTGTACAGATTGAATACACTTACTCAAGATCTTCATGTGGTTGGCATTGATAGTTAAACATAATTAACTTTTATGATTCAACATGTAACATTTTAAAAAAAAATTAATTTCTTGTTGTGCAGCTTGGAGTGGAGAGCTCAATGCTACTTAACAGCACATACTAAACCTATGCAGATCTGTTGCTTTAATGATCAACCAATGATTATTCTTTTGGGAGTGGAAGATTAGAACCATTCTGAATTGCTGGCAGATTCAGTGATCTGATAATTGAGCTGGCACTGCAGGGCATGAGAGATGAATGATCAGACAGCCAGGTTTGTTAATGGGATTTGTTGGAATAAATCAATTAGAAGGCCAAGCGAAAGCTGAGAGATAGGATGGTTGGGTATCTAAAGAATGGATGTGTGCCAGAGATCTTTCAAGGTCATCTAGTTAAACTCCAGCACTATTCCTGTGCACACTTGAGGTCTTGTCAATCTGCAGCTAAATTATATGAGCATAAGTAAGTGAGGTTTCTTCAAAACAAGCAGACAGAAACTGCATGTGTAGTTTTCTCAGTACCTTAGATTGGAAGTTCTTGTGATGATTTCTGAAAGAATCAAATGTTCCATTCCCAGTCATATGATTAAGGAGTAAAAGATGACCACTGTCTTAGAGGGCAATCTGTGTTCACTTAATATTTTAGAATTTTGTTTAGGGTATACTTTATTTCATGATTTTTTTTCTCTTATTTTAGGTGTCTGTTAACAGTGCAGGTAGGTGTACATAAGAATCATATTTATACAAATAGGAAATCTGCCATTTAAAAAAATTCCATGCTGATTGTATTTGGCCTCAAACTTGGCTTGCATACAGGATCTTAAAAAGCAGAAAAAAAAGTTACCTGTGCCAAGACGGTATATAATTTTATAAATCTTGTAGGATTCATAAGGTAAAAGAAGCCTGTGCTAATGAGCCATGCACAGTTTTGGGCCCAGCTGCTGATTACTGTAACTAAAACCAGCACCTGCAGATTTCATGCTTAGTATTGATTAGAATTTTTTTTGCAAAGTGGTATATACATGGGCTTTACGGTCCCAAATTTCTCTGAAGATGTGGAGTGTGCTGGCCAAGACGCAGCATCAGTTTTCAGGAGGATAGAGGACGTACAGGTTTTTAGATACCTTCCTGATGGAGGAGGTAAATCCTGCATTTATAGTGAAGATAAACGTCCTAATCTGTCCTCCTCAACACCTTGGTACTGCAGGACAGAGGTACCAATGCTGGTTTGCTGTCCTTTTATTTTTTCAACAAACCAACAGGAGCCTAGCAAACATTTCCCCTTATGACTCCAGTAAGGAGTCATAAGAAGGTAAAATCTTTAGATTCACAAAATAAATGTTGTTCATGTTGAATGTCTGGGGAAAAACTTTGAGCATCTCCCTGTATATTTCAACAAATCCTTTTGAAATATCTCGTGGCAAGTGAATGGTACAGGTCATCCTGTGTTACCAGTGCCCAGTTTGTGAATGAGCTCCCATAATATTATTAAATTCAAAAGTCCAATGTATGTACATGCATTCATTTCTACAAATGGCAGAACTTGTTTCCTCTCTAAACTTTTGGTAATTGTTCTTTCTTATCAGTCTTGTGTGTTTTTGATGCCATTTATTACAATACTGTGGAGGTATGGTTACCATATCGAGTGATTTTTTTTGTGTATTTTCTGACTTGCTGACAAAATCAACCTGTGGGGATCTGAAAAAATAGAACCCATTTGTTACCTGGGGATGGCCTGTATGCCTTTAAGTAATGTTTGAAGTCCTCAGCAATGCCTTGTCCATCTCTAAGTATACCTTGTCCTAATGGCAACCAGCTAGAGTCGAGTGTTTTCCATAAAAATGCCATTTTGCCTCCCTATTGAGTACCACCAGCAAGTTGAGCAGCAGTTTAGCCTCCTAACAATCTTCAAGTAGCTGTTCCTAGCTGCTACTAGATTGAATTAATCATTTGCTGAGTTTGCAACTCAGGATCACATCTTGGCCAAATCAAAAACTCTTCAATGCTTAAATAAGTTTTAAAAAGAAAAACAAAATCACACCCTTAACCTTTTAAATTTGGCTTTGTTATGTAGTTATAGTTGATAAGGTTCACTTTAGACATTTTGGTTTTATCCTTGCCCTCTTCTGTTTGATAGTTTTGTTTTCATTTTCTCTTTCACAGAGGAATATGAAGAACTTTTAAAGGTAATTACCATTAATTCTAATTTAAGATAGCCTTGATATTTAGTTCTGTAACTTAAGTTTGCTTAATTTTCCACATTACTAAATAATTTCATTGACTTTTACACAAAGGAAGATCGTGCACTGATAAATATTATTCACATTATGTATGTGCTGACATGATTCCTTGTAAACAATTATATCAGTAAATTCATCAATTTACATCTCAATCTTCAGTCCTTTTAATATGTGTATGTAGTCAAATAGAACAATTACAGCACAATTCAGGCCCTTCGGCCCACAAAGCTGTGCCGAACATGTCCCTACCCTAGAAATTACTAGACTTACCCATAGCCCTCTATTTTACTCAGCTCCATGTACCTATCTAACAGTCTCTTGAAAGACCCTATTGTATCAGCCTCCATCACTGTTTCCGGCAGCCCATTCCACGCACTCACCACTCTCTGAATAAAAAACTTACCCCTGACATCTCCTCTAGATCTACTCTCCAGCACCTTAAACCTATGTCCTCTTGTGGCCACCAATTCAGCCCTGGGGAAATGAATGGGGAAATGTAATGAATAAATTTGGGTATATTCTCTATCTCGTTCCTTCCAGTCATTGACAGAATTGGCTGCTTAGGCTTCTTGTCCTACTTCCACATCTTTGGCTCTCTCTTGTTTCTCATTGGCTTGGGGTCCCTTGGCAACATCATATGAGGAAAAAGCTACTGTATTTCCACGTATACACCGATACCACGTTCAACTCCAGCACCACCAGTTTTGATCACGCTATTGCTTCCAAATTCCTAAAACTGCTTATCCAACATAAAACGTTGGATGAGCATAAATTTTCTTCAGTTAATTATTAGAAAGACTGAAGGCATTATTTTCAGTATTTGCCAGAGACTCTATCCACCTCCCTGAAAACTGTCTGAAACCAAACAAGTCGAGTTCTAATCTACTGTGCTGCATTTGACAGCAAAATAAATGGCTAACCACATTTGCAGCGTCATCAAAGCATTCTACTTCTACTTCTGTACATTTATTGAACTCCAGCCCTACTTCAATATACCTGTTGCTGAATCCCTCATCAATGTCTTTCTACCTTCCAGACTTTATTATACCACTGCAGAAGTGGTGGTCTCCTGCTTTTTACCTTGCATAAACATCTGAAACCCTGCTGTACAGGTCCCCACTTTCACTAAAACCTGTTCATGGTTAATGCATTGTCCCTGTACTAATAGATGTGAATTGGTTTCTCACTTAAGCAACTATTCTAATTTAAAATTATTATCCTTATTCTTGCATCCCTTTTTGTCCCTTCCTAATTCTTTAGATATCTGTATTTCTCCAATTCTGGCATCTTGTATGCCCCTGATATTAATTATTTGCTCACTGACAGTCATCCCTTTAGCTATCCTGCTCTAAACTCTGAACTTCTGCTCTAAATTCTCTGCCTCTCCTTCCTCCTTTTGAGATGCTCTTTAAAACTTGTCTCTCTATCTTGCCTGTCTTAGGTCATCTTGTATGGGTAAATCTCAGATTTTTTCCGACGTAATCCATTGGAGCACCTTCGGACATTTTGAAGATGCTAGATAAATATAAGTAGTTGTTCCTGCTTTCTTGTGAACAAGACTGTAACATCTGCACCTCGTCAGCTTGCTAAGCTAAACCACAGGGCATTAAGAATTTATAGACCTGGGGTATGATTAAAATCAAGTGTTGGACAGATTGGATAGTGAAGGCATTTTCCTTTCCTCATTCTATTAATAATCAGAATTATTGGATTCACATATACAATTTGTAATTTGAACTTTCCAACCCTGCATTGCTATAATAGTTTAGTGAACATTACGGAATATTCTGTTTGCTATTATTCCACAGTAACTTTTTTAAAAAGAAGTGAATGATGTTTGGTAATAAGTTGTTCTGTTTAATTGAGTGTTGTGTAATATGTTGCTTTTGGTATAATGCGATTTCTATCTTTGTTGTTGTTTTGTCCTCTTAATCAGAGTGCAGTTAAGCAAGGAAAACAGATTCAAATGAATGCTTATGAAGTAAAACTGAAGGATAAAATGGAAAACCATAGTGCAAAGAGAACGTTTGAAAATAATGAGTTGAAAGGGTCTCAGAATAAGAAAGCTAAGAAAAAAGAAATGAAACATTATTCACAGTTAGCAAAAGTCATTGGCCCTGAGATGAAGGTTTCACAAGAAGCTAAAAAAAAGGTAATTTTTTAATATGTATTGTATGAACAATTTATTCTAAAGGATCATCAGCATAGCTTTTTACATTTTCCCACATCATTAATCACAGTAAAACAACACAGAAGCAGGCCTTTTGACCCAACTCGTCCATGCCAACCAAGTTATCTACCTGAACTAGTTCCATTTGGCCCATATCCTTTCAAACCTTTCCTATCAATATACCTGTCAGTGTCTTTTAAACATTGTAACTGTACCCACCTCTACAGCTTCCTCATTCCATACACCCAGTTGCTCCTTGGGTCCCTTTTAAATATTTCCCTTCTCACCTTAAACCTATACCCATGAGTTTTAGATTCCCCTACCCTGGGGAAAAAGGCTGACTGTTCACTTTTTCTATGCCCCTCATGATTTTATATAACCTCTATAAGGTCACCCCTCAGCCTCCTACGCTCCAGGGAAAAGTCCAGCCTATCCAACCTTTTAATTTGAGCTCCCCAGTCCCAGATCATGAATCTTTGTGGCACCCTTTGCAGGTTAATGACCTCCTTTATATAGCTGGGCATCCAGAAATGCACACAACTTTCCAGGTGCAGTCTCACCAACGACTCGTACAGTTGTAACACAACATACCAACTCCTGTATTCATTGCCCTGACTTTTGAAGGCAAGCATGCCAGATGCCTTCTTTACCACCATCTCTACCTGCATCTCCTCTTTCAAGCAACTTTGCGCCTGTACCCCTAAGTCTCTCTGTTCTACAACACTCTACAGAGCTCTGCTATTTACTGTGTGAGTCCTGCCCTGATTTAACTTGCCAACTTAAACACCTTGCCCTTGTCTGAGTTAAATTCCATCTGCCATTCCTTGGATCACTTGTTCAGTTGATCTAGACTGGTTATAAGTGAATTGGAATGATTTGACATCAAAAGATCTGTTTGTATTTACTTCTGTTTACACTTTCTTTAATTGGAAAGCTACTTGTATTTTTTTACAGGGATTTTTTCCTAAGTATTAAGCTACTCTTGCCTCTCATTTGCTTTGTCACCCCAAGCCAATGCCAGTCTCCGATGGAAGGTGCAGATAACCTGTGTCTAGAGTATGATCAGTGTCATTATTAAGCCACCTAGCTGTTGCTGCAAGAAACTGGTGTGGAAGGGAGAACGAAGAGAAATCCTCCTCCCTGTTCCTCTATTTCTACCTGTGAGAAAAGATGCATGACTGTTTTCCTGCTACCTCCATAATCCCATGCTCAATCATTAAATTGTAAGCAGGAGATGGTATTATTGATATAGATATGCGAGCTATTACATGTATTTCATCTTTCACTTAAAGATTCCACAAATGTGGTAGAATTTGTATTGAATGAACCAGCAACAACAATTATAATATGCTGTTGTTTTCTTAATATTCTGGAATATTTTTGTACTAACTTACTGGTTGTACACTGCTTCCAACAGTTCCTTTTGATTTGCACAAATAAAGTAACTTATCCTATCGCTGTTTTTGTAGATAATGCCTAAAGATGCAAATCAAACAAAAGAAAATTGGCAGCTGCCTCCAGTTTGGTTTACAGAATACATGGAAATGGTAAGTAAAGGCATTCCTGGTATTCAAGATGATATTGAAACCTGTTAACTTCTGCCTCACTAGCTTGATGTCTCAAGTTGTGAGTATGTGCGAGATAAAGCAACAACATTGTAGGAATAATTCCATGCACCTGCTTTTATCAGAAACTTTGTGATAACAACAGCCTTGTATTTTTTTGTCCTGTAGTTCTAAAGCATTACGTTACTACTAATTAAAATGAATCTATTTCTGGGTTTATGGTGTGATATTTTGCATTGAGTAACTGATAAGGGATGGTGCTTTTTTTTTATCAGTGTTTTTATTAATCCATGTTAGTACTTTATCTTTTGTAGTTCGTTCATTTTATTCAAAGATGGTAAGGTTTTATAGTTGGTGCTGAATTTGATTTGTTTTTAAAAGTTATAGTCAGACTTTTAGTAGTCTAATGCAATAATATTGCATTATCAAACTGCTGATTTACTGAAAAATGCCCTCCTATTATTTGACTTCTTGCCTATTTTCTTCTTTCTAACAGCAGTCCTCTGTTTTGTTTCATTATGGACATTAACAAAAACTGAATTTGTGACCTCTGGACATTTCAGAACACTTCAGACATTGAAGAAATTACCATTTGCAGGGAAATAGAGCAGCCAATTTGAATGCTGCAATGCTGTAGAATTCTGTCTCCACCCCATGGCTCCTTGCATACTGCTGCAAAATTTTTTTAAATTCAAAATTGAACTAGATTTTCTATTTCTGCAGAGCATGCTGCTGTTAGATTAGATGTTTCTTTGGGGAACATGAATACAAGTAACTGAAGGCTCATAGTTTGAAAACTTTTGAATGTAGGCGGATTCTAGACATTCTCAGTCGTCAATCTTTAACTTGCTATTTTCATCCAACCTGCTGTTTACTTCCAGAGAGTTGCTTAACCTGCAGTGTACCTCAATGCTCCCATGACTAAGAGGACATTGATTTTAAAGAATAAACATGTGGAGATGTATCTTGTTTGGTAATTGGCAAGAAAAGCCTGTGCTTTGATCTATAGTTTGTGATGAGATTGCTTAGTTCATTGAGTTAATTATGTTGATAGTCAGCCAAGCAGGAGTGTTCTTCACTTGTCTTGCATTTCCAAACAGAGTCTGGGGAAGGGCCAACTCCGTGTATATTTCCTGCTGCTCACTCCAGCTTGTGAACCTTGCTGGATACTGCATATACATTGATAGCTAGAGTTGCTGTGATGCCCTACCATGTGAAATGCCCACTGAAGATTCTTGTCTAAGTTGAAGTACAACTATTGTTTCCTGTATTGGGGATGGAAGTGGTTTTCCAAAGCCTAGTATGAGTGAAACCAAAGTTAAAATTGCTGATTTTCAACCCCCCCCTTTTGTACTCCAGGGAAGCGGGGGCAGAGAATTATGTTGGTAAAACAGTGGGATCTATTTTCTGCTGTTGATATTTGCCCACCAGAATGGTAAGCTGATTTAATGCAGACATGTTTATATGATTACATTAATGGCTGCCAATTTATATAATAGTTGTTCATTCTTTTTCTCTGTTTAGATCTTAACCATCTAGTTATGGATGGATGTCAGTGATTTGCAACTCCTGAAGGTCATTTGAGTGCTGAAGTTATATAACCTTCTGTCACATTCATTCAACTTTAATTGAATTGCATAAACCTATCTTGTTTATCTTGCTGGTTGTCCAAATGAAACTCCTTAGCTTGCACGCATATTAAAATCAGAAAGTACTTTGCACTTACTAGCAAAGAACCAGAATATTAGCATTTTTAAATAATGCAATACCATTACCAGAAGTTAAATATTATCAGAAAAAATGGAAATATTTTATTTCTGTTCCCAAAATAGATTTGGAAATATAGTAAGGGTTCATTTCAACACTTTCCTGAATCTCTTGTATCTCTTGTTTCTTTTGGACTAACACCTGACTATTTCAGTTTCTTTTTTCTCTTTTCCATCTAAGGCAAGGGATCAAAAAAAATGGCACTCCAGTTTATTGCACAATTCTGTTGCTTTACCCATTGGTGTCAATGGACAGAATATCAAAGGCAGGTAGAGCAGAGTAGAAGGCTTAGAATTCTGCCCTGTTCATTATAAGCCTATTTCAGTCTTTTGTGTTTTTTTTTTGTCCCTGGAATTTCAGTGTCTGTACATCTTCATTTTCAGTTCAAAGAAACCTTTGTGAGAGAAGCTGTTGACCGGATCTGTTGCGATTTCTTTGAGAAAATGAACATTCAGCAGCGTGTGTGTAATCCTTCCAATGGCTTGGTGGCATGTCCTATCCAAGTTCCAGAAGTGCACACAACACAGGTTAACTGCTACGATTGGCTAATGACTTGTAACAACTGCCAATCTCGAATTCTTGGAATACGCTACCAGTGCAGGTAATGTGAAGTATAAATTTTACTTACCTAGTCGCAGTTAAGTAGTGACTATTACAATTGTCAGAATTTGACCACTGTGGGTAATTAAGTCTAAATGACAGATCAGGGTTTTTGCAGTCAGATTTAAACACTTATAAGGGTACAGGGATACTGGAGTTTCAGTACTGGCACATAGGTGTTTTAATTTGCGCCAATGCTGCAGTCATACTGTACGTGAAAAGTCAAACCAAGAAACAAAGCCTGGTCAGTCACTCATTCAATTACGCACTTGACTTGTAAGTTTCACAGTAGTGCAAAGGGGATTTGGTCTTGCACTTTTAATAAACTTGTGCAGTGTTGAAAGCTTTGTTAGACATTCCTCAAGTGAGTTGGCAGACTGATTTCTGAGTTGCTCCTTATTCAGTGGATCATGGCAGATATTTTTGTACCTAGTTAACTCCACTTAAGTATACTGTTTAAATTTTAATGCGTGGAGAAGACTGTCATTTCAGGAGGCTTTTGAATGTGATTACAGTGTGTGGTACTCTAAGTGGTATTCTGTTGCACCTTGGTGGTGGCATTCACTTTTCTTTCATTACACTTGCAAACTGTGATGTGCTACTTGTGTCAGTAGAAAACCAAAACCACTTTAAGGCTATGCCAACTATGCAGCAAAATTGCAAACAACGCAAGATTTTGATGTAATTTTGCAGAAATATCCTGTACCAAACATGGCATATGGGCAAAAAGTTTTTGCTTAATCATTGGCAGTATTCCTTTCCTCCTCCATTGACTGCTGGTTTATGCATATTCAGGCTAGTTTGTAATTAACTATTTGCAGAGACTGAAACCTTATGAGGTCGGTGGTGGGCCTTTTCCATCCCTATTGGGACTTAATAGGAAGCAGGAGGTAGCCAAAATTTTCTATTTGATTCACTTCCCCAGGTTACTTATTTAAAAATTTTATTTATCTTGAAGCCATCAGTTAAAAAGGAATTACTGCCTTTGGTGAAATAAGCTTGAGGAAACTTATTTATCTTAAATTTTAATTTTCTGTTATTAGAAGCATAAGAATGTATTTTTGGATGTAATTAAAATGATGTGATTTAAATTTTATTTTTCATAGCATTTGCCCTACTTATACCATCTGTGACTCGTGTGAAGCTGGTGATTATAGGCATGATCCTAATCATGCATTGTTGAAATTGAGAAAAGCCTTACCGTCAGCTGAGATCACACCTACGCAGTTCGGAAACTCTCTCCCTGGTGTAGCAGAACAAACAAGGTAATATTAATTTTCACATGCATGAGGATTACAGAATCTAACCACTAATATACCATCCGGTATGAAATGCAAAAAGGTAGAAAGGTGAAACTTTGGGCAGGTAGGTAGACACTGGCAATTTCCAGTAGCTAACGGGTTTAAGAAAAGGGACCACAGGTATGATGCTGAATATTTAAAAAAAAATAGAGTGGAGTGGGCTTAACTTGTTATAATGGCTTGGGGTTGAGGCGGGGGGATTGCAAAATTTACTTTTCTTAGTAGTGGTTGAGGGTGAAAGTGTCCAGAAGGGGGAAAAGGATATGAGAACCAGGCAAGTGAATGTAATTCAAACTAATTACTTTAAGGTTGAGTGTGGACATGGCACTCTATTCTGAGCTCCATCATGGCAAGAGATTCCCAGTTGGACACAGGAAACGATTGTGAGCCTTTCTTAAAATCCTCCATGAAAATGGATAACATCTCCTTCGACTTGTGGGAGTATCATGACAACTCGAGAAGGAGATGTTGCATTCAGGATGGGATTAAGAATCCTCTTGAGATTATTTGTCAGGACACACGCTCATATCCGGTATAAATGGCAGACAGAGACCCACCTGCCCTCTTCAAGCCCCTCCTGCCTTGCATGTGTCTAAGTCTGTGGGTCCTGCATAGGCCATAGCAGCTCCATGGAACTGGAGCGGAAGCAGATCATCCCCTGAGAGAAAAGAGCCAAAATGTTAGAGTAATGTAGTTGAGATGCCAGCTATTTATAGTAGACACAAACTGGTCGTCATAGTAACAAAAATGAAAACTGACTAGATATCTGCAACTTTGGTGATGTTCATGTCCAGTGTTTCACATTCTGTGTACAGTGTGATGTAATTTAATTTCACTATGAGAACTGTGTACGGTTTAATTTTTGAAGGAAGTTTGCTGAAATGTCACATTGTACCTCACTAGTTTCATTGTTGATTTTCCAGTCAGCTTCAAAATGCACATGCCTTTAAAGTCAATTAAAGAAATGTTCTTTGTCTAAAAGCCCATTTAAGATGTGTTTTACTATAATAGGATACAGTGAGATTTGTGTATTAGTATTTCTCCAACATTAATGTTGAGCAGATAACCATATTATTGAAATTTTGGAGAAGTTTCATAGCAAAATGTGAATTAAAATTTTTACTTTAATTAGGTTGCAGAAACAAATAGATAAAACTTTTCTGAAAGCTGAAAAGCAAAGACTGCGAGCTGAAAAGAGACAACGCAAGGCAGAGTTTAAGGAGATTAAAAAGCAGCTAAAACTGCAGAAAAAGCATCTGCAGTGGAATGGTGTACATGTCATGGAACAACTAAGTCAACCCATACAAGAGCCTAAAGGACCCAAGCATGCCACTTCTACAATGTAAGTAAAAGGATCATTAATTCTTTGGGGAACCATTGCAACATTTCCTTGCAGAAAAGACAGCGTGTTAAACATATTTTCGCTTCAATTTTCATGAGCAAATGGTACAAATTTTAATGTTGTGTATATACTTGTCCAGAAATTTGAAGTAATTGGAAATATAAGGTATCCAGGAAATGGAAAAAACAGTATATTGTTTAAATGCAGTGACAACAGAATACTGTGTACAGAAGGATCTGAGTGTCCTTGTACATGAATAACAAAGTTAGTAACCATGTAGTGAGCAACTAAGAAGACAAATGGAATATTGAATACAAATTTAGGGAAGTCTTGTTACAGCTGTATAGGCTATTGGTGAGACCATAATCTGAAGTAATGGCTGCAGATTTGGTCTCCTGATATAAGAAGAGACGTATTTTCATTGGAGACGGTTTAGAAGGAGATTCACTAAGTAGATTCTTATGAGGAATGGTTGAGCAGGTCAAACTTGTACTCCGTAGAGTTTAGAAGAAATGAGAGATGCTCTTGTTGAAGCATCTAGGATTCTCAGGGGTCTTACTGGGTATATAATCATTCCCTACTGAGGAAACTAGAACTAGGGGACATAGTTTCAGAATAAAGGTTTACCATTTAAGATAGAGATGAATCTGGAAGACATTGAAACATTGAATTTATTCAAAACTGGCGTAGACAGATTTGTCGAATACAAGGAAGTTGAGGATTAAGCTAGTAAGGAAATGTTGAGATCGGCTATGGTCGTATTGATGGCAGGGCAGGCTCGAGACCATGTGACTACTACTCTTGTTCCTTGTGTTGTATTAGTTCTTAACTATTCAATACAGTGTAACTTGGGAATCTCTAAGATGTGATTTTGACAATAGATGTGGAGCAATGAAATATTAGTTGTTTATCCAAACATATGCTGAAGGTAATAATTTCCATGTTCTCCATATGTTGATAATAGGCTGCAAGTGGATATCAAAGACCAGCTGTTTATTGAAAATAAATTGTCAAGTGATACTAACTTCATTGCTTGCTTGTGTCAGTGACAGTCTTATTTAGATCTTTAGAAAGTATGCTTAAAGATATTTGAGAATGTTTAAAATATTCTTTCTTAATACCCTTTAATTTCAATTGTGCTTCTTGGTCTGATGACTTCTAACTTTTTTTTTGTTTTGCAGGCCTGTTATGTCAACACTGAGTGCTGAATTTGTGGATGAGAATTTTCCTGATGGTAGTTGTCTTCAGCCAGGATTCAAATTTATCAAGCACTGGCGAATGAAGAACACTGGCACTGCTAATTGGACATCTGCCACAAAAGTGAATAACAGCCTTTCACTTTGCTTTGATTTTAGCCTGCACTCGTAACTAACTGATTCAAATGGAAATAGTGTAATTACTATTCTTTGTAGTTGAGTGGATAATCTCAAGATTTGATGAGATTTTGCTGATGATGCTTAATCAGTTGGGAGCAAGGTATCTGGAAACAAAGGATAGAGTAAAAATGCAGGATTAATGTTGAAATTTATAGTTAATGGCAGAGCACGTTCATGTCAGTATTCTGCCTTCTGAGCAATAAGTTCTAAATGTTCTTTCATAGGTATGCTTAGTCATTTATATAGTTCACACCTGTTCTGTTTATTTGTTATGAATTTTCTGCTTCCTCCTTCCTCTTCTGCTTGCAGCTGAGCCATTTGGTGGACTGTACGGTTCAATGACTCAAAACTTCCTTTACCCATACTAATTTTATGATCACTGAAGGGTGAAGAAAGCAAGAGGCAAAGATATTAAGAATTTGTTGGCTCAGCTTTCAAGGAGCTGATTGATTCTAAGTTTCTACTAGATGTTAGTTCACACGCAGAATAGGCCTAAATTTATTCCTCAAGAGTTTAAAAGAATCATAGTTTTAGAATATAATTTTTTAAGAAGGCTTGGAAGGGTAGATGCTAAGATACTGTTTGCCTTAGCTGGACTGTGTGGAACTTGGGACAGGTAGCAATTTCTTTTATTTTCCACATGTTGATGATAAAGTACAACTGGTTATCAAAGGTGACTCGTGGTTTAATGTTAATAGCAGTTTAAAAAAATCAAAGTCCTAGTCTTTTGTTTCAAGGTTTGTGAAACTAAAGGTTGCAAATTAATTTATAAGGGCAACAATTATTAAAATATGAATGAAGGTCATTGACTTGAAATGTGATTTTTTTCCTCTCTGCTATTATTTGCTTCTATATTTTGTTTTAAAATTTCATGAGTCATTTGGTAATAATTTTAAAAATGCAGGAATTAACTTGTATTTATTCTTTTCATCTTTTTACAGCTCCAGTTCATGTGGGGTAACCTCACCCTGGCTTTCCCTGCAAAAAAGGAAGTATCTGTTCCATTTCTACAACCAGGAGAGATTGGTGTTGTTTCAGTGAAATTTGTTGCACCAAACTTTGAAGGCACTTACACTTCTCATTGGCGCTTGGCTCACAAAGGGGAACAGTTTGGACCTAGAGTATGGTGCAGCATTGTTATTGATGCTCCATTACCCACTGAAGTTGCAGATGTGACCCCAGATGTGAATGCAAACTCTCCTTTTGGCTCCAAGACAAGATTTCCTGAAAATCAGGTAGGTTGAATGAAGTAAATACTTAAGCCCAATGTGGATTGTCTCACTATTACAAAATAGGCTTGGGAGGTTTTTATTTTTGTGCTGCTGGTTTTGTTAGGACTTCTGCATAAAGCAATTTTAATATGGATATTTTTGTAATGCGATTTTATAACTGGAGCATCTGTTTTGCGTTTGGCACCTGAGTGCACTGACACAAAGTAACTCAAGTCTAGGTTGTACTACTCGCTCCTGTTCACACTTACTCCCTGTTTAACTGTATGCAGATTATATTCCGCAACTGTGTCACACTGATAGTTTTACGGTTTTATACCGGACAACCTCTCCATTCTTTCTCACCTGTACGCCGCAGCCATAAGCCTTAGCAAAAATATAGTTTTCTTCCATCCTGCTGTCATTCTGATGGACTGGGCCATTCAGCATAGCAGACGGGGTTAGCACCAAATTTAAATGACAATTCCTGGCTCGGAATAATCCTGAAATTATTTCAGTAAACAATGATGAGGTGGTTGAATTACTCTTGGGTTAATAAATTTGGAATCTCTTCTTCAGGATGAAGTTCCCTTAGCTTCAGAGATCGAAGATCAACCTGTTGCAGAAGAAGAATCCACAGTAATGGCAACTACGGTAGTATTCGGCTATAGATGCATGCTTTAGTGAAATAAGAGTGCAGTGCTTCAAAGAATCTATTTGTTATTTGTTATATAAATTATTTGTTGGCAAAATTCTCATTGCCATGATTCTACAAATAATTTGATATTTCAAAATAGTTCTTTTAGATTGATTTTTTTTCCTTTCCTAATTCTATTCTCCCCAAGTAATTTCAATAAATGGTGGTTTTTCATGAGCTAAGATATGGGGCAAATTTAGCTTTTTTGTTTTTCAGGGGGAGTGAGACAGTTGAATACTCTGCTTTTATTTGACCTGTTTGTTTCTTCCTGTGACCACCCCCCCCCCCCCCCCCCACCCCCCTTGGTTTTACTGAAACCTGGGTGGGTGCTTGCAAATTAATTGGATTCTGAATGAACTTTGGGCACTGGCTGAGTTAATTCAGCATGAGCGTTCATCATTCTATGATTGGTGAAGGAGATTTTGGGGGTTTAAATTCTCAGTGCTCTAAGTGGGCGTCCATGCAAAGTCCCCATTAGCCCCTGTAAAATTCTTCTATTCAAAAGTTCATCCTGTTGTAAGATGGGTTACTGCCTTCTTCCTTTCCTCCTTTCCACTTCCAGTTTAATATTACTTCCTGCTGAAGGTACAACTGCTTTGCTCCTACATTTCAATTATCCTGGTGTTAGAAATTTGCCAGAGATCATGGAGCACCTCCATGATACTTGGAGGTCTGGTCCCTTCAGAGGGAGCCCCATTCGTAATCATCTGGCCATTGATTTGTCAGACTTTTTGAGTTGGGAAGCTTTACAATTGAGACCATTTCTCCTCCAGCAAGGTTCACGTATACTTTGCAGCAAGAAGTAGGAAATAACAATTAAAAGTGATAAGATCACTCTTGTAGACCAGCAATTGAATTAATGTCTTTATTGCCTATGGCAGAGCTTAATTTAATTGGTAATCATTTTTTTTAAATACTGTTTATTGACAACCCATTTTCAGTAATGTAATTAATCAATTTTTTGATTGCCCCATTTTCTTAAGACTGATTAGCCTGGAAATTCTAGTGCATTTGCTGTTGCAAACTCAGTGGCATCAGGGGTCCAAGGTCTCTGGCACCGCAGAAAGGATATTACAAACTTACTGTAAACATGTTGACAAGAGTTAAGCTGCATCCAGGAAACTAAGTGGTTGTCAGGAGAACTGGTTGGCTGGTGGTTTCAAATTTGATTTGGGCATGGAATCAAGTTGGCACTTGGATAAGTGGGTGGGGTGGAGGATGTCAGCAGCCTGGATAATTTGGAGAAGTTTACCAAGACTGCTGAGGGAGCAGTCAGCAAACAAATTTGGAGCTGGGGTAGTTGGTAGAGAGCAAGATTAGAGTAGGGGTGAAGGGAGCAAGTAATATGTGGTGCTATTTGGAGGGGTGGGGGAATGCAGTAGTTGTGGCATGGCAACAGGAGTGGGAGAAAGTGTGAAGGTTGAAGCACAGCTTGATTTAATTTGCCCTGGAATGTTCCAAATTAAGTGCAGCATTGGAAACATGTTATCATGTGTATGGCTGACATAGAAATGGCACTAGGCATACGTGTGAATTGCACCTACAGTGCTTGGTTGAATTTCCAGAGTACCCTGGTTCTGTTTGGAAACGGTTGAAGTCTTCTGTCATTCTTTTTAAAAAAAAAGACTTTTTTCAATCATGCACTGCTGTGTACAAAAAATAATGTGCATCAGAATTTCTAGGCCATTGTTCTTTAGATAATTCTGTGATTGGATCTGTTTCAGAATTTGGCTTGATCTGATCTCAGTTTACTATTGCATATAGTCTAGGACTCTTCTGCTGTAGGGTTTCCACTCCAACCTTCAACAGCTCCAGAGGAAGGGGAATAAGAAAATAGTCATTAAAGGCAATATTTCCATCATAACATCCCATTATATTTGTACAACGTGGCTTTATCATATTGTTTGGCTGATTTTTTTAAAATTCCTGTTACTTATTTGCTTATGATTTCCTTGTGAGGTTTTTTATTTATTCACTACTTTAAATGTAGCCTCCCTTGTTTTATTTCCTTAATGAGGACATCACTAAAGTTTAAAGGTGGGAATTTTTTGGGATCCACTACCACCCTTTTTAAACAGAAGGAAATTTTAGTTTCAAATTTTTTTGTAGCATCTCCAAGTTAAAAATTTTTTCTTGTTCACTGCACCTTAATATTTTGAATGAAATTGCAATTTCATTTAAAAATATTTCCTGGAGTTCCAACCTTTTCACATTTCCCTGGAACCCTTTCTGCACCCTTTGCAAAGAATATTTTTTGCTGCATGAAATGCACTTGGCATCCAGAATAGTATTCATCTGAACAAATGAAATGCTGAACTGTTATATAAAAGAGTACAATTGTGAAGAAACTATGTTGGAACACTGCAGTGCACAGGTCAGGCTACACCTTGAATTCCAATCCTTTTTAAATTATTATGATACAAGGGAGTATTCCAGCCCTAATTTGCATTAGCAAGGATACCTTGCATTGCTTTTACAACCATAAGGGGAAAAAATGCTGCCTTAGGGACTCCATGGCATATGAAAAATGATAGATAAACTGAACAGAGATAAGTAGAAAACAGCTTATTTAAGCCTGTACATGAGGGTAAAGGGTATGGATTCAAACCAAGGAAGGTGAGATTAAGGACTGTGTTCAGGAAATTATTTTGTACAGGCCAGGATCAAGAAACAGATCGAATAGCTCATCAGGAATCTCAACTGTGATCTATTTAAATGTAACATAGGCTTTTTTTAAAAAGAAAAGCCTTAAATTGTTGAGAGGGATTATGGGGTAGATGAAAAGAGGCAGTATTCTCTGGCTGGAGTCTAGAACTAGGGAGCCTAATCTCAGAATGAGAGACTGGTCATTCATTGTGATGAGAAAACCTTTCTATACAGAGTGCTGTTAGATTTTGGAATTCTCTGTTTCCTTGGGGCTGGGGATGTTCAGTTGTTAAATATATTGAAGACTAAAATCAAACCATTTTTCAACTCTTGAGAAGATTAGAGGATATGGACATTGGGCATACGGGTGAATTGCTCCTCCAGTGCTTGGTTGAATTTCCAGAGTGGTGACAGTAAAGTGGCAGAGGATCAGTTAGGGCAGGCTCGGTAGTGTAGCAGTTAGCACAATGCTATTACAGTGCCAGTGACCCGGGTTCAATTCCAGCTGCTGTCTGTAAGGAGTTTGTACGTTCTCTCCATGTCTGCATGGGTTTCCTCCCACATTCCAAAGACTTGCGGGTTAGGAAGTTGTGGGCATTGCTGTGTCGATGCCGGAAACATGGTGACATTTGCGAGCTGTCCCCAGAACACTATGCAAAAGATGCATTTTACTGTGTGTTTTGACATACACGTGACTAATAAAGATGCCTTATGATCTTATTGAATGACAGGGAAGGCTCAGTTGGGCAAATGGCCAAATCCTGGTTTTGATTTGTTTTTTCCTCGTTTGTTTATATTCCATGTCTTAATTAAATGATAGGCAAATGTTTATGTACCCAGACTGACTAAAAGTTGTAATTTCTTTAGAAAAAGACACTTGTGACAGAAGACATTGGGAAGCATCCAGTTGTGTTGGATCTTGAAGAAGCAGAAGCAGCAAAAACAGCAACCATAGCATTGCCTAAATTTCAGCCTAAAGACCAGAATGGGGAATTTTACACATTTATGCCATCTGTAGACCTTCTGACTGCACAGGTATGTATTGTGTGCAGTAAAAACTGGACCAAATAATGCATATTTCTCCTTCTTCATTCAAACTATTCAGTTTATTATTTATTGGGACAGCATTTTGGGCAGGAAATCCAAAGTCTAGGGTTCCTGGGATGCTGTGGAATTTCAACTCTATAGCAGCTACCTTTTGACTCCAGAAAGTTTCCTCAGCTGGAGGTTACTTTGAATCATAGACTTGCCTTCCTATCAGGTGCTAAGTCCTGCAGAGCAGTGAATGAAAAAAGCCTAGCCTACAATGGTGATTTCCTTTTTTTTTGCGGGGAGGAGTGTGGCCAGGGAAAGAAGGACCCACCTGTGACTCAGGTGGGGTAACTGATCTCCAAGGCTGCAGTTTTATTGGGAGGGAGGCATCTGTTAACAGAAGAATTCTGGACATCAGAGAGAAGCCCTTCTTATTCCTACTAGTTTGTAAGCAACATTTATAAAGTCACTTAAAATACTGTAAATAACACAATATCATAAAAGCTGCTCTTGCCTGCCTTCAAAAAAAACAAGTTTCCTAATTCCTGGCAATCTAGCCTTCCCACTGTAAAACCTGCAACTTGAGTAGAAAACCTCACCAACACAATAAAAAAAATACCATGTCATCTCTTGTGAGCAATTTGGTTGTCCATCTCATATGCCATCTCTTTAGAATCCAGACCTTGGTAGCTTGGAGTCAGCTTCCCAACTCATGCTGAATGTTACTCTTTGTAATCCCCAGGTGGTAACTAATCCACAGACTCGCCCATTTTAAAAATTAACCCGCCCCCACATGGTTTCTTGCAGAATAAATTACATATTAGGAATTGATGCCTGGGGCAAGTGGAAGAGTTCACTCTTGAGCCAGGCTTTTCTGCTTTTGCCTACACAATTGTGTGTTCATTCCAATGTTTTAAGTGCCCTATTTCAGATGATGACTGCATGAAAGATTCATTGTGATTATGTTTTCTCAATGTTCCAGGACCTGCTTTCATTTGAACTATTGGACATAAATATTGTTCAGGAAATGGAACATGTACCAAACAACACCCCAGTTGGTAAGATATTAAATTACTGAATATCCTAAAAAGAGTTGGGGATCATTTGCAAAATAGATTATGGGATTTTATGGTTAGCTGTTGTTGTGAAGCGGAAACTGTCTTTTTTTTTAGGGTATTGAATTAATTTTGATCATATTTCAATCCGAAAGTCGATCTAAAACTTCCATGCAAAAGATAGGTGGAATTGGTGGGTTTTGGCTGCTTTATTGGTATAGGTACATTCTTTAGTAAGAGCTTGATCTAAATTTCCCGTACAACAAGTATAATTCTTATTAAAGGAGTACGTGTGGGCATGATTCTTTATCATGCTTTATTGAAGCTGAGAAAAATCTTTAATATTTTTGTAGTAACTTTTTTTTGCAGAATATTCCCTGTATGGTAGCAGAGCAAGCAAGGTTAGGCCAGTGCCTTTCTGAACATGTCAGCTAAGGCCTAGTTGTACCACCTCCATTCACAAGTTGGAAGTTTGTGGACTTCAATTCAGCTCAAGATAATGTAAACAATTCTAGAAAACTCTTCAGTGCAGTTCCAAGCAAGTCCAGCTCTGACAGAGATGCCACCTTTTTGGATAGTTATTAAACTTAATTTATACTCAGATGAACAAAAAAGATCTTATTTTGTGGCATTATTCTGAACAGCAAAATGATATCATGGGCAATATCTGTCCTTCAACTAAAAGATAATATTATTATGATGAGATTTCGCTTGTGTGTTTTTAGATAAAAAGGGATTGCTATTTTCATATTATTTGCAATACTTCAAAAGCCCTTCACTGGTTATAAAGCACTGGAATGTCCCAAGGTTATTAAAGGTGCTATTAAAATATTAGTGCTACGTAAATACATCTTTTTTAAATTAACATTCTAAGAAGAAAGACCTTAAACTGGGTTTGTTTTATTAGAATTATTCAGTTTGTAGAGCTGTGATGTGCTCAAAATTATGAAATCATGTTGCCTAAATAATGTTAAAGACTTGCCCAATTTCATACAGTTCCATTGGAAAACAATTTATTGTTTTATGTCTTTAATGCACATTGCTGCCAGTCATGAACAACTGGCAATTTTGATGTTTTAAAATATGTCAAATGTGCTGTAACCTCTACTGGGCTTTGTACAAAAAATTGAATCTTTGCTTAACAGCAGTGGAGATCAAATGCCTTGGATAATGTGGTTGGAATACTTTCACCTAAACATCAGGATTTTGTTTCTACTAGCATTATTGTATTCATATTTGCCTTGTTCAGTTCTTCATTATTTCATGTAAAGTAGAAGTCTTTAGGCAAGACATCTTTTTATAATGTTCATTGTGGCTTTTGGGTGTATGATTATACCAAGATTGTATGCATAGAAGCACCAAATTATTCACTGGTTTGTATTGATAAAAGATGTACTTGTCTGGTTTCTGCTATTTTAAAAGAAATCATGAAAAAAAAATTCCTTTTTCAAAAAGAAATTAAAATAGTTTTAAATTATTTTTATTTATTGTCTTTAAATTTTGATAAAATGTAACTGGTCCTGACTGGTTTCTAATAAAGATTTCTGGTTTTTGAACTGATGATGGAAAAAGAGAGCAAGTCAAGATAATCGCCCTGCTCTGGATTATCCGGTCACTGTGCCTTTAGGAGCAGATTTCCTGCTGCAAGGAAATGGATTTGAAATGTGAAGAAATAAAATTTAAAAACAAAACAGTGTGTTAAACTTGTATAAATTTTGATTAGGCTGCATAGAGTTCATTAAATTTTTGGTATCTATTATGGACAACATATGGAAAAGCTATAACTAACAGAATGAAAATGGACAGGATTTCTTGCTCTGGAAAAGAGAAGGCTCAGGGGTGACTAAAAATAGAATTCCTTAAAATTATTTCAAAGTTTGGTATTGTGTATGTGGAGAAAATATTATCACATGTCAATGAAATCAAACCTAGTATTGACATTCTCAATATTAATAATTAGGAATTCAGGACAAACATTTACAATATAGAACTTATTACACAGTGGAGTATTTGAGGTCAATTGTATGGATGCATGTAAGAAGTGACTTCAGCACATGAAGAAATGAATAGATGGTTATGAGGATTAGATGAGGTTGAGTGGGGCTCTGCTCACAAGTAACGTAAACATTGGTGTGGAACAGTTGGGCTAAATGACTTAGTTTTCTGCTGTAATCTTGAAGTATTTCTGTAACGAGAATTTTCAAATTTTCGTGAAGTATTTCACTTTTTAAAATGTTCCAAGAAGCTGCACCTTGAATGTTTCTTATTACTTTACGAAGTAACTTCTCTGGATATTGTAGCTTTGCAATTTTAAAATGCTGCTTTTATTTCCAAGATATGACCCCGTGCATGTCACCTTTACCCTATGATGGTCCACTAATTGAGAGGCCTGGTCTTGTTCAGATTGAAGAGGAAAATGAAGCTAACTTCAAGTCACGGTTGGGTATGGAATACTTGATTTTCATTTAGGAATGTTGTACTCAGACTAAAAATAAACAGCAAAATAAAATTGCAATTTAGGAAAAGAACTTCTGGAATTAAATACATCTGAGGTGGAATCTGTCCTCTATAGTAACTATCTAGATTGATTGTAACAAGATTGTATAACCTGATTTGCATTTCCATAACCAGGTGCTGTATGTATTTGAAATTAAAACAGAAAATGCTGGAAACGCTTATCAGGTGAGGTAGCATCCCTTCAAAATTTCTCTTTCTGCGGATGCTGCCCAACCGTTGACTGTTTCCAGCATTTTCTGTTTATTTTGGATTTGCAATATCTATTTCTTTTGTTAAGGCCCTGGTTGCCTCCCTTTATGCACATCTTATTGATTATGTTCCATTTAAGGGTGAAATGCAAACACCAACTTCAACACTTTTACTACTTTTCTCCAATTACACTTGTGAACATCCTTCTCTTCATTCAATTTCTGACTGTGATTTTTGAAGTTCTGGGCCATTTATGAAATTCTAAACACCCAAAAGATGAATTGTAGATAGATACAGCAGTAGAGTATCCCAGGTGCAAGTGATCAGATATGGCACCTTCCAGTGCTGAAAATATGCCAGTTGATTATCATTGTGGAGACTGGACCAGTCAGCACGGTCCAGTCAGTTGGGCCGAAGAGCCTATTTCCGTGTTGTATTGCTCTATGACTGGGTGTGCTGGTTAATGGCCCAACTGGACTCGCTGGACCTGCGATGTGGCTGGAGTTGAGTTCAGGTGGCTATTATGGGTCTGCAGTTTGGAAGAAGTGGAGGTGATAGATTAGACTGGCATTTTGGATATTGTGGGGACTGGTATCAGGAACCAGCAAATTCAACACAAGGGCAATCGAAGACCAGCGTAATTGGTGTGGGAGATCAGGTACTGGCAAAATCACTAGTTGGGATCATTGGATGGTAATGCTGAGCCTTGGACTCTGAGGGTCTGGTTGTGGAATGAGGAATGAAATTGGGGTTGTTGAAGGTTGGATAGGCACCATGTATGTGCAATCCACAGGATGAAAGTAAGTAAATCTAGTTGTTCTGGGAATGCCCAATGATGGGCACTGTGGTGATCACTGTTCCAAGTTTACTTGTGACTATCCAAATACCATCTTCTCCATAGAGATGGTGGTCTGTGCGGTGATGCTGCAGAAGTTGAATCAGGAGTCACCAGGGTGACTGGTGCCCAGAGGTGCCCAACTAAATTCCAAAGGGATGTGAAATGACCCTGAGGTGGTGGTTACCGTGTTTCACTCCAGGAAAAGTTTTTTTTTCAGTTGCATAACTCAGAAAATAAGACACAGCTGTTGAATTTCTAGTCACTCTTCCCACTTGTATTTGCATATGGAGCTAGTATGTATCAGGACATTGAACTGAGTTTCTTCTGGCTACTTTGCCAAATATTTAAATAAAATAACATGATCCAAAAAAAATGTGCTAATCAGTGAAACTAAACCAATGAAGACTGCAATGGGAATACTTAAATTTGCTTGCAATGCTCCAGTTGGATTTCTACCAGTCATAATTTTCCTTCTGCATTTTTTTGAAAAATTGAAATGTTTGAACTGGAAATTTTACTGCATTCACAATTTCTATGGCTTGCAGGCAAATGAAATGTTTTTATTTTAAATCTTGGAGATTTTTTTTGAAACATGTATTCACGTGCTTTTATTTTTTATATTGGTTGTTTTTGCTAGCTTATTCTTAAATGAGGTCTTGACAGAAAATGAACAAAAGGGAGAATATTGAATTCATTTGTGGGCTAACACCTGAAAATATGATGACTATCTCGGTTGCAGTTAAATTTAAAAAAAACGAACACTGGTCTTTATGAAAAGGAGAATTTTCCCTCCCCCTCCAGATGGATGCATTTCCAGTCCACTTTGTAGTTGATTCTTAATACTCTAAAGGCTATTAATGATTGGTAATAAGGAGTTAAAAATAAATTCAATAGATGATTCATTGCCATGAATAACTGTAAATGTTAATCTATCAAGCTAGATATCACTGAACATTTATTAACATGTCAGTGGTTTGAAAAATAATTATAGTAAACAGAATGGCTTTAGCTAACAATGGCTGTTTTTATGGCAATTTTTAAAAAGTTGTTTGCTGTATTTTGAAAAATCTTTACTGAATATTACAACTATATATATAAGCAATCTAGTTTTAATTTTTTAAAATTGAGTTTAAATTAATGTAAACTGTCTTCGATTCTCATCCTACCTTTCCTTGCCAACAGATCATCCTCATTTAGAGGAAGGAGAGGAGGACATCAGCGGGACTCAGTTTGTTTGTGAGACTGTTATCCGTTCTCTAGCTTTAGATGAAGCTCCTGATTTGCTGCCACGCCGCAGGGGTAATCCAGACAGTGAGTATTTGTAAGGGACAAGAGCCTGCTTAAGCAGAAACAATAGTGGCTTAAATGTTGTTGGGATTCTGTAGGAAGTATGATCGTTTGTGGTCTGCAAAATTCAGTTCCTAAAATTGCCTTGGAGGAGGAATTTGCTGTCCTATTTATTTAACTACTTAAAGTGGTTCCTTTTGCTGTCATTTTTCCATGTTTGGCATCAGAATTGTATTTCCAATTGGGGCAAGTGCTGATTTTTTTTTGTGCCATATCCCAGTTTCTTTTGTTTTCCATTTGAGTTGCTGATTGTTTTAAAAAAAGATCAATTAATAAATCATTTAAAAATAAGTATATAAACAGATGGGGTTTCATTTTAAAACAGACCTTTTTTAATAATTTTAGATTTCTAAGTTAAGGGATGTTTTCTTTTGGAGTATTATAGTTTTGACAATTAATAATTTCTACAACTCAAATAAAATGTTTGAGAGTTGCTGTAAAATAGGAATTTTCTGAATTAGTAAGTTAGTACTGTAAAATTTGTTGCTTGTAGTGAGCTGGTCACACAAAATCCAAGAAATCAAATTTTCTCATGAGCTCTCTTTTTGTGGAACTGACCCCTCTCATGTTACATTTTTTTTTAAAGTGAAGAGGAGTAAGAGTACTGCTGTCAAACTAAAATGAATTCCGCCCCCACCAACCTTCATCAAATCATTTTGTCCTTTTATATTTCATGTTGCATGATTTGTCCTGGACTGCTTGTCTGCTCTGGAATGGTGGTTTCCAGTTTATCTCTTCTATAAGTTATTAAATTGTTTCTTAATCGTTTAGTTGTGCTTTGTGATATTTAAGCATAAATATAGAGGAGAGTTCATTCTGTTAACAATGCAGGGTAAATATGTTCTAGAATTACTCACATTTGTAACTTTAGAAATTATTTTTCTTTAAAGAAGAGGTGGGTGGGGAGACCTTTCCTGTATCTACTTCAAACACAGGAAGATTTTAGCACTTTTAAAATAACATTTGCAATTCTCAGCCCGGCGTAAATGTGTTGTACTTTAATAATCAATGAGGAAACATTGAAGCTATTAACATTTTCTATTATATGAGCTGTCATAGACAAATTAAAAGTGAAGAAAAGCAATTAACTAAATTATTATCCCTGTACCCTCAACATGCACACAGTTGTCCATATGTTCTTCAATTATTGCTGTTAATTTCTCTCATTTGAACAGGCACCTCCCAGGAAATGCAAGAAACTTGCAGCTCTGATATTAATAACAGTGAATGGAAAGCTGACAAAATCACTATGATGACAACTACTACAACAGGGCAGACAAAACTTTGCACAGAAGAGGTACTACAGAAGAAAGGTAACTGGAGCAACAATAGATGCCATTTTGATTGCATGTTATTTAGTCCATAACAGAATGTTGCAGTAAAAGGCAAAGCATATTTATTTTGGAAAGCACTGAGAATAAAAGCAAGGTAATCCTTACAAATAAATAAATAAAGCCATAGAAATAT